>NC_063183.1:10988806-11648448 GCF_023159225.1 Perognathus longimembris pacificus | reverse complement strand
ATAAATACACATAATTTATAGACTATAATTTAATATTTTGGCATACATAGGCAAGAATATTTTGAGAATATTTTCTTCGTTTTTGTCCTTGGCCTTGAACTCAGGACCTGAGCACTGTCCCTGGCTTCTTTTTGCTCAAGGCTAGCACTCTGCCACTTGAACCACAGCACCACTACTGGCCATTTTCTATATACATGGTGCTGGGGAATTGAACCCAGGGCCTCATGTATATGGGGCAAGCACTCTTGCTACTAGGCCATATTCCCAGCCCTTGAGAATATTTTCTTTGTGAAATTTTACATAGAACTAATTTTACCCTCCACTCAACTGCTTTTCCCTCATGCATTTAATAGACTTCAAATGCAGACACCATGACTTTGGGTAAGAATCAGAAGTCAGTTGATGATCCAAATGAAGGAACAACAACTTCCGTGAACTGTGCACCTGTTAAAGCAAGTGGAACGATGAGTTCATCACCAGATTATATTGAATTTGTTCCCAAAAGGTAGGTATTTCTGCTAAAATGCGTAAGTTTAAAAAATCTAAACATATATTCTAAATAGAAGCATTTCTCAATGAAGCATAAAATAGCTGAACAGTTCATCTTCACATAAGCAAGTTTTGCTTCCTTGTGAAGGAAAACAATTGGTTCTCTAACGCTGTAAACAGTGTGAATGGGTCAGGTCATGGGTTTCTTGTTTCAGTACTTCCCACATCTGGTAAATAATGATTAATGAAACACTCAGTTCCTTTCATGTTGAACTAAAGGAGTATCACGGTGTTTTCAAATTGTAGTGAACAGGTTAACTTAGTTGTCTAGTGGTTTGTAAAGTTTCTAATCTATAATGTTGGTCTAAAATGTTTGGGACTAGTTACTTAAAAGTCTTACTTAACTTTTTATGTGTTCCATTACAGCTCAAGTTTTAAAAAGAAAAAAATGCAGAAGCAAAAGTAAGTGAATGAAATAATACTACCTTTCCTCGCCCTAATTGCTGTTCATACTCAGGATATAGTAAGATGATGGAGAACTGTTTCACATCTGTGCATTCACAGATGATGCTTGGTATGTGGGGTTCTCATACTCAGTGTTGACTCTTCACAAGCTTCCCTGATCACTCCATGATAATGAGGTTCCTGTATGGGTTCTGAGGCTGGAAGCTGCTCTGAAGAAGGCTGCTGTGGTGAAGGCCAGAGTCAGATCTCTGTGAGTCTTTGTAGCACTTTGTAATCTTTGTAGGCATATATATATATATAGCACATTCTCAAACATGAAGTTATAGAATTGAAAACAACATTCTGGTGATCAAGGTGAAAAAGTGAAGACCTTTAAAAATAACACTTTATAGACAAATGTGTCCTATGGAGCTACATATGGACAAATCTACTTTAAGAAAACAGAACCTGCGGGGCTGGGAATATGGCCTATGGTAGAGTGCTTGCCTCGTATACATGAAGCCCTGGGTTCGATTCCTCAGCACCACATATGTAGATAAAAGCCAGAAGCAGCGCTGTGGCTCAAGTGGTAGAGTGCTAGCCTTGAGCAAAAAGAAGCCAGGGACAGTGCTCAGGCCCTGAGTCCACACCCCAAGACTGGCAACAAAAACAAAACAAATAAGAAAACAGAACCTGCATTCTATGCCCTTGTTTGAGACCTCACAATACTAAGTTTGAGTCCCACCTAAAAAAAGAGAAAAGAAGTAACCAGCCCTATAAGGATTGGAAGAATGGCTCTCTTGGTAGAATGCTAGCCAGTGAGTGAAAGCATCAGGTATGGAGCTAAGTCTCCAGCTCAGACCTAAAAAAAACCGAAGAAGAAGAAGAGAAAACAAGAATAAGAGATACAAGAATGCAGAAGGCTGGAAGAAAGGAAGGTCCTTGAGACTCCATCTCCAAAAGCCAGATAGGAATTGTGGCTCAAGTGGTAGAGCATCAAGCATAAGCATACCAAGCAATTGCTAAGCTTTGGGTTCAGACGTTAGTACCAGCTAAAACTTAAAGTATTAGTAAAGAAGAAATAGGAACTGAGTACCCGTGGTTCAGGCCTATAAGCTACTCAGGAGGCTGAAATCTGAGGTTCAAAACCAGCCTGAGCAGGAAAGTATGGCAAAAAAAAAAAAAGCTAGAATTGAAGCTGTTGCTTACATGGTATAGAGCACTCACCTCGAGCAAAAAAGCACAGGGACGGGTTGGGGATATGGCCTAGTGGCAAGAGTGCCTGCCTCGTATACATGAGGCCCTGGGTTCAATTCCCCAGCACCACATATACAGAAAATGGCCAGAAGTGGCGCTGTGGCTCAAGTGGCAGAGTGCTAGCCTTGAGCAAAAAGAAGCCAGGGACAGTGCTCAGGCCCTGAGTCCAAGCCCCAGGACTGGCCAAAAAAAAAGCACAGGGACAATGCCCAGGCCGGGACTTTTAAGCCCTAGGACCAGCAAGGAAAAAAAATTTCAATTAAACAAAATGGTAATTAAAACATGTTATGAAATGCTGACTTAAGAAAAATTCTAACCACTAATTGCATGTTTAGGCTTGATATTGCATGTTTAGTTTATTTTTGTTTTTGATTTTTTTTATCGTTTTAGTAACAATGACGTTACATTGATTTCTGTGGAGAGTCCTAATTTAACAACTCCAGTTACATCAGATCCAACAGGTATCTTAAGTTAATTAGAATAAGACCTTATCAAATTAGAAATCTTAAACGGTGAATATCTTTTTAAAATGCAAAGTCCACTCCTATGTTCCATCTTATACGTACACCTAAAGAAATGATACCATAATATAATTGACATTCTCTTTTAAATTTGTGTTTTATATATTTATAATCTTTCTTGTCTATTGTTTTGTATAATTGTTTTGTGGGTTATTTGCATAATGGCTTGCATGCCCATTGTTTTTACTTATTTGCTCTGGCCTTGGTGGTAGTGGTGGTTTGTTTTGTCTACCAGTTATCTTTTTTAGGAGGAAGCAAAGGGATCTAGCATCCCACCTCTGCTTCCTGAGGAATTAGAGATAGGTGCCACCACCTCTGCTTCCTGAGGAATTAGAGATAGGTGCCACCAGGGCCAGCCTGAGGATATAATGCACTCTTATTTCAGACCTAAAAGTGTGTTCATTACTTCTGTTTGTTTAAACTTTACAGTTCTAGTCCTCTGTTTCCTCTGTTTTAAAGTCATCATCTTGCTTGGCCCAGATTTTCTTAGCTAAAATTCCCTATTTTCATTTCATGTTTTAACTGTATTAGAAGATTTGGACCTTAATTTCAGGAAGCTTTGTACTTAACAGAGTAGCTTTAGTTGTCTCCATAGTTTGAAATCAAAAAGGTAAAAGCAAACACAATGGGTGGCCTCCTGCTGGACCCAGGAGGAAGGCAAGACAGTTCATTTGAAGGCTACCTTGACTAAGGACATATATTTCCAAGCTTATTTTGTTCAAATGCTAAAATAATTTTCAGATAAATTTTCAAAAACATGGAAAATTAAACAAAATCAAGTTAACTTTTATACTACACTGTCAAATTCTGAAATATCAAAAGTCATTTCAGATATGCAATCAACAGCTAATTAGCATCCCCATTGTGACTGTGTCTCAGCATCCATATATTCTGAAGTCCATAAATATTTAATAGCTCAGTAATTTTTCCAAATATATTCATATTTTAATAATTTTCTTTCAGATATTACTAAAATTACATCAGACAATTCCAGCAACTCATCTAATGATGAAATTCAAGTTAGGGTGCGTAACAATGGCTTTTTGAATATTGCTCATTTGAATATGTTAGAACCAGGATCTGTGGTATTAATGCATGTGAATGACTTAGTTTCATCATTCATTCCCTGGCTGGGTTTCCTGAAAATGGAGTTTGGTGTCTCCTGTGGACACAGTGGAGTAGTTCCAAGTTCCTAGCCAGCGTGCACACTGAAAGCCACACCGCTGACAAATATATTTCCCAACCACACTTGTGTACCAGATCCATTAAGAGTCTTTGTTGCCTATTCAGAAGCTCTGAAGTAATTTTAAGAGCTTCTCTCCCATCATAGTATTCAATTAAGCTATAAGAACCAAAAAAGAATGAACAATTCTAGCTTCTAAATGTCCCATTTAGAGCTTGGAGGGGGTAGCTCAATGATAAAGAATGGGTCCCCTTCACAAGGCTCTGCGTTTCAGGCTCAGCACTGACTGAACAACAAAGTTAAAAGTTAAATGTGTTCTTTTTTTTTTTTTTTTTTTTTTTCTTTTGCCAGTCCTGGGCCTTGGACTCGGCCTGAGCACTGTCCCTGGCTTCTTTTTTTGCTCAAGGCTAGCACTCTGCCACTTGAGCCATAGTGCCACTTCTGGCCAATTTCTATATATGTGGTGCTGGGGAATCGAACCCAGGGCTTCATGTATACGAGGCAAGCACTCTTGCCACTAGGCCATATTCCCAGCCCCATGTTTTATTTTTAAAAAACATTTTCTTCTATTCAGTCCAACCCAAGTTGTTTTGTTTTTGGTTTTACAACTGTTTAGGCTGTGAAGAAGAGGAAGCTTGGTTTTGTTATTGACTTGACAACAGAAGACCTGTTCAGCACCAACACAGGTAAAGAATCTCATTTTTGGGGCTAGGGATATGGCCTAGTGGCAAGAGTGCTTGCCTCGTATACATGAAGCCCTGGGTTCGATTCCCCAGCACCACATATGCAGAAAATGGCCAGAAGTGGCGCTGTGGCTCAAGTGGCAGAGTGCTAGCCTTGAGCAAGAAGAAACCAGGGACAGTGCTCAGGCCCTGAGTCCAAGGCCAAGGACTGGCCAAAAAAAAAAAGAATCTCATTTTTAAGAAAAAGGGCTGGGTAAAACTTAAGATTCACTGATCTCATTTTTGAAGCCAAAGTGTGTGAGGTGCATATGGATTCATGTGACTTCCCCCACAAAGTGCAAAGCTACTCCATTTCCACAAGCTCCCTCACACTTCCCTTTTATGCCCACCCACCAGCTCCTGCTCCTGGTCCTTAACCCCTGGCAACCAGTAATGTGTACTTCCTTATAAATAGGTTATATAAGTTGGGCACCAGTGGCTTCTACCTATAATCCTAGCTTCTCAGGAGGATGAGATCTAAGGATCGCAGTTCAAAGTTTACATGGTGCTAAGGAATTGAACACGGGGCTTCATGCATGCTAGGCTAGCATTCTACTACTGAGCCACATTCCCAGCCCCAATACTAAACTCTTAACTTGTTAGAAATTTTAGAATTAAGTTATACCACAGGATAGAACAAATAGATTCAATAGACATCATAATATTTCATTCAGTGGTTGGATAATACACATTTTCCTACATGGCCCACATAGAACTTTTCTCCAAGACAGATTGTATTTTAGGCCATAAAACAGGTCTTAGCAAATACAAGAAAAATGAGATAAGCCCCTGAATTCAATAAAAAATAGTAAGTATGAAGTTAAGTATGAAAAATGAGATATAACAAGCACAAATGAAATGCAGAGAGTCATTAGGGAATGCTTTAAAATATACATTATAATAAACCTGAAATTACAGAAGAAATAGACACATTTCTAGATGCATTTGATCTGTCAAAATTGAACCTAAAGGATATTAACCACTTAATGGATAGATCACAGGTGATGATATCAAAGCAGTAATAGTCTTCTGACAAGAACTGAGAACCACATAAATTCACTGCCCTATTCGACTAGACCTTTAAAATACTAGCACTAATTTTCCTCTTACTGTTCCATTAGATAGAACAAGGAAGACGGCTACTATACTCATTTACTTAGTGAATATATAAAAACTCAAAACCAATCAAATGATGCTAGAAATCTACACTTATAAGACCCTATCTCTTACCCTGTGTAAAAATCAATCCAAAATAAAAATAATATAAGACTATTTCACTGTGACATTCCACAGTAAAATATATCACTATCAAGATACTGACCTTTTCAAAAATTTCAATATAGGGGCTGGGACAATGGCTTAGTGGTAAAGTGCTCACCTGGTGGTATACATGCAGCCCTGGGTTCGATTCCTTAGCAACACATATATAGAAAAAGCCATTAGTGGTGCTGTGGCTCAAGTGGTAGAGTGTTAGCCTTGAGCAAAAAGAAGCCAGGCACAGTGCTCAGGCCCTGAGTTCAACCCCAAGACCAGCAAAAAAAAAAAATTTTTTTTTTCAATAGGTTGCATTGTTCTACAGTCATGCACACAAATAAACACATTGATCACCATTCCCTGAATGAGAGATCTTAATGATTAGAAAGGAAACTACTAGAGGAAAACACAACACTGTGATAGATAAAACTATTTTTTCCAAGTAGGACTCCACGTGCCTAGGAAATAAGGCAAGAGCTGATAATAATAATTCAAAAGAGCATGCTTTTGGTAATATGTGGAATTCATACCTAAAATAGTGGTGGTGATAATAATGGGACCTAAGGTTAACAGGGACACTGGGAAAGGACCAATTGAGGTCCGGAGGTGAAAAGGAGAGGGTACTGGGGGTGTGAAGAAAACGGAAGGCATTGTGTATGTTTGTGAAGGTTTAGGGAAGCCCATCAAACACTACTGAAAGAGGAGAGAATAATAGTGTGATTAATGGAACATATTATAGAAGGGGTAGAATATCAGTCAGACTTACTTATACAACTATGTATGCTATTCAACTGTTGGAAAAACCTAAAGCCAAGAGTAGTGTTACTTATAAATCCAGTTTCTTGAGAGGTGAAGGTCTAACGTTGGCACAGGCAAAAACATGAGATCCTACCTTAAAAAAGAAACTACTGTGGGAGTGGCTAAAGTGGTAAAGCACTTGTCTAAAAAGTTCAAGGCCTTGAGTTTAATCTCAAGTGCCATCAACAACTTTGGGTGATAATATTGTGTCTTGCTTTTAGTGGTGGTTTCACAACTATATACATCTGTCAGAACTCAGTTGTGAACTTCAAATACATTTAGGCATATTTTACTATATGTAAACTGTGTCTACATAGGTGATTTAAATACATCAGAAACACAAAATTACCTGTTCATATACATGCAGCAACGATGTAAAGGTCAAAACACCAAAGGGTTAAGGTGTGAAACTAGAGGCCACAGCTGTCACCTAACAGTTTAGTAGGGCCCTGAAATAACGGGGTACAAGCTACTGTTTAAGAATATACAGCCAAGGGGCTGGGAATATGGCTTAGTGGCAAGAGTGCTTGCCTCATATACTTGAGGCCCTGGGTTCGATTCCTCAGCACCACATATACAGAAAATGGCGAGAAGTGGCGCTGTGGCTCAAGTGGCAGAGTGCTAGCCTTGAGCAAAAAAGAAGCCAGGGACAGTGCTCAGGCCCTGAGTTCACGGCCTAGGACTGGCCAAAAAAAAAAATATAATATATATATATATATATATATATATATATATATATATACACACACACACAGCCAAGCACTTGTAGCTCATGCGTGTAATCCTATCTGCTCAGGAAGCTGAGATCTAAGGATCACAGTTCAAAGCCAGCCAGGGCTGGTAAGTCTGTGAGACTCATCTCCAATGAACCACCAGAAAACTGGAAATGACACTGAAATTCCAATTGGTAGATTGCTAGCCTTGAGCAAAGAGCTGTAGAACAGAGCCCAGACCCCTGGCCAAGAACAACAACAACAAAATACCAGCTAAGATGGGCTGATATGATTTTTGTGCGAAGGAGGATAAAAGCTGGGGAGCATTTCCAAAACATTGCTATCACCAAAGCTATGATAAATACCACTGAGTGGGGACAAGAATCCTGTTTGTCACCACAGAGTTGAGTCTTGGCCTGTTTGAACTTGACAAGGGCCTGCTGATTTGCTACGTTAAAAAGGAATGCTACTTACAGGAAATTAGGTTTCCTTCAGTTTTTGTATTAAAATTGAAAATTCAAAAGAGGTTGCTTAAAATTGAAAATTCAAAGGAGGTTGCTTTTATGACCTTACATGATGGTAACACTGCAGATTATTTCATAAATTTAGTTTGAATTAACTAGTATGAAATGACTAAGGACCTGTTCAATTATAACAGATTTAAGTCATTTGATTGTATAGTTGGACACACAATAGACTTAAAAGGGAGAGGGGAGGAAGGAAACTTGAGAGGAAGCTGAGGGAGAGAGGAAGCTATAGGGGGCAGCTGTGTTTGACAACAATACACTGGGAGTGGTTAAGGAAAGGGAGTGTTATGTTTGGGCTTCCTGTGTGACAGTTGCAGTTTTAGCATGCATGGCTTGTAAGTGGTAAAACCCATTTTATGTCCTTTGCATAGTAAGTGATGTAACTAAATATTCTAGAAAGCCTACCTCCAAATGTTTTATTGATCTGTGCTTATCAAGTTCACCAAACTGTAATATGGAGGTCAGATCTGGCCAGCGCCATCTTTGGCTGTTGAGGGGTGTCAGATTGACTCCATCTCAGATTAGTTAAAGAGAGCAGAAGCCAACTCCATCTTCACTAAGATCTCCCCATCCTATCCAGGGAAGTTCCCCTTGGCTGTGATAAGATTGTGTAAACTGCTTGACCACTTGAGTAATGAAACACTCAAGGTTAAACCTGTGCCCTTCCCTGAGTAGGCGTATCCACCTGCATCATGTGAGCCCCGCCAAGTCTAACTTAACATGATAAGTAGGTTCAAACAGTTGCTATGAGGCAGATTGTAACTCCATTGGCCACCTGCGTGTCACCTGGTGTGCACTGTAAGTGTTGTAACCTCATTGGCCATTGGCGTGTGTGGCACGCTTGACCATGTGGTATTTGCCTTTATAACCCAACCCAGAGCATGGCCCGGGGCACACGGTCCCAGCTCCTGAGTCTGGGCTCTCAGCTCCTGAGTCTTAGCGGTGACCCTGGCCAGTCACTATACTTTTTACTTCCCCAATGAATCCATCTTTTTATTTGAGACTGTGTCTGAGTGGTGGACTCTTGGAGGGATGGGGAAACCTCCCCACTCAGACCCTTTACACAAAACTCTTCAAAGTGGCAATTGTTCCCTAATCAGTAAGGGTTGGTGCTCCAGGGAGGAGCTCTTTAACAGGGAAGAGTCCTCTGCCTCTGCCTCATACTGAGTTCTTGATGTGGTCACAGAAAGGAATTTAGGGATATGCCAAGGCAGAGACCCAGACAATTTATTAGTAAAAAGCAAAGCAAAGACTGAAAGATAGTACAGAACCCAGACATGGCTGCATGCCCATTCTTGATATTGGCCACATGGCAGGTAGTATCTTGCATCTTGTCTTGAGCCTGGATTCCTACAGGAAGGGAAGTCCCATCCCCAGATAATGGGAGTTCCTGAATCCCAAGAGACTGGGGTGGGCACATATCCTGTGGGTCACTGAACCTGTCAGTCAAGTGCTTGGGACTGGGAGCTTCCTGTGACCCAGCCCCCTGACCTGATCCTATTTAGGGGCAGTCCAACTCAGGCTTCATCATGTCTTGCCATGTGTCTCCATGTTCTCGTCTTGTGCTTCTTGTCTCATCCCCATGGTGTCCCAATTCAGCTCTCCATTGGAGCCGAATTGGTTTGTTGGTACTTAGAAATCTTCTGGAAGTAAGTCTCTATGTCTCTGTCCTGTTTTGTGTTTTTCTGAAACCTGGGACCCGTCCATCTGGAACTTGCCCAATAAATCCATCTTTTTACTTGAGACTGTCTCTGAGTGGTAGACTCTTGGAGGGAAGGGGGATTCCCCCCTCCCCTTAGACCCCATTACAGGGACAAAATAGGTTGGGATTGGGTTAAAATTCTCTTTACAGTAAGTGCCTCCCCCCACCCCCAAACAAAAACCTGGCACCTCATCATCCTATTGTTATACTGTTTTATTAATCAGGCCCAGCCATTGCAAAGTTAGCCCATTCAAGACATTCATCTTCGAGATAAATGTTTTTTCTTAAAAAACACTGCCCTGCAGAGTCACTTTTCGAGAATCAGGATCTTACTTTCTTTGCTCAGTCTTGGAGTATACTAATCACCCAGACTGGTAGGCAAGGTCAGTTGGGAGATAGCTGATCTATTTTTTTTCTTGTTGCTAACTGTTGCACCTTCTGAGAGAATGTATTCATTAATATTGTGTCTCTGGATTCCTAGCTACATTTCCGATGCTTCACTTTACCCTGGTCTCTCCTGCATAATAATGACTTTATGGTTTTAATTCTAAGCGATGCTTACTTGTGGTTTATTTTCAGTACTGGAAATCAGACATAGGGCCTCTTTGTGGTAGGCAAGTACTAACACCACCTCCATACCCCACCAAGCCCTAAGTTTTTCTTAAACTTTTGTGTGTGTCATCACAGAAATTCCAGCAGTCACCGTGGAGTCTTCTCACAAACCAGTTTCAAACTCAGAAGAAAACGCACCAGTGGCCACAAATGGAACCGAGGTACTGATGAGAACGCTGTATCTAGGATTTTCATTCTGAATTGAGTGGGAAGGGACTGTTATACTTTTTTTTCCTGTGTTGGTTCTAGAACTTGAACTCAGGGAATTGAGCACTGCCCCTGAGCTTCTTTTGCTCAAGCCTAGCATCTACCACTTGAGCCACAGCTCCACTTCTGGCTCTTTTTGTGATTAATTCTCGAGTACAGTCTCATGGACTTTTCTGCCCAGACTGGCTTTGAACCTCAATCCTCATAGCTCAGCCTCCTGAATAGCTAGGATTATAAGCATGAGCTACCAGCTACCTTTTTTTCTAGTTGGATCAATGAATGCATCATGATCAAACTTGAAAATCATTTGGGTCACATTTTAGCTTTTATTTTTGCCAGTCTTGGAGCTTGAAATATGGGCCAGGCTACTGTCCCTGAGCTTTTGTACTCAAGACTAGCACTCTACCTCTTTTTTTTTTGGCCAGTCCTGGGCCTTGGACTCAGGGCCTGAGCACTGTCCCTGGCTTCTTCCCGCTCAAGGCCAGCACTCTGCTACCTGAGCCACAGTGCCCCTTCTGGCCGTTTTCCATATATGTGGTGCTGGGGAGTCGAACCGAGAGCTTCATGTGTAGGAGGCAAGCACTCTTGCCACTAGGCCATATTCCCAGCCCCTCTACCTCTTGAGCTCTGTCTCTACTTCGAGCTTTTTTTGGTAGTTGAGGTAAAAATAAGAGACTCACAGACCTTCTTTCTCAGGCTGGCTTCAAACTACAATCCTTAGAACTCAGCCTCCTGTGTAGTTTGGATTACAGGCATGAGCCCCGGGGCACATAGCCTTAATGACATTCAAAATGTACTCTTATGATTCTACTTCTTCACACACGAAATAACTCAGTTAAATTTTCCAGAAGCTACAGAAATTAAAACAAACACATTTCTCATCTGACAAATTAAGAAATTTCATTTTTAAAAGTAATAGCTATTGTTGATGAGGGTGAAAGAAAATGGCTGCTTAAGCCCTGACCATTTTGAAATGAATGGGACATCTATCTTAAATGTCTAAGACTTGACCACATTCTAGATTAGCGATATTCTACACTATAGAAATCTTCACTTTTACGGTCCGATCCTCATGCATTCAGCCTCATAGGCTCTTGAATAGCCTTTTAAAAATTTCTCTAAAAAGGCTGCAAAATAACAACTAGAGATTTGTAACTACTGTGATGGACTACTGAGGACCCACCCAATGAGCCTGCTAAACCTCTTCACAAATATGCTTTTAGAGTGTTGATTCCTTTGAGCACCTGCCACCTCTCCCAGAAGCACCACTACCACTCCCTGAGCTGGTGGACAAGAGCCGCGACACACTTCCTCCCCAAAAGGCTGAGCTGAAGGTGAAGTGGGTGCTGAGACCCCTGGGCATTGCCCTGACCTGGAATATCAGCAAGATCAACCCCAAGTGTGCTCCCGTGGAGAGCTACCACCTCTTCCTGTGCCATGAGAACGCCAATAGTCAGCTGAATTGGAAGAAAATTGGAGAAATTAAAGCTTTACCTCTCCCAATGGCCTGCACTTTATCTCAGTTTTTTGTTTCCAAAAAATACTACTTTACTGTGCAGTCAAAAGATATTTTTGGGCGATATGGACCATTTTGTGATATAAAATGCATTTCTGGGCTTTCTAAAACCCTTAAAAGTCTTTAGGCTGTGTATTCCATGTTGTTTCGTTTGCTCATATTTGTTTACAATGTTGCTTTGACACTGCTCGCTATTTTGCAGGGCCAGTTCAGACCGAACCCTTTTATGGAGGTAGTTTTCCTACCCATATTGTAAGTGACTTGTAGTTTCATGAACTTCTAATTTACATCCAGTATGTTTTACAGTGTATATGTTCTCAAGCATCCATGATCGTGAACCATGTTGCTAAGGTATATTCTTCTGCTTATGTGACCTGATTGGGGTCAGGTTTTTGTTGTTGTTGTTGTTGCTCATATATACTTCTTAATCGCCAGGCACCTATCACTCACACCTGTAATGCTAGCTTCTCATGAGGCTGAGGTCTGGGGAACAAAATTGGAAACTAGCTTGGGCAGGAAAGTCTGTGAGACTGATTTACCACCCCAAAATCACCAAGTAGAGCCATATAGCTCAAGTGGTAAGAGTGCTAGCCTTGCATGAAAAAGCCAAGGGACAGGTCCCCGGCCCTGAGTTCAAGTCCCATAAACACATGCCTTTCTACCCCAAAAAAGTAATAGAGTCAACCCTTTACTGAGGCCAGAGCATGCCTGGAGCACATCTTCAGCAAGATTCATGCAAATGTCTTCCTATTCTGTTTCAGTTCTAAGTGGCCTATGGATTTGGGCCCTTTCTCTTTATTTATTTTGCTTTTTTAAAAATTAATTTAATATTATTGTAAAGGTGCTGTACAGAGGGGTTACAGTTACATATGTAAGGTAATGAGTACATTTCTTGTTGAACAGTTTTACCCCCTCCCTCATTTTCTTCCACTTTCCCTCCCACCCCCGACTCCCGTCCCCCCCACCTTGCTTTTTTCTTTTACTTGTTGGTTATGACAATCATCTTAGAAAATAGTCTGGAGGATTTGTCTATATGGTTATGTATAAAATGTGTTAAACATGGTGTGCTGTGCACATAAAAATATTGTGTCATAAAAACATTGTCTAGCCTGCTGTTTCATTTGTGGAATTATCCTCCTTAAGATTTAAGGGTTTAATTTGCAGAATGCTACCCTTTGCAAATTTCCCCGATGTCAGCATTATCAGCAAACATAGCACACTAAGAGGGTCTTAGTGGATGAATATTACACAAGGCCCTTCCCTCGGGAACACTGAAGTAAGTACACATGACCCAAGCCAGGGCGTGTGAACAGAAACTTGATAAGTTGTAAAGGTCCAAGGGAAACAAAGTTTGTGGACAGCAAATAGCTAGAATGTTGAGAAAACTAAATGAAAAGATTGTTTGGATGAGGGATTCTTTCCTGGTACAAAGAGAAGGATCTGAGATTTTAAAAATGAACAGGAAATGATTTTCCCTTGGTATTTTGTGAATGCCTCTACATCTTGTCATAAATAAAAGCTGTTATTTTTGCCAGTCTCCTGTGTCTTTCTAAAACATTACTTTTAAAAGAGCCAGGTGTGAAGCTGCATCTGGATGAGGAGACTTGCCCACTGAGGTACCATTTCAGGGCCAGCATGGTACCTTCCAGCACAGAATAGGGCAGGTAAGACCCCAACAATGGACCAAGGGTATGACACATATCACCAGCATGAATCCCTTGTCCCCAGTGAGCCAGGACCATTGTCCCGGGCTCAGGCGAAGGTGCTCCCAGGCCCCACATTATGGTGACAGGCTGATGGGAAGCAGACCCCTCTCAGGGTGGCTTAAAGGGCATAAAGGTTTCTTGCCACATAGAGGGGCAGGAACAAGATGCTCACAAATCAAGCAGACCCCAGGACAGTTTTGCCACACAGCTCAGAGGATTAACATTGCCCTATGAAATGCCCCCTTTATCTCCATTAAGCAACCAGCACACTGACTGATGAACCAATATTGAACTTACTGAGAAAAGCTCGTGGCCCATGCTCTAAGAAATCTAGAGACTCAACCTTGGAAAAACTATGTGGTGGGGGTGAGACGTTCTTCACAAAGGCTGCTGCTGCTTTATCCCCTGACAGCCCCCACTGGATGAGTCTAGGGTTTAGTTTTGTGTGTGTGTGTGTGTGTGTGTGTGTGTGTGTGTGTGTGTGTGTGTGTGTGTTTTAATATATCCTGAGCTGTTTTCTGATTGCCCCTATGTAAATGAG
The DNA here is from genome assembly GCF_023159225.1 of Perognathus longimembris pacificus. Lineage (NCBI taxonomy): Eukaryota > Metazoa > Chordata > Mammalia > Rodentia > Heteromyidae > Perognathus > Perognathus longimembris. The sequence goes on along the minus strand of NC_063183.1, from coordinate 11,634,256 downwards.
GCATGAGACAGCCAATCAGAACAAACCTCTCATGGCTTATCAGTCAGGTGTTTTGAAGGTGACTTTTTTTTTTTCTCAAATTTTTATTATCAAACTGATGTACAGAGAGGTTAGAGTTTCATACGTTGGGCATTGGATACATTTCTTGTACTGTTTGTTACCTTGTCCCTCATGGCCCCCTCCCGAAGGTGACTTTTGTGGTTGTGTGTGCCAGTCCTGAGACTTGATCTCGGGGCCTGGGCACTGACTGTCTCTAAGCTTTTGTATTCAATACTAGTGCTCAGCTACTTGAGCCACAGCTTTACTTCTGTTTTTTATTTATGGGAGTCTCATTGGCTGCTCAGGCTGACTTTGATCCTTAGATCTTAGTAGCTAGGATTACAGTCCTGAGCCACCAGTGCCTGACATGGAAAATTACTTTTTGGGTTGTCTTTTGTTTTGTTTTGTTTTGCCAGTCCTGGTTGCTTGAACTCAGGCCCTGAGCATAGCCCTGGCTTCCTTTTGCTCAAGGCTAGCAATCTACCACTTGAGCCACAGAGCCACTTCCGGCTTTATGTATGTGGTGCTGAGGAATTGAACCAGGGCTCATGCATATGAGGCGAGCACTTTACCACTAGGTCATATTACCAGCCCCAGAAAATGACTTTGTTGTTGGTCATGAAGATTGAACTCAGCCTGGGTGCTGTCCCTAAATTACTTTGCTTAAGGCTAGTATTCTACCATTTTGAGTTACAGTGCCACTCCTTGTTTTCTGGTGGTTAATTGGTAATTAGAGTCTCAGGAACTTTCCTGCCCAGTATGGCTTTGAACTGTTCCCTTTAAATCTCAGCCTCTTAGGAAGCTAGAATTACAGATGTGAGCCATCAGCACCTGACTGGAAAGTGACTTTTTATTGGTGAGGTCTTTGAACATCCTAAGTGGTTGGTGCTTCCCAATCAGATCTTTTCCATGACCTCCCCCATCCCAGGGTCATGGGACAACCATTGCATATAGTAGGTTCTATAGCTATGTTGCCTTGGTGCCCATTTTAACATAAATTGGACTTTTCTCATACCAGAAGCAGTGTTCAAGTCACCCTTGACACTGTTCAAGTTCTCACAATGCCTCATGCAACCCACCCTGTCCAATACCTCTGCTTTCTGTAAGCACCTTCCCACGGAGAGCCAGATACAATCTGTGTCTCCCACCCCGCACAGACTGCACTTGTGCTTTGTGACACGGGGGAACTTGAAATCCACCAGCCAGAACTCCAGGTAAGGGAGAGTCCGAGACCTCAGAGGGTTTGGTCCCATAGGTCCTTCACTTGCTGAGTACCTGCTCACCTTGGATTTTGTCAGCTATGTGGTCATCATGTGGTAAGTAATAATCACATTTCTGTTATTCTGCCTCTTCCTTACCTGAAGACACACCTGAGCTGCTTTTCCCCATGAGTGGCTCTCTTAAGAAATGGGACACATGTGACATTGATTGCATGCATTATACTCATACTCTTTTTTTTTCCCTTTTGCCAGTCCTGGGGCTTGAACTCAGGGCCTGAGCACTGTCCCTGGCTTCTTTTTGCTCAAGGCTAGCACTCGGCCACTTGAGCTGCAGCACCACATGTGGTGCTGAAGAATCAAACTCAGGGCTTCATGTATGCAAGGCAAGCACTTTACCATGAGGCCAGCCATATTCCCAGCTGGATCCCAAACCCTTGATCTCATTCCTTCATTCATTGGCTGGTGCTCTACCACGTGTTCCATGCCTTCAGCATGTATGCTCATAACCTGACTTGTAGAGTTGAAACTCCTTTTTAAAATAATATTTTCTTTTAAAAAGAAAGAAATGGGACATGGATCAGACCAAAAAGCCACAGCTTGTCTTGGACCAGTTAGATTTAACCATCGTAATTAGAGTCATCCTTGATGGTTTTCTCTTACCATTTTTAGCTTTTTTAAAACTTAGGTCTAGAAATAATTTGGGGACATATCTGGGCTACATTTGAACATTCCAAAGGTTTAGATAATAAGATCCCAGTGAAGTTAGTTCCTTTTATAATCCACCCAGGATTGTTAGTAATGAAGAATTACTTTCGGCCTATGCTAGAGACAGCTGCTCAAAACTGAACAAAATGCAGATTTTTATTTATTTTTTTTTTTTTTGCCAGTCCTGGGCCTTGGATTCAGGGCCTGAGCACTGTCCCTGGCTTCTTTTTGCTCAAGGCTAGCACTCTGCCACTTGAGCCGCAGCGCCACTTCTAGCCATTTTCTGTATATGTGGTGCTGGGGAATCGAACCAAGGCCACATCCCCAGCCCACAAAATGCAGATTGTATCAGTGAGCCTTACTGGCCCACAAGCAAGTGTGTTAAGTATTTCTAGAAGATACACTGACTAACTCAGAAAGGAAGACCTACCTGGTCCGCCTTGGGAGTCAGAGGACAGAGGATTGTGAGTTTGAGTTTAGCCTGAGCTACTTTATAGGGAAACTCAGTCTGAAGAAAACAATGGTTGGCAGAGTGCGTGCCTAGCATACACGATGCATGAGGCTCTGGGTCCCATCCCCAGCACTGCACTGGGCAGTCTCTTTAGAATACTTTTTTGGAATGACAGGGCAACAATGTGTGAGTACTTTTAAAAATGTAGGTTCTCTTGTGACTCTCTCCTTTGTCTGTCTTTGAGACAGTAACTTACTAAGGGGTCCTTGTAATGTGATCTACATTCTCACCAGAATTGTGTAAAATGTAGGAGTTCCCCCAATAAGTACAGGTCCTGCTACCCCAAAAGTGGAGAAAAAGATCCAGGCAGGTAAAAAGAGCAGGTATATACTATCTAAAGGCTTAGACAGTCAATGTGAATTGTTGTTATACCCAGACCTACTTACTGGACTTGAAGCAGGTCACTACCAGAGCCCAAGCAAGGCTGAATTGACTCTATGTTCTTTCTGGGGAACTTGGAGGATCTGGGTTCAGAAGCTAAGACTACTGTGTCTCAAGTCCCAGCCATTTAGGTCCTGGTTCTTGGCTGCCACCTGGTGGTGATACTGGACTCCAACCATGCAGACTTCAGACTTACAGAGATGGAAGAGACTCCACTGAGGATGGCTGAGTTGCTGAGATAGAAACTGGAAATCTAAGTGACCATCAAAAAGTTCAACTATTGGGCTAGGAATATGGCCTAGTGGCAAGAGTGCTTGCCTCATATACATGAAGCCATAGGTTCGATTCCTCAGCATCACATATACAGAAAAGGCCAGAAGTGGCTCTGTGGCTCAAGTTGCCCGAGTGCTAGCCTTGAACAAAAAGAAGCCAGGGACAGTGCTCAGGCCCTGAGTTCAAGCCCCAGGGCAAAAAAAAAAAAAAAGGTTCAACTATTTTACAAAGTACATGACTCTCTGGCTGAATCTGCAGCCTGTGTTATAGGTGGAATTTGCCCTTGCCTCTGAAAGATAGGACTGCATTCAAAAACTGCAAGTGCCCTTATTTGGGGAAAGGGTCTCCTATGCAGAGGCAATAAGGATCTCAAAATCCTTGGGTTTTCACTTGAACCCTAGAAGTGATGACACGCGTTCAAAGAGACACATGGAAAAGAGACAGAGAAGAACAGGTGGCAATGTGAAGACAGAAACCAAATGCCAAGGAATGCACAGCAATACCAGGAGCTGGATGCAGTTTTGCAAGGTTAGGGCCTACTTTTATTCTTCTCTTTAAAAAAAAATTTTTTTTTGCCAGTCCTGGGTCATGAACTGAGGTACAAGGCACTGTCCCTAAGCCTCTTTGTGCCTAGTACTCTACCACTTGAGCCACAGGGCCACCTCTGGCTTTTCCTAAGTAGTTTATTGGAGAGAAGAGCAAAGAGCCAGGCACCGGTCTCTCAGCCTATAATCCTAGCTACTCAGGTGGCTGAGATCTTGGGATCAGGGTTCGAAGCCAGACCAGGCAGAAAAGTCCTTGTCCAAGCAACATGACTGACAAAAAAAGTCATGGACTTTCCTCAGATTCACTTCAAACTTCGATCCTCAGATCTCAGCCTCCTGAGGAGCCAGGGTTACATGTGTGAGACACTGACACCACATCTTGCCACTTTTTTTTTTTTTTTTTGCCAGCCCTGGGGCTTGAACTCAGGGTATGGGCACTGTCCTGAGCTTCTTTTACTCAAGCCTAGCACTCTACCACTTGAGCCACAGAGCCACGTCTGGCTTTTTCTGTTTATGTGGTGCTGAGGAATTGAGCCCAGGGTTTCATACATGCTAGGCAAGCACTCTACCGCTAAGCCACATTCTTAGCCGTCTGGCCACTTTCTGATATCTCAAATTGATCAAAAGGCCCAAAGCCAAGCTGACCATGCTAGGAGCTGAATTAATTAGGTTGAAGTCAGTTTCCTTTGGGCTCAAACATTTTGTCTATCACCTCCATCATTAGCCAATAACATGTACCCATATCTTACTCATTTACTGAGACTCTAGGGTAGCAAGCCCAAAGACTTAGGGGATAAATTATTAGTTTAGACAGATTAGAGGTCTTATTTTGGACCAATAGACTGTATACACCTGATTTGGTAAATTCCCAGGCAGTGGTTATCGCTCTGACCAATGAGGAGTCTAAACTTGGTAAACTGGATGATAGCTCAAGATGTAGAGGGAATTAGTAGTTAAGAGATATCTGGCATAACAGATACACAGCTCAAACAACCCAACACTTTATTTCCATCCACCTACTACATTTTCACAGTGGATTCTTCATTCATAGATTCTCCCATCGATGAACTAGGGGACATATACTATGGGCAGATATTGACCCAATCACTAATGTATAGAATTACAACTATAATCTAGTCCCTGTCCTCTTGACCAATTTAGTGGGGTCCTGGGGTCCACCAGAGATGAGCAAGTAAAAAGTACACAAGAGCCAGATGTGGTGGTTCATATCTATAATCCCAGCACTTGAGAGGCTGAGACAGGGGATCTCAAGTTTGAGGCCAGGTTGGGCTACATAGTGAATTTCAGGTCAGCCTAGGAATACACACACACACACACACACACACACACACACACACACACACACACACACACACACCATAATGGCAGTGAGCAAGGAGATAGGAGTTTGTATCTGGCCAAGCCAAGTAGCTTTGTTTCTGATCGAGACTTTAGTTAAGGCAGAAATGTATGTATTTGAGATCCAAGTCAAGGGAACATGACCCAACTGTTGAGGGGGATGGAGCACTGTCTTTAAGGGCAATTCAGCAACTGCAATTTCTCATCTCCAAACCTAAACGAACAATTTGGACAAATGGCCACCGGGTGGCAAAAGTGCCTCTTTCATTTTTGTGCCATTGAAATGTTCGGCGTTCACAGTACTGTTCTGCCAACGCAGAAATGTGTTGAGTGAATACCTCCGTCTAATGTGATCTCTCCACTAGACTTCCATTAATCTCGGTAGCTTTGGATTCTTACCTTGATTTACAAATCTTTATTATTTTACTAAGTAAATGCTTTACCACTTGAGCCATGCCTTCAGTGGGAGTTTGTGTAACTATACCAGCTGGCCTTCTGAGAGAAGCATATGGTATTATACATGTTTTATCTTATTCTCAGTACTGAGGATCTTAGGCAAACGCTTAATCACTGAGCCCCACCCAGCCTCTTGATGAGGGGACTGGCAGCCTCCCACCCCTCCATCCTGGTGGGGAACACAGGACTCTGTCCCTCTGGGCCATTTGGTTTTATATTTTATCTTTCACACAGTTTCAGATAACATGAAACATAGCAAATGGACTATCTTAAAGATATTTAAGTAGAAAGCATCTACCATAAAATCACCTTTGTCCTCAAAGGTTATTTTTATTTGATCATTAACCTCTCAGCCTTTCTGTAGCCATTTCCTTAACCACTATGGCCTTTTCTGATTTGCAAAAATAAAAAAAAAAAAATGGTGTCACTTGCTGCGTGGCCAGTAACCTGTACATTTAATTCTCCACTAGGGCAGATTTTGCTGACCCTAGCTCCCCAAGGTGGCTGTGTTCTGAGTGAGATTTACAGAGAATCGTAGGACGTCAGCCTGTCTACATACAATGCAGCAGGGTATGAGGACAAGAGTTCTGTAATTTTCCCGAATTCATATCTGTGCACACATGTTTGTGCAGAGCAACCTACTAAGCATTCTCCAAACACATTTCAACAGAAACCCAGAATCATTTTAATGCAAAACAAACAAGTTAGTCTGACTCCGTCTCACCCCTCCCCCCATGAATTACAGTACTTTATTTTTTTTAAGTCACATAAGATATGCAAACTACAGTTCCCTCAGATACAATAACAGATTTGGTCCTAACACTTGCTTCTTGGATGCCTTCGCTAACCTTGTAGATGACCTTGGGTAGCTGGTGATGACCACAAGCCTGGGCTGATTGTGTTTCCTTGAGGATCTGCCAGATGCTTCCTGTCTTACACCAGTGTCTCTTTTCCAGGTTCCCAAATGCTTGTCACAGCAGAGGTTTCTCTCCTGTCTCAAAAGCCTGCATGACAGACAGATGTGGGCACTGTTGCTGGACACACTGGCAGCTAGCCAGGAAAACCCCACTGGGTCATCTGGGTCATTCCCATTGAATCCAACACCTTGCAGGCACTCCTGTAACCCCAGACTTCCCATAGCTCTGGTTGGCTCTAAGGTGTTTCCTTTTCCTCCACTGACTGTCAGAACATTATAGAGAAGCTCCCCCCCCCCCCACACCTTCCTCCCGAAGCCCTCACAGCATTTCCCTAAGTATGTGATTCACACTTCAGTGCATGTTTTGTGCCAGTACCAGGGCTTGAACTCAGGGCCTGGGCATTGTCCTTTAGCTTTTTTACTCAAGGCTGGTGCTCTACCACCTGAACTACTGCTCCACTTCTGAAATGTTTGCTGGTTAATTAAAGAAAAAAAAGCTAATCTACCTGGGCTGGCTTACAACCAACCAGGTTCCTCAGATCTCAGCCTCCTGAGTAGCTAGGATGACAGGTGTGAACCCTCAGCGCCCAGCTGTAATTCATTCTTGCCCATCACATGACTGCTGACAGTCTTCCCCCAGGTGGCCAACTGCCCTGTCTCTGGCTCCATGTCACTCTATACTGAGCCAGGGGCCTTCCTATCTTAGAACCCACAAACTCCAGGATGGCAGGGAAGATGTCTACATTTGCCTTCTACTTTCAGGTCTCCCTACAATGCCCAGCACATGGTAAGCATTCATTACTATTTGTTGAAAACCAATGAATGAATGAATGAATGAATGAATGACTCTCCAATGGAACTGCGGTGAAGGCAGATCACTCGCTTTTATATGCAGGTCAAGTATCAAAGAATGTAAGTAGGGGGCTGGGGATATGGCCGAATGGCATGAGTGTTTGCCTCATATACATGAAGCCCTGGGTTCGATTCCCCAGCACCACATATACAGAAAATGGCCAGAAGTGGCGCTGTGGCTCAAGTGGCAGAGTGCTAGCCTTGAGCAAAAAGGAAGCCAGGGACAGTGCTCAGGCCCTGAGTCCAAGCCCCAGGACTGGCAAGCAAGCAAGCAAGAAAGAAACGAATGTAAGTAGAGACACAACCCTCCTTCTCAGGAGGGTCTCAAAACACATTCTCCTGAGTGACCTCATGCCCACTAAAGCTCAAGGACCATGGCTTGGTGTATGTTTGCGGGAAGGGGAGCGGGGGGTGTCTCCACTGAAGTGATCTCAGGTAGGAAACAGACCTGGTAAATGCCATCTGTCAGAGCTGAGCAGAGCTATATTTAGGCTGTACTCAGTGCCCCATGGGCAAGACTAAAGCATGCTCCCTCCCACCGCAGCTCTGCCTTCTCATTGGTTTCTAGTCCGTTCCCTCCATTAGACTGTGAGCCTTGTGGGGAAAGATGGTCTTGGGAACGTATCCCCTGTGCCTGCCATGGGCAAACATGCCATGGTTTATGTTGATTTGTGAATGAATGAATGAACAGTAGATGGGATGGAGGGAGGGAACCTATGAGGCTCTAGAAGGCAGGGGTTGGTAGAGGCAGCTAGCCTAGCATGCAAGGCAGGAAGAGAAAGGCCACTCCAAGCCGTTCTGTTTGGAGGCACATGGCCTTATTGTGGGGTATGGGTGGCCCAGATGTAAACACCCAGGAAAGAGCAGGAACAAGAGCCGGTGAAGTGCAGCTGTGGCTTGCAGAGGGGGCCATCTTGACACAAGACAGCTAAAGCTTATGGGATAGCCCCACCCCCACCCCAAGGCTCAGGGTCTGTGATCCCCAACTTGAATGTATGGAAGCATGGTCAGAGGAAATGCAGATTCTGGGAGTCTGGGGACTGGCCCAAATGGGAGATTTTAGAATCAACACTCTAAGGAGCTACTTTTGAAAACTTCGCCTAAATCTGACCCTCAGCTTAAAGATCACAGTCCCCTAGAAGACAGCCCACAAAGGGGAATGGTGATCTGCCCCCCTGGGTTCTGGTCCACCGTTAGACACCATGCCAGGGTTGGCTGCACCTGTGAACCCTACCCCTCGCCCCCACCTTCCCTGTTGACCAGAGGTTTGGGAAGGGGAGGGTAAGGGAGCAGGGGCTTGGTGGGGGCCCAGAGCCGGGGCTCTTATCACATTCCCACACAGCCCGCCATTACCCCGCATGGGCAAGAAGCATCCTGCTAACCGATTTCCAGATTTTGCCTTTGTCTTGTTGAGACTTTCTGGTGGGCAAGAACTGAGGACAGCCAGCATTCATGGTCTATCTTGTGATCTCAAGAATGCAAGAATTCCCCTCTTGCTCATTGCTTTGGTTTTTGTTGTTGGGGTGTTTTTTGGAGGGGGTGAGGTTTTTTTTGTTTTTTTTTTTGTTTTTTTTAATCTTTTTTTTTTACTTTTAAAGGAAACGATATGTTTGCTAGAAAAAACCCACACACACGCGCGCGCGCACACACACACACAGATTATATACAACATGGTTAGGTGGATGCGAATGCCTACTGCAGGGAGACGGGCGGCGCCCGCAGCTCTATTTGCGCTTCCTCAGGACCAGGTACATGAGGCCACTGAGGAAGGTGAAGGCGAAGGCCACCCAGGCCAGGATGAAGGAGTAGCCGTAGTAGCCTTCCGCCATCAGGGAGCCATAATAGCCATAGTTGTTGTTGTGAAAGTCCTGGCGCCGGTCTGTATAAATGGAAGCCCCAATCATGACACACAGACCTGTCAGAAACAAACCCGGGGGTTCAGGTAAGTCACAGGGGATCACAGAGCACCCCACACAGCCCAGGGCTTATGGCTGCAGCCCAAGACAACTCAGCTCTCCGGCTGGAATACCACAGCAGCCATAGACAAATGGAGGTGGCTGTGTTTCAATAAAACTTTATTTACACAACCCATGCGACTGGCTACATTTGGCCTGTGAGCTGTAGTTTTCCAGCCCTCTTTAAGTACTACATTGTGTGGGTCTGGCTGTGTGGCCAGTTCTGGCTGTGGAAATACCACTCTGTGAAAAGTATTATTCCCAGAAAAAAGATAAGAGAGGAGAAAGTTGAGGGTTCTGTTTGTTTATTTTCCAGTGTTTTCCTTTCCCCAACTTACTGCTTTAGGTACTGTCAGGTTTAAGCTAGAAGGTATGGAGCTGCTGCAGCACTCTTGGAATCATGGGGCAGGGGTGGAGCGTGCCACCACTGATACTTGGAGGTTACAGGAGGATAGAAAGAGTAGGAATGCCTCAGTGTCATGGACAAGCTATTGATTGTGTGAAAGTGGCAATTGTCTGAACAGTTCAGTTCATCCACCGTTGGATATTGTCTGCTCTGTAGCACAAGTGCCCGCACTAAGCATGGCCAGTGCCAGCACGCACAGACAGCAGTAGTGGCACGAGGTGGAAGCCTGTCTTGCCCTGGGGGACCGGCAGCTTCTGTACATAGAGGACCCCAGAGCTTCTCTGGCCATTTGTAACAACAAATGGTTGTGTGGCGACATGGCCTTCCTCTGAGGTCAGCCTCGCTACAATCTATGCCCTTCGTGGGCCGGGCCTGTGGGCATCTCTGCCACCAACCAGCCGAAAGCCTGTGGATGGCTCATCTCCACAGCCTCTGGGGTCCCAGACGATCACCCTGGCTCATCTCCACACCCCAGCTTCCCTGGCCTGGCCCAGCTTCCCTGGGGTCCCCCCAACCCCCACCCCAAGCCTCCAGCCCCTAGACTCCCACCTCAACCCAAATATCCCCAGTATACCAAGCGCACACGGCCCAACCCCAGGCGGCTTCTCTTGTGAGCTGGCACCCCACTTACACGACATGAGCTGGATGATTGAGGTTAAAACGAATCTCTCTCCCTGCTTGAGGCGGAAGAGCTGGAGCAGGAAGATGAGGAAGGCGATGCAGCTCAGGATGGTGGAGAGGATCATGGAGGCCTGCACGGCCTGCAGCGTGGCGTATTCTGCGGGTGGAGAGAGGCAAGGCTGAGGATGGCTACCTGTGCCGGCGGGGGGCCTGGGGAGGCCCAGCTTGGGGGTGACTGGGCCAAGGAGCCAGGGTTCGGGCTGCAGTCTGAACACTGAGGATAAGAACAGCCAAGGAATCTTCCAGATCCCCTCTCTCTAGAAGCACATGGGAGCGGGTAGTCCTCAACCCCTTTTCAAAGGGAGGATCCTTAACTTGACCAAAAGATGGGTGGAGAAAGGATTCCCTGTCCAGTGCTCTTCCTGCTTCAGGTCATGGAGACATGCCTGGCTCAGGGACAGGGGGCTTCAAAGAAAAAAATCTGTGCCAGTACTGAGGCTTGAACTCAGGGCCTGGGCACTGCGCCATCGGTTTTCATTCAAGGCTGGCACTCTACCACTTGAGCCACAGCTCCACTTCCACCTTTTTGCCAGTTATTGGAGGTAAGTGTCTCAAGGACCCTTAAGTAAAATTGCAGGTGAGCCCCTGGTGCCCAACTGGGCTGGCCTTTTTTTTTTTTTTTTTTTTTAAATTTTTTAGCCTCCATTCACTGTGCAAAGGTGGAGTTTTATTGTGCCATTTCCACACATGCATGCAATGTACCTCAAGCAAATTCCCTCCATCACTCTTACCCCTCGTAATCTGGGATTTGGTTGTTTGTATTTTGTTTTCACCGCAGAAGGAGCCAAGAGACATTGAGAGGGATGCATGTCTGGCCAACATTTGATTTTCCGAGCTTTTTGGGTTTGCTGTTGTTGGGGTTTGTTTTTGATCAGTTGTGGGCTTGATCTCAGGGCCTGGGTGCTGTCTCTAAGCTTTTGTGCTCAAGGCTAGTGCTCTACCACTTTGAGCCACAGTTCCACTTCCAGTTTTCTGGTGGTTAATTGGAGATTAGAGTCTCATGGACTTTCCTTCCTGGGCTGACTTTGAATCATAATCCCCGGATCTCAGTCTCTTGGGTAGCTAGGATTATAATAGGCACGAGCCACACCAGTGCCTGCCTTGAGCTTTTGTCAAATTTTGTTTTGTGTTGCAAAACTGGGGTTTGAACTCTGGGCCTCATGCTTGCTAAGCAGGTGTTCCACCACCGAGCCACACCGTTAGTCCTAGTAGAGTACTTTGTAAATCTTCCCTGCTTTTATTTGGAAGTGACATTGGCTTGTTACTTATGATAGAAAAGGAAAGGGACAGACAGGAAATACCTCAGGCTCGCAGACCATCCAGTTTCTTGTCACCTGGTCTTTGCTTTTTGGCTTAGCAACTTTTTTTTTTATAAATGTCAGAACCACTCTTAGCTCAGGGACCACCCTCAGAATGGGCTCAGCTTGCTTCCTAATTTTAAAGGAAAATAACAAACATAGCCAGGCATGGTGGCTGCAGCCTATAATCCTAAATCCTTGAGAGGTGGAGATGGAAGAATCACCATCCAAGGCCAGCTTGGGTATAAAAGTTTGCAAGATTCCATCTTGCATGGTGGCTCACACCTGTAGTCCTTGATACTCAGGGAGCTGAGATATACGGATTGCGGTTCAAAGCCAGTCTAGGCAGAAAAGTCCATGAGACTCTTATCTCCAACTCACTACCCAAAAGACTTTGAAGTGGAGCTGTGGCTCAAGCGGTAGAGCATTAGCCTTGACTAAAAAAGCTCAAGGACTGTGCCCAAGCCCTGAATTCAAGCCCCAGAACCTGAACAACAACAAAAAAGTTTCCAAGATTCCATCTCAACTAAAGGTTATCCCAGCTTGGGCAGCACAACCGCTCAGGGCATCCCCCATCACACCACTGAGTACAGATAGGAGGATCACACACTCCAGGGTATAAAGGGAGACCCTACTTTAAAAGTAACCAATGCAAAAGGAAGCTTAAACCCTGCATTCAACCCTTTAGTACTTAAAAAAAAAGGGGGGGGGGGAGGACACAAGTTCATAACCCCCAGGGGTAATGGGAATGGGGTACAGACGCCAACAAAGGTCCCCACAGAGCACAGAAATGTGGCTGTTCCCATGACCAGGGCTTAGCGTGAGATAGGGCTGGGGGTGTGGCTCAAGTAGCAAAGTGCCTGCCTGGCAAGCACAAGGCCCCAGTTCAAACTCCCGTACTGAAAAAAAAAACCAACAACAACAACAGAAAAACAAAAACCAAGAGGAGGTGGCACTGACTGTACCACATGCCCAGGGCAGTCAGTCCTCAGTTGGTCCCATTTCAATGGCATCCTGGCTCCATCTGTCACTTCTGGCTGGGTGATTGGGGGTAACAAAGCTTTCCTGTCATACAGTGGGGCCCACAGTCCTGTGAGGTCATGGGTGTACACAGGGGTCACCCCCACACACAGGAAAACAAAAACTCAGTATATGTGACTTGATGCTGGTGAAGACATGGGGAGAAAGCCTGGGACCCCGAGAGTGAGAGCCCTGTGCTCCCCAAATACATTGTCAATTTTGCCAAACAAATAGAAACAAGCACATAGGATGCCTCTATATTTGCGTATCGGGTAAACCATTTTGAGCATATGTCTATTGAGCCTAACCTGTGGGACGCAATCCTGAGAACAAACTCACTGTAGCTCTGGAATACCAGGTCTAGCTGCACAGCACTCATTTTAGCAGACACACCCAGGACCCTGAACAACATCTCACATCAGTTTCTCAACTGAGATTACAAATGTGCGCTACTATACCTAGCTTTTGTCAAGGTTATAGTTGTTCGTTTTCACAGGGCTTGGGGATGGCATGGTTGAGGATGAGTTTAGCATGCATGAGGCCCTGAGTTCAGTGCCCACTACTAAAGAAAAAGAAAAGAAACAGCAGGGTTTTCTGCATCCACAAAGGTCCTACAAGTAGGTTTGATTCACTTAATGAGGACTTTACAGCTCTGGTCTCAGCTGAGCACACTGAGCTTCCAGGACATCGGATGGCTTAGCCCCCGATGGCAGGGAGATGACCGGATGGAAAGCAGCATGGAGGCGGGGCCTGGGCAGTGAGGAGAAAACCCTGGGCAGGGGCTGAGGCGGAGGAAATGGGGTGGAGACACAAGAGCGGAGCCCAGCTTAGCCTGCCTGGTGCATGGGTATGGTAGCTCTTGGTGTCCCTGTGCAGAGGCCCTGGGCACAGCCAGCAGGCCTGAGTACAGCGCCCATGCTCTGAGAAGGACTCACTCACCTGAGAAGGAATCATTGATTTCTGTACAATTCGAGTCATTTCTGCACACTCTCCAGACATCGGCAGAGAAGCCTTCTCCTACCCACCAGGCCTGTACCCAGAAACGGAAACAGAGAGGAAGGCTGTCGGTTAGTGATGCCCACACCAAGTCCTCATGGCGGGAAGAGGGTCTCCGGCTGCAGCCTGCAGCCCTGAGGATCTTGGTGAAGTGGCTAAGTTAGGGCTTTGGGACCTACCTACCAGGATCTAGGGGACACCGGGTTGTCTATCTGCAGAGATGGCTAGTGTCCTCTCACACATGGGTAAGGTGAGGCAATGATAATGATGCATAGTGGTCAGGGCCAGGAGTGGCAGTACACACCTGTAATCCCAGACCCTCAGGAAATAGAGATGGGTAGATCCCAATTTAGGCCCTTCCTGTGTGTGTGTATGTGCCAGTACTGGGGTTTGAACTCAGGGCCTGGGCACTGTCCCTTACTTTAGCTTTTCTACTCAAGGCTGTGCTCTACCACTTGAGCCACAGCTCCATTTCCTGCTTTTTGGTGGTTGGTTGGAGATGAGAGTTGCACAGACTTTCCTTTTAAATAGCTAGCTCTTTAGTCTGAAGTGTTGAGGATTGAAATGAGGACTTAGGATTAGAGAAGCGCCCATAAAGAGATGGTTAACACGTTTCTTTCCCTACTGCTGAGAGTCTGTACAGTCTCAAGCACGAGCTCTGCCAGGGAGGGCATGGGTAGGGGGAGGAAGCCACATGGGCTTCTAGCTGGGAGTGGAGGAGGGGGGAAATCTCAGGCCACGGCCCTCAGTGCAGGGAAATTTGCTCCTAGGACAGCCGACAATGTCTGAGGACATTGCTAGTTGCCGGAGCATGGGTGGAAGTGCTGACACCTAGTGGGCAAAGCAGTAACAACAACAACCCACAGATAGGGCTAAGCCACGTGTGACGCCCAGGAGGGCCCTGCCACCACCAATTACCCAGCCCAGGGCTGTCACCCCATCCTCAAAGGGTTTCTTGGTGGGATGCCTGCCCACCAAGCTCCAGGAAGGAACCCACGGGGAGCAGACAAAGGCCCATGTCCTCCCAAACCTGCCATCCCAACCTGAACGTGGAAGATTCCAGCATGTTCCAGACACCCCTGTCTCTGGGCTCCCCGGTGGTCTGCAGGAAGAGGGACTTACATTGTCGATGGTGGCTATGAACAGCAGGGCTGAGGAGGTGATGTGGAAGATGATGATAAAGACCAGAAGCACCAACATGGTCACGGGGCGGGGTGGGCCCGGGGCTGGAGAGGGCTGTGCTGAAGAGGGTGACAAGGACACCAAGTCAGACATGTGACCCACAGAGCAAAATTCAAAGCAGAAAGAAAGGAAACACAATGGAGTTCTACCCGCTCAAGGTCTCTACTCACATTTCCCCAGCTTATCCTAACCACGTGCTGCAAAACTTCCTTTGCTTCTGGCCCAGGATCTGAGCCATCCAACAGCTTCTTATGGAGTCTTTTCAGTGCCCTTTAATGTGGAAGGGTCCCTCAATCTGCCTTTGTTTTGCTTGTTTGTTTGTTTTGGCCAGTCCTGGGGCTTGGGACTTGGGTACTGTCCCTGGCTTCTTTTTGCTCAAGGCTGACACTCTACCTCTTATGCCACAGCGCCACTTCCAGCTTTCTCTATGTGTGTGGTGCTGAGGAATCGAACCCAGGGCTTCATGCATGCTAGGCCAGTACTCTACCACTAAGCCACATTCCCAGCCCTGCCTTTGTTTTCTTATATGTAGGTTTTTTGTTTTGTTTTTGCCAGTCCTGGGGCTTGAACTCTAGGCCTGGGCATTGTCCCTGAGCCTCTTTGTGCTCAAGGCTAGCACTCTACCACATGAGCCATAGCGCCACTTCTGCCTTTTTCTGAAAATAAGTCTCATAGACTTTCCTGCCCAGGCTGGCTTCAAGCCTCAATCCTCAGATCTCAGCCTCCTGAGTAGCTAGGATGACAGGGGTGAGCCACCAGCCCCTGGCTCTGCCTTTGTTTTTTTTCAAGACAGTGGCATGATTGAAGTGTCTTGATCATTTGTTCGGTAGAATGTCTGGCCAACTTGTATTTGATGTGTCCTCTCCCTCTCTAGTGAGAATGTCTTACACAAAACCCTCCACCCCTTCTCCTCACTGGCCTCCCTTCCCCTCCCACTGATGGAGGCTTGCTCGTCGGGAAGCACCCATGGAACTGTGTGGCTGGGGAATTCAGTCTGGGACGCCCCAAGGCGATTCCGTGCGTCACCCTGACAAGCCTCCCAGTGATTCTTCCCAGCCCAGAGATTCTTCCAATTCCTTTGACGGCACAAGCTCCCCTTTGTGTAGGCCTGTGTCATTCTCCATTGCTATCGTGCCTCCAAACACTTGCATTGCTGCCCACTTGTAAAGCGGCTCGCAAACCACACTGAAATGCCACGATGCTTCCGTGCCAGCTGTCATGCCAAAGGGCCAAGTTCATCAGGCCCCGATGGGCAGAGCCACCCCGGCTTCGCATCAGATAACACCAGTGCCCAGGGACACAAAACCAAACCTTACTAGAAAGCATCACAGTCAAATATTACAAGGCAGCCGGTGGCTCATGCCTGTGATCCCAGCTACTCAGGAGGCTGAGATCTGAGGATCACAGTTCAAGGCCAGCCCAGGCAGGAAAAGTCCGTGAGACTCTTATCTCCAATGAATCACCAGAAAACTGGAAGTGATAGAGCACTAGCCTTGAGCCTGTAGAGCTTGGGGCAGCGCCCAGGCCCAGAGTTCAAACCCCACAACTGACTGCTCACCTAGTGAGAACAGCCCCTCCCAACCTTTCTGATGAACTAAATAAGCCACCATTTTGGTGCTAGTCTGTCACTAACATGAGCCTTTCTCCACACCCCACCCAAATCCCATGTGCACACAAAAAGAAGAGGGAGAGCTTGGTTAAGCTGTAGATTGTGGATGGAATTGATTTTTTGAAACTGTCACTAGATGCAGGTAAAGGTTTTTGAAGTTTCCCTCTAAAAGTAAGGACCCTTCACTTAGGGTCCTTGACTTCAATGGCAGAATAAGAATTTCTGGACAAGTCACTATGGTAAGAAAACTTGGCAGGGCTTTATTGAGTAAGTAAGCAAGCAGGCAAACAGACCAGCAGAAAGGAGAAGGGGCACACTCTAACAGGGTGGGTGCTCTTGAGGAGAGAGACATCTAGCTTCTTGGCTATTATGGGTATTTGTAGGGTAAAGTTATGCAAAGAAAGGTGTATTATCTTTGCTTCCCCCCCCCCCCCCCCCAGAGCTGCTCTTCATGAGCTAAATCCCCAACCCCTTATCTTTGCTCTAAACACTCCTGGTGTTATTTTCTGAGTTTCTGGATGTTTGGGGCATTCTTTCCAGGTAAGAATGCATCCTGCCACCAAACAGACCCTTAGTCTTGAGCTAAGGAAGGCACCCTGTTATCCGGGTTTGGGGTAGGAGTTTGCTTAGGTTTGGAAGCAGCATTTCTCTCAGGAAGGCATACATCCTTCCAGACAAATGTTAATTCTCAGGGTGAGAAAGGCACCTCTCAGGAAGGCATGCATCCTGCTGTGTCTCTTTGAGGCAAAGATAGTGCCTGCTGTGTTTCTAAATGCCATGTTTCTGACTTGTGTTCAGCAGGTGTCATTTTCCTCAGTTTATCCTGCTCAGTACCAGGGTTCGATCTCAGGACCTTGTGCTACTTAAGCAGCTGCGGAACCATGCCTCCACCCGCAGCTGGAATTTAACAACACTGTTCTGGGTTGATTATGCTTATAAGGTACTTTCTTCTTCTTAAGGTAAGTTAATGCCATTTGTAGCCGTGGCATAAAATAGCCTTTTTAAACAAATGTATCAATGTTTTAGAGTCAGTCATTTAAGAAAAATCATATGTAAATAAAGAGGTAGATCTTGGCCTTAGGAAAAGTCCTGAAAAAGTGATTCGCCAGTGCATGACGTCTGGTGTCACTGCTTTAACCCCGGGAAGTGATTGCAGCTGGAAATTGAGACATCCGAGTGAGGTTCCTGCAGAGAAGCAGGAGCTGGGGTCAGTCAAGTCAGGTCTTGCACCGAGCATAAGACAAAGGGCTGGGGACAGGCAAGGGTAGCTATGGATTGTTTTGAACTTGGGGAAGAGAGACATAGATGTCATCTATTTAGCATATGTTCAGATCTCCAGCAAGGGGGGAAAACAAAAACAAAACACGGCAGGGAATGTGACTCAGTGGTAGAGCGCTTACCTTAGCATGCACGAAGCCCTGGGTTTGATTCCTCAGTACCACATAAACAGAAAAAAACCCAAAAAACCCAGAAGTGGTGCTGTGGCTCAAGTGGCAGAGTACTAGCCTTGAGCAAAAGAAGCTCAGGGACAGTGCTCAGGCCCTGAGTCCAAGCCCCAGGACCGGGAAAAAACAAAACAAAACAAAACAAATCAGGGCAATCAGTGCTAGAACTTATGATCCCACAGTATTGCTGGTGATCCCCCACAAACACACACATACAGGAGGAAATTGTAAGTAGAGGAAATGCCACACATCTTTAGAAGGGAGTAAAATAACCCTTTGCTCCTGAATTGCTATACAAATCTCCTTTCTTTGATGCCAGCCTCCCAGTCTTCTTACTAGGGGCAACCTCCCCTCTTCTTCCCCCCACTGGCCCTGGAGCTTGAACTCAGGGCCTAGGCACTATCCCTGAGCTTCTTTATGCTCAAGGCTAGCATTCTACAACTTGAGCCACAGTGCCACTTCCACTTTTTTCTGAGTAGTTTATTGGAGATAAGAGTCTTATGGACCTTTCTGCCTGGGCTGGCTTAGAACCATGATCCTCAGATCTCAGCCTCCTAAGTAGCTAGGATAACAGGTGTGAGCCACTAGAGCTCAGCAGCCACCACTCTTATAATAGGTTCCCTGTGCACCCTCCCAGAGATATTTGTGAGAGGAACACTTAGTCCCTACTCCTCTTGTTTCTGTATGGAGGGACTGGCACTAGAGTAGCACTTCTGTCCTTATGCCCCGCCCCTTACTCCCTCCTTTGCTCCTGATTGGAGGAGGTACTTATTGTTCACTTTCTGGATTGGTGAGCTCACGTCCATTGTGATGCCCTAGTGCAACACTTTGCTCTTCCATCTGTAGGATTTGAGATCTAATCTCCATCCTCCAACTTAGCTTTTCTCACTTAATATTAATCCTCCAGAAAGCATTATTTCCCTGTGCACTTAAATCTACCTTGTTCTTATCTCCAATTAACCACCAAAAAAAAAAAAAAAAAACTTAAGTAGAACTGTGTTTCAAGCGGGAGTATGCTAGCCTTCAGTGGAAAAGGCTCAGGACCAGCGCCCAGGCCCTGCGTTCAAGTTCCAGGACCGGCACACACACAAAATATCATACTGGATGCTGATACTGCAGGCTTCCAGATTGGCCATGTCTCCTGGAACACAGTTTCCTGGACTAGCTTGCTTCCTCCCTCACCCTCTCCTGCTTGCTGTCCCCTCTCCCTCACCATCCCCTTCCCCTCGCTGTCTCCCCCACCCACCATGGCATTCCCCAGCACCATGGGTCTCATGCACACATCCCCTCCTCAGAGAAGGTGCTTGGACCACTTCAGGCCCTCTGCTTCCTTTTCCGGGGAGGACTTGAGCTGGGTGAAGGCCATCTCACTTGTCCCTTGGTTTACTGTCCATCCTCCCCTCTCCTCCCTGCCATGCCCACTGCCCAGAAAGCTGTCACCTTTCTAGAACATGCAGAACTATATGCAGGCCTATAGAAAACTCGAAGGTCTGACTATCAAGGTGGGAGCTGAGGCCTGCGAGGGCCAAAGCCTGGCCCAGCCCCACAGGGAAGCAGGCACCAGGCCAGGACTGAACCGGCATCCTGCCTTCCCACCACACGCCAATCCCCCTTTGGGCTGCAGCAGGAGAACCATCTAGAAGAACAGTGACAATCTTCCCCCTGCTCCATGACCACTTCCCCCAAAGTCCCTGCCCCTTTCCAGCACTGCTTCCATGAGCAACACAAACACAGATCCCCTTGGAATATGGCCTAGTGGCAAGAGCGCTTGTCTTGTATACATGAAACCCTGGGTTCGATTCCCCAGCACCACATATATAGAAAATGGCCAGAAGTGGCGCTGTGGCTCAAGTGGCAGAGTGCTAGCCTTGAGCAAAAAGAAGCCAGGGACAGTGCTCAGGCCCTGAGTCCAAGGCCCAGGACTGGCAAAAAAAAGAAAAAAAGAAATTTACAAACACAGATCCCTTCGAAGAGCACGCATAGGCTTCACCTCCTGACTCGCTCCCCCGCGCAGGGAAGAGGGTTGCTCTCACGCCACCATCTCAGCTGCACACTTCTCCTTGAGAAACACCCCTATTACTGTGGTATGCCCTAATCGCTTTTCTTTTCCTTTCTTTTGTGCTTTCTAGCATTTTGCCGTCTCTGGCTCCATCTCTTATCCATCTTCCTTTTCCTTTGTTTTCCTCCCCTGGTCCTGGGGCTTGAACTCAGGGCCTAAGCACCTTCCTTAACCTTTTTCACTCAAGGCTGGCACTCTACCCCTTGAGCCACACCTCTGCTTCCAGCTTTCCACTGGTTAATTGGAAGAAAAAGGAAAGTCTCCATGTGTCTGCCCAGGCTTGGCCTCAAACTGCAGTCCCCCGACTGCAGGCTCCCGAGTAGGTAGGATGACCGGCGTGATTCCACCACACAGCATTTCCCTCTATGTTCTTCTTCAACTTCCTTGATGTGCCACTCCGAGCCTTCTATTGTGGAACCCCAGCTGCAAAGCCCACGTTACACGGACTGTGTCTTTGCCCAGAGCGCGAGCTCCTGCCCTGCCCTTCCCTCCCGGAGCTCTGATGTGCAGCCTCAGCAGCTGCGGCTGGCACGGGGCAGGGAGGGCGCTGTGCAGGCATGGCATTCCTCCGTGAACACCAGCAAATTCCACCCCGGGCTTCCGGCCCTCCAGGGCGTGGAGGAACGACAGCAGCCGCTTGGGGGAAGGCCCTGGAGGTCATCCCAGCGCGTGAGAGCCAAGCCTGGCAGGACAGAAGCCCGGCTTGCTTTCGATGGCAGCTCCTGTGCCGACTTCAAGCTGCCAGAGTGAAGGACCCCAGTCCTCCTCTCCTACATAAAACAGGCTTGGGGTGACTCGCCGGGGTGTGCAGGGCTCACACTCAACCCCCTTCCCTGTTCCCACTCCAAACCCAGGCATTTTTCTGCTCTGCCCTTTCCACCCACAGGCTTAGGGCCGAAAGAAAACCACAGCCAAAATCCTGCGGGTGACTCACGGACTTCCACCCCCAGACTCCACATTCAGTCATGAGTGGAGGGGCATCTCATCAGTGGCTGATGGGGGACAGAGTAGGGAGCCCGGCCCCTCTTCAGACGCCAAAATGAACCGGAAAGCCCTCTGTCCCCATCCAGATGACCACTCCATCCTCTGGGCGCCATTCCCACCCTCCACCCTCGAGTCCTGCAGGCAGGATGGGCCGGAGCCTCATCCCAGAATGGAAGGCACAGGAACCACCCTGAGGTGGGGGGCTCTGGGGGAGCCCCTCCAGCCGCCCTTCCTCACCCTGGCTGACCCAGGGACTGGCACGCTGGCGAGCCAGGGCCAGACCATGCTTTTGGCACCACGCCGGGGCCTCTGCTACAGCGGGTGCTCCGAGCCCTAGCGGCCAGGGCCAGGCACTCTGGAGGACAGTGGCTTTGGTGGAGGTCGGCTGGGCCTCCGGCCCTGGGGCCTGCCTCTCAGCCCTCTGGGAAGCTCCAGGCGCCGGTGGTGGTGCCCTGGGTGCCCTGGGGGTGGCTCAGCTCTGTGCACAGGGTAGCAGGGACTCTCTGGGCATAGAATCAATATCTGACTCTGTCCGGAAATGGCCGCCGGCGGGACAGTGGAATTTGGGAGGGATCCAAGGCAAGAGCCGCAGAGGATGAGCCCGTCTCCAAAAGAATAATGACATCAACAGCAGTATTGCACTGCCAGTATTTACTGCCTCGAATGTGCCAGAACACTGTTCAAACCTCTTCGTGCACACTAGCCACGCACCCAAACACTGGCGCAGACACTGTAACGAGCCCCGTTTGACGGCCCAGAGAGGTTAGGCGACTTGCTCAACATCTCAGTGAAGCTGGGATCTGAACCAAGAGCTGTGTGCACCAAAGAAGCCACCAGACCCAACTCACATCTGCAACCCTGGCTCATCAGGAGGCTGAGATCTTGAGAATCAAGGCGGGAAGCCAGCGGGGGGAAGTTAAGTCCAGGAAGCACCAATAGGAAGACTGCAGTGCAGGATGGCCCAAAGTGAGGTACAAAGTGAGACCCTACCTCAACAATAACCCATGCAAAACGAAAATGGGGGTGGGGGATCTGGAGGCACAGAAACTTTTCTTCAGCAAAGACCAATCAGCTACCAGTTGACCACAGACCCCAACCTGGCCCAGCCGGGCCCACCGGCAGAATCATGAACGCCACCTGTTTTCTGTTTACGCTGTCCCCTTCTGGGGAGGTTTGTTACACAGCAAGAGCTGACTGATACAGAGGAGATGGTGCTGCTGCTGATTTGACTGAGAGCCTCCTTTGCTTCAGTGTCTCACCTGCTCAGGACATGCGTGGATGTTTTGCTGGTGTGTGGCTGCAGAACAATCAACAGCAGCCATTGTGCGGCACACACCACTGTCTGCCGTCAGCCAAGAATCTCTCAGTATAGCACACCCACTCTGAGGCCCAGAGAAGGCAGGTAGCATTCCCACCAGCACCCAGCAGGAAGGTGGCATTGGCTTAGATCAGGTGTGCCCGGGGTGAGGCAAGTATCAAGTGCAGGGTATTCCCTACCCTCCTTGGCCCACCAGGTCTAGAATGTTCTTTCCCAGGCCATCACCTTCTATTCCTGATTCCCCCGAGATCAGCTGGGCAGCCATTTCCTTTTTTACTGGCTACATTTCACCAGCAACTCAGCCAGGCCCCAGGATCCTCACAGTCGGGAAGCCACAGGCAGCCCCTGGGCTCACAGCTGTCATCCTAGCTACTCAGGAGGCTGAGAGCGGAGGATCTGGGTGCAGAGTCAGCCTGGACAGGAAAGTCCCCGCCCCCAGAAAAAGAGTGGAGAGGTGGCTCAAGTGCCATTCATGAGTGGAAAAGCTAGGTGGGAGGGGAAAGCCTTGAGTCCCACGGAAGGACCTGGCCTTGGGCCTGCCCCCTCCCGGGCCTTGCCTCCTCCTATGCCAGCATTCTCGGGTGGAGCTGCCGAGTAAAGCCCAGGAAGGCATAGGGGTGCACACAGGCATTGTGGGGGGGGGGTGGAGAGATGACACCAGAAGACTCTCCTTGTCTGACACTTCCCCAAATCTGTCCATTTCTCTTGTTTGCAGGTACACCTGCATACCCTCACACATCATGTCTCTTACTTTTTTCCTTCTTAAAATTTTGTGCTGTGACTAGGACTTGAACTCAGGGCCTCATGCTCGTAGCCTTTACATTCAAGGTTGGCACTCTACCACTTGAGCCAAAACTCCATTTCTGGATTTTTTTGGTGGCTAATTAGAGATAAGAGACTCATTGACTTTCCTTTCCGGGCTGGCTTGGAGCCACGATTCTCAGATCTCAGCCTCCTGAGTAGCTAGGGTGACAGGTGTGAGCTGCCAGCACCTGGCTACTTACTCACTTCTTAAACTTGCCTTTTTATAAAAGGAAGCCTTAGAACACAACTGAAATGGAAAGTCGCTGTCACTCGCCATAAATAGCGGGTGCTGGAAAGATAAACACAATAAAAACGGCAACGTTCACCTTATGAAATTCCAGCTAGCTAGCAATCCCGGTGGCTGCCAGCTCGAGGCCAAGGCCGGCTTCCTTTCTATTTCTATTATTTGTACCTCTATTTTTCTTGCTAGTTCTCTGTGCAAACAGGATGGCACACGTGGGGTGGGCGAAAGACAAATTAGCCGCAAACTAGGATTTCCTCTTGGGAGCACTGAAGGCGATTTAAGAAGGAAATGATGCCTTACGTGCCCCTGCATCTGTGCCCCTCCCCCCCGTAATATCTCTCTAGGAGCATAACTGGAGGTGTTAGGGGGCATGGTGCGAGGAGAGGCAGCCCCTCAACTCCCTATCTCTTATGGGGTGGCTATACAGTGGGATCAGGAAACTGACCCAACACAGTGTGGGTGGCGGGCTACCCTCGGCCACCACAGGACCCTTGAACCCAGCCCTGCCCCAGCCAGAGTGCGTAGTTTCCACAGCATCCTCGCCTGTGTGGATCCATGGACACCCTTTCCCGTCTGCACAGCCCGTACCACCGGCTGCCCATGTTTTTCTTTAAAATACATGGTGAGGTCACACACTTCAGGCCAGGCATGGAGGCATACACTTGTGATCCCAGTATTTCAGAGGCAGAGGCAAGAGAATCGATCCTAAGTTCAAGCCTGGCTTGAGAGAGGAGAGGGAGGTGCTATGAAAACAAATAGAAAGTAACGCATTTTTAAAGATAAATTCAGGCGGGCTGGGAATGTGGCTTAGCGGTAGAGTGCTCGCCTTGTGTGCATAAAGCTCTGGGTTCGATTCCTCAGCACCACATAAACAGAAGAAGCCGGAAGTGGCTCTGTGGCTCAAGTGGTAGAGTGCTAGCCTTGAGCAAAAAGAAAGCCAGGGACAGTGCTCAGGCCCTGAGTCCAAGCCCCAGGACTGGCAAAATAAATAAATAAATAAATACAGCTATATTTAAAAAAAATAAACAAACTCAGACGTGTTACCATCTTGAACATGGTTGTATGCTATAGAAATAATCTCCAAATACCTTCAGGCATGGGTACCCCACTCTTGTGGGGTTACCCATAATTATATTTCTTTGGGGGCCTCTGACCTCATCTCTCCCTGACAGAACTACAGAGGGGGAGGGGAGCAGCTGCCTGGCCCCAGCAGCTACATCCTTACAGATACCCTAAAGCCTGGGTTCCCCTTGTGCACCTCCTCCCTTGGGGCCTGCTGAAGGCTGGGCTCCCTGTGAGACACAGGCACGGGGTCTCAGGCCTGCCAGCCCTAGAGGTGTGACCTAATCGGGGGTTCTGACCTCCCCAGGAAAAATGGTTTAAGGCTGAAAGAAAGAGAACCCAGGGCACAGAGAGAGGATGGGGTGGAGTGGGGTGGGAGACAGCAAGTAGAAGAAGTGGGAAGTGACAGACCTGTTAGAGGAACCCAGAGAGGCCAGTGGACTGGAGCAAGCCACCCAAAGGGGAGAATGGCCACGTGGGACCTGAGAAGACCACCTGGGGTGGCCTGTGCCCAGCCCCACCCTCCCCAGGGGCTGAGGTCACCCTTCCAGGTGGAGACTGAGTGGCCCTTCCCTAGGCTGTGCTGGTGGCAGCCGGCCAAGGCTGAGCCACATCAAGGCTTTCAGGAGCAATCGAAACCACTGAAGAGCCTCAAGTGGGCGGCGGGAGTGAGGGGCCTGCTTTGATTCTCTGTATGGCCCTTCAGTGCCTACAGAGATCAGAATGCTTGTGGGGACAGTGGTCCATGGAAAAGAGAGAATGTCTGGGCCAGGATGGCGGTGGGCTGCACCAAGGTGGAGATGACCTGGGCCAAGAATGGAGATGACCTGGGCCAAGGTGGCTGCGCCCTGGGCCAAGATAAAGATGAACCGGGCTAAGATAGCCATGGCCTCGACCAAGATGGCGGCCATGGGGATGAAGAGAAAATCTGGATCCCACTGACACTGAAACCGGTCCTGGGACCTCAGTGCAAGCCAGTGGCAGGTGCGGGTGGCAAGCACTACCCAGACTGTCTCTGAACGCCCAGGGACTTCCCAATCGTCCATCTGGATTTCTGGATGCTTTACACATTCCCCTGAGGCCCCAGTGAGGGCCCACCACAGACCCAAAGAAAACCATCTCACAGACGATCTGAATGACACAGTCATAAGAGTGAATGGAGGAGCAGGGGCCGAGGGGATGCCGGCCAAGATCGGAGACCACCACCAGCTCACCCTGGAGGAAGCTCGTGTGTCACCCAGACACCCACAGGAACTAAGATCACGAAGAAACCTTCTGCACCATCAAAGACCAAGATTCTACACGAGATGAAGGTCAACCCTTGAGGGGGACACGGGCAGTGCACCCCAGCACTTCACCTTCACATCCTCCCCTGCCAGCCACGGGAGCTTAAAAAGTTCTGTAACACCTGCAGGACAGGTGCCCGTCTACCTGGCAAGTGTTGTTCCCTATAACTGAATCCAGAAAGGAGACACACAGGACTGGGAAAACCTGCGCTCCACATGGGCCCCGAGGCCACGGTGGTCACTGTTCCTGGCAGACCAATGTCTGTGGTTACATAAGCAAGGTGCTTTTCCACAGAGGGTTGTAGTCTTTTTGTTTTTGCTTGTGCCAGTCCTAGGACTTGAACTTAGGACCCAGAGTCTTGTTGCTCAGGGCTAGCACTCTACCACTTGAGCCACAGATCCATTGCCAGCTTCTTCTTTGTATTTCTACTTTCTATTATTTTAAGGGAGTGCTCAATTGGAGAGTATCACAGACTCTCCTGTGTGAACTGCCATCCTCAGATCTCAGCCTCCTGAGTAGCTAGGAGGACAGGGGTGAGCCACTGGCACCCAGCTATCGCATAGTGTTTTGAGCATTTTTTTAAAAAAAAGTTAATGCAAAGCAGATCATTCATACTGGTACCTAGAGATGAACCTTGCCTTTTGACTGTCTGTTTAGTGTGGGTTTGGGTTTTCTGGTTCTTGTTGTTGTTGTTGTTTGTTTTCCCCAAGACTCTTGCTATGTCATGATTTTCCTACCTCGGCCCCCTGCATGCTGGGACTACAGGCTTGAACTGCCACGCCTGACCACCTTGTTCCTTTGAATTGCCATAAAGGATTCTACAGTTGACTGATAGATATTTAGATTTTCCTCGTTAGAATCGTTGCTGCTAAGGAGCCCACTACGGGGGCCTTCCAAGCCCATTTCCAGCCCCACAGGCTTATAGAAACACGAGCCCACCACCATTCCACACCTTTCCTACAACAGCCTCTCAGGGCCCTGGATGTGAGTCACCATGCTCCCTGCAGGAGCTTCTGACCTCCTTTGAAGGCCGGGAGGTGCACTGGGGCTCTGCGCACTGCGCAGGGTTGTTTAATAAATGCCCTTATCAAGATGAAAGCAGGGGAATCCAGCCCCTCCTGCCGCCTCACTCTGGTTCAAGCCACTTTCATGTACATCAGTAGATCATCTCCTGTGATCCTCAGCACAGCCAGCAGGTCACTAAGGATGAAGGGATTCCCCTCCGGAGCTAAGTGGCAGGCCTGGGTCTGAAACTGAATTTAGGGACTCTTCATAATAGAGGAGCAGGGGTGGGGGCTCACAGGCATCTCCAGATTAGTTCTGCCATTGAAAGTGTAAAATCTATCCATCCTAGGCCCTGTTATTGTAAGACTTTCGACAAACTCGAGTATATTAGCTACATTCTGTGCTTATTAACTGTATTATTTTACCACCTTAAAAAAACATTTTATTTAATTTACTTACATTTTTGCCAGTCCTGGGGCTTGGACTCAGGGCCTGAACACTATCCCTGGCTTCTTTTTGCTCAAGGCTAGCACTCTACCAGTTGAGCCACAGCACCACTTGCAGCTTTTTCTGTTTATGTGGTACTGAGGAATCGAACCCAGGGCTTCATGCGTGCAAGGCAAGCACTCTACTGCTAAGCCTTATTCCCAGCCCTTATTAACTATATTCTTTAACCACCTAAAAAAAGTATTTTAAAGTTCAAGGCATCAACTTCTGCTGAACCGTAAGTGATACTATTGGCTACACTACAGAGTTCTGTGCTGTTTGCCTATGTTTTTCAAAGGCCAGCCAAGGAAAACACACGATTCGTTTTTCCTTGTTTTTGATGTTGGGCTGCCCATCTTCCCTTATCTGGGGCGTCACCAATCAAAGCACACTTGGGAAAACATTCATCAGAAGATGAATGAGAGAGAAACTACAAGGTTTCCATCTTAGGCGAGAGACTCTGCTGCTGAGAAAACAACTGTGTTCAGACAGTGGCCAGCTGGCAATGGGCCCTTGCAATCTTGCCTGGTGACAGCTATTTAGCACCCTGGATTTCTAAGGACAGTCTTAATACTCACTATCACTCTAGTGTCCCCTCCCTCAGCTCTCTATCCGGAACCTTCTAGAAGCCGATGGCATGTAGCCTGGATGTGGAGAGTAAGAACTGGAGCCTCCCCTCTCTTCCCTCCGTCCCTTAAAAACACAGGGAAATCTAGTTTCCCAAGGAAGGTGAGGGCCCAGGAATTCAAGTCCCCATCCAACAACCACTCATTAAGCAACAGAGGCGCTGCGGGGTGAGCGCCAGGGACACCTCTGCACCAGGGGGAGGGCGGGGCCGCTCTCTGCACCCGCTTCCCTGGGCCGTGGCTCTACATCCGGGCCTCACATGGGCTTCCCAGGGACTGCCAGCTGTGTACGGCGGGAAGCGGATCCACTGCTTAAGCATCATTCTTTGCCCCTTAGGGCGTGAGTGGGGGGAACCAGCACCCCCATACAATCGCCATGTGCCACAAAGGTCCTCCCTCACCCTGGGCAGCCAAGGCTGGAGTCCCGCTGACCACTCCTGGGTCACTGAACTCCTTCAGCTTCCCCGATCTCCACACCTTGGCTCTGCCCACCAGCTCCATGTGCACTTTCATGCAATCCATTCTTCCTCCCTAGCTGTCAAATTGAGACTTCCTAGCTTGACGTTTGGTGGCTCACGGCTGTGATCCTAGCTACCTGGGAGGCCGAGACTGGAAGGGTTGTGGCTGGAAGCCAGCCAGGGTAGAAAAGTTTCAGAGACTTCCTCCCCTCCCCATTTCTCAACTTAGAGCTGGTGGGGTGGGGGTGGGGGTAGATAGCATACCTCTGTGACCCTGCCTTTGTCTGGAAGCCTAAAATAGGCAGACTGCCCAGACGCTGCCAAGGGCAGGAAGCAAGACCCTACCTCAAAAATAACCACTGCAAGCCGGGCGCCAGTAGCTCACGCCTGTAATCCTAGCTCCTCAGGAGGCTGAGATGAGGGTAGTGGTTTGAAGCCAGCCTGGGCAGAAACTAATTCATGACATTATGATCTCCAGTAAGCCACTCAGAAAAAAACTATAAGTGGTGCTGTGGCTCAATTGGTAGAGCCCTAGCCTTCAGCACAAAGAAGCTCAGAGACAGCGCCTAGGCCCTGAGTTTAAGCCCCAGGACTGGCAAAAAAATAATAAAATAAAATAACCACTGGAAACATAAGTTGGAAGGGAGACTGGAAATGTGGTTCAAGAGGTAGAGAATCGGACTAGCAAGCAGAAGGCCCTGAGTTCAAACTTTGGCGCTATTAAAATAAATATAAACAACAAAAACCCTGGGACTTCATCTAAGCCACCCCCACCCCCCAGTTCTCCCAGAGCGGGTGTACCCTGCATGCTCTAACCCAGGCTAGGTTGCCTGAAGCCCAGGGGCCTGTGACATGCAGAGGAGGTCTTGGGGTGTGTGTGTGGCCAGGGTGTCAAGTTACCATGGCAGCCCTACCTCGTTATTTTTAGACTCCCCCCCCCCCCCCCGCCCTGGTGCTAACCAGAGCCAGATGCACAGATTCTCCATTCCCGCCTAAATGTCCTGCGTAAAGAGAACTGGGGGGGGGGGGGGCTTCAGAGAGAGCCAGGGGCCGTGGGTGGGGGGACTCCTTCCTCCTGTCCCCCTGCACCTATGTCACCCTATCTTGGACAAGCCCAGGCCAACAGCACAGCCAACACAGACAGCCCAGGTTCCCCTGCCATGCCAGCACCCTCTTCCCTCAATCCAGCTGCCACTGCCGTTAACCCGCTACCCTAAGCCCGGGAACATGCTCTCACACACGAGCTTACACGCACACACGTGCCCTCTTGCACAAGCCCCCTTTGCCCGCCTCTGCCTCCCTCTAATACCAGTGCCAGGAATGGAACAGTAATCCCGGAGGGGCTGATGGCCTGACCCCGCTAGGCCACAGAGCTGGGCACGGGCCACAGATTGCAACACACACAATTCCCTGACCCCTCCCCCGGGAGGTGGCTCAACCCTGGCCTCCCAAACACACCAGGCTGGATGGCCAGGCGGGCCAAGGCCGTCCCATTGGCCTGGAAAGGTATTTATAGTTTCGTCTCGACAGACTTCCTCTCTGTCATGTCTGTCCCAGTGTACTCTGACAAAACCCTGAACCTCACTGATCTCCACCACTAGGGACCCTCCCCCAAGAGAGGCCAGAGGGTACAGAAGCGTATGGGGGGGGAGCAGAGGGCTTTGTAGGCCTGGCTGAACCACCAGCCGATTGTCCCCGAGTGTCACCATCACTGGGGCCTGGAAAACTGACCTAATTGTGCCTAAATGCAAGAGGTTTTAGCTCCTGCTATAAAACAGGAGACAGCCCGAAGAGGTAAAAAAAAAAAAAAAAAAAAAAATCAGAGTGCAAATACTTGTGTGGCCAAATGAATAATGTTGTGTCTGTGTGTGTTAGTCCTGGGGCTTGATCTCAGGGCCTGGGCACTGTCTCTGAGCTTTATTTTGCTCAAGGCTGGCACTCTACCACCTAAGCCACAGCTCCGCTTCCAGCTTTTCGGTAGTTAATTGGAGATAAGAGTCTCACAGACTTTCCTGCTCGGGCTGGCTTTGCACCATAATCCTCAGTTCTCAGCGTCTTGAGTAGCCAGGATCACAGGTGTGAGCCACTGACACCAGGCTTGTCTTCATAACTAAATGCCCTTGTGCGTGCACGCACACACATGTGCGTGTGTGTGTGCCTAGCCTGAGAAGGGGTCCTCCTCCGTGGGTGGGGTCCATCTCCCTAACTTCCCACACCACCTCCCCTTCCCAGATGGCAGGTGGATGTCAATTCCTCCACTGAGGGGCAGAGATGGCTGGGGGCTGGAGCGGTAGGGCCTGTCCAGGGCCTGCTCTCCCTGCTCTCTGCTCCCACCCAGTCCCCTGTCCCTGTGGGGGGTGGAGCCAGTAGAAATCCAAAATCCTTCAGTGGGAGAACAGGTTCTGCACCTTCCTGCCACCCCCACGGCCCTCCCTGGGCTGTGGGCTGGGCACCGACCTGCCAAGGCCCTGTGGGGCATCTTTCCTGGTCTTCCCCACAAGTGTCCTCCTCATTACTTGCAACCCACCAAGGCATCTCCAGGAAGAGAAATTGGTATTGGAGGTGGGGGTGGAGCCTGCAGGGAGAGTGCACAGCCTGGTGCCCGCACTTAGACTTTGGAGACCTTGAGTAACAGACCGGGCACCCAGGCCTGGGTTTCCCCACCTGCCATCCAGGGAGAGTGCTGGCAGTGGCACAGGGTGGGGCTCACCAGGAGGAGGAAGGAGGGGCCAGCTCGGGGAGGCCATTCGCTCAGCCACCCTCTGCTCATGGGATCCTGTCCCTCCTTGGTCCTATCTGGGGAACCAGAGAAGAGAAAGCTAGTGCCTGGGTTCTAGCTGAAGTGCAGAGGACTAGAGAGGTTCCTTTTGCCCCAAGTGGTGATTAAAACATATATATATATATATATATATATATATATGTATGTTAGCGTTTTAATGCATATGTACATGTCTTAACATATATGTTTTAATATACATATTATGTAATATGTACTATATACATTTTTAATTTTTTGCCAGTCCTGGGACTTGAACTCAGGGCCTGAGCACTGTCCCTGGCTTCTTTTACCACTTGAGCCACAGCGCCACTTCGGGCTTTTTCTGTGTATGTGGTACTGAGGAATCAAACCTAGGGCTTCATGCATGCTAGGCAAGCACTCTACCACTAAGCCACATTTCCAGCCCCTGTGCTATAAATTTATTTTGAATATATTCTGTATGTATATAAAATATGCACATAACATGTATGTTTCCATATATGCATGTATGTGCACTTTACTATGCATATATTACATGTGTTACTGATATTTGCATATAAATGTCTGCGTATGTAAGTCTGTAATCGCCATGAAATACAATCACAACACTGTCTAGCAGTAGCACTGTCACACCTCCAACATCCTCCCCAACCAAAAAATAGTGTACCCACAAGACATAGTAAAAATAACAAGTGTGACAAGAAATGTACTCACACTACCTTACGTATGTAACTGTAACCCCTCTGTGCGTCACCTTGACAACAAAATTAAATTTAAAATACAAATACAGGAAGAAAAGAAATAGTAAAAAATAAAACAACGGCCCCCTAGCCGAGCCCCAGCACCTGCCACTCCGTCCCTCCCGGTCCAGCAGAGCGTGAGCGGGGCGCCGCCCTTCCCCGGACCGCTCCGCCCGCGCCCCTGGGCGCCCCGGGTGGGATTCCCCACCCACCCCCTCCCACCCACCCAGCCCCTAGGGGGTCGGGGCATCACCCAGGTCGCTCCCCGCCGCTGGGCGGCGCCGCCGAGCCGGGGCCGCGCGGGCACCCGCGAGGACCCCACGGCCCGGCCGGGGCGCAGCGAGCCGAGATTCCGGATCCGCG
This sequence comes from Perognathus longimembris pacificus, assembly GCF_023159225.1. Classification (NCBI taxonomy): domain Eukaryota; kingdom Metazoa; phylum Chordata; class Mammalia; order Rodentia; family Heteromyidae; genus Perognathus; species Perognathus longimembris. The sequence continues at coordinate 11,602,213 of NC_063183.1, read as the reverse complement.
GGGGCTGCTCGGACGCCCAGAGCCCCCGCGACTCTCGGAGGCTGGGAGGGGGCCGGGACCGCCCGGGCTCCTCCCCGAACTTTTCCCGCCCGCCTCGGCGGCGCGGAGGGCGACGAGTGCGGTCGGGGGACGGTGGGGTGGGGGCCGGGACGGACCGGAGACTCCAGGCGGCGGAGTGAGACCCCGGGACCGAGGGTAGGGATCCCGGGACGGCGGGGTGGGGACCCCCTCGGCGGAGGCGGGATCCCCCGGACGGAGGTGGGGGAACCGCCGGACGGAGGGTAAGGACTCCAGGACGGAGGGGGGACCCGGGGCGGCTGGGGGGACCTCGGGGCGGAGCGGGCCCTGCGGCCGCGCCGGCGAGGCGCCCCGGGAGCCCTGCCCGCCGGGGGTCCCCGTCGCACGGCCCGCGCCTCGCCCCCTCCGGAGCGCCTGCCACCCCGACCCCTCCGGGCCCCGAAGAGCCGCGGCCGCGCCCCGCTGCCCCTGGCGGCGCCCGAACCCCGCTCCGCGCCCGGCCCCAACTCACCGGCGCGGGCGACTGGACGGAGACGGACGGGGTGCGAGGTGCGGCGCTGTGCGGTGTGGAAGGTCCGGGCCCGGACGGGGCCGCCTCCTCCCGCCGCCCCGGGCCCGCCCTGCCCCGCCCCGGGCCCGCCCCGGGCCCGCCCCCTGCTCCTGTTGTCAGCACCCCGGGCCGCGGGGCGGGCGGCGGGGCCGGGGCGGGAAAGGCGGCGCCCGGGTCCCCGCCCGCCACCGCGCTGGGCTGGAGTTGGGGGCGGGGTCAAGAGCGCCAGGCCCGTGGAGCCGGGGGGTGGGGGGGGGGGCTGGGAGGGGCGGGGGCGGTGTCTGCAGCTGCCCCCCTGGCTTCTCCCTTCCTCTCCACCGTTCGGATGAGCGGTGAGGGAACCGGGCGCCCCTCTTTAGAAGCGCCCCTTCTCTGGTACTTTGATTAACTTGGGGAGCGCGTTGTTAGACGCTGGATTCAGTTTCCCCCTCTGGAAATGGGGATGGTGAGAGGACCTCTGACGCTGGAAAGCCAATCACACACCCCGGCCCCGCTCACAGGAAGTGCCCCAGAAATGTGCGCCTGGCCCTGGGACCGGGGAGCAGGGGAGCGGGGCCGTGGGACAAGGCCAAGACTCTCCAGCCACTGCCTTCGCTGTCCCCAAACAGTCTACACACACCTCAAGTCCTTTGAACCCATGGCCCTTGGTGTCATTGTCCCTGAAGACTGACATCATCCAAAGACTAGGAGATGCCCTTCCTCCCAGCCTCAGTTTCCCCATCTGAAAGCAGAGGCCTGAGTAGGCAGCTTGAACTCTGAACAGTGTGTGCAAGGCCATATTTAAAAATTCCAAGAAATTCTGAAACAGGGCCAGGACATCTTGCAGCCTTTTGTTGTTGTCGTTTGATTTTTGTTTTTATCTTTTTTTAACAGGTGGGTGTGTTCATTGCACAGGCCAGAAATGCAAGGCAATTGATTTGTGCCATTGATAAGAAACACCCATAGCCTAGGAGAGTGGACACCATGTCTAAATTGGTAAGCATCTTTTAAAATCTTATTGAGGCTCTAGACATTTTTAGGGGATGCAAAATATACCCCTCCTCACCCACCCAAAGGCTCACCAAACTCCCAGCCTCTGAACTTCCCCAGTTGACTGCTAAGGTCCTAGTATTTTTATTGTTTGGGAGTGTGGAGGTATAGGGCTTGAACTCAGGGCCTGGGCCCTGTTCTGAGCTTTTTCCTTCAAGGCTAGCCCTCTAACCACTTTGAGCTACAGCTCCACTTCTGAAAGTCCTTTTAAATTATGTGATCATTGAAGATGTTCAAACACTGGAAGATTACACCTGTAATCCTACTCAAGAGGCTGACACCTGAAGGGTAGTAGTTCAAAGCCAGCCCAGGCAGAACAGCTTGAGAGATTCGATCTCCAATTAGCCAGAAATGTGCAGGAGACATGGCTTAAGCGGTAGAGTGAGAAGCAGAGCAAGTGCAAGGCTCTGAGTTCAAGCTGCAGCGGTCAGAAAGGAATTCATTTCAACGAAGGCTGGCTTAGAGCTCAGCAGCTTCCAGGAAGAGAAATAAGTTTCTGCCATTTGTTGAATACCCATACTGGGACTTGAACTCTGGCACTATCCCTTTGCTTTTTGTGCTCAAGGCTAGCACTCTTCCAGCTTTTTAAGGGCTAATTTGAGATGAAACTCTCATGGAGTTTGCTGCCCAGATTGGCTTCCAACCTCCATCCTCCGATCTTGGCCTCTTTCATAGCTAGGAATATGAGCCATCTGCACTTTTACTTTAGGACAGTTATTTTTACAAACATCCTCCTTCAATGTAACAACAAACCAATCACCGTAGTTCAAGTCGGTAATCCCAGCAACTCGGTTGTCACAGGTAGAAAGATTATGGTTGAGGCCATTCTTGGCAAGAATGGAATGACTCTGTCTGGAAAAATGATCTAAAGCAAGAAAATATCTAGGAATCGCCCTTAGGTGGCACAGCAGCTGCCTAGCAAGTATGAGGTGTTGAGTTCAAATCCCAGTACCGCTAGAGAATAAATAATAAATAAATAAATCCTTCTTTTATCTTCCTTTATGAAGAAACTGAGATTCAGAGAAGCTATGAAAATACTCTGCCCAAAGACTCTATACAGGGGAACTCAGACCTACTATGTAACACCCCCTTCTCCTGTCTGTCCCCAACTAGCAGCTACTGAAGGCCAGCAGTCTTGCTGAAGCTGTCATCTGACCATACCACCCCCACCCCACCTGAAGGGGTGTTCACAGGAGGGAAAATAACTTTGTTTAGTTTAATATATTTATTTAAAAGGAAGCCGTCCCTTGCCAAGGTAAACAGAAAACAAGTGCCACCCTCAAAAATAAAAAATAAAAAGAAAGAAAGGAAAAGAGAGAAATATCCTCACAAATATAAACACAACCAAAATAAAAGTGTTTGTAAACTTCAGCCAGATGCTGATACCTGAGCACGCCCGGTAGCCTAAGGCTTCCCTAAAACAGAGAAGGGATAGCTGGGCACCGGTGGCTCACACCTGTCATCCTAGCTACTCAGGAGGCTGAGATCTGAGGATCAAGGTTGGAAGCCAGCCCAGGAGGGCAAGAAAGTCTATGAGACTCTTATCTCTAATAAGCTCCTCAAAGGAAAAAAAAAAAAGCTGGAAGTGGAGCTGTGGCTCAAGTGGTAGAATGCTAACCTTGAACAAAAACCAACAATCAAAGCTCAGGAGCAGGGCCCAAGCCTCAGGATCACACACACACACACACACACACACACACACACACACACACGGACCAAACAAGCCCTGTTGGGTTAAAAGCAGGCCAGCTAGAGGATTCTCTCTGGGGTCATCACTAGAAAAGGGAATCTGCTCTTGCCTCGTGATACCAGGTGTGGCCTTCTCCTCCGCCACCTGCTGCTGGGCCTCCCTAGGGTGGGGTGTGTCCCAAACCGAAAAGGGAACCCTCACCAATCCGAGCCACTCCCGTTTCCAAACCCTATTCCCTGAGCCCCACCCACCCACCCCATTCATCCCCTACCTCTTTTTTCTCCCTCAACACACCCCTGTCTTTCCGAAACCTGCCCCATATCTGCCTGTATCTGCAGTCTTGAGTGTTGCAATAAGCCTGAAACTTCAGCATGCCGTGGGAGGGAGGGAGGGTGTGTCGGATGGAGCTCTGAATGCCCAATGCCAGCCACCTGTATAAGTAGTCCTAAGGGCTCTCACTCCAGCACATGCAGGTGTGTGTGTGGGGGGGGGGTGAGGCTCGGACATGTGACCTGCTTCCACCAATGAGAAGTCAAAAGACAGCACACGTGCAAAGACTGGACATCGGCTTGGCAGGCAGTTGGCCCTCTTGCATGCCGTTCCCAGGAACAGACTCTACCTCTGGTGGCTCACTAGTCCCAGAAACAAAAACAAAAGGCAGGTGGAATAGCATTCCTCTAGTTAACCTGACGCAGTCCAGGTCACAGCCCAGCCCAGCCAGGCTGCAGGCTGGTGAGTAACAAATGCATATTTATTGTTGCAAGGCTTTCTGGCTCGTTGCCACCTTGCAATGGCTGGCTGCTAGAAGTACCATCTTAGCATCAGCACTGTGGGTCCCACCCTGTAATCCTATCTATGTAGGAGGCTGAGATCTGAGCACTGGCCAGTCTGGGCCAAGAAAGTCCATGAGACTCCTTATCTCCAATGAATCACCAAAGAGCCAGAAGTGGGGCTGTGACTCCAAGTGGTAGAGCACTAACTTTGAGCTTTACCACATGGTAAAGAACTAAGATTCTGCTCCACCCAGCCCCCAACCAGGAGCAGAGGCCTTTGATCCATCCCATTCATGGCCCAGATTGCCACTGTCCTGTGAGGCTGGGGTCTACCCTCCCCAGCCAAGCCTTTGGATGAGACCCCACCTGTAGCCCACACCTCACCTGGAAACCCGAAGGCAGGGGACCTAGTAAACCCTGCCCAGACTCCTGACCCACAGAAACTGTGAGATCATAAATGTGTGTTGCTTTAAGCTGCTAAATGATGGGGTAATTTGCTACATAGCAATAGATAACAAACATGCACACTAAGAATAGAATTAATCTTGATGATTCAGATTTGGTGAGGGACAGGGGTAGGTCCTAGTCATAAATCTTCGTGTCCATCACCAGTGTGAAGCTCTGCTTCCCAACCAAGGGTGACCAGTGGCTCTCGGGGATGAGAGATGCAAACTTCTTATGCTGGATGATCGTGTTGGATTGATGGGACCATGCCCCTTCCTCTTTACTTCAGGACACAGGCGCTCAGACAGGCCTGCACCTAGGGTATTTGTTTTTGCAGGAATGAGGGACAATAAATGATGAACCACACTTCCTGACTACTAGAAGCTTCTGCTGGCCAGTGCCTCACACCTGTCATCCTAGCTACTCAGGAGACTGAGATCTGAGGATCGTGGTTCGAAGCCAATCCAGGGCAGAAAAGTCTGTGAGATTCTTCTCTCCAGTTAAATACACACACAACAGCAACCCAAAGTGGAGCTATGGCTAAGGTGGTAGAGCACTAAAAGCTCAAGGACAACACCTAGGCCCTGAGTTCAAGCCCCAGGATTGGCACAAAATAAAATAAAATTTCTGTTCACATTTCATTCACAAAGCAAGTCCCATGCTACCTTCTCCCACTGTTTCATCTTTCAGGATCCGGCAGGGACTTTGTGTCTACCCCTACAGCTGTCTGCATTTCTGGATGTGGTATGCAACAAATGCCTTGGAAGTTCTCCAAGCAACAGCGACTCTTGGCTACTCCTCCAGATGTGGGTCAGGATGTCCAGACACATAGAGACCTCTGGAGACCATTTCCTCCCATCCCCTACCTCCACAGACTGTGTGGGGGCTGGATGGAGACAACATGAGCCCCAGTGTCTCCCAACATCCAGATGGGAGCCCTGGGTCTCCATGTTTCTTTTCCTCAGGATGGAAGGCAACTTCAGGATCCAACATTTTTTTTTCAGTCATGGGACTTGGACTTGGGGCCTGGGCACTGTCATTGAGCTCTTTTGCTCAAGGCTAGTGCTCTGACACTTTGAGCCACAGTGCCACTTCTGGCTTTTGAGTGGTTCATTGGAGGTAAGAGTGGCATAGGGACTTTTCTGCCTGGGCTGGCTTCGAACCATGATCTTCAGATCTCAGCTTTCTGAGTAGCTAGGATGACAGGAGTGAGCCACTGGCACCTGGCTAGGATCCATTTCTTCCGCCTCGACGCTACTGTCTTGAACTTCCTGCAAAGAGAATTGGAATTCAGGAAGCCCTCTCTGCCTCTGCCTGCGTCTGCATGCCCCCATGGCTCCTGCTTCCAGCACTCTCTTCCTGTGGAAGTGTTGTCTTCAAAACAGAGTCCCAGAAATGAACCCTCTGTGCGGGAGTGTCTAGATCTGAAGAGCAGAGCATGAGAGGGAGCTGGGACGGCCATTTGCCTCTGCTCCTTCATCGTTCATGGTGGTTCTTTCCAAAGTTTAGAAAATTAGTAAAAAACAAAACAAAACAAAAACCCCTAATAATACAAATATCACCCATTTGACTCGTCATCAAGAAGTTTAATGATTAAACACAGTGAGCACAGAATTCCCAGCTCTGTGCTACAGCCACACTATCCTGGGCTTTTTTTCTTTTTTAGTGGTACTGGCATTTGGACCCATGGCTTGGTGCTTGCTAGGCAGGTACTCCACCACTTGAGCCATGCCCCCAGCCCATTTTTACTCCTAATTATTTTTCAGGTAGCATGTCCCATGTTTAACTCGATAACACGATCCTCCTACTTCCACTGCCTGAGCGGCTGAGATCACAAGTGTACACTGCCACCCCTGGGCCTATGGTTTACATGAAGTCTCTACATCTTCTTATCTGGGCCAGTCTTGAACCTTGATCCTCATGGTCATTGCCTCCTGACTAGCTGTGGTGACAAGCAAGAGTCTTGACTTGGGCTTTTTCATGGCATCTAGAAAAAGCCACCAAGTATCCCAAATACAGTGCAGTCAGACACCTGCAATCCTAATTATTCAGGAGTCTGAGGCCTGAAGGGTCTCAGAAGCCAGCCCAGGCAGAAAAATCTGAAAGACTCTATCTCTAATTAATCTGGAAAATGCTGGACTGGAGGCATGGCTCAAGTGGTAGAGCAAGCACCAGCCAGGAGCGAGAAAGCAGAACAAGAATGTGAGTTCCTGAATTAAAGCCTTGGTACACACACACACACACACACACACACACACACACACGCATGTACGCACGCGCGCACACACACTGTGCTATGATCACTAGACACTCTGGTAAAACTGAACTATACAACTTGTGGGTGGGGACAGGAGGGCAAAACTGAGAGAGAGAGTGAGGGAAGGGATTACATTGTCCAAAAGGAAATGTACTCTTTTCCTGACTTCATAAGTGTCACCACTCTATACATCACCTTTATAATCATAATACTTTTTTTTTTGCCTGTCCTAGGGCTTGAACTCGGGGCCTGGGCTCCCTGTGCCTCTCTGTGCTCAAGGCTAGCACTCTACCACTTGAGCCACAGCACCACTTCCAGCTTTTTCTATGTATGTGGTACTGAGGAATTGAACCCAGGGCTTCATGCATGCTAGGCAAGCATTCTCTCCCACTAAACCACATTCCCAGCCCATAAAATTTTTTAACAGCTGTATTGTGCGCAGAAGGAGCACAGATGTCTGGCTGAGGTGTTCCCATTACAGAGATATTTGGCACTGTGAACCCCAAACCCTCCTGCTTCACTTGGGGGGGGTCCCAGTTTTCAGGAAGAGCATTGGCCCTGTAAGGCTAGAGCATAGAGCTCTTTCTCCCAGAGTTTAATTTCCTTGAGAAGGTAACAGAAAGAGGCAAAGTAAACAGAAAGTGAAGAGGTAACCAGAAGTAAGAAAATAACTGGAAGTGGAAAGGTGACCAGAACTGGAAGTAGGTGCTCTCTACCACCGCCATCTTTGCCACACCATGTCTGGAGGCCAGGGCGGCTCACAGAAGCCAGCCATCCCCCAGAAGCCCCCAACACAGCGGGCTGCCTTGGCCTATCTTCTGAAAAGAACAGAGTACAATGCATCACCATCTTGAAGATCATTTTCTCTGTGTGTGTGTGTGTGTGTGTGTGTGTGTGTGTGTGTGTGTGTGTCCTAGGGGTTGGGCGCTGTGCCTGAGCTTTTGTGCTTAAGACTGGTGCTCTGCTACTTGAACCACTGCTCTACTTCTGGCTTTTGGGGGTACTTAACTGAAGATAAGAGTCTCACAGACTTTCCTGCCTGGGCTGGCTTCGAACTTTGATCCTCAGATCTCAGCCTCCTGAATAGCTAAGGATTATAGGCAAGAAATATTTTTTTGAAATCCCTTCTGTTATTACTGTCCTGAGAGAGGGGGCCACGCCCCTGGAAGCCTTGCTCTGGGAGCCTATGAGGACATCCTTTGTACTTTTCTAAATATTTTTAGCTTTTCAAAACAGCATCCTTCCTTTCCTTTCCATCTGCCAGACAATTGCTCAAGGAAATAATATTTTTCCAGTCCCCCATTTAACGTATACTTAGTATGAATCTCCTTTGTGCCAGACATTGGTTGGGACTCTGGACATAAACATGTCCCAGTCCTGTGGGACTGAATAACAATGCTGGACAGTGCTACTTATTATCCTTTTGTTTTTCTTTCTGAGATGGCTGGGTATCTTTTTATCCATGAGTTGTCTCACTCTAAGACTGTGGAAATACCTTCCCCCTCTCTCCTGAAAGGGAGTCACGTGGGGCTGGGAATATGGCCTAGTGGTAGAGTGCTTGCCTCATGTACATGAAGCCCTGGGTTCGATTCCTCAACACCACATATATAGAAAACGGTCAGAAGTGGCGCTGTGGCTCAAGTGGCAGAGTGCTATCCTTGAGCAAAAAGAAGCCAGGGACAGTGCTCAGGCCCTGAGTTCAAGCCCAGGGCTGGCAAAATAAAAAGGGGGGGGAGTCATGTGGGGCTTGGATAGAAGGTCCAGCTGTCTAGGAAATCTTGTGCCTCCAGCTTCAATGCACTGCACTCCTAGCCCCGTAGCTGGAAACAGAAAGACAGACAGCAGGAATTCCTGACCATTTCCAGGCAGGCGGACACGGACAACAGCCATGGTGGCCAGACTGGACTTCTGATCGTAAGGCCTTATACCTGGAAACTCTGGAATTTTACCCCTACGTGGATTAAAATCCTTCTGCACGCAGCCCGGGTCTATTTGTGGTCCTCCACCCCCATCCTGTTGGATTCCCAATGGGAAGTGGGCATCCAGGGTAAGGCACTGGGGATAAACTTCCCAGGGCCGAGATTCCAGGGGTGTGCTACCAGGACAGTGGTTTGTTGAGGGGTCTGTCAGGGCTGGACTGCCGTGGGGACACAGTAATGAATGATGGTGACGTAGTTCCTGACCAGGGAGGGGTGGGGACAATCTGGTGCAGGAGCATGAAATAGGAAGCAAAGAAGCACACAGACAATTCCATTTTCTGTCCACCGCTCCTCAGGAAGCAAGGAAGATCAGCGATAAAGGAATCAAAACATGGCAAGATAAACAAGCAGGCTCGGGGAGGGATTTGTAGTTCCTGGGTAGGGAAAAGGAGGGAGGAGAATCAGAATCGCCAGGGAAGGCCTGTGGAAGAAGACATTCGCTTTTTAAATTTGAAAGGTGGGTGGGCATTCAGGAAGTGGTTCGAAGATTCTAGAATGAATGCCCCTCTCATCCACAGTCCCACAATGAGGCGGAACCTGAAGGACTGAGCTCAGGTTGTAAGGTTCCTCAGAGGATTGCATCAGATTGACCCAGACCAGGGCAAAAGCACAAGACCCTGCCTGAAACAAACAACAACTAAATGCAAAAGGCCTGGGGCATGGCTCAAGGGGTAGAGCGCGCCCTGGGTGCTCACCCTAGTTCTACCAGCAAGCAGTACTCAGTAGGAGGGAGATGGTGCTGGCCATTCAACAGGGCAGGTCCATCCCATCCACCCTCACCCTGGGGTCCACTCCACTCACCCCCTCAGCACATCAGGCAAGTTGGAAAAACACTGAAGTGGAAGAAACTGGCCCAGAGAGGGGGCTTCACCTACTCAAGGTCACACAGCAGGTCGGGGAGCCAGCCCAGCCTGAGAACCCAATGCTTTTGCTCCCAGTCCAACACAGTTCTCCTGCTTCTGATATCTGCTCTTAGGAAAGAGCTTGCAGGCCTCAGGCCAGCGACAGCATCCAGAGTTGAAGCGCATTGTTTTGCCTTGTGATATTTATTCTCCTGGTTTCCTTCCATTCAAGCTGGAGAGTCTGAGAAGTTCGCCTCAGGACTGGGGACGTGGCTTCGTGGTGAAGGCTTCCCGCATGGAAGGCCCTGGGTTCCTTTCCCAGCATCCCACCTCCTCCACCCCCACCACACACACACTAAGATTTTCTTTTTCAGGTTAACACACATTTCCGTGTGGGCTGAGTGGGGTGGGTCACATCTGCAGTCCCAGCTACTGGGCGGTAGGAGGACGATGGTCTGAGCGGGCTGCAGCTCAGGCGGTGAGAGTGAGGTCTTCCACTGTCCCCCCCCCCACCCGAATGTCAGTGGTCCTCGCCCTCCATTCCTGACCGCCACAGTCCAGCTCCGGCGCTTCTCAGCCTCTACTGCCAAGCCAGGCCCTGTGCGCGCCCCTCCTGGCAAGGCAGAGGCCCCGTGTCGCCCCAGAGGGCCTCCCCTCTGCAGGGCGCAGTGCCACCTCGCCCTGGCACCAGGGCCGGCCACGCCCCACGCTCGCCCGACCAGTTGGCCCACACCACCCACATGCCAGGATCCAGGACGGCACACGGCATGACCCGGCTTGCCTGCGCCTGTCCCCCCCGTGCAGGCTGCTCCCCACCCAGGCCCAGGTGCTGGGGGAGGGGAGGGGCCCCCTGCCCGGGGGGCTCCTGCTATGTGCCCAGGCTCTCGATGGGGGGGAGGTGACCCAGAGTTTGTGCCCAGGGGCATTGGAGCAGGTGTGGTCCTCAGGGAAGGAAGGAGGGGCTCTGGGGTGACCTCTTCTTCTCTCACTGGGCCTCAGTTTCCCCATCTACAAACGGGACAAAGAACTCCCACAGGGTAACTCTGAGTTCTGAGGTTTACCTGGGGCCACACACACTCGATCATCCCACTCATTCATTCATTCGTTCATTCATTCAAACTCTTTCCTTTTGAATGTGCCAGTCATATGCCAGGGACTCTGCCCTGCCCAGAGAGGCCACAGAAGGCAAAGCACTCTTGCGGGGGTTTTGCCAAACAAGAGGAGTCAGATGAGAGCCAGTCAACAAACCCACCGGCAAGATATCCCCAGCTGGAGATGAAGAAAATGCAGCTGGAATTGTGGGGGCCCTTGACCGCCCGGGTCAGCAAGGGGCTGCTGGGGCCCTGGGAAGCCTCTCTTGGGACTCCTTCAATGGCAGCTACAATGACAAGAAGGAGCCACTGCGAGAAGGGAGGTGTGGAGCTGACTGTTTTTTGAGTGGAAGGAACAGCGGCATGTGCCAACGTCCTGGGGTGAGAAGCAGTTTGTCTTGTGGGAAATAAAATATCACTGTGGCTGGAAACAAGAGACCACGGGGCAGGAAGTGAGGTCAGGGGTCCCACTTGGGCCTGGAGGGGGGCTCGATGCTGACTCTGAGTTCGGCAGGGCCTCCCAGCCCCTACCAGGGGCGCCAGAGGGGCCATCACCCGGCCCTCTCCACCCAGATGACCACAGAGGCATCACCCACCTCCTGGCCATGGGAAGAGCAACCTCTTACTGGACGCCCCCTTCCACATCTGCATGGGGAGAATGCAAAAGAGAATGGACTGTGGGAAGAGGGTCCGGGGCATGAGGCAGCGGATGCCACCACTGGGGCTGCTGTGCACTGCACCCCAAGCTCACCCACATCCAACCCCGATTCTGTGTCCCTTTCCCTGTTCTCTGAGCCCTGCCCCAGTCATCCCTCCCTTACCCCAGGACTTCTGTGGCTCTGCTGGGCTTGAACTCAGGGCCTGGGCGCTGTCCCTGATCTCGTTCACTCAAGGCTGGTGTTCTACCACTTGAGCCACAGCTCCACTTGCAGCTTTTTGGTGATTCATTGGAGATAAGAGTCTCACTGACTTTTCTGCCTCCAGCTGGCTTTGAACCTCGATCCTTAGATCTCAGTTTCCGGAGTTGGATGACAGACACTTGGCTCAATTTGTCATTAAAAACTTATTATCAAAGCAGTTTATAAATACAATAATAGAATGATAAAAGTCAAATGCCTAGGACCGCCCGGCCCCTGTTAGATTGCATTATTCCAAAAAGGAAAGAGAACCGGGCACCAGTAGCTCATGCCTGTAATCCTAGCTACTCAGGAGGCTGAGATCTGAGGAGCACGGTTCAAAGTCAGCCTAGGCAGGAAAGTCCATGAGACTCTTATCTCCAATAAACTACTCAGAAAAAGCCAGAAGTAGCACTCCAGTTCAACTGCTAGAGTGCTAGCCTTGAGCACAGAGAGGCTCAGGGACAGCACCCAGGCTCCAAGTTCAAGCCCTGGGACCAGGGCGGGGGGGGGGGTGTAAAAAAAAACCTCCCCCCAAAAAGGAAAGAGGAGAGCTCAGGTATTATAGCTCATGCCTGTAATCCCAGCTACTTGGGAGGCAGAGATAGAGATGAGAGATTTGAGAACTGAGTAAGCAAAAAGTTAGTGAGTCCTCCGATCTCAACCAATTAAAAAAAAATCTGGGCATGGTGGTTTCCATCTGTCACTCCAGCCATGAAGGAAGTGAAGGTTAATGGATCAGACTGAGTCCAGTCCTTGGCAAAAACAGAAGCTCCTTACCTGAAAAATAACTAGAGTAAAAAATAAAGGTCTCGGGATGGGAATGTGGTTCAAGGGACAAAGCCCTGGGTTCCAGGCCCAGAGAAAGAGACAGACAGATGGACTGACTGACTGAGAGAACTTTGCACAATGGTGCCCTGCACAAACAGCTGGGCCCAAATGGCCCACCTGGTTGGAGGCCAGGGTGAGCCAGGCCCTGCCAACCCTGCCCGACCCCTTGCTCTGGCCCCCTTCCCAGCTCCGGGGAGTGTCCAGGGCAGAAATCCGGCCCTGCCCACCCTGGCCAGGCCTCCGTCCCCTCCTGGAAGGGGAAGCTGTTTGTTTGGGAGGAAATAGAGGAGAATGAACGGGGCCAGCTTCAAGTCAGGCTGGGCCAGACCTCCAGACCCTCACAGCTGAGGAGCAAGGGGGCCTCCTGGGGCGCAGAGGTGACCCACACCACGTCCACCCGGGGGTTGAGGGCTTTGATGCTACAGGCCTGTGGAGAGGAGCCAGAACCAAGCCTCGTCTCAGAGGGCATGGGAGGAAACCAGCTTTCCAAGCCCCAGGCCTCTCGAGGGCTGGGATTATAGGTGTGCATCATTACACTCAGACACTAAACTGTGTTCCTAAAGCTTGCTAAAAGCCTGGATGTTAAGCCAGGTACCCGTGGCCAAACACCTGTCATTCTAGCTACTCAGGAGGCTGAAATCTGAAGATCATGGTTTGAAGCCAGCCTGGGCAGGAAAGTCCATGAAAGTCTTAACTCCAACACAAAGAGAAAGCCAAAAGTGGACTGTGGCTCAAGTGATAGAATGATATCCTTGAGTGAAAAAGCTCAGGGACAGTGCTCAGGCACTAAGTTCAAGCCCCAGTCCTAAAACAAACTAACTTTGTGAAATCAATTAGGTAGATTTAGCTGTTCTAACACACACACACACACACACACACACACACACACACACACACACACACATATATCCCTAACATATGACCCTAGTGGCTCACACTTATAATCCTAGTTACTGGGGAGGCTGAGACCCAGAGGATCAAGGTTCAAGATCAACCCCAGGCAAAAAAAAAAAAAAAAAATTCTCTGAGACTCCATCTTCCATAATAACTAGAAAAAAAAGCTCTGTGTGTGGCTCAAGTGGGAGAGCACCAGGCTCACAAGGGCAAGGCCTGGCGTTCAAACATCAACAACGAACAAAAAAAGTCCATTGTGCCATACATCATAAATGTATACTTTTATAAGTTGACTTGTTTAAAAAGCGAATTTGAAAAAAAGAACAAAAATGAGCAGTGTCTTGTCTAGCAGGTGGCAGAAGGAGAAATCAGAGACACCCCAAGAGCATGAGAGGAGATGTTAGGAGGATTGAAAGCTGAGGCTGGCTGATACCCAAAGTTGATGACCTTGTTCTCAAGGTCACATTGGGGAACAGCTGGCTCCACGCTTGGAGCGGGCCCCTGGGTGCCACACAACGCCTGGGGTGGCTAGGTGAGTGCTGCCTCTGTATAAGGATCCAGCTTGAGCAATGATCAGCCACAAAGATGAGCCACAAAGCCACAGGAGGGAGGCCGGTGCACACGCCTCGGGCACCCCAGTCCAGGTCAGCCTGTGCTGGGGATGGGCGCTGTTATGCCCAGCTCCCCACCTGCCCCTGCAGCACCCTGGAGTCAGCACGCAGGCATCTGCTTCCGCCTTGTGCAGATAGATCCCAGCCCCGGAGGAATGCATGCCAGACGAGAGCAGGGTGGACGACAGCCTGGGCCTGCTCACAGCCTTAGGGCCGGCCGGCCTCAGACGTCCAGGCGGCGCCGAGGACCGGTGGGGGTGGCACTACTGTCCAAGGCCATCATTCAAGAGATGGCAGCTCCGATTGCCCGGCCCTGCCCCTCCCAGCCCCGAGAGGCGAGGAGGGGCAGAGAGCAAGGCTTGACTCCTCAGAAGTGGGTGCCCCATGGTTTCTGGGTGGGGGCTTAGGAATGTCCACTTGGTATGCGGAGTGGACCCCAGCCCCGGCCGTCCCCCAGCCTAGCCCTGGCCCAGAGCCCATGGCTGGACGGCTCTGGTTCTGTCAGGTTGGGGATGCTGGCTTGTCACGTGTCTGAACCTCAGTCCCCAAGGTGTGCTGGGGCCCCCGGGAGGGAGGCGAGACTCGATTCTTCCGAGCCCCGGTGCTGGGCCCCCACCTATGTGAACCTGGGGGAGCAGATGGAGGGAGCCAACAGCCGCTGGAGTTCCACAGGAGCGGGGGGGGGGGGGTCTCTCTACCAGGGTTGTAAGCCCCCTTCTTTTGGAGTTTGGGGAGCAGTGGCCCCCCTACTCCTAGGCCTTGGTCACTTCAGTCCCTTCACCTGACATGACCTTGTCTGTGTGGCAAAGCAGGGGCCAACATGGCATCTCGGCTCCCTGCCCACATGACTTGGGTTTGAATCCCAGTTGTTTCTGGCTGTGTTGTCTTTGGACGGGTTACTCTACATCTCTGGGACTCGTTGTTCTCATGTGGAAAGAAGAAAGCCAAGGGGTGTCACCTCTGTGGCCCCTGTCATTTTGGACACATCTTCCTTTCTCTAGATGCCCCCCCATCGGCGGTGTGGAGACCTATGTTTGTGAGTGGAGAAATTGGAACTCAGTTTCCCCTGCCCCAAAATGACCCATGGCTGAGCTGTGCGTGTGGGAAGACTTGTCCACCAGCCAGCTCCTGCGCAAATTCACACTTCTGCCTCCTCCCCCGGAATTCACAGAAATATCCGCATTTTGTTTTAATTGTTTTTGTCTCTTTGCTTTGTCAGGATTTGAACTCAGGGACTTGCGTTGGCTCCATTGGATTTCTGGGATGGCACTCTATACCACTTGAGCCACATCTCCAGTCCTGCTTTTTTGCTGGTTAATTGGAGATAGAGTCATCTGGGCTTTTTTGGCCAGGGCTAGTTTTAAAGTCTGGTTCTCAGATCTCAACCTCCTGAATAGATAAAATGACAGGCATGAGACACGAGTGCTCAGCTAATTGTTTTGTGCTGGCCCTGGGGCTTGAACTCAGGGCCTGGATGGTGTCCCTGAGTTTTTGTTGCTCAAGGCTGGAACACAGGTCTCTCTCTGCTTGCCTGTCAGTCTCCAGGGCACCAGGGAGCTCTTGGCCCCCAGGGAGGGGAGCGAGTCCCAGCACTGGCTTCAGTGCTCGGAACATAGCTACTTGTTACAGCAGCTCTCTGAGACAAATACAGTCTAACAGGTTCCTTAGTTACCACCACAGGGGTGAGTGATAGAGGGCTCTGGGGAAAGCACGGAAGGCAGGCCGGTGTGAAATCTCCGTCCCTCTGCTCAAGGGCCTGCTGGAGAGGGAGCAGAGGAGATGCTGCCCAGGGGAAAGATGATGCCAGCCCCATGAGTCACTTTCTATTTTCTAGTAGCTCCTTAAAGAAAAGAAACAAACAGATAAGATGGGCGTGGTAGCACACACCTGAAATCCCAGCACTGGGGAGGCAGATAGGCAAGAGAATCAAGAGTCTGAGGTCAGCCTGGACTAGGCAGTGAAACCAAATCTCAGAATTAAATGAACAAATAAAACTAAACCAAAGGGGCTGGGGATATAGCCTAGTGGCAAGAGTGCCTGCCTCGGATACACGAGGCCCTAGGTTCGATTCCCCAGCACCACATATACAGAAAACGGCCAGAAGCGGTGCTGTGGCTCAAGTAGCAGAGTGCTAGCCTTGAGCGGGAAGAAGCCAGGGACAGTGCTCAGGCCCTGAGTCCAAGGCCCAGGACTGGCCAAAAAAAAAAAAAAAAAAAACTAAACCAAAGCCAGGTGCAAATGACTCATGCCTCTAATCCAGCTACTCTGGAGGCTGAGATGTGAGGATCATGGTTTGAAGCCAGCCCAGACAGGAAAATCTTTGAGGCTCTTACCGCCAATGAACCACCAAAAAAGCTGGAAGTGTTGCCGTGGCTCAAATAGTAGAGCACTAGCCTTGAGCAAAAGAAGCTCAGGGACAGCACCCAGGCCCTGAGTTCAAGTTCTAGCATCAGCACACACAAAAAAGTGAAATTAATTTTAGTATTTTAACCCAACATATCTCAAGTATTATCATTATAGCATATAATAAACATGAAAAGAAGACCATGAGTCTTCTAAAATACGGCATCCTGGGACATAAAAACCCCACAGGTTTTGAAAGCCAAGCCAGGCACACCCATAGTAGAGCATTACTGTAAGAACAGCTACTCTGGAGGTGGAAGTAGATGAATCAGAACCCAAAGTTGGGCCCTGGGCAAAAGCAAGTGACCTTGGGCTGGGAATGTGGCCTAGTGGTACAGTGCTTGCCTTGTATATATGTAGCCCTGGGTTCAATTCCTCAGTACCATGTAAATAGAAAAAGCCAGAAGGGGCACGGTGGCTCAAGTGGTAGAGTGCTAGCAAGCTACCCGGAGGGGCGTTCTGAGCCTCAGTTTCCTCATCTTGGAGGGGCTGATTTCAGTGTCTCCCTCAGGGTGTTTTATGGGGCATGAGTGGGACTTGGGCATGAGGACACCATGCAAGCAAGCGAGTGTAATCTTTTCATGGGACTAGGGCAGGGCACAAACAGCCAGCCAGCATGAGAGGTGTTAGAGAGGTGGGCAGGACCGCGGCACTTCCCTCCAGCCAGTGGCCAAATCCCATCCCCAGGCAAGAGGCTCCCGGTTTCTTCGGATGAGCCGCTTGACCATGTGTGGCACGCGACGGGCGGTCGCGGGCTGGGGCTGGTGCGCCTTGCGAGGCTCTAGGCTGCACTGAATGCCAAGTTTCTTCCTCTGAAGCCATCCCAGCCCCAAAAGTTTGTTTCATCCAAACCTGTGCGGTAAGCAGGCAAACAGGTTCCACCTGGACATGGCCTCTTCACGTCAGGGCGGGGCAGAGCAGTCCCCAGAGCTGCCAGGCAGGGAAACCTCCATGTGCCAACCCGGGCCACACGCAGGTGTGGCATGGCAGGCGCTGGCCATCGACCTGGGTGTGGTCGCTCAGGGCCCAGGAGATCAGCATCCAGTTTGCCAGTATTGGGGTCCAGGGATGGTCAACAAGCCAGTCCCTGAGGAATGGGCAAGGTGCCTGTTAGAAAACAAGTTCCTGGGCCTTGTGGAAGGCCTGGCGGGTCAGAGCCTGGGAACAGAGCCTGGGACTCTGCATCGGAACTAGTTTTCTGGGGGAGGTGGGAGGGAGAGCTTTGCACGACAGTGCACATATGAAAATACATAGATTTGCGTCGTGTAGTGTGCTGCTCCCTGCAATGCACCGTAAAGCCCATTTCTGAAGGGCTTTCTTTCTCTCCTTCTGTCCTTCCTTCCTTCCTTCCTTCCTTCCTTCCTTCCTTCCTTCCTTCCTTCCTCCCTCCCTCCCTCCCTCCCTCCCTCCCTCCCTCCCTCCCTCCCTCCCTCCCTCCCTCCCTTCTGTCCTTCTTTTCTTTCTTATTGTGCAGGTCCTGGGGCTTGAACTCAGGACCTGGGCGCTGTCCCTGGTGCTCAAGGCTGTCATTCTTACCCTCTGAGCCACAGTTTCACTTCTGGCTTTTTTCTGGTTCATGGGAGATAAAATTCTCACAACTTTTCTGGCCCAGGCTGCCTTCCAACCACGATCCTCAGCTCTCAGCCTCCTGAGTAGTTAAGATTGGAGGTGTGAGCCACCAGCGCCCAGCTTGAGTAAACATTTTTGCTGCCCCCTCCCATCACAGTAAGTGCAAACACCACATTACATGGACATAAAATCTCTTTAGAACAGTTTTCTTCTCAAAGGAATCAAGGCAGGCTGCTGGCTCACAGCAGGTGCCTGAGTTCAAAGCCCAGCCCTGCCACTTGCGGGCAATTCGCCACTGAGGAGCTTGCTGAAGCTTGGGGCCTGCATGGGCCCCAAGGAGGAGGAGAGCCTGCCCCTCATGCCACTGCAGAGGGTTCCAGAAATGTGTCACTCCAGCCTCTGCATGAATGAAAGCCAGAGGCGGCCATATCTCCAGGGTGGGCAGCAAGGAAGAGAGGAGCTCCAGATGCACCCTGTTTCTAGTTTGTGCAGCCCTGCCCCACTTCCTTTTCAAATCCTGGAGCTGGGGTTCCCAGGCTGGGGGCCCCCCAGGCCTGGAGGAGGCAGGTTTGGGAAGGGGAGAGAACAGGTTGAGTCTGGGAATCTGGCTGTGGCCTGCCCGGGAGCTCCCGGAGGGGAGGACACGTCCCGGCCTGCCCACACCCTCCCTCCTGCCCTCCCGCCCTCTCCCTTGCCAGCCTCTAGTCACCCACTTGGCGGGCCATGGGGCCCTCCGGGGGCGGGGCTGGCAGGGACTCAGGGCTGCTCTTGCCCTGCAGGTTGTGTGTGCCAGGGGCTCGGGGTCACCCTGTGTCCTCCTTGTCCCTGAGGTCACCCATGGAGTGCCCTTTAACCTTTGGGGTGCTCAGAGCTTCCTGCAGAAAAGGGGGTCGCCTGGCATGGGGGCTGGGTTTAAGGGGAGGTGGGTGGCTGCCTTCCTGCGTGGGTGTTGGGTAAAGATGTTCTTAGTGTCAACACAGGCCAATGGGCCCCCCCCTAAACTCCCTCAGCCACCCCAGGGCTGTCACATGACTGCAACCCCCAGGGTCCCAGGGACGGCAGGACGACCCCCCCCCTCCACCTCTCACCTCTTCTTCCCATTGCAAACCCACCCCTGCCAGGACCCTGAGGCAGACCCAGGCTCTCTCTCTGCAGGCCTGGGTGGGGCCTGGATGCTTCTGGATTTCTCTGTCCCCTTCCCACCCTCCGCCCAACCCACCCCTCCACAGGAAACTCCCCCCGCCCCCCGGGCCAGCAGGCATCCTGCCAACTTCTCAGCCACTGCCAGGCCTGTAGGGTGGGAAGCCAGGAGCAGGGAGAGCTGGGTGGGGTAGGGGATGGCTCCCTCCCTGTCCCCCAACTCCTCCTGCCTTCTGAGCCCCCACCATTCCTCCTCCAGGGCTATGGGATGTCACAGGCATGATGGAAGAGGCTGGTGGGGAAAAGCGGGCTGTCTGAAATCAGGGACACAGGAGACCATGAGCTAGTGCAGCCCCCCCCCCCCCAGATACCCCCAAATGAGAAGTTGTGGGCAAGGAAGAGAGAGAAAGGGTGCAGGGCAGACAGCTGAGCAGGGGAGAAGGGAGGCAGCTCCAACGTGAAGGGCTCCAGTGCACAGAAGGCACTGTGAGGCTGTGGGACCTGGGCTCTGGGGACTGAGTTCCTTTCTCTGGGCCTCCAGAACTGGAAAAGGAGGCTGCACCCTGGGAAGGGAAGGAAGGGATGGCCACCTGTCATCTTGTCAAGCAAGGCTTTCCTGAGGGGGTGGGGAGGAGCAGAGCTGGGAGCTAAGCAGGGATGGATGAGGGAGGGAGTGGCTCAAGCAAAGGCCCTGTGGTTGGACAGTGGCGCTCAGGAGGATGGAGGAGAGAGAGAGGTGTGTCAGAAGAGTTGAAGTGGGCAAGGGGGGGGTGCCCCCAAAGTGCTGAGGAGCCACGCAGAGGTTGTGTGCCATTACTAGTGTGTGGAAAGGATTTCTCACTTAGCAGGGGGTGCATGGAGCCTCAGGCCCATGCCAGGCTCTGGCAGCATCCGCTCCTCCCACGACTCCCTCCTCCAGTGGGGCCTGGGTGCAGGGGAGTGGGGGAGCCCAGGGGAAGGTCCAGCTCCATGCTAACCCCCTCCTGCTGAGTCCCTTCCTCACCCCTCCAGACAGAGTAGAGCACAGTGCACCCAGAAATCTGTTTTCTGTCTCCATTGCCAAGCAATGGGCTAGGACGACCCTCACCCCTAGCTCACAGCCGAGCAGTAGAGGGTACAGGGAGCTCAGGGGAACAGACAGCCCACATGCCCTGTGCAATCCGGGGTTGCAAGTGGGGAAGAAGCAAGGTGTCCCCAGCCCCTCCCACCCTGCAGAGGCTAGCAGGCAGAGGGAGGCCATGGAGGAGCCAGCAGGCAGTGCTCTGTGTGCTGGGTCAGGTTGACCAGAGCTGGCCAGGTGCTGCCCTAAGTGCCACTCAAGGGGTGAGGGGTCAGGGGGTGGAGCCTCAGGGTGAGCCTCATTTGCATACAACAGGGAGGGTCTGGGCCCCAGCATTCTTCATCTGAGTTCTCCATGGGCCACCACTGTCCACCCACCACTGGCCAGTGTCCTTATCACATGTGTGGTTAGATTGAGAACTCCTGGACTCCGTCCGGGAAGGTGGCTGGGACCAGAGCAGGAGTGAAGAGGAAAGTGACTTTCTCCTCCTGTGAACTTGTGAACATGGACAGACTGGAATGGGGATGGGGGGGGCTCCATCCCTCCAGGATGTCCAAGGGTGGTGGCTCCCCATCACTTCCCTCCTGGGAACACCATGCTCCCTGCCTCTCCTATTCCAGAGCACTGGGGGAGGAGTCCTTTCTCCAAAGGGGTCCTAGGATGTCCAGGCCTTGAAGGGGTTCCCATTGTGGGTAACTGTGGGCAGGGGGTGGACCTTGCACACACATCCTAGATGCCAGTTGTGTGGCAATCTCTATGACAGGGGCTTTATTTACGTATTTACTCATTTGTTTAGGTGCCAGTCCTGGGGCTTTTGTTGTTATTCTTGTTGTTTTCTCAAGGCTATAGTGCTCTACCACTGGAGCCACAATTCCACTTCCAGCTTTTTGATGGTTGATTGGAAATAAAGAGTCTCACTGACTGACTTTGATCCTCCATCTTCCAGCCTCAGAACTCAGCCTCCTGAGTAGCTGGGCCTGCAGCTCTTCTCTCTTTTCTAATGGAGATGAAACCCATGCAGTCTAAAAGTAACTGTTATCAAGTGTGTGATCCAAATGTCATGTGACTGGCTTCTAGTGGCTTTGTGGGGTATGGAAGCATTCTCAGCACCTCAAGGAGATCTGCACTATGGAACAGCTGTCCCCCCCCCACTTCCCTCCTCCAGACTCTGTGAGGGAGAGGAACTTGAACTTGAGACCAAGCAGCTTAGGTTCCAAACCATATGCATCTCACCTGCCACACTATGGTTCTGCCAGGCCTGTCTGTGGGAACAGGAAATCACACAAGCCTGAAGGCAGGAAGGCCAAGTTCAGTGTGCAGCCCACTCTCAATTTCCAGACCACCAACTGCCTGGCCACCTCTCCCAGCACACACAAGAGTCCCCACATGTGGCATGGGCTGGGCACTGGTGGGGGAGGGGAGAGCCTCTCCCATGTTCTCTTCGGGCCCCTGGGCTCCACCCTCCTGAGTGCCACCCCCGAGCCTGCCCCCAGAGGAGCGCCAGGAATGCCAAGAAGCCCCACTGGGTGGGGGGTGGGGGGGTCTTGTCTCAGGGACACAGAGAGTTCCAGCTCAGGGCACGTTCTGGGGTCATGTGATCCCAGAGAAGGGACCAGGAATGTTCTGTATGTTTCCAGAGATGAAAGGAAGGGCACCACGGCAGTCCTCAGGAATGTGGATTGTGTGCTCCAAACCTGCCTCCCTCCCTGGCCTGCATGAGGGGACACTTGTCCACAGCCATGGGGGATCATGGGAGAAAACAGCCAGGACTTTGTGTGACGCTGACATTTCTGGGCTGGGCAGAAGAATGCAGCTGCCTCCCTCCCAGCAGGAGTCACCCCAGTGGCCGGGGTGCAGGCAGTCAGAGCAATGGCAGAAGCCATCTGGGGATGGGGGACCAGGGCCAGCCCATCCTGGCCGTGTCACTGGGAAAATGAACTGTGAGTGCTCCGTGCCTCTGTTTCCCCAGCTGTGGGATGGGGTGGGTGGTACCTGTCTCATGGGGTTACCTGACTAAGAAAGGCATTTGGTATTCTGTAGACATTCCAGCCCTAATCTCTACTATTTGCCTTCCTGTCTCCTCTGAGGCTGGACGGGCATCCTCTTGGTCAATCGCTGAGGCCACAGAGGCGGCTCCAGGTCCCAGGTGCTTTTCTTCGCCACACCCTCTTTGGACTGCAAGATCTGCCTTGAGTGATGGCTTTTCAGCCAGGTGCTGAGGCTCACACCTGTCATTCTAGCTACCCAGGAGCCTGAGACCTGAGGATCACAGTTCGAAGCCAGCTCAGGCAGGAAAGCCTTTTATCTACAATTAATCATCAAAAAGCTGGAAGTGGAGTTGTGGCTCAAGTGGTAGAGCTACTGTAGTCTTGAGCAATAAAAGCTAAGGGCTTGATCAAAGTTGTGAGTCCAACCCCTATGAGTTCAACACCCAGGACTAGCACAGAAAAAAAAAAAATTGTCAAAGTGATGAAGAAAGAGGGAAGACTAAGTGTCAGGCCAGGAAAGCCTGAGTGGCGGGAAAATGAAATCAAAGCCAGCCCCGAGCTGTAGTTGACAGCAGCACATCAAAATTCACTTCCTACCTGACCAGCGCCCTGCAAGATGCTCACACTCCAGGAAGCGGAGTGAGGGGCAGGAGGGGCCTCCATGAACTCACAACGAATCTGTAAATCTACAACAGCTCACGCATAAAGAGCACAGGAAAAGCTGCTGGGGGTACACTCCTGTTATGGTTTTGTTTTATTGAGGTGGTTGGTAGACATGGAACCCAGGCCTTGATCATGCTAGGAAAATGCTGTACCCCTGAACTATGTCTCTAGGTCCTGGAGGAGGGAGGGAGTGAGAGGGAGGGAGGGAAGGAAGAGAGGAAGTGAGAGAGCGAAGGAAGGAAGGAAGGAAGGAAGGAAGGAAGGAAGGAAGGAAGGAAGGAAGGGATGGTGGGAAGGAGGGAAAGGAGGGAGGGAGAGAGGGAGGGAAGGAAGGATGAAGGGAAGAAAGGAAGGATGGGAAGGAAGAAAGCGGAAAAGGAAGGAGGGATGGAAGAAGGAAAGGAGAAGAAGGGAGGGAAGGAAGGGAAGAAGGATTGAGGGAAGGAAGGAGGGAGAGAAGGAAGGATGGAGGGAAGGATGGCGGGGAGGAAGGATGGAGGGAGGGAGGATGGAAGGAAGGAAGGATGGAGGGAGGAAGGATGGAGGGAAGGAGGGAGGGCAGGAAGGAACGGAGGGAGGGAGGGCAGAGGGCAGGCGGGCTGGCTCCCCTCGCCGCGCCTCCTCCCAGGGCCTCCCCCAAAGCCAGCCGCCCCAAAGAGTGAGCTCAGGGACGCGACGTGGGCACACTTATTTTGGCTTTTTATATATTTTCTCAAGATGGGAGGAAACGCTGCGCGTCGCACCGGTGCGTTCCCACCTGTGCCTTCAGCAGACCCGCGATGCGCAGGCGCCCGGGCCGTGGCAGGCGCAGGGGGCGGAGCCGGCGCCGTAGTGGGCGGAGCCCGCGCCGCAGGGGACGGCGCCGCACGAGACGACGGTCCCTGAGCAGACGGCGGGGCAGGTGTAGCCCACCAGGCGCGGCGTGCTGGGGAAGGTCTTGCGCATGCCCATGCACTTCTCCTTGTCGATGCACAGCGTGTTGGCCTTGATGGCCAGCTCGTGCTCCAGCCGGGACCTGGTCATGGCCAGCAGCTGCATGGTGTCCTGCGCCTCCCGCAGCCTCAGCCGCAGGGTCTGCAGGGTGTCGTCGATGGTGAACACCTCGTTCACCAGCCTGGGGCGGGGTACACAGGAGAAGCCGGGCTGAGCCACAGCCAGCGGGGTGGGCCGGCGGGGGGCCCGGGGGGGGGGGGAGGACCCGGGCCCTGGACAGGCACAGGCGCTGCCGGGCTCACCCAGGGTGGTGTGACGAGGAGGCTTGTGGTTCCCCAGCTAACTCAACCGAGAACCTAACAGGGGGTCGGGCACTCCCAGGTCTGTACCCCCCAAGACCTGAGAACGTGGCCAGTACAAATGTGCAGTGGAGAAATGCGTGAACAAACGCGCCCAAGGAATTCTTTTCTGTGTATTTTGTGTCCTCTCCCCGCTCTTCTCATCTCCTAGGCCAGTGCTCCACCCCTCAACTACAGCCTCGGGTCTTTGGGTGGGGTGTGTGTGGTAGAGCAGGCCTGTAATCCCAACTCCAGCCCAGGAGAGTCTATTAGGAAAACGAGGGTGCTGGCCTTGCCCTGAGTTCAATCCTCAGCACCAGGGACGTTAGAAAGGAAGCCAGGGGCCGGTGCCTCTCGCCTGTGATCCCAGCTACTCAGGAGGCTGAGATCTGAAGATGGAGATTCAGAGAAGTCCAGGAGACTCCTGTCTCCAATTAACCAGCCAAAAGGCAGAAATGGAGTTGCGGTTCAAGGGGGTACAGCTCCATCTTGAGTGGATAAGCTAAGGGGCAGTGTTAAGCCTTGGGGGTGGGAATGGGGGCAAAAGTAAGGGGCTTAATTGGGGGTCCATTTTCTACACATAAGGGCCTGTAGGTATTCCTGAGATCCCACCCCCTTCCCTCCCCAGGCTCCCGAGGGATTCCCCCCCCCCCCACACCCTGGGAAACTGGGAAACTCACTTAAACTGCGCCATGTCCCTGCACAGCTCCACGTTGGGGCGCCGGTTCCGGCACTCCAGCCTCGTCTGGGCCACCTTCAGCGGGCACTCTTTGGCCATGATGGCTCTCTCCAACAGCATGATGGTGTTCTCCGTCTGGAAGATCTCCTGTAGCGTCTGTGGAGACATGGGCGGTCACTCCATGCCCTCCCGTGCAGCCTGGAGCAGGGCTCTGGTCAGCCTGGTACCATAGTCCCCCTTCCCCAGCCTTCAGCACCTGCAGAGTGCTGCTCCCCCCCACCCCAGGCAGGGACCCAGACAGGTATAAGGAAGGGAGGGTTGGGGAGGGGAGGGAGGGTAAAGGAGAGGATGGGGAGGGAAAGGGAAAGGGAAAGGAAGGAAAGAGAAAGGGAAAGGGAAAAGGAGAGGGAAAGGGAAAGGGAAAGGAAGGGAGGACAGGGAAAGGCAGAGATGGGAAGAAAATATTCGGGGGGGGGGGGTGTACGCGCACAGTCCCAGGGCTTGAACTCAGAGCCTGGGTGCTATCTCTGAGAGCTTTTGTGCTCAAGGCTAGCTCTCCACCACTTGAACTGCAGCTCCACTTCCAGCTTTTTGGTGTTCCATTGGAAATAAGAGTCTCATGGACTTTCCTGCCCCGGCTGACTTTACACTGTGATCCTCACATCCCAGCCTCCTGAGTAGCTAGGATGACAGGCGTGAGCCATCGGCACCCAGCGACATCCTAACTTTTAACATTTCTCCCTAGAAGTCTTATTTTTTCTGATGAAATGCCACCCTTGCGCCCTGTGGTTGTTACACATCTGGACCCCAGGCCAGGGGCAAGAGGAGGACAGCTGGGGACAGACAGCCCAGAATGGACTCCATCTTCATGAGGCCTCACAGGTGTGAGCTCAGTAGAAACACATTATAATTCACCTGCAAGGGAGGGGAGCGGTGGCCAGCAAGCCCAAAGCCCCAAGTTCAGACCCCAGTCCTGCCAAAAAAACAATAATAACACCAAAATAGATTATCTGATAGCTGGGAGGTAGAGATTAGAGAATCATGGTTCAAGCCCAGCTCAGGCATAAAAGCTCCCTAGAATCCATCTCACCCAATGGTCAGCCCCTCCCCTGGCTGGTCCAGACAGGCCGCGTGCTGGCTAAGCACTGTCCCCTAAGCACGAATCACTAACCTCGTGTGAGGCCACCCTGAGGATCTCGTCCTGAAGCTGCCCCTTGGGAATGGGGGAAAGGGGCACGTGGGATGGGGGAGCCCCCAGGTGCCTCCTCTTCTACAGGTGGCAAATGAACACTTCTTTGTACAATTCTTCCCCTGTTTGTTTGGCTTGGGCAGGCCTTAGTGCTCACCCTGTGGTCCAGCTGTGCCCACTCGGGAAGCCTTGTGGCCTGGGGTATGAGAGGAGGCCATTGCTCAGGGATTACAGATGTGACTACTGGTACCCTGTGGCCCACCCACATCCAGGCCTGGTGACCCACGGCAGCTCCCATGTGCTCTTCTCCCGCCCATGATGCAGAGACCAGCTGCCTGTCTCTGCTCTTGCACCCCTCATCCCTCTGCTCAAGGTGTGGCCAGCCTCCCGGGGACCTGGCTTCAAGGACTCCTGACTCCCAGAGTCCCTGAGGCCAGGAGATGGGCAGACAGCCATTCATCATGCATTCACACACTCACTCATTCACAGCTTCTGCAATTGTCCACGCATGCTCACTGAGTCTCTAGCACCAAGCACTAGTTCTAGGCAGTTGACTCCGCAGGGGACAGGACAATGGGACAGCTGGACAGCCCTGCCCTCCTGCAGTTCACTTGTCCCTCCCTGCCCTGCCCACAGGGCACCTAGCTTGATAGGGAGGGACAGGTACTCTAAGAAGTTCAAGTCCCTTTGCCTCTGGTTGGAGTCATTCATTAGGCACCTATGGTATGGGACCCACGGGTGGGGCCTCTGCCACCCAGCAGGGCCCACTTCTGCCTGGAATTCCCATGTGTGCACACGCCACACCTCTACGATCACCGAGTGTTTGCTCTGGGATTTCACATTCATAGCAGACCAAGTCTATACAGAAGGTTCTAGAAACACTCCCTTATCACAGATGAGGACGATGAGAGTGTGACCATGGCAGTTCCTCTTCACACCTGCTGAACATGGTCCAGGGAGAGCCCAGCACAGAGCCAGCCTTCCACCACCACTCCGGGGGTGCCTAACCCTCTTTCTACCCCCTGCAAGCAGCCGTGGGATCCAGAGACTTCTGCAGGCCCCAGGCTCCCACTGCGCTTCAGTCCCTTGCTCTGTTTTCCCTTCTGGCTGTGCTTTGTACTCAAATGCTGTTGGTTTTCCATTTATTCATCCAAGTGACATAAAGTCTGTCTTCTAGATGGGTGCAGTAGCTCACACCTGTCATCCTAGCTACTCAGGAGGCTGAGATCTGAGAATCACAGTTCAAAGCCAGCCTGGACAGGAAAGTGCATGAGACTCTTATCTCCACAAAGCTGGAAGTGGCGCTGTGGCTTAAAGTGGTAGAGCAGGAGCCTTGAGCATGAAAGCTCAGAGACAGCGCCCAGGCCCTGAGTTCAAGCCCCACAACCAACAGGAACAAAATAAATAACTAAATAAATGTATTAACTTGAGTAAGTCCTTTTAAAGCAGGACTCACAGAAATGAAGGCTCCAGGTAGCGCATGGGCTGGGGAGGTGGCCCAGAGTGAGTTTGGGAGCTGTGTGTCTAGGTGACAAATAATGTAGGTGAGGAAGGCAGCTGGGGGGGGGGGGGGGGGACTGGGAGGCGGGAAGGGGAGGGAGGCGAAGGCACAGGGGTCACGAGGAAGCCTCCACACCCACCCCTTCCCAGCCCCAGCCTGGGCTCCACCTTGCTTCTCCACTTTCCACACTCCTTCCCCCTTACTCGCTGCACGTCCTGGCTTTCCCAAACACAGTTCACGCCCCAGACCAATGCACCAGGCCCACAAGGGTGTGCACTTCCCCAGGATTCTCTACCCCTGGGACCCCAGCAGGCACAGCGCTGGTCCTGTTTGTCTCCACCTGGCCCAGGGGTGCACTCCTGGAATCCCAGATTCTCAAGGTGGTGGAGACAGGGCAACCCCCAAGTTCAAAGCCAGTCCAGCTGAAGGTGTGGAGAGCCTATCTCTGAAACAAAAATACAAACCAAAGGGCTGTGGGTGTGTGGCTCAAGTAGCCGAGCACAGGTGGGAGCCCTGGGTTCAGCCCCCTTCCAGGACCACAAAGAGAGAAAGAAAGCCTCAGCCCCTGCACCCAGGGGACCCAGCCCCTGCCACACACCTCGTCCCGAAAGCTGGAGCACTGATGGTTTTTCGGAGGAAGGGGGCAAGCCAACACACCAAGACCCAATTGGGGACCCGCATGTCCCCAAGAGTGCCCACTGAGTGGACACTAAGAAATCGCTACCCTGGAGCACCAAGAAACACGGGTGATATCAGTGCAGAATCACTTAGGGAGGGTGAGTCACTGGGGTGCCTGGGCAGGAGCCTCTGTCTGGAGCCAGTTGTGCCCTCTGTCTGGGAAGCTCCTTCAGAGATACCCACGGGGCTCATCACCTACCTCCTTCACCTTATGGCTAAAATGAAAGGAAGGCTTGAAAACCTGAGCTGGCTATGTGAACTCTTAGTGGTAGAGCTGGTAACATGGGTGTGTGTGCGCGCACACACACATATACACATTTGCAGTCACAATCAGTAATTCCGAGGGTTTGTGTCTCTCCCACAAACACGTCACAAATCCCTGCACAAAACCTGCCTTCCAGACAGGCAGGGCCCACCTCTCCACAAGGCACCACCAGGCTCCTACCCCACACTCCTGCAGAGGAACAGGAAATCTTACTGTCCCCAGGAAAGGGAGGTGCAGAGGATACCAAGAGTAGCTCAGCCTGGCAGGCTGGAGGCTGGTCAGGGCGGCTGGGGATTGGCCCAGGGGGTCACCCTATGGGCGGGGCCAGCACCAAGGTCTGGCCAACCACCCTGCCTTCCTGGCTGCCTTCCCTGGCCCTGGCTGGGAACTCCACTGGAACTGGGTGGGGTGAGAGCCAGGCTCACCTCACTCCCCTCCCAGGTGGTCGCGGCTCCGGGCACCCAGGCATCGGGCTGGGAAGGGCTGGTGCTCACAAGGCTAGTGACAGTGACAGGCCATCTCCCCAGCCCTCTGCAGCCATCCAGCTGAAAGTGCTTTTTTTTTCTGCTTTGTTTTTTTTTCTTTATTGTCAAAGTGATATACAGAGGGGTTATAGTTTCATACAGAAGGCAGAGTACATTTCTAATCCAACTTGTTACCTCCTCCCTCATCTTTCTCCCAACTTTCCCCTTCCCCATTTCCCTTCCCCCTGCTTTTTTCTTTTTTAGGTTTATGAAGAAGAATGGGGATAACCATATGTCATCGATGTTTATGGATTGATCAGCTCAATTTTTCCAAAGTTAAAAGGATTGAAGAAACAAAACAAAAGAAAGAAAGAAAGAAAGTGACTGATGCCTGTCGAAATACTAACTAGTTCTTTGATTTAGCAGGATCGAAAGCATATATTTAGAAATACCCTGTCAAGAATACCAGGCAGAGAAAAGGACAAGGAGTCATTAGCCAACAATTGCATTACTATAAAACGTCACACGATATTTATAGATTTCTGAACTGGTATTAGACCTTGGTGAGCCGTGGAGAATCCAGGCTATAAGAACTGAAACTCAGGGTGGGGGGGTGAGGGTGGGGGGGAATGTGGCTTAGCGGTAGAGTGCTTGCCTAGCATACATGAAGCCCTGGGTTTGATTCCTCAGCACCACATAAACAGAAAAAGCCATAAGTGGCGCTGTGGCTCAAGTGGTAGAGCACTAGCCTTGAGCAGAAAGGCTCAGGGACAGCGTCCAGGCCCTGAGTTCAAGCCCAGGACTGGCCAACAAAGAAAGAAAGAAATGAAATGCAAGTAAATAACTCCTCAGCTCAGGGCCAGCACTCTGCCTTCTAAACCCTGAGCACCTCCTGGTTGAGGGGTGTGCCATCTACAATGCTGTCCTTTTTCTGATCTCTGCCCTGGTTCTTCCCACCTCCAAAGAGGAGCCTCAAGCACATTGTATAGGTCCTAGCTTCCTTGTGCCCTCCAGCAGGAGCTGGAGAAGAAGCTATTAAGCTGCCCCCAATTGGGGGGGGGGTGTGGTGGCGGGGAGGTCACCCTGACATTTCCACTGTGTGTTTAACGTCCTTGGATCTCAACCACCTTTCTATTTCTCCTTTCCCTCCCAAGCAACCCTCCCTACTGCTCCCCCCCCATTTACGTTCCTGCTAATAGCAACACAGCTCCACAGTGTGACGTGCCCCCCCAAGTACTGAAAACACGAGAGAGAGAGAGAGAGAGAGAGAGAGAGAGAGAGAGAGAGAGAGAGAGCACCCAAGGCCAGCCCTGGGCAAAAGCGTCAGAAACTATCTAAAAAATAATTAAAGCAAAAAGGACTAGGGCTGTGGCTACAGTGGGGTGATAGTAAGCCCTCCTTTATAGGAGGAAAAGGCTCATTAGCCAAGTAAAACTCTCAGAACTATGGGTTGCACTGATGAATGCTCGCATACACACACGCACACACCTCCCTTTGGCAGTACTGGGATTTGAACTCAGGGCCTCATACCTGCTAGGCAGGCACTCTAGCACTTGAACCATGCTCCCAGCCCAAGACTAACAGCCCTTTTCTTCTTTGTAGAAATTTCTATTTATAGCATAAAGGGGGATTCTCCACCTCCCCACCCCTCATCAGGGGTGTTAGGGTGTCTGGCTGTGTATAGAAAAAGGAAGGCACTGGTCAGGTGGCCTTAGACAAAACCAGCCTTGCCTACTTGCTTGCTCATCAGAAGAGTGCTGCTCCTGGCTGGGGTTGCTGAAGGGATTGCTCTGTTCCTGGCAGGGCATCTGCCCCATGTAAAACTATGTGCCTGCGTCTCGTCTTGTGACAGCAGAGAAGGCATCCAAGGCCAGGAAGAGAGTTTGGATGTGGCGGGAGGAATGGATTGAGCATTCCCAGCCTGCTCTCGGCTGCTCCAGGCTTTCTGCAGCCGTGCACTTTTTTTTTTTTTTTTTTTGTTCTCCAAACTCCATGGAGCCAGAGGTTTCCAAGGAGACCCATGCCTGGCTCAGGGCAGATGCCAGCGAGCGGAAGAGAGGCCAGACAGCATGGAATCCCTTTTTTTTTTCTTCTTTTTTTTTTTTTTCCTAGAGAAATCTTCTGGTAGAAAATTGAAGAGTCATAGGGACTTTTCTGGCTTTAAACTGCAATCCTCCTATCTCAACCTCCTGAATAGCTAGGATGGCAGAGGTGAGCCACTGGCTCCCAACAGATGGAAGCTTTTTACCATCGCTCACTCAACACGTGGTGTCTGGGGGCAGTCTCGTGTGTACAGAGCAGGCAGCAGCTGCCCTTCCAGGACCCGGCCCGGTCCTGGTTGAAGAGCCAGCCGACAGTAGCTTGGCCGCCCACCCCAGCGCTGGAAGAGATCCGGCTGCTTGCAAAGCACAAACACATTTCCCACTGCACAATGGGTTCCAGACCTCCTTGGCCAAACAGAAGGGCAGGCGGGCAGATAGCACAGGGCGGGAGGTGGGGGGAACCTCGATCACTGGCTGGGCCTCCACCACCAGACACTGCCCTGCTGTGCCTCCCTGCCCAGGCCTCCTAGGAAAGGGGGCCGTGTTTGCTGATACTACACGACTGTTTAAAAGACTCCAAAGAAAATTCAGCATCCAAGGCATCCTTTCAAGGGTGACATGCGAAGCCCCTCTGGGGTCTGTGTCAACTCTTCCCTGTATCTCCTCAGAGACACAAAGCAAAGTGTGCTAACACACACAGGCATGCCAGAGCAGGATGTGTGAAGGGGCTGTAATCGGGATGCTGGGGACTGAGGTTAACTGGAGGGCAAAGCCTCCAGTCCAAGGAGAGGAGAGGAGGACTCCTACCCATTTTTTCCCTGTAGACTTTTTTATGCAAAAGCTCCTTTTGTTGGTGGTAGTGGTTATGGGGCTCGAACTCAGGGCCTGGGCACTGTCTTTGAGCTTTTCTGCTTAAGGCCAGCACTCAACCACTTTGAGCCACAACACTACTTCCAGTGTTCTGCAGCTCATTGGAGATAAGATTCCCATGGACTTTCCTGACCAGGCTGGCTTTGAACCACAGTCCTTAGTTCTCTGTCTCCTGAGTAGCTAGGATGACAAGTGTGAGCCACCAGCACCTGGCTTCCATTTTTACTTTTTATTTGTTGGAGGCAGTACTTGGATTTGAACGTAGAGCCTTGAGTTTTCTCAGCTTGCTTGCTCCTCTGAATGCCTCTGGACCCTGTCCATCTGCTCTTGCAGGCAACAACCTGCCTGTCTGCTTCCACCATGGAGGGTCCCCCCCGGAACCTCTCCCTCATTCACCCCACTTCTTCCCTCCTAATATGATCACACCTTGCCATGCTTGAGTAAGTTACTCTGCTTCCTGCATACCCTGGCTGATGTAGGTGGATGCAGGCTGCCCTAGCACCCATCAAACCTGCTAAATCTCCCCCCAAACACCCAAGCAGTGGGGCTGATGTTTTCAAAGAGAGACTCATAGTCACCCCTAAGTCCCTCTCACTGGGAAGACGGACTTCTGAGGGCAGGTAGCCAGGCAACCATGGTTTGCTCCCTTTCCTCCCGGCGGGCAGCATGGCTTCCTGCAGCCAGGATGCAGGCTGCCCCTGTGCTGAGCAAAGTCTATGCAGAGGAGGATCCCGGCGCCACCCTGAGGTGCACCCCCACAAGACAGCATCCTAGAGGTGCATTGCCATGGGAACAGGAAGAGGCAGTGGGCAAATCCAACCATCCTAGACACCTCACATTTGGCCACACCTGCCCTTCACTGAAAGTCTTGGAAAGTCAAAGGCACATTTCCAAGTGGGGATGACCACTCAGGGCCATGCTGTTTGGGGGGGGGGCTCCCCAGCATGCTCAGGCCCTAAGCGGGAGGACACTGGAAGCCATGATAGCCTGTGGGGTGCTGTGGCCCCACACCGAGCTCTGCGTCCGTGAGCAAGGGAGGCAGACAGCCCCTGCTGCTGGCTACAGATGCCCGGGACACATGGACTGACCACGGCGATGCCCAGCACTGACCTTTGCCAGCTGGGTCTGCAGTTTGTTCTTCACGTCTGTCTCCTCGGAGATGCGGGAGTTGAAGGCGAGGTTGGTGTCGGTGAACTGCTTCCACATCTGATCGGACAGGTTCTCGAACAAGTGCTCGGCCTCCTCACGCAGCCGGATGGAGTTGGCCCGCATGTTCTGAGAGTGTTTGATGTTGTTGTTGCTGAACTTGGTCCAGGTCTCAGGCACTGAGACCCTGCAAAAGGGCAAGGGCAAGGTGAAGTTGTGAAGTTCAAGGGCAAAGTGAAGGTTGTGCGGCACTGTGGGGGATCCCGTTGCCCTAGGGGACACCTATGGCCATGGCTGCCACCCACTGGGTGCCAGTACCTCCCCACACCTAGCTGGGACAGCCGCGAATGTCTCCCCTGGGGTGGAGGGGGACACAGTGATCCTGAGGATCATGTGCCGGGCCACACTACAGCCCAGAGCCCTCCATGAGCTGACATCACCATCTGCATCACCACCACCATCGTCATCACCACCATCACCTTCATCACAATCACCACCACCACCACCACCACCACCACCACCATCATCATCAACAGTTAGTCCACAGCAATGAGAGCCATCATGCATAGACACAACTTCAGTCCTCACAGTCACCGATCATCCTCTTTAATCTGCCCAGATGTGGCCTTGCCTCAAACACAAAGCATGGACAGATGTGGGGAGAACTCAGTTACCACAAACAGCAGCTCTCGATGCCCAGTTCATCAAGGCCCCTGACAGAGCAGCCAGCCAGCCTGGCTGCCAGATATCTGGGAAGGTATCTGTTTATGAAAAGGGAGGGCCCCCCACACTCCCCATGCAGATGGGGTGCATGATGTGGGGGTTTCACCTTGTTGGAGAGAGGAGGACCCCCAGAAGTTGCCACTGCCAGAAATCCCACAGGCTCATCTCAGTGCCTCAGTATTTTCTGAGACCTAGAAAGTGACCCAGTGCTGGGCCGGTGTCTCCCTTCCTCCTTTCTTCCATTCAGGGAACATATGTGGCATGCCTATAGATCCCAAGCACCAGTCTACATGCAAGACTGGGGTGGAGGACTAAGCCAACACAGACCCCATGCCTGCCTGTGCCCAGGGTGCCTCGCTGTCCAGCCCTCTTCCGCTGACTTGCAACTGCAGCATGAGAAAACGAGGCCCACCATGGTGGGTGGCATGCCTTGCAGAGATCCAGGCCACAGACAGAACCCACAGGATGAAACACCGAGGCCACATGATCGGCACTCAGCCAAGGCCGGCGTTCCTATTTGATGCCAGGCTGTCTGCTGGCAGCTTCTCGCACCCAGCCTCCACACTCGCTGTATCTCTGGGATTCTTTTCTTTTTTACCCCCAGTCCTGGGGCTGGAACTCAGGAGCTGCACACTTTCCCTGAGCCTCTTTGTGCTCAAGACTAATGCTCGACCACTTGAGCCACAGTGCCACTTCCAGCTTTTGTTTTGAGTAGTTTGTTGGAGCTAAGAGTCTCGTGGACTTTCCTGCCTGGGCTGGCTTTGAACTGTGGTCATCAGATCTCATCCTCCTGAGTAGCTAGGATGACAGGACGCCGGTGCCTGGCTTGGGGATCCCTTCTGTCCAATGGTCCCCATGCAGAAATGGAGGCCAAAGAGGTGATGTTACTTGCCCACAGCTATCATGGCAGCCAGGATTTGAAGGCAGGCTGGTGGCTACAGACTCCACCTTCTCCTAACCACCCCCTCTGTGAGTCCTGGCTGGCCCTCCCTGCTGAGTTTAGATTGTTGCCCCACCCACCCTGGCCAAGTAGCATTGTCCACCTGACTCTCCCCAAGTCAGTCACGTGCTCTCTGTGTCTAGAATCTGGATGTTGAGCAAAGGATGGAGAGATGGCATTCTGAAAGCCCAGCTGACTAGCTCCCCACTCTCTGCCTCAAGTGACCACCAGAGTCATCCCTTCTCCTTTTCCCCTTGAGCCTGTGGCTTCCCTAGGCTTCTAGCAAGTTCCCTCTAGTCCTAATTCAGCAGGTTTGGCTGCTGCTGCTTGTGAGGGAGAATTCCCCTGAGACCACACTGCCTCTTTCATGACTGGGCTGGGGGCAGAGGGCCTGGTACTCACGAGCCATCCACTTTCTCCATGCCGTGGAAGAAACTGATGGAGTCGGATGTGTTTCTCAGGTTGTAGCACTTCTCATCAATGCACTCGGCTGAGCTCTTGTCCTCAATGTCCTTCTCCAGGGCGTGCTGTGTGTCCCGGTTATCCCTGCCCGGGAGAAGGATTTGTTCCCAGACTGAGCAACAACCTAGGGCCACCCCCCCCCCCCCACACACACAAGGCCACACCACAGGGGTGAGGTGCAGAGCCAAGCCCCAAAACCAAGCCAATCTCTGGGTTTCCAGGAAAGTGGGAATCCAGAGACAGCCCCATGCCTGGAGGCTGTCAGCCCCTCTTTCCACGTTGACATCTCTCTCCTCGTGCCCACTGCCACCCCTACTCGCACACACCCCACCCCCACCCCAGTCCAAACCAAACTCTCGCCTTCAGGACAGGGATAGGCAAACGTTCACAGCAAAAGCTCAAGAAGCCCAAATCTCAGGCTCCGTGTGTCACGTGAGCTCTGTTGTCACGCAGAAGCTCCCCCACATGATACCTAAGTGCATGGACACAGTTTTGCTTCAATAAAACTTTGAGAAGCACAGACAGTGGGCCAGACTCGGCTCTCCAGCTGTCCTTGGCTGACTGGACTTAGATACCAAATTGCACTTTAGCTAAAGTCTAGGTTAACCCAAATCACATCGCAAACAAATTGTGGAGAATGGTGCTGCAGAGCACAAAGGGACGGAACATAAGTAAAACCCAGCCTGTGACATCATGGTGCTCAGAGCTGTGTGAAGGGCTGAGGTCACCACGAGTGCAAAAGCAGACAAACTAGAAACCCCCAGGTTTTCAGGGACTGGAAAGCAGATGGTTAAGGCAGGCCCGGCCAGGGAGCGGGACCTGTGAGTGGGTGGAGCCCGGAAGTGGGTGGAGCCACGGAGCAGTGTCGGTGAGTGGGTGGAGCCAGGGAGTAGGTGGAGCTGGTGAGTGGGTGTGGCCAGGGAGAGGGCCGGGTCTAGGACCAGGCCCAGTGAAGGCTGAGTCTGGGTGGGAAGACAGTGGGTAGGACCAGGATTTGGGCCTTGGGACCTGAGCTGAGAAGTTTGGACAAGCCACTGTTTGCCAAACTCTAGACTTTTTTGACAACCACTTGCATACTTCTTGCCAAATACCAAAGTCACTGTTATTTTCCTCCTTTTCAAATCATCTTTAAAGCCTAAGTGCATTTTAAAGGGGGGAAAAATCACATTCCTGTTTTCAAAGGCAAGCAGTAACTCTTATCTATTAATAGAAGCCCACCTCAGACCTAAGTAGTTAAATGGACACTAAAGCCTAGCCGGCCAGCAGCTCTGGCCTCCAGAAACTTCTCAGCCTGAACCTTTTCTGTTTCTTTCTTTCCTTGAAAAAGATTAATCCTTGACAAAGACATACAAACAGGGGCTGAAGCATTTCCTAATCTCTTTGTGTCTGACTGTCTTTGCTCTCTTGGTTCTAGCAAAGCCTGATTCTCTCTTCCCCTTGTTTATCTTCTCTCCCCCCTCCCCAAGTGTGTACTGGTGTGGGGAGGGACGGGAGAGATGCAGGAGTGGGGAAATTCAGTCCTGGCTTGGGTCCCCACCTCTCAGAGCATGTAGGAGGTAGGAGGTCATGTCAGGGCAGGAAGAACCACCAGTCTTCCAAGCTGGAGAGCCCTGGAGAGATTGGGCCCCATCCTGCACTGGAATGAGGGGAGGTCCAAAGCGTGGAAAGCAGACATGTCCTGGCATTAGCAGTTAAGGCGGTGGGGGGCGGGGGAAGGGGGGGCTCCAAATCCAGCTGCTTTGCTGCCTGGCCCTTGCCTGTGAGGCCCTGCAAACAGGGAGCAGCCTGGTCTCCCCTTCTTGGTACAGGAGGATCGCAGGTCCAGCCAGGGCCAAGGGCCACGCTTGGCCCCTCCCCCCAATGAAGACACAGCCCCGTGCAGATGATGCAGCTGGCCCAGAGAACCAGGAGCCCATGGCCCAGCCCCTGCCAGTGCCGCGGCCTGAGCAGGTCGGCAGGGAGCTGCCTGCCTAATGGCCGCTGAGGTCCTCCCACCCCTCCAGCAGCTTGTGCTGCCTTCCTATGGCAAGACAGGGGCCACTGGTCAACAGCAACTCCTCAAACCAGCCTTTTCCCCACAGAGGGGGTGATTCCCCACCTGCTCCCCACTCCTTCCTCCCTCCACGTCCATCCGTGCCCCTCTCCTCACTTGCATCCCACAGCCTCTATCCCAGTACCCTCTGCCTTTCTCTGTGGCTACCCATCTCTCTCCAGCTGCCCCTCATCTCTGTCCATCTCCCTGTTCACGTGCGTGCGTGCGTGTGTGTGTGCCAGTACTAGGTCTTTAATTCAGGACTTAGGTGTTATCCCTTAGCTTTTTCCATTTAAAGCTAGTTCGTGCTCTACCACTTGAGCCACAGCACCACTTCCAGCTTTTTGCTAGTTCACTGGAGATAAGAGTCTCATGGACTTTCCGGTGTGGGCTGGCTTTGAACTGGGATCCTCAGGTCTCAGCCTCCTGAGTAGCTAGGATGACAGGTGCGAGCCACCAGGGCCTGCTTTGTCTCTGTGCCTCCATGTCAGAGTTCTTTGTCTCCTGTTTCTACTTCTCTCAGTGCCCCTCCCTCACAGCTCCTGTTTTGCCCTCTGAGGGAGGTCCAGGAACCAGCATGGCTCTGGTAGGGTTCAGCTTCCCTTCGATCACTCTGTCAGCTCTAAATCTTTCCCCTTCCCAGACTCTGCCCTCTCCTCACCCTAGCGCCATGTGCCTAGTATGGTGGTCACCTGGAAAACCAATCTCTCTTACCACAAATAACAAATCACACACACACACACACACACACACACACACACACACACTATTAAAGAAAGGAGAAAATGGAGAGCCCAGAAGGAACCCCATGCACTAGTGGTCAAGTGATTTTTTCCAACAAAAGTATCCCCAATGGGGAAGTCTGCCCACCTACCCCTACACCCCCCCCAAAGGGTTTTAGGACACCTGGGAACCTGCCTCACACCTTGCACAAAACCACCTCCCAATGATTCAAAGATGGAAAAAACCTGACACTGTAAACCCTCGAGGAAATGTGAGGAGACACTGCTTGATCCAGCAGTGATTAAAAAAACAAAAAACATTAGGGTTTAAATTTAAGGCCGTGTACACTTGCTTGACTGTTATGTCACCGTTTGATTCATGCCTCTGGCTCTGCTTTTTGCTGGTTATTTTGGAAATGGAGTGTCATCGCCTTGCCTGCCTGGGCTGTCCTCAAACCACAGTCCTCCAGATCGCAGCTTCCTGAATGCCCAGGATTATACAGGTCTGAGCTACCAGCACTGACTAGTAATGGGTTTTTCTTAAATATGACTCAGACAACACAGGCAACAAAAGCAAAACATAGGTTATAGCAAACTAAAAAGTTTCTGCATAGCAAACCATTACCAGAAAAAGAAAAAAAAATCTAAAGAATGGTAGAAAATATTTGTAAAGCATATATCAGGAAAGGGGTGAGTATCTAAAACATATCACAAACTTAGGTAGAACCGCTTAAAAGCATGAAAGTTACCAAATGTTTCAAATGGCAAAGGCTCTGGTGAGACTTTTCTCAAAAGGAGGCATATACAAATGGCCAACCGGTTCTTGAAAAAAACACACACAACATCACATTAAACCATAATGAGATATCACCTCATGCCTGTATAATGCTGTTATCAAGATGAAAGATAATCAGTGCTCATGAGGAGTGGAACAAAGGGCACTGTAGCATACTACTGGCAGGAGTGGAAGTTGGGTCAGCCATTACAGAAAACAGCATGAAAGCTCCCCCCTCCTCAAAAAAAACACACACAAAAAAACACAAAAATTAAAGCTAGAACCACCACCTGACCCAGTCATGCCACTACTGGGTATTTAGACCAAAAGGAAATAAGAATCAGGATGTCAGAGTCATCCTTACCCTTGTGTTCAGCCACATTATGGAATTATCCTAAGTGTCCACTGAAACATAAATGGATAAAGAAGATGTGGTGGAAAAACACAATGGAATATGACTCAGCCTTTAAAAAGGAAGAAACATCATGTTAAGTTAAATATAACAGGTATAGTGAACTCAAGTGCCCAGGATTCGCATTCATATGTGGAACCTAAGAAAGCTTAATTTCTGGAAGAGTGGAGGTTACTAGGGCCTGGGGGGAGGGGTGGAGTGGTGAAAAGATACAAAGTTTCGGTTAGAAGAACTATACTTAAGAGCTCTATTGTAGCAAGATGGTGTAATGAGTAATAATGTATCACAGTCATAGAGAGCTTAAGTGCCCAGAAGGCAAAATAAAATAAACAAATGAAATAGTGCATATGCTAATTCACTTATCTGCGTATTCTACAGTGTGTCATATCATGGGTGGTAAGTACATTATTTTTTATTATATCAGTTAAAATAAATCAGCACCTTTTTGTGTGTGTGTTTTTTTGCTAGTCCTGGGGCTTGAACTCAGGAGGGCCTGAGCACTGTCCCTGGCTTCTTTTTCCTCTAGGTTAGCACTCTGCCACTTGAGCCACAGTGCTCAAGTGGCTCACAGTGGCTTTTTCCGTATATGTGGTGCTGAGGAATTGAACCCAGGGCTTCATGTATACGAGGCCAGCACTCTACCACTAGGCCATATTCCCAGCCCCCAGCTTTTTTTATGTTTATGTGGTGCTGAGGAATCGAACTTAGGGCTTCATGCATGCTAGGTGAGCACTCTACCGCTAAGCTACATTCCCAGCTCCACTAGTGAGTTTTTAGAACAATAACTTCTGCTGGGTGCCAGTGGCAAGCCTAGCTACTCAACACACTGAGATCTCAGGGTTGAGGTTCAAAGCCAGCCCAGGCAGGAAAGTCTATAGACTCTAATCCCCACTTAGCCAGCAAAAAGTGGGCAATGGAGCTGTGGCTCAAGCAGTAGAGTGCTAAGCTTGAGCTTAAAGCTAAGGGGCTGGGCCCAGGCCTCAGGACCAGCACAAACGACCCCCCCCCCCCGTCCCCACCCCCCCCCCCAATAACTTTAGGGAAAATACAGGAAAAGACACTGGCCTATTGAAGCTCTCTTTTTGTTGACAGTGGCTTGTTTAAATACAAGTACTTGAGGTTCTTAAAGTGAGTTTATAGACCACAAACAGGTCATCAATGGACCATGGGGTGCCTTTGTTCAGCCCTGCTTTGGGGTGACTCCTCCCTTGACCCTGCTTTGCTGGGTTCTGCCACTCCCTCCCCCTCGCCTTGTGGACTCCAGGATAGCACCTTTTTCTGCACCATATGTGGGGTGACTCCCTCTTGTCCAGTCCTGGTTCCTCTGAGGAGCTGGGCTCCTGGCAGGGCAGGTGACTGCTCTTTCTGGCCAAGACATCAGGCGCCCAGAGCTGAGGAGCTGGCTGCCCAACACCTCCGGCCCCCGCCCACGGCCTGTGAGCCCCACGCAGCGGGAAAGGCAGCCTGGCCACCAGGGCCTCTGTGTCAAGGGTGAGAGGAGAGGAAGAACCAGCATGGTGGCTTGGCCTGAGAGCCTGAGAGGCCAGGACTGGGCTCCGGGCCCAGGTGGAGCTGACTCCAGGGATGAGGCCCCGTAAAGGCCCATGCCTCCCTTTAATTATGTGAGGCCCCCCTGGGCGTCATCACACCAGTTACGTCAACCCCCAAGAACAAAGTGGATTGCTTTTGAAGACTCCCAGCTCTAGGCGTCCACCAGCTCCCTCCGGGAATGCCCTGGCCCCTCACCTCATGGCCCCATGCCGTCTGACATCCCCAGGTTCAGAGCTGGCCTGGGGCCCCTGGGGGGAGATCCAGACTAAGCAAGGCCCCTGTGTGAGACATGAGGTGCAGGGAGCCAACGGCAATGTGCACAAGCGGCAATGGGCCAGGCCTGGAGATGGAGGCTTTCTTCTTCTCCCCTCCACCAACGGCCAAAAGAACTCCCCAGAGGCAAAGGGACCCATTGGGCTGTCCTCCAATCAACCCCAGCGGGAGGGGAGGGGAGACCCCCTTACCGAAT
The DNA here is from genome assembly GCF_023159225.1 of Perognathus longimembris pacificus. Taxonomy (NCBI): domain Eukaryota; kingdom Metazoa; phylum Chordata; class Mammalia; order Rodentia; family Heteromyidae; genus Perognathus; species Perognathus longimembris. The sequence goes on along the minus strand of NC_063183.1, from coordinate 11,561,294 downwards.
CTGGACATTGACTCTTTGAGCTAAATTTCGCATCTGATCTTGGCAACATTTTAGCAAGTCAACTTCCTGGAATGGAAAAAAAAAATGGCAGAAAGAGCAGACATTGGCAGGTGGAAACTTCACAGGTCAGAGCACAGCCAGCCCTGCTCAGCCCACACTGGATTGCCCCATGACCCCAAGATCACACCACAGGAGGGAAGTTGTGGAGGATGCAGGTTCTTCGCCATTCTCCCTTCCCTCCTCTTTCCTTCCCTTTCTTTCTCTTCTCTTCCCTTTTTCCTTTCCTTGCCCTTCTCTCCTCTCCCTTTCCCCCTCCCCTTCCTTCTCTTCCATCCCTTTCCTTTCTTTTCTCTGTTCTCCCCCCCCCCCCACACCCTCCCCATTGATTTGGGTTTCTTTTGTTTTGCTTCTGAGACAAGGTCTCAAACTCACTGTGCAGGGATTCTAGGTATGCCTGGCTGATTGTTTATATGCTTCCAGATGGAAGGAAAGTCTAGCAGGAGCCGTGGGCTGTGTGTTCCCTTGAGGATTGTTGTATCATGAAATTAAGCAATGCAGGGCAAGGGGTATGACATGCTGCAGGAGCTGCATAAGCACTAGCCGCAGCCTTGCTGGTGGCGGAGTCACCATTACACCTGGTGAAGGTCCACAACTCCATCTCTCCTGCTTCCCCCACATCTTAACTTTCCATGGGGTGACATGTGCGACTTCGGGCCAGCTGGCCCTCCCTCCCTCCCTGCTCTGAGCTGGGCGAGCTTGGGGACCCCACTTACCCTGATGAGGTTTTTCTCCACGTTGTCATGGACCAAGTCAATCCCAATCCTCTTCTCCCGAAAGTACAGGCACTCGAGCGCCACCTGCAGGAGCAGCGGGGAAGCGCGTTGTCCCTGTGGCTGTGTGCAGACTCCAGCACAGGTGGCTCATGGACCTTAGCTGTCATGTCTAATGGGAGAAAACTGGCTGCAAGGAACCCTGGGGCTTCATCTCGGGGCTTTTGGGGGGGCATCCGCCTCTCCTGTGCCCTCTGGGGGTGTGTGTGGAATTCCATGGCTGGGAATGCACTAGGGCAGGAGGGTCAGGGAGAGCAGTGGGATGCAGCTGTGTGACCACACCGCTCTCATCTCCCCAGCCTTCCCCAAACCACACTACCAAATGGAGCGAAACACCATGGTGGCCAGGCACTGGCGGCTCACCCCTGTAATCCTCGCTGCTCAGGAGGCTGAGATTTGAGGACCAAAGTTCAATGTTAGTCCCAGGGAGAAAAGACCATGAAACTCTGATCTCCAATTAACCAGCAAAAATCACAAGTGGAGCTGTGGCTCAAGTGGTAGAGCAACCTTTTTTGCCTTTAGCAAAAACAAAAACAAAGGAAACCACCAGAGGCCAGGCCCCCCTTACACGTTCACATTTGTAATCCTAGCTACTCAGGAGGCTGAGATCTGAGGATCATGGTTAAAGACCAGCCAGGCCGGAAAGTCTCTGTGAGACTCTTATCTCCTATTAACTACTCTCTCTCTCACACACACACACGCACACACTCACAAAATGGAAGTGGTGCTGTGGCTCAAGTGGTAGAGTGTTAGCCTTGAATAAAAGAGCCCAGTAGGCCCTGTGTTCAAGTCCCCTGACTGGCAAAAAAACAAACAAACAAAAAAAACAGTAACATAAGAGTGAGAGGCCCTGAGTTTAGGTACTCAGCACACATGTAAGTGCACGCGCATGCACACACACACACAGGGAAAAAAATGACATGGGCTGTGATATAATACACACACACACACACACACACACACACACACACACACGGTGACCGGGTGGTCAGGAGGGACTCTCTAAGGAGGAGACAGGAAGTGCAATGAGGCAGGAAGAGGGAGTTGCAGATGCAAAGGCCCTGAGATCAGAGGAACAGACAGGAAGCCCCTGGGACTGGAGTGGAGAACATGCAGCTAGAGCAGTAGCACTATGGGGGTACAGGAAGGGGTACAAGAATTCGGGGATACAGATGTTAAATTCTGGAGCTAGTGGCAGTGGGGGGGATATCAGGATCCATTTGGCAGTGGAGCTCATTTGGCTGCTGGGGGGAGCATGGCTGGAGGGAGCGGGAGTCAGAGCCTGGGAAGGAGGGGTCACCACGGTGCCTCAAGAGGCAGCCTGACCTGCAGATGCAGCGCAGGACAGAGGGAGGCATGTCACAGAAGAGACATGTCCCTGGTTGCCCAGACCAGGAACAGCCGTGGGGCTGGCTACAGGAGGCCTGCAGGTCCTTAGGACCCCAGAGGCTCTCTGGGGAGCCCAGAGCAGCCCCCCACAGCCTGAGGGGGCTGAGACACAGAGAAACACGTTTCCTCAGCAGGACTCCCAGAAGCCTGGAGTCTATGCCAGTGCCAGCAAATGGGCTCATGGCAAACACAGGCCAGGTTTGGGAAAAGCGGCTGCTCACTGGCAGCCAGCAGCAACCATGGTGGCACTGCCTGCCCCGCACCCCAACCTGCTTCTAAATGTTCCTGCTGCTCGGTCACCTACGGGACGAAAGAGCCTCCAACTTGGAGATGGTCCCTTGCGGTATCAAGGAAGGTTGCAGGAGCCGGGCTGACGTCAGAAGAGGACACAATGCATAAGCCTTGACCACAGGTCAACTACTTGCCGCCCAGAGCAGCCCTAAGGGGCCCAGGTGACAGCTGGGAGCTGAGAGCCCAGGTGTCAGGATAGGTCATAGGAAGGGGTTGGTTTAGTGCCGGTTTATTGAGGGATTCCTAGATGCAGTACTCAGTCCTAGGCTGGCAGGAAGACAGGAGTCCACCAGCACAGACATATGAGGTCACTGCTGCCGTATGCTGGTCTTTTTTTGCCAGTCCTGGGGCTTGAACTCAGGGCCTGAGCACTGTCCCTGGCTTCTTTTTGCTCAAGGCTAGCACTCTACCTCTTGAGCCACAGTGCCACTTTCAACTTTTTCGATATATGTGGTGATGAGGAATCGAACCCAGGGCTTTGCGCATGCTAGGCAAGCACTTTACCACTAAGCCATATTCCCAGCCCTATGTGCTGGTCTTAAACACAAAATCACTGTCCTGGCTGAGCTGGCATTCTAGTCATCGGTAAGTAAACTATGGAGTGCATTAAAAGGCATATATAGGATGTTTAAGTATGTTTTCTAAGGACTACAATACACACATATTATGTGTCTTATGTACACATATACACGAGTACAGGAATAAGTAAGCATATGCCATTGTGTGTGTGTGTGTGTGTGTGTGTGTGTGTGTGTGTGTTCTGGGGATGGAAGGGCCTGGCCTCTTACTTGGGTCATGCTGCACTCCTTTTGGTTTTAGTTCATGTTTTCAGAGAGTGTCAGGTGCTAACTTTGGTCATCAGATCACAATTCTCCTCGCTCCACGTCTGGGGTAGCTGGGATTACAGGCATGAACCACTATGCCTGGCTTCACCATGTTTAAAGAAAGCCCCTAAACTCTCACGTAAACCTAGGGAGGAAACATCTAAATACACACACACACACACACACACACACACACACACACACACTTCAATTCAGTCTGGGAAATTTCCATTTCATGGATAGTATCCTGAATAGCCTCTGATTATATATTTTCTTCCTCTTTAAAAAAAAAAAAAAAGATCATACTGGAGGATCTAGCTGATGCCATCCTACAAGCTGCTCTCCAGTCCACGCATGCCCGGAGCAGCTGGTGGTGGACAGCCCGCCGGCCCCCTGCACCTGCCCCATGCGTGTTTACCTGCAGCGGACAGTTCACTTGCTCAGCGGCACACTCGAGCCGCCTCTTGATGTTATCCATGCTCTGGTTCTCAGTCAGAAGCCTATCCAGCTCGTAGCATAGCTCGGACTTCCAGAAGCCGATGTCCGACAGCCTCTGGCTCAGGTTCCGGGTGGTGCCCTCCTGCATCTGGCGTGTGAGCTGGTCCTTGTCCTGCAAGAGCCGCAGAGTGTCCCCGGCCAGCCGATTGGCCCAGAGGTGAGAGGCCTCGGCACCCCGGATCTGCAGGTCGTTGGACTGGTCCCAGTCATGGGTGCTGTAGCGACAGAAGAGCGCAGAGCGCAGCGAGGGCAGGATGGTGGGGGGGCGCCGACCCGGGCGGCACTCTTCGGGGCACGTCTGGGTGGTGGAGATCTTGTAGAAGACGCTGGGTCTCCAGGCATTGAGGTAGCGGTACCCGGGGAGGTGGTAGGGTTGGTAGCACTCCTGGATTAGGGGAGCCTGCATGGCAGGGACCAGTGAGCTCTGGCCACATGGTTTCTTGGGGCTACAGTAGCTGGCTGTCTGCGTGGTTCCAAGAAATTCCATCGTCCCCCACCTGCCCCACACAGGCAAAACTCTACCCAAGGGGCAAAGGCATCCTGGGGCAAGAGGAAAGGCCATACTTTAAAGGCAAGCTGTGCCTCTGTGACTCAGCATTGGTGTCATAAAGCCTGGGAGAGAGACTGAGCCCGGCTTCGGCTCACATGCTAGCTGAGGCCATGTTGTTCCAAGCAAAGTCCCTCCAGGGCTGGGGAGGGAGGGGAGCCACTAAGGACTCGCTGCCTGCACAGGGGGGTGAACGCAGGGTCTCACATTGGCTAGACAAGAGCTTTACCACTTGAGCACTCCCTCCTTTGGGCACTCCATCCCGTTTACCACCACCACCACCACCACCACCACCACCACCACCACCACACCACCAAGGCCCTGGGTTTGATTCCCCAGCACTGCTAAGAGGGGAAAAAAAAGTCAAGATATCCATCCATCCACAGAGTGAACACGAGTTTCCCAATACACAGATGTAGAGGCACAGAAAACGGCATATCTGTTCTTCTATAACAATGAAATCTGCACATTTCAGATGGAACTGGGCCCAGTGGGGGCAAATTTAATGCAGCGAGCTCAAGCAGCTTCCAGCCTGTTTGGTTAGCCAGCTGTCTTCTCTCTGTGTCCTCAAGATGGCTTCAGAATGGTTCAGTCCACCCATGCCTTGGAATAATACCAGCAGGGTGCTTGCAACAGCAAAATGAAGCTCAGCCGGGTCCAGCTGGCTCACGCCTGTCATCCTAGCAACTCTGGAGGCTGAGATATGAGGATTGCAGTTTAAAGCCAGCCCAGGCAGGAAAGCCTGGGAGACTCTTATCTCTAACAACCAAAAAGCTAGAGGTAGAACTGTGACTCAAGTGCAGTACAAAAGCTTAGGGATAGCATCCAGGTCCTGAGTTCAAGTCTTAGGATTGGCACGCGTGTGTGCGCACACACACACAAATCTTAACCATCAGACTAGGCAAACACAGCAATGGTTCCACTTGCACAACATTCTGGAGAAGAGGTGGTGGGTGAGGCTGGCGGCGAGGGGAAGATGGACAAGGAAAGGAAATAAGAAAATTGGGGTTCTGTGCGATAATCATGCTTCATATCCCTGATTACAGTGGACATTATTCAACTCTCCATAGTGGCCAGAGCACACAGAATTCTCTACTAGAAGAGTGAATTTTGTTGGACGTACATTATATTTCCATTCATCTGACTTTTATGAGATGTGGATTGTGAGTCCCACTGAGTGCTCTACCAGCTCAGCCTGGCCTTCAGTTCCAGCTTTTAGCTCATTAATTGAAGGTAAGAGTCTTTTGGATTTGTCGGCCTGGACTAGCTCTGAACTGTTATTCTCAGCCTCCTGAGTAGCTAGGATTATAAGCAGGAGCTGCTTATAACTCAGATATTTCTTTAAGCGTGAAATAATTTTGTGTAGTGTTGAAGAGTCTAAACTGAAATTCAGAGTTTCTCATTAGCCTTGGCTATTATTTATACCGCCCCAGAGAAACTGTCCTTATTAGAGATTTTTCCGGAAATACTGTATGTATGGGCAAACATATGTATAATTAATTTATTTACCATTAATGATAAATACCACAGGGTACATATCCTATGATGTATATTGTTAGCAGTAAATACCACACATACTATTTCCCACATAGCAATAGCACTTAAGGAGTATGCTATTTCAGGACATAAACACCCAATGCACTTCTTCCTTTTTGGTGCCCATGTAGTACTCCCTTGTATGGAGATGCCATTACTGATTTGACTGTTCCCCACGGCTGAGCATTCCAGATGTTGGCTTGTGTTGTTACAAACATCACTATGCTGGACTCCCTGTGTGGTTTAAGTCAGAGTTAGCAAGGTGCATCTTGAACACAGTAACGCCCTCCTCAGCTCAGTCCTGCACATACACACATACACAGCATCATCACAATCAAGATGACAGCATCAACCCCTCAGGGAGCCTCTTATGCCCTGTGTCCCGCATGGCCCTGCCTCACTCCAGCCCTGTGGTATCGTCCTGGGCCCAGGCTCACTCCTTTAGCTCTGTGCACTCTGCACATGTGTGAGCAGACCATCCAGAAGACGCGGCAGCAAAAGGCTTTCACCTGGATGTCTGTTGTCTAGCAGGGTCCCCTCTTATGGACATTCAGGGGTGCTCCTGTCTCCTGGACACATTCCTGCACAAGGCAGCTCCAGCAGAAAAGTTTGTTGGACTCCATCTCCAAAACAAACAGCAAAAACAGACAAGAAACAGGCTGGCGGTGTGACTCAAGTGGTACAGCTCAAGCTAAGTAAGCATGAGGCCCTGAGTTCAAACCCCAGTACCACCAAAAAAAAAAAAAGTTGGGACTGGGGATTAAACCCAAACCCACATCTAGCTTTGTGAACTACCCCTCAGCCCAATAATATATATTTTTGACAAGCTATTATGTACATATATACATATGTACTTATGGTATGTGTGATCTATGCGCATCTACTGCTGTCACAAGAATCCATGCCAGGGCTCAGCCAGTGAAGCAGAGGCCGCTTATGAGGTATGGTATTTGTGTTCTCAGACAGATGAATACATGAACTCTTCCACTGAATTCAGTCAACAGTAGCTACACACAGGATCCTGGAGATGTACTTAATACGCCCTTCCCTCCCTCCTCCCTCCCTCCTCCCCCCCCCCCCCCCCGTCCCCATCTTTTGCACAGGAGCAAAATGTAGGCCTGGGATTGAAGCAGATGACTGCAGAAGACAGACTCCGGAGCTCGCAGAAGGCTGGGAATAACTCCGATTCCGTCCGCCCACCACCGTGGAAAATTTTTCACCATTCATGCACCTCCAGAGCTCGCCTCAGAAGCCCTCGGGATGAGGGCAGAATCAGTTCCAGACTTACACCATTTGGGTCCAATCTAATGACGCTTTTTAAATGCAAATCCTAAAAATACAAAAAAAAAAAGTTTCTGGTAAATTTGTTTTGTCCTAGAAGGATCAAGAATAGTTTGAAAATTCTCAGCACTTGGCAGGGCACGGGGGCTCACGCCTGTTCAAACTCCATTATCGCCAAACAAATAGAAAGACAGTACTCAGTGCTCAACAGGGTAAAATTCACAATGTCAGGGGAAAAACACAATCAGTGGTTGGGGATGGGGAGGAGGTGAAGGGAAGGAAAAACACCCTAAGACGATTAGTAGACAGGCACATTTAGAAAGTTCTTAGAACTGTATTCCGTATGTGCAAGAAGTTACAGGAAAGATTAACCCACTAAAAGGAAACAAGATATTTTTGCAGGTTAGAAAAAAATTCCACTCCTAAATTCGCTTCCGTTTGCACACTGCCTTGATTGTAGATGGGGGCAGAGCTCCACCTACGGGTCAGGAAGAGAGCTGCAGGGGTCTCCTGTGCAGCTTGTGGCTTTGGCCACTCTCAACCTACAACCCTCAATCAACCTGGCCGCAAAGTTGAGTAAGCCTGACTCCGTCTGGAGCCAGCTGTGTCTTGGTGTCTTGCACGAGCTGCTGGCCCCAAGTAACCTCATGTGCCAGATGCCTTCATTCTCATTTTGCCACTCTACAAACTGAGGCTGAGACGGGAAGTGATTTGACCAATTCTCTGAGAGCTAGGGGTCAGGATTTACACTTTGTCTGCAGACATGAATCATAAACCCTTACCTTCCTCGGCCATCGCTGAAACTCAGAGGACCCCCCTCCAAGGCACTGGATAAATTGGGAAGGAGGTCCCAAGGATGCAGATTGGTTGATTGACTAATTATTTTTGTGGCACTGGGTTTTGGGACCTAGCACTTGCTAGGCAAGTACTCTCCTATTTTTGCTTTGTTTTCAGATAGGTTCTTGTGCTTTTGTACAGTCTCGCCTCAGACCTCAATCCTCCCAAGTTCACCTCCAGAGAAGGATAAGCATTTGGGAAACTCACAGATGCTGATTGAGAAAGTATAATCACGTGTCCTAAAACACTTGACCACAGATTTAAGCTTTAATACACTTTAAAAATGAATAGATTGCTTGAGGGGAAGGAAGACACTGTACAAAAGGGAATGTACTCATTGCCTGACCCATGTAATTGTAATCCCTTTGTACATCACCTCTCTAACAATAAATTAATTATTAAAAATGAATAGACTTTGGGCTAGGAGTATTATTCAAGTATTATTCAAGCAATTACTTCAAATCCCAGTACTGAAGGGGGGAAAAAAATAGGCTGCTGTGGAGCAGCTTTCTGTGTGGCAGAAATGGAGTGGAAAGCTCAGGGGATACCCATGTACCCCCTTTGTCCCCAGCTTCTCTTACGAATGGCATACACTAGGGTGGCACAGGTATGACCGGGTGAGCCAGCACTGGTACATTTCTTATCTTTATTTTGGGATGGTACGGGGGAGAAGAAGGAAGAGCCTGAGTGGTTTGGGGGGCAGTGAACTCTGTGGTAGAGGGTCAAATCCCATAAAATGGATGGCAGCAAGCATGACCCTGAAAAGAAGCTAGGCTGCGGTTAGTCTCCAGTGCCCCTTCTCCTGTGAAGTCTGTGGAGTTCTCGGGGTCCCCAGGCCTTTGCTGACTTCCGCTGACTGCTCAGCAATCTCCACCCACCCCTACCCTGTTCCAACAGTACTCTCTCCCTTCAGCCTTCAGGCTCCCGCTGAGATGGACGCCCCTGGGGATTTTCGCTGCTCTCATCCTCCAGTCTACTTTGCTATTAAACCCAGGGTCTCATGAATGCTAGGCAAGCAATCTATCACTGAGCTACACCCTCCATGTAATCTACCCACGTGCAGAGATCAAGGATGGAAGCTCTGGATTTTTGGGGAGGCCAAAAAAAAAAAAAAAAAAAAAAGCCTGTGAGAATCCATCTCCAAAATAACCAGCAAAAAGCTAGACTGGAGGCATGATAAGAGCACCAGCCTAGCAAGTGCAGGCCCTGAGTTCAAGCCATGGCACCAGCACAAAACAAAACTGGGCTGGAAGAATGGTTCAAGTCGTATTATTGTCTATTGGCAAGTTTGAAGCCCTGAGTTAAACCCCCAATACTAGGGGTGGGGGCGGGTAGACGAGACTTTAAAACAACCCAAGAATCCATAATGAAAAAAAATTTAATGAAAAAGTTAATATTTAACAGGAATGCAAGTTAACAGGATAATAGATAGATTGGGATTTGCAATTGCCAACATAACTGATAGAGAAAAGGAAACTCAGGCTCTCAGCAAACCGGCCCTGACCGTCTTTATTACTTACAAGTGGAAACGAGTTCCATTCATTGGACAAAGTGGGCGGACACCACCCTTACCAAGTGACAAAAATTCACATCCCCAGAGCACACTTTGTGGACCCACTGGGCAGTGGCCAGCCCACGCTCAGGTGTGTTCTGTAAAATAAAAAATTAATAAACAAACCTGGATCTGATAAGACAGCTGGCCTGCACTCTTCAAAAACTATCAATGTGGGGCTGGGGATATGGCCTAGTGGCAAGAGTGCCTGCCTCATATACATGAGGTCCTGGGTTCGATTCCCCAACACCACATATACAGAAAATGGCCAGAAGTGGCGCTGTGGCTCAAGTGGCAGAGTGCTAGCCTTGAGCAAAAAGAAGCCAGGTACAGTGCTCAGGCCCTGAGTCCAAGCCCCAGGACTGGCCAAAAAAAAAAAAAAAAAACTATCAATGTGATAAAACACTAAATAAGGGGTGGGCGTGCGGGGAGGAGGAAGGATTGCTGGGGACTTAAAAGGAGGCCGAAGAGACCCAACAAGTACTCCTGAATTTGGAATAGCTGAGGAAAGTGGAATATAGATAGGCTGCACCAATGTCACACTTCTTGGGCACGAGACTCCATAGTGAGGTCGTGGAGAACATTGCCCGAGCACACAGCTCCCGCACAACTTTACAGGAGAGCCACGCCCTCTCTGCACAGGGTTTGCGCGTGCGCAGTCTTAGTTCCCCAGACTTATTTCGCGCGGCCCAAGCGCTAGATTGGGCCCACAAGGCGGAAGTCCACCGCCGCGGGTTCCGGTAGGCGCGACGGCGACCCGAGCGGCGGAATGGAGGAGGCGCCTCACGGTGAGCTGGCGCAGCGGGTGTGGGTGGCAGAGCTGAGGGGTAGCGAGCTGCTCTAACTGCGACTTCGTCTCCGCGCAGGTTGTCCCGGGGCCGATAGTGCCCAGGCGGGCCGCGGGGCCTCGTGTGAGGGATGCCCCAACCAGCGGCTGTGTGCTTCCGGAGCCGGCGCCGCCCCGGACCCGGGTGAGGAAGGGGTGAAGCCGCCACAGGAAGTGAAAGTCTCAGGCCCGGAAGAGGCGGGGTCCTGGGGGACGGGGGAGACCGGGCGGTAGTGAGAGGGCGGGACATGGAGGATGAATGACAGGTACTATGTGTAACAGAGGGGCGGGGCTTTAGGACGGGAAGGCGGGGAAAAGGATTGGAACGAGGGCGGGGCCTGGACCATAAATGAAAGGTACGGAATCCTAAGGGACATTAAAGAGGGGCGGGATCCCAAAACGGCGGGGAGTGAAAAAGGTTCTGCCGAGCTAGGGGGCAGGTGGAAGGCTTGAGTGACAGAAGCCCTCGCCGTGCGCTGTAGGCGAGTCAAGGCAGCGAGCCCAAAGCCTAAGTTTTGTCTCTATTACTAGCCAGAAAATTGAATCTCTTCTTCATTCAACAGAAATATGTGAATAACCTCCTAGACACAAGACAGTTATGGCAAGCAAAAGAATAAATAAATCACAGTGGCAAGAAGCACCAGGAAGGGGGTGGTGGTGCCTGGGAATGTGACTTAGCAGTAAAGTGCTTGCCTAGCATGCAGAAAGCCCTGGGTTCCATTCCTCATCACCACATAAACAGAAAAAGCCGGAAGTGGCGCTGTGGCTCAAGAGGTAGAGTGCTAGCCTTGAGCAAAAAGAAGCCCAAGGACTGGCAAAAAAAAAAAAAGTACCAGGAAGGACAAATCCCAGTGTGGGATTGACTTTGAGAACCTAAGGATTTTGAAAAAAGCAGGAAGGCAAGCTAGGTGTAGTGGGGCATACCTGTAATCCCAGCATTTTGGAGGCTGAGGCAGAAGAATTGGAAGTTACCAGCCACCCAGGCCTACTTAGGTATACCCTGCTTCAACAGCCAAAAATGACTTTTATGCAGGGCCTTGCACTCTTGCTTAGCTTTTCCATTTGTGGCTGGCTCTCTAACACTTGAGCCACACCTCTTCATCCAGCTTTTTGCTAGTTAATTGGAGATAAGAGATGAGAATTTATCTGCCTCAGCTGGCTTTGAAGGGAGATTCACAGATCTCAGCCTGCTGAATAGCTAGTATTACAGGAGCCAGGCACTCACTGGTGCCTGGGTTTTGGGAGAAGAATCCTGAAGGGATTCAGAGAGATTGGGTTTGATTCTTGGCCTTCAGCAAGGGTCTTAGCCTCTCTGAGCCTTCTGTTCCTCATCAAAAATAGTGAGAAAAATCATTATGATATTATTGGAAGGATTTGATATCGGATGGAAGGTTGAAAGCACAGGACATGAGAGCAGGTGACAGGTCCTTATGACAAGCCTATCAGGATTTCTCATCCTGAGCACCAGACAGTTTCTGGTGTTTGGGGCCTGACCATTCCGTGTTACAGGGACTGTCCAGTACACTGTAGATCATTTAGAGCACTCCTGGCTTCTGCCACTAGATGCCAGTAGCACCTCCTGCAGTGACACCCTATAAATGTCTCCGGATGTTGACAGTTGTCTTCTAGGGTGTTTTGCCCAGGTTGTGAACCTTTACCATCTGGAAGGTTCTATCCAGGAACTGAGAAGACAACAGGTGACATCTTCCTTTAGACAACCCTCATCCTCCTAGGTTTCTGTTCTAGTAGATCAAAAAAACCTAGAAACCAGCAGCTGAGAGTTCGTGTGTGATGCTAGCCTTGTTTCCTTCCTATACCTATTACTACAGCTGGCAGAGTGGCGCCTCACTCAGCATCCTTTGAAACAGCCCTGAGGATAGTGATGCTTCTTGCCTTCAGAGGAGTGACACTCAAAAGACTCAGGCAGGGACTTGATTATCTGAACGGCTTTCTTTGCAGCCATAGAGGAGATCAAGGAGAAAATGAAGACCGTGAAACACAAAGTCTTGGTGTTGTCTGGGAAAGGCGGCGTTGGGAAAAGCACTTTTAGTGCCCACCTCGCCCATGGACTCGCTGAAGATGAAAACACACAGGTGGGACGCAGGGAACCCTGGAGAGGCTCCTTGTGTTTGAGGCTCATGATGTCTTGTGGAGAAGGGATTCCTTACACTAAGTGCAACGGGCCTTTTTCACCATCCCTGCCCCTGTGGAGAACAAGAAACTGTGTGGTGCTCGGCTGAGCCATTTCACTGGGTTCTCTCCCCAGGAATGTAGATTGCAAGTGTCCATCTCTCCTTGCCTTCTGTAACTTCCTATGTTGTGCTCAGACTCTTAAATATTTTAGCCTGACTTGGTTATTGCCTATGTCAAAAATCTGCAAGCTGTATTCATTGGGCTAAATCAAATTCATCATCTCCTCCAAGCTAAGAACGGTGCTTACATTTCTAAGTGATTGCTCTTAAATTGTTACATAAGTACTCCATACTAGCCTTGATGTTGCCCATAAAGTGTTTCCTTTTTGGCTCTTCTGGAAAATGTTGGGCTCTGCTCAAGTGTACAATAGCAGGAATGCATGCAGCACCCATGACTACTCCCTGGGTGCTAACTGTATAGTGGAGATGTGGTGGGCGGGTGCCAGAGTCATGGCCAGGTTGGCCTACACCACTGCCCTGACCTCGGCTTTGTCATGTGTGAGATGGGGCTCAGGGTGTGAGGCAGATGTGTGCCCAGCTGATAGCAAGGGCTCCATGAATGACAATAGCCATCACTGCTACTCTACTCTGAGGAAAGCTAGGACCGTGATGGTTACTCCTGTGCATGGGGGGGAGGGTGTGCGTGCACGCATGCCCACAGGGCCTGTGCAGAACAAGTCCAATCTCCCTGTCCATTCATTGTTCTGTTAGGCAGCAATCTTGTGTGAGATGACACAGAGTCAGAGACCCAGAGTTAGCACCAGAACCCTAAGTAGGGTTTTGAGGTGCTGGGTAAAGGACAGCTTAAGGTTCTGACAGCCCCCAGTGTCTCACTCCCCACTTAAATGGAGAGGCTTCATCTTGTCATCAGCTCCTGTGAAGGAAGGAGCGGTGCCGGCAGCTGTAGGCCTGGGCTCCGTGGCCTAACTCAGGCAGGAGAGGGAGCAGTCACAGGTCCTGTTAAGCAACACAAGTAATGGGTCCAGGCCAGTGATCCGGGTGCAGAACTCACCAGAGGCCATTCCAGTCTCCAGAGGGAGAGCACGCTGTCTGTGGATGGTTCATTCCTCTGCTGTGGTGAGGGTGTGCTCTTCCTTGGAAGGAAACAGATGTAGTTGTTCCCAGAAGGAAGTGTGGGACTGAGTAAGGCATGCTGGGGTCACCATGACGGCCACACTTCCCCCAGGTATGAGGTACTGATGTGAGATGGCCCCTGGAGTTGGAGATAAACAGATGGAGAGAAGCCACGCCCACACCTGGGTCTGTAGTTCACCTGCCATCTTTGGCCTGGCCACAGAGGGCGCAAGAGGTCCACAGGAAGCTCAGACACCACAGCTCAGCCAGGCACTGGGGAAGGAGAATTAAAGAGGGAAGCCAGAAACCTGGGGCAAGTTACAAAGTTACCTTGGGTGCTTTGCTTTGATCTGAGACATCCCAGTTCTGGAGACGAATACTGACTGGTCCTGCCCTTCCCCAGGCTTCTTAAGGCCTCAGACCTTCCTCCAACCTGGACGGAGGGCTCTCCTGTCACAGTGCCTAAGCTACCAGTGAAGCATTCTTTTCTCCCTTAAGTTTCTCTTAAAATGGGACTTGGTCAGAGCTGAGCCAGGAGTTTGCTCTTGCCTCCCTTCAGACCCTGCAGGTCGGAGGAAGAGCTCTGGCATTGCAGACTTGAATTGATGCCCAGTTCTCCTTACCCATAGAACAGGTCACTAGGCCTCTGTGGGTCTGTTTCCTCATCTGGAAAACAGAGATGGTGATGCCCCTGCCCAGGCTGTAAACGGGCTGAAGCTGTGCGGTCACATGGCCTCACCCCTGCCATACGGTGACCCCAGGGAGCATGCCCACACTGGGCATGCTGAACCATGCCTCCGTGGCCTGGCAGGTCCAGGTTCTGTTGCTCCTCACAACCCACGTGCTCTGAGTTAGACCCAGCTTCCTACTGCCTTCTCCCTGCCTCCCTATTTGCTGTGGGTTTCATGAAGTGTTGTTGTGTGTGTGTGTGTGTGTGTGTGTGTGTGTGTGCGCGCGCGTGTGTTTGTTTGTTTGTTTGCCGGTCCTAGGCCTTAAACTCTGGGCCTGGGTACTGTCCCTAAGCTTTTTTTTGCTCAAGGCTAGCATTCTACCACTTGAGTCACAGTGTCACTTCAGGCTCTTTGCTGGTTAATTGGAGATAAGAATCTTATGGACTTTCCTGCCTAGGCTGGCTTTGAACTGCGATCCTCAGATCTCAGCCTCCTACAGATTACAGGCATAAGCCACTGGGACCAGGCAGGTTTGTTGTTGTTTTTTCATTATTATAGAGGTGATGTACAGAGGGGTTACAGTTACATATGTCAGGTAAAGTCAGGTAGATTTTTTTTTGGGGGGGGGACAATGTCACCCCTTCCCTCGCTTTCCCAGTTTTCCCCTGTGTTCTGTGAGTTTTGTAACCCCCGGCGTCATCCATTTCCAGGTTGCTCTTCTGGACATCGATATCTGTGGGCCCTCGATTCCCAAGATAATGGGGCTGGAAGGAGAACAGGTAAGGCTCCTTGTGTTAGAGGACTGAGGGCGAGCAGAACCTCGGCCCCATGTGTGCAGCGGCCATGTCCTGCAGCAGCAGCTGGGCCGGGGCAGGATGGATATGAAGCACTGCTTCCCCTGCCTTCTCGGGAAGGGAAACAGCAGTGAAATGCAGAAGTGAGAGGTGGAAATTCACCACAAACACTGGGCCGGGCTCTACCGTCTGTCTCCAGAAGCCAGGGAAACTTTCTGTGCTGTGGCCTCCCCTGGGGAACTGAGATTTGGGGGCTGGGGAGTGACGAAGGCAAGGACAGAGTCAGCAGTGGGTAGAGGCCGGTTCCCCCCACCCCACTTCCTAGGAAGCTGACCTTAGCAGTGTGTGGAAGGGGGCCTGAGGGGGGCTGAGGGGCCAGAGCCTGATACTGCTGTCCTCAGCCCAGGCAGGGTTGCTGGAGGCCAGTGTGGCCAGTGCTGGTGTCATGGAGGATGCTGGAGGGCAGTGAGGCCAGCCATTAACAAGTAAAGTAGGAGAGCCCAAACATCCCCCATCTCCTGCCCCAACTCACATGGGTGTGAACGACTAACACAATAGTTCCTAAGCATTTTTTAGTGGGAACGTTACATGTGCATGGTGGCATATGCCTGTAGTCCCAGCTTCTCCGGAGGCCCAGGCGGAAAGATGGTGTGAGCACAGGAGTTGGAAGCCAGCCTAGGCAACACAGCAAGATGCTGACAGAGAAGAAAAAGGAAAGGAAGTAATTCTGTCCAACTGGGTCATCACGTTTGTCCTTACACATTAGGACTTAGCAAACAACTATAAGTAAAAGTGAATAGGCTTTTTTTTTTTTTTGATTTTTTTTTTTTCGGCCAGTCCTGGGCCTTGGACTCAGGGCCTGAGCACTGTTCCTGGCTTCCTTTTTGCTCAAGGCTAGCACTCTGCCACTTGAGCCACAGCGCCACTTCTGGCCTTTTTCTGTATATGTGGTGCTGGGGAATCGAACCCAGGGCCTCATGTATACGAGGCAAGCTCTCTTGCCACTAGGCCATATCCCCAGCCCCGTGAATAGGCTTTTGTCTTTGTAAGTAAAGCTTCCAAATCAGTCATAAAGGACCATAGATCATATGATTCTATTTATGTGAAGTATGCAGAATAGGTAAATCTGTAGAGAACAGATTTAGGGTCACCTATGGTGGGGATGCAGGGAGGCTGGGGGCATGGTGTTTCCTTGGAGGCACAGAAATGTCCTGAAGTTGATTGCAATGTGGTGCACAGCTCTGTGAATGTACAGACGCTACTGCAGCATACGCTGTCCACATACAGATTGTGTGGTATGTGCCATGTGTCTCAGGAAAGCTGTTAAAAAGATAAGACTTCAAGAAAAAAAAAGACCTTGGTTTTCACTGCTTTATGGGGCTATAAAGGAGCATCATTTTCACCAGATGTGGTAGTGTATGCCTGTAATCTTAGTACTTGGGAGTCTAAGGCAGGGGAATCTTGAATTCAAGACTAGCCTGGGCTACTTAGCAAATCACGAAAGAATTAAAAGCGCAATTCCCAAGAGTGATGTGGACTCGGAAGTTGGTTCTGTGCTGGTTTCATAAACCAGAGGCCCCAGTGAGGGCAGCCGGGAACTGCCAAAGCTCAGACCACTCTCGGAGCAGGCCGGAGCCAGCTGTGCCCCTAGAGCAACTTCCTTCATTCCTGCAGCAGGAAAACAACAGAAATGCCACAGTCAGCCCTGTAACCCTCAACCAGTTTCTGTGGCTCTTTTAAGTACCCCCAAAGACTCAACAGTCATACTCGAACTTGAGAAGTCTTGCTTCCCTACTAGAGCAGGCCCCAGTAAGGCTTTGACAGCGCTCTGGAGGGAGGGGTGATGTGTGCACCCATGTGTGATGTGTGCACGAGTGGAGGCCAGCTGTGTCTCATGCAGATGCCATGCTGTGTTCACACAGGTTCACCAGAGTGGCTCAGGCTGGTCTCCTGTGGTGAGTTCCCCCTCCCTGCCTGACTGTGATGTAAGTGACGCAAGTAAGTGACGTCATGCCGCCCGGCGGCATGCCGACAGTGTTTGTCTACACCTACCTGTTAGTCAGACCTCAGATTGTTTGAGGTACTTTTGGGCTCGGGGGCGACAGTTAAAACCAAGATCGTCAAACTTTGTCTGTAAAGGAGTCCAGACAGTAAATGTGTTTAGCTCATAAATCTATATTCTTTGCTTGAAAATAGTAACATGACTAAATAAATGTCAGTTGTGTTCCAATAAAACTTGAAGAACTCGCTGGACGTGGTGACTCACACCTCTGATCCCAGGCACTTGGCAGGAGGAGGGTGCAGAGATTGGGAGGATTATAGTTCAAGGCCAACCCAGGAAAAAATGAGCACCCAATCTCAATCAATCAGCTGGGTGTGGTGGTGTGTGCCTGTGATCCCAGCTCTATGAGAGGCATAAATAGGAAGACTGCAGTCTGAGGCTGCCCTGGGCTCAAACGGTGAGGCCTTAAATGGAAAAGAACAAAAGCAAAAAGCTGGGGGCAGGGCTCAAGTGGAGGACTGCCCAGCTAGCAAGCACCAGGCCTTCAGTTGAAACCCCAGGACCACCAGGAAACAAAAAGGAAGAGGGTGGTAGCCCAGGGCTTTCACTTCTGGCCTTGCCAAGCAGTTAAGGAGATGATGTGACAGTGCCGTGGGACAGGTGACAGTCCCCAAATGGTTTTGTCAGCCAGGCCCCAGAGGAGGCGAGGGAGCAGCCCGTGTGTGGCTCTGGGTGACGTGAGTCTTGCTGTGCCCTGCAGTACGTGGATGACAACCTGGGGGTGATGTCCGTGGGCTTCCTGCTCAGCAGCCCCGACGACGCCGTCATCTGGAGGGGACCCAAGAAAAGCGGTTTGTCACCTGCTGGCCTCTCCTGTCAGGGTGTCACTTGTGGTGCTCTGTGCCCTTCTCATTGCTCTTGTTATCTCGGGGGGGGGTTGGGGGGAGCAGGGCAGAACTCCTGTGTCACCCATCAGTTCTGCACATCTGCTTGCCTCTGTCTTCCCGGTTGAACAGAGACTCGAGGCACACCGTTGCCTTTATGTAATGTTTAATTTCTATTGTGTGTTGTCTCCAAGCCCCGGAGTTATTTGGAGTGGGTTTTCTGGTGGCTCGATTGTGTTGGGGAGAGCCAGTGGGCAGGCTGGGCAGAGATGGGGAGTCTTATCAGTGCTGCTGTGGGCCAGCGCCCGCCCCAGCCGCACATCACTGACCGCTGGGCCAGATGTGCTCCGGATGCCTTGTGTCTGGGAAGCCCAGGCACCTGTGCTTGCCACAGCAGCCTCCGTTCCCTTCCAGGAATGATCAAGCAGTTCCTGCGTGACGTGGACTGGGGAGATGTGGACTACCTCGTTGTGGATACCCCTCCCGGTACTTCGGACGAGCACCTCTCGGTGGTCCAGTATCTGGCCGCAGCACACATTGACGGGGCAGTGGTCCTCACCACCCCCCAGGTGAGCGACGCCAGGGTGGCTCCCTGTGAGACCGCAGCGACAGCGCCACCGGCTGCCTCCCCATCTCCCTCCCACTCCCTGTTCACCATCTGCTTGGCCTTGGCAGGAGGTGTCTCTCCAGGACGTCCGGAAGGAGATTAGCTTCTGCCGCAAGGTGAAGCTGCCTATCATTGGCGTGGTGGAGAACATGAGCAGCTTCATCTGCCCCAAGTGCAAGGTGAGGGTGGGCGCAGGGGCCACAGCGACCCAGCTTCCCCGGCCCCATCCCAGCTGTTCACTGAAGCAGAGTGCTGGCACGGCAGGGTCGGGGACCAGCCGTGGGCTGCCTTCTCAACAATTTCCTCCCCTCCCGCCATCCTCACAGAAAGAGTCACAGGTGTTCCCTCCCACCACTGGAGGTGCGGAGGCCATGTGTCAGGACCTGGGTGTCCCTCTGCTCGGCAGGGTGCCTCTGGACCCGCACATAGGTGGGTGAGTCTGCATGCAGTACAGCGGGGGTGGGGGGGCTTCCTGTCCACCCAGCCCCACTGGCATGGCATGGGGAGGGCACAGAGGGACAGTGGGCAGCAGAGCCATTCCCACGGAGCTCACGTTCCAGCCACAACCCTGAGAGGTTGCCTATGTGACTGATGCCTTAGCAACAGGGAAACTGAGGCAGACACATCCTAATCAGGCAATCTCCATGAGGGGCCACTGGAGCTGGTCTAGAACAAAGGAAACTCGCTGGGACACTGGAAGGGCACTAGGAAAGGAAGACACCCAGGACAGGGGCCAGGAGACTTAGAGGGGCAGACATGTGAGAGGACCTGAGGGACCCGATGCCATACTGGAATACAGCGGGCATTCTTAGCCTGTGGCAGCACCATGACTGCTGTGCGGGCCTGAGGAAAGCTGGGCACAGCCACCCGGGCATCCTCAGCCGCTCCTTTTCCCTGTGTCCCTGGGTTCAAACCTGGTCCCAGGGATGCCCGTGTGTGGCCTGGAGCAGAGCCCTGACCCCAAGGCTGGGAAGGACCCGCAGGCTGACCTAGCTGCCCAGCTAGGCCCAGCTGGACACCAAAGGACCTGCATGTGCACATGCCACATTGTCCCCGGTTCTGGACAGATGGCTGCCAGCACACCAGGACGCTTGGGACTTGGTTTTCTGCTGTTTTCCTCTTGTATTCCATGAGTACTATTATCCTTTTACTTAAAGAGCTAGTCTTGTTTTGTTCTCCTGTGCTGGGTTGGTAGATCTCTTACCATGTGGACCTCCATTACGTCCCCATCCCAAGTTACAAGTCAGTTCCAGGGCCCTGAAGCCCGCCTCGGCCACTCCCCGCCCAGCTTAGTTGCAGAAATGGTAGCTAGGGGCCCTGCATGGAGGGGACATGGCCACGGTCCTGGCAATGCCAGCTCTGGTCCAGCTTTGGTCTCCCTGAACAGGGAGGGCTCAGGTACTACCCTAAAAAGGGGCCTAGGGCCCAGTGAACTGCAAAGATCTCACTGCTTGTATCTGTCTCTTTCAGGTAAGAGCTGTGACAAAGGCCAGTCTTTTTTTGTTGAAGCACCAGATTCACCGGCCACATTAGCCTACAGAAATATAATTCAAAGTAAGTGTTTGAGTCTCCAGATGGCAGACCCCTTCTGGCCGGGTTGTATAAAGGGGAAAGTGGGCTGGGTGAGCGGGCCGTTTTCCATTTACAGTCAGAATGGCTGCCACGGGCCTCAGGTGTGCACAGCAGGCGAGACATATCCCTGTTCACCCGCGCTGTGAACAAGTTCATAGCTTTACAGAGGGTGAAGTTTATGAAAGTCCTTCTCAGTGAGGCCATTAAACAGAGATGACAAAACCCCAGGCCTTGGTGAGCCAAAGCGAGGCCACGAGCAGGCCAGACCCAGCCGACAGCCCCCACCAAGACCTCAGATTTCAGGCAGAAGTGACCGTGCACTCTCGCATCTTGCCTGATTTCTAGGAATCCAGGAGTTCTGTGCTTCCCACCAGCCACACAAAGAGAACCTCATCAGCTCCTGAAACTTGGGGTGCAGCTGAGGACCAGCCATTTCCAGTCACAGGCCCCAGCAGCATCGGTCAGGCCTGGCCGTGTGAGGATGGGCAGGCACACAGGACCCCATGCCGGTTTAAGTCACTCAGAGCCCCTTCAGTCCCCTTCTGCCCACACTCTTTACACACACATTATTGTAAAATAAAACACCTCTTCTAGCCTGGCCCATGTGGCCTGCTTCCCGGAAATCCCAGGACAGGGCCACGGCTGCTCTGTGGAAGCCCAATGGGGGCCCCTTCCTAGGATGCCTGCCTCTGAGGATGCGCAGCCTGGGAGGGAAGCAGGGGGTGAGGGTGTGGCTTTGACAGCTGTCCCCTTCTCACCATCCAGTGGAGCTCAGTCAAGCAGAGGCAGAGCTTCACGCTAGGGGTTTGCTCTGGGGTCAGCGCACATGGTCAGCTGGGGGCCCATCAGAAATCCCTCAAGGAGCCCCTGAGTCACCATATGACGGAAGTCTGTGTGTGATATGTACCACAGACCAGTCATTCCCAGGCCTTCCTGAGAGAGATGTGAACACAGGATGAGGCACAGGAATGGAGTGCAGTGGAGGGGAGAGTCCCCTTCCCTCCTCTCCACTCCTCTCTTCCCTGCCTCCCCTCCCTTCACGCCTGCACATGTGAGGACAGTGGGGGCCCAGAGCTCAGAGCTCCCAGACAGCCCAGGCACTGTGGCTCTGACCTGGCTGTGCCCAGCAGGGCAGGTGCTCCCAGGTCCGGGGCTGATGCACTCTCACCTAACGCTGGTGGATCTCCAGCCCGAGCCCCGGTTTCTGCAAGTCCCCCAGAGAGGCCTGCGAGGGAAGAGTCAGCGTGGTTCCGAGTCCTGGCAGGGAGGGGGCTGACCCACAGGGCCACGGACCTGCTGGCTGCAGGCCTCACCACTCAGCAACCTCGTTCCAGTCGAGGTTCAAGCCACTGTGACAGACTTACCTGCCCCTCGCTTCTAAGAAGCATCTGGCAACTTCCAAACCAAAGCAACCCGTGATTCCTCTTAAGACCAAAGGGGAGCAACAGAAGGACAGACACTGGTGGTCGGGCAGTCCCTCGAGACCATGGGTTCAGAAGAGTGGGCACCCACTGCTGAGGAGGGCGATGGGAGCTAGCGCGTAGGGCACCATCCCAGTGTGGGAGATGATGGCTCTGGAGGCGATGGTGGGGCTGGCTGCACAGCCTCAGGGTTGAAATGGCCAATTTTCTGTATAATCTACTTTATTTCCTATCAGCCTGGCTGGTAGGGCAAGGAGTGATTCCCCGTGGGCCTTCACTCAGTGTGGGACTGTCACGCACTGTCTGGAACACTGTCTGGGACAGAAAGCTGGCCGCCACCTTGCTGAGGTCACTGTCGCCTCCCATCTTACAAAGGATATAGCCGTAGAGGTTGGCAGCTTGCAGTGAGATCCCGGCGACCACGAGGGCCTGTGTGCGGAGAGCAAAGCCAGCTGCTCAGAGCGAGGGCTGAGGGGAAGAGCACCCTTCCCCCTCACCCCCCATCCCCCCTCAGCCACGGGTTTGAAGGCATGGGGCTTCAAGGTCAAAGCAATGCCGTCCTTACCAGCCACTTCAGCTTTAGGGAAAACAAGGTGGTGAAGAAAAATACCATCCAGATGAGTGGGCAGATGATGAGGCCCAGCCAGAAGATCCGTGCCTCGGCCTCCGTGGTTGCCATGTGCTGAGGAGAGACCTGCGGGGACGGGGAACCGCTCTCATGGCTTTAGCAGGTGGACATGAGTTTCACAGAGCACCCACATTAGTGGGATCTGTGTAGGGGGGCAAGGGATCCAGATACACACAACGCCCCAGGAGCAGGGCCAGCCACACACCAGATACATGCAACCACACAAGTGCCAGGCCAGCCACACACCAGATACACACAACACCCTGGGAGCCAGGACAGCCATGCAACCAGATGCATGCAACCACACGAGAGCCAGGCCAGCCACACACGTGTCTTCCCACATCCCACTTTGCCACCTTTGACTTGAAGCATACCTTTCTGGCTTCAAATACCCAGTGACTCCTCCCATCTTCGTCTATCTGGTTCCACCACCGCAGGCCCACCAGAAGTCTCCCAGTGATGTTCTGAGGCAGATGACAGAAGGACCGTGAGGAAGCCACTGGCCACAGCCTGAGCTGATGAATGGGACAGGAGCAGGAAGGAGACGGACATCCATCCGTGCAGGCTTTTCTAATCAGTGACAGACTCATGGAAACTCATGCCTATAATACTAGCTGCTTAGGAAGCAGGGGTCAGGAGGATCTTGGTTTGAGGTCAGCCTGAGCCAAACGTTGAGACACCCCAAGGAAACGTGGGGTGTGGAGCATACACCTGTCATCCTGGCTTCACAGGAAACATGAATAAGAGGATCACGGTTCATGCCTGCCGGCGGAAGCTACACCCTATTGGAAACATAAACTAAAGCATAAAGGGCTGTGGGTATGGCTCAGCCAGAGAGACTGCCTGCCTAGCACAGGCTCTGAATTCAAACACCAGTACTGGGAAAAGAAAATGACGACAGATTCCCCCAAATCATGTATGCAACATACTTATTTATTGTTAGCATATAAAAATATAAGAACCCAACATCATGGGGCCGCGTCCTCATGGTGCCTATTTCAAACCATGACCATGGATGCCCAGAGCCATTTATTCAGCACTGCACAATATATTCCACTGTCCTGTTCAGTGACATGGCCCAGCGTCCGTTCAGCCCAAAGTCCCCCGGGGACCCGCTCCCACCCCCCCAGGGAGCATGGGGAGTGGAGCCTGAGGTCCCGAGGAGGCGGTGGCCGGGAAGCAGGCCTTACCTTCACCGACCAGAAGTCAAAGGCCAGGAGAAGCAACACGGTGACAAAGCAGCCCACGAAACTGCTGTTGAACCAGTCACAGCCCACATAGGTGACGATGGCACTCACTCGGAAGAACAGGTGGAAGAAGGTGGCCAGGGGGTGCCTAGGGGACATCCCAGAGGGGCCTAGTCAGAGCCAAGAGGAAGGCCAAGCCCAGCACTGGGGCTCCTGACTATAATCCCAGCTACTCGGGAGGCTGAGATCTGAGGATCATAGTTCAAAGCCAGCCCAGGCAGGAAAGTCTGTCAGACTTTTATCTCCAATTAACTACCAGAAAACTGAAGTGGCGCTGTGGTAGAGGCCCAGCCTTGGGTGAAAAAGCTAAGAGATAGCACCCAAGCACTGAGTTCAAGCCCTAGTACCAGTATACATGCACGCACACAAACTCACATGCACAGGCACATACATTCAAAGTTCCTCTACTTGCTTCATCACTTTGAAAACTGCTCTGGATTTGTTGTTATGTTCTTTTTTGGCTTTTTTGATTGGCTGATGGGTTTTTAGAAACAACCTCACTAGGTAGCAAAGTCTAGTCTCACATGCTCAGTCTTCCCGAGAGGGCAGCTAGGACCATTTCAAAATGTTGGGCAAGTGAGGCTGGTAAGATCTACCGACCCAGGTCTAACAATGGCAGCGTTGAGTTCATGGTTCTCTGTGCTTTCATGTACATTTGAATGAAAGGATAGAGAAAGAAGCCATCAGAATTGAACCTTGTTCTTGCCTTGGGATAAGATGCCTTTCAGAGTGAACCCAGCCTCCCACCTCACCCCCCCCCCCCACTCCCAAGTTATAGCCTGGTGCCTGGGTGGCCCACACATGGTTTAAAAAAAGAAAGAAAAAATTTACATTTAAAAATCCCCAATTGAGTAATTGGTCATTGCAGCTGGGTGAAAATTCCAGAACAGGTCCTTTCTTCTGGGCTAACCAGTTCCTCTTAAAAAAAAGTGAAGGCACAAATGCCAACTCCCACACCTGGCTGGCGTGGTACAGGAAAATCCTGGAGCCTGGATCCACCTTGCGGGGATTAGAGCCCAGAGCCAGGCAAAACCTGCTTGGGCCTCAGGCTGCTCCTCTGTGGAACAGGAGCACAGATCTGCCTGGGACTCCAGAGGCTCCTGCAAGGCCGGGCGCGCGGGCAGCGGGAGCAGAGGTGTCCTCAGCCTGGCCAGCCCCTGACTGACTGTTTTTGAGAACAGAAGGAAACTTGAGCATGTACTCCATTTGCATGTCCTTTGTGAGGTGATGTTTTTCTCACTGATTAAAAACATAGGCAGTGCTATTTATTTCTCCATCCCAGACACCCACAGACACTCGGGTGGCGCCTGTTCACCTCATAAATAAAGGTACCGGGAGGAAGGGGAAACCCAAGTGTCAGGAGGTAGGAGGAAGCAGAGGCTGCTTGTACCCCTCAGCCCTAGGCCCAGGCTCCAGCTCTGCCTGTCCCCTGGGATCTGCACCCCACCGAAAGCCCCAGGAGACCGCAGGCGCGCACGCACACACACACACACACTCCACGGTCAAGGCTGGCTCACTTCCAGGAATGATGCAGGAAGGAACTTACAAAACCCAAACTCAAAACAGGTGAGCCAGGTCACACCTGTTATCCTAGCTACTCAGGAGGCTGAGACCTGAGGATTGCAATTCAAAGCCCTCCTGGGAAAGGACCATCGGTGAGGCTCTTATCTCTAACTAACCACTAGCAAAGCTGCAAATGGAGCTGTGGCTCAAGTGGCAGAGTGCCAGCCTTGAGTGAAAAGACTCAGGGACACTATCCAGGCCCTGAGTTCAAACCCCAGTATTGACACCAAAAGGGGGAAAAAAACAAACATATAGGGCTGGGGATATAGCCTAGTGGCAAGAGTGCCTGCCTCAGATACACGAGGCCCTAGGTTCGATTCCCCAGCACCACATATACAGAAAACGGCCAGAAGCGGTGCTGTGGCTCAAGTGGCAGAGTGCTAGCCTTGAGCGGGAAGAAGCCAGGGACAGTGCTCAGGCCCTGAGTCCAAGGCCCAGGACTGGCCAAAAAAAAACCAAACAAACATATAAGCCCTTCAGAACTTGTGGGGGGGGGGGGGAACACACCAGCCCAAGGCTAGATTGATTCCCCCTTTCTCAACCACACTGGAGTTCATTCCCTTGACTCTGGGTCCCTGCTTCTGATGTCAGTGCTGGCTCTGTCACCCCCTGCCCCACATGCATAACCTGGGCCTCCAGGCTGTAGAGAGGACGCCAGCTGAGCACTCAAACTTGTCACTCAAAAGTCAAGACAAACAGGGATCGTGGGTGGAAGTAAATAGCAGGGCAGACTTCCCTGTGGCTGCTGCATCTTCCCCTGTCGTTTCTGTTTATTTCTTTCTGAAGAGATATCCCACACCAGAATGGCAGCGGGGCCGCAGTGCTGGCACGCTGCATGGCACAGACCAGTTCATCTACTTTCTGATACTAACAGGCCACTCAGCCAGAACACCAAAGACAGGCTTTCCAAAGACAGGCTGCACAGCAGAATGGAGTTCACAGTGCCATGATCCAAACTTCCATGAATCAGCCCAATGTCCCCCAGCAGGGGAATGGCTGAGCCCTCTCAAGGTCTACCAACGGACATTGCTCAGTGCCCTAAGTCACCTGGGGGTGATTCAGAGCCCACAGTAGGGAGGGTTCATAGGTTCTAGGCAAAGACAATGGCTTTTATTTTCCCGGTGTTACTAGGGATTTAACTCAGGACTTCTCCCTTGCAATTTCTCTCCCACAAAAGCCATGTTCCCATGCTTTTGTTTTTGGGTGTGTGTTGGTGCTTGATTTCTTGAGTTACTTTTAGCCCCAGCCCCTGCTCCTCTTCCCTCCACCTTCTGAATCGCTGGGATTACAGGTATGTACCACTGTGCCCGGCTTGCCTTCCCAGTCCATTCTCACTTTTCTTGCCACTATAATAAACACCAAAGAGAAACAACTTAAAACAGGAAAGATTTAGTCTGGCTCCTGCTTTCAAAGGCTTTGGTCTATTGTTCTCTTGTTCCATAGCTGTGGGTTTGTGATCTGGCTGAACACAACAGCAGCGATGGAGGAGGGCTGCTCACCTCATGGCAGAAGAGGTGGGAGAGGAGAGGGGGAGGGGGGGAAGAGAGTGGAGAGGATCCTGTCTGTCTTCGCATTCTTATTTTGTTGTTGTTTGCTTGCTTGTTTGACACGGGGTCCGAAGACGTAGCCCAGGCTGGTCTTGAATTAGACATTCTTCCAGTGCTGGCTACGTTGGCCTTTACTAAGGAAATGTCCCCAGGACCCTTTGCCACCAACATGGCTCAGCCTTGATCTATACACCCTCCCCCAAAAAAGGGTGATCTGGTGCCCAATCTCAGTTGAACCCTGGAATGAATAAATGAATGCATGAACAAAATACTTCAGTCCTTCACAGTCCCACAGGAAGCCCCCAGGGATCTAATGGACCTCCCAGCTTCATCTTGATTGTGAGCAGATGTTGCCCTTGTGCGACTTGATGCTCTTCCCCATTGCTTGTGCAATCTTCATGTGTGAACTGGACCCAGGAAGAAGGAAACTGAGCCGTCCAGGAAAGAATGAGTTAATTTCACAATCGGTAATGTAAGCCCTGATCAAAGAGAACTGAAATTCGTCCAGTTCCCCCATTCTGTTCCTTTCCCTGGTAATCAGACCTTCCTTAAAATCAAATAATTCCTTCTTGGTGGGACCTGCTTACGTGTCATATTTCTATGTTTTTGTTTTTTTCAAAATAGATTTGAGAGAGCTAGGAATAGAGTGACTTGGTCCCCAAAGGCACAGGGGACTGGGCTCCTCAGCCACTAGTAAATTCACCTTCTCCATTCACAGTAAAGACCCCCCCCCCCCCATTCTGATTCTCAGTATGGTTGAAGCATGCTGTGTGTGCATGCATGTGTGTGTATGTGTGTGTGTGTGTGTGTGTGTGTGTGTGCAACAATGAGATGCACCAACCTCCCTAGAACAACCAGCTGGGCCATCACTGGCCCTCTCACCTTCTCTCTCTCCTTCCAGCTTCACACAGAAATGAGAGTCATTCCATTGAAAGACCAATGTAACGTGTCACATTCTAACCCAAATCCCCGACAGAGTGATCCAAGTCAGGGTGCTTTCTCCCCAGGGATGCTGTCACCCCTTGGGGACAGTACCCATGTGTAGAGGATATTTTGGATCATGCACTTGGTCACCATGAATGAAAGATTAGCACCAAGAGTGTCTGGAAATCACCTCCCCCACCCCATGACTCAAGGTGACCTTGGCCCTGGGCTCTCAGTTCCCACCTCTCCCCTGTAGCCAAACACAGGCCAGCGGCAATGGAAAGAGTTGCGTGGGTCCAGGCTCTGGCCCACTTCTGTCTTCCCAGTGACACGGGAATGCTCAAGTAGGAGGATTCTAGCCCAGGCACAAAGGAGGATTGCATCTCAACCAACACAAAAGAGGGCTGGAGGCACGGTTCAAGTGGCAAAGCACCTGCCCAGCAAACATGAAGCCTGGAGTTCAAGCCCAGTACTAGCTGGGCATGGATGACCAGATCAATAGAACAAAGCAAAACAGTCACACAATGAAATATTACTTTGCCTTGAAAGGGAAGAAACTTCAGGTGCATGGCACAACACAAACCTTAACACGATGCTAAGTCAAATAAGCCAGTCACAAAAGGGTCACTCCAGAGTTGGGTGCTGGTGCTCACACCTATCATTCTAGCAACTCAGGAGGCTGAGCTCTGAGAAATGCAGCTCAAAGCCAGCCTGGACAGACAAGCCAATGAGACCAATTAGCAAAGAGCTAGAAGTAGACGTGTTGCCCAAGTGGCAGAGTGCCATCTGTGAGTGAAAAAAGCTCAGAGAGTGTGAGATCCTGAGTTCAAGCCCCAGTACTGGCACAAATAGGATTCCACTTTCCTGGAGTGAGTGGTCAAGTACTTAGTGACAGGAAGTAGAATGGTGGTTACCGGGCCCAGGCGGGGAAAGGAGAGTTGTTTAAAGGGTGTAAGGTTTCAGTTTTATTGTTTGGGGTAGTTTTTAAACTGTATTTTCTTTTTCTTTTCTTTTTTGGTACCTGGTATGTTGCACTTCATAGGCAAGTGCTTTGCCAGTGAGTGACATCCTCGCTTGCCCAAGGGTTTCAGTTTTACAAAATGAAAAAATTCTATCTTACAACAATGCAAATACATGGAACACTACTGACCTTTATGGCTAAAAATCATTAAGATAGTACATTTGATCTCTTTTTTTCTTTTTTGGCAGTTTAGGGAATTGAATTCAGGCTCTTGCCAGACAAGTATTCTCCCCCTTGAGCCATGCCCCCAGTTCTTTTTATGCTCTTTGTTTATTTCTCAGCTAACAGTCTCATCAAGCTGGCGTGTGTGTGTATGTGTATGTGTGTGTGTGTATTCCCTCAATGGGCTTCTTATAATTTCTTTCACTTTTGTTTTGACTTTCTAAAGAACTGTTCACACACACACACACACACACACACACACACAGCATGGCTAAGTTCTTTGCCTGCCTAGCAAAGGAAAAGGAACACCTGCTCTGCTGGTCCCCAAGGAGCCCCCCCCCCCAGCTACCACCCAGCACCTTTGTCACCTGGCAGTGGGTACAGGAAGACAGGCACATCTCTGTCCCCAGTGCCCAGTAAGTGCATGGCAATGTCAGGCTGGTTCAAACAGCTCAATGTACAAGGCAAGGTCACCTGATTAAAGTCACCACAGGACCCCAGATACATCCCATAATCTCACCTTCCTTCAATATCACCATGCCAACAAGCAATCTGCAGTACTAGGGCTTGAACCCAAGACATGGCACTTGCTGGGGAGGTGCGGGAGTTATTCCCTTACCCTTTTGCTTAGACAGTGTCTTGCTTTTTTGCCTGGGCCACCCTGGCCCTCCATGTTCTTCTTTAATGCTTCCTACTACCTCTGGGATGACAGGTAGTGCCACCATGCCCAGCTTTTCATATTGATGGAGTCATGTAAACTTTTCTCCAGACTGGACCTGTGATTTTCCTGATCTCTGCTGCCTCAGTAGCTCAGATTCCAGATGTGAGCCACTGCATAATGCTCAAAACTCACAATCTTGCTTCTAAGCCCTTGCATTCAATGGCCACCCTTGCTAGCCCAGCCAAATCCTCCCCAACCTTCAGTCCCAGGCTCAGCTGCCACCCTTCCTCCAACCAGGATAAGGACTAAGCAACTGCATCCCTCAGCACTTCAGACCCAGAGTTGTCAAGGCCTGGGTGTGTACACACTCTTCTCCATTGTTTTCATCGAGGAGCAGTGAGGAGGGAGTAGGTGTCCCAAAGGGCACTGGGAAATGTCTGAGGACTTCCTTGACTACAGGTATCTGCTGAGCAGAGGCCAAGGCTGTTGCTAAGCTTCCTGAAATGCACATGTGTGGCGATGAAGCCAAGGCAACTCCACAGGGCAGGGATCTCACCCTGTGTGCGGGGCATGGCCCTGTGGCTGGGGGCTGGTATACAGGACACATCATGAGGCTAGCTGCTCTTAAAGCATCCCTGCTAGGGACCCAGGTCTCTGCAATAGACCATCATGGTCCCTGAGGGAGGGTGCACAGTGACCCTGAAATATGCAGGTGTTGATGTCTGAATGGGATAAATGAGGCCAAGTTCCTTTTATGGCAAGCTGACTTAGCAAAAGGGGCTCCAAATTTGGAGGTGTCTAGATTACCCAGGTGGTCCCACCACAAACGCATTCATTGGGGAAAGGCTCAGGAAGTGTGTGTGTTTGTGTGTGTGCACGTGTACATATGCATGCATGCACAAGAATAAGAGGGGGAGGGGGAAAGCAGGGAGAGAGGGAGGTCAGCCAGCAGGTAAGAGAAACTAGAGACTGGTGTTCATACCTGTAATCCTAGCTACTCAGAAGGCTGAGATCTGAGGATCCTGGCTCAAAGCTAGCTCATGCAGACAAATCCAAGATTTATCTCCAATTAGCCAGAAAAAAGCCAGAAGTGGAAATACAGTTCTAGTGGTAGAGCACCAGCCTTAAGCAAAAAAGCCAAACCAGAGCTCAAGCTCCAGGTAAAGCACGCACAAACACACAAGGAAAATCTCTCAAGAGCCCCTTCCGGCCAGCCGGCTGTCCAGCCTCCTGCCAGCCCTGCTAGCTCCTAGTATTGTCCCTCCCATAGTTCCAGGGCCTTTCCCTGACCTCCGCTGACCATCACAGCGCCAGGGCCTTGGCACCGCTGTGTCTTCCTGCAGCCTGGGAACTCTTCCTCCAGAGCCTCCCAGGGCGGCTTCTCATCCTTCAGTCTCAGCTCAGGCCTTCCCCACGCCACCCCTTTCCTCATTCGGCCTGCTTCCCAACTACCTCTACCATCCGGTGCCCTTCCCGACCCCCAGACCCTCAGACTGCAGGCTGGGGGAGGCGGGGCCTGTCCACAGGGACGCACCTGGTGCAGGTAGGGGTCTGTATTGTGAATGAGTGAAGGAGTAAATGCGTTTGCAGCTTAGAGGGTGATTGGCCGGAGGCCCCATCTCGGCTTACCTGATCTTCGCCTTCCTGAAGGCCAGCTCCTCTTCATTGCCGAAGTCCAGAGACACATCCTCAGTGTCGTCCACCAGGGCCTGGAGGGACGCGGGGAAGGGTGGCAGGCCCACCCCGGGACCCCCCCAATGGCACGAGGGCTTCCCCATCCTCCTGCTGCCCACGGGAGGGGGGCAGAGCAGCCCCAGGCCCGGGCTCCGTGCACCTGCCCCCCTCCCCCTCCTCCCCTTCTCTCTCCCCCCTCCCCTCCTCCCCTTCTCTCTCCCCCCCTCCTCCTCCCTTTTCCTCCCTCCCTGCCGCCTCACCGGCTTCATCCTCCCGCGCGCGCACCTGGCGTCCCCGGGCCGGAGCTCCAGCCGGGCTCCTGAGGACCTGGCCGGGCGGCGGCGGCGTTGGGTGGAGGCCGCGGCCCGGGTTGCGGGAAGGCGGCGCCCCGCGCGTCCCCCGCGCCGGGGCGGGCGCGGCCCACAGCGCAGTCGCGGGCCAGGGCGGGGGTCTCTCGGCGGGGCGGGGCCGGGGTCCTGGGGACACAGCACACGGAGGACGCTCGGGCTCCGGTGCAGCTCCGGGACGCGGGGCGCAAATCTGGCGCTCGGAGGGCCTCAGGGGGACGCGGCTCAGGCCAGGGCCTGGGGGGCAGCGCTCGGAGGCCTGAACCCCACCTTTGGGGTGTGCACACCCCGAGGGAGGCCCTGTTTTCTGGGGAGAGGGGTCCTGGCCGGGCCTGGGGCGCGGGGCTGGGAGCAGGGGGAGCCGCCCGGGCCACCTCGGGGCTTTCCTCGACCCCTGAAAATCACCAACGGCAGCGAGGGTGGAGCCGGGGCGGGGAGGCCGAAAAAATCCCCTGGAAGCTCCGTTTGGGGTCAGCAGACACAGCCAGCTCTCGGGGTGGCGACCCTCGCCCTCTAACCTCGGGGTCACCCCGTTCCACCCCGCGGGGACCCGCTCACAGCAGGGCCGTGACTTGGGGTGCGGAGAATTTCAGGTGAGGTTTGCACAGCCCAGGAGCTCAGCTATTGGTCCTGGATCCCGCTGCAGCGGTGTCATCTGTTGCCAGGTAGATTTCGGGCTTGTCGTCGGGCAGCGTCGGGCATGACGTCATCTGTTGCCAGGTAACTGTCAGGCCTCACTCCAGGGGTCTCCAGGAGGCTTGGGAATCCGCATGGCTGAAGGGCCCTGCTGGGGGCGGGAGCAGAGACTCGTGGGACATACTGAACACCCCTCCCTACCGGCTCTGCTCCCCGACCCACCCCCCCTCCCTCACCCCTGCAGCCACGCTCCAGCCTGGAGCTGGACAACCCCGACAGGGGCTCCAGGCTTAGGCGGACGCTCCATGAATGGTCTTTAGGCCTCGATATCTGGAGTCAGGGCCAGCCTGGAAACAGGGCGAGGTGGCCGGCCTTTGCAGGGGGCAGCACCTGTAAGGAGGACCACAGTCCCTCCCCACACCTGCCAAGAATGATGGGAAAACACCCATGAAACTCCCTGCTCAGATTGGGTTGGCTGGAGCCAGGAAACGACCTGAGGTCTGAGGTCACCTCGTGGGGTCCATGCCTATGAAATGGACAATAAGGCTTTTTTTTTTTTTTTTGGCCAGTCCTGGGCCTTGGACTCAGGGCCTGAGCACCGTCCCTGGCTTCTTCCCGCTCAAGGCTAGCACTCTGCCACCTGAGCCACAGCGCCCCTTCTGGCCATTTTCCATATATGTGGTGCTGGGGAATTGAACCGAGAGCTTCATGTGTGGGAGGCAAGCACTCTTGCCGCTAGGCCATATTCCCAGCCCCAAGGCTTTTTGTTTTGTTTGGGGATTATTTATTTATTGTAGCCAGGCTGGCCTCAAACTTGCTATTCTCCTGCCTCAGCCTCCTGAGTGTTGGGACTACAGGCATACACCCCCACACCAGGCAGCAAGGGACTTTATCCAATGTCCCATCAGACTGTCCCCTGACTGTCTCGGAAACATTTTGATTCTCCACTTTATTGTTTAAAGTACTCTTTTCTCACGCTTCTCCCTCCCACCCAGAATGGACCCTGGATCCCTTTGTCCTTTGAATCCCCTCTTCCACCTGTGTTCTCAGGATGGCATCCTTGCTTTGGAAAACCTGCCTGGTGTCCTGGGGACTCCACCCAGCCCTGCTGCTGGCAAGAGATCTGGAGGGCCGGGCCTGGAATCCCACTTTAATTGGAAACTGCCGGAAGGCAGGAAAACAGGAAGGCCAGGAGCCTTATCTTCAGGCTGTGCTGATTTCATGGCTGTGATTGGCCCAGAGCTCCTGCACCAAATCCGCCGTTTCTTCCCTTTGCATTTTAACTACCCTCTGCATAGGTTGAGCAGGACGCCCTGGGCCTGTGCACAGAGAGGAGGAAGCCTGGGTCTCTATCTTCTACAGGTGTTCTCCTCCCTTTTTATTGTGTGTGTGCATGTGTACATGTGCATATGTGTGCATTTGCGCATGCGTGCACATGTGCATGACAGTACTGGAGTTTGAACTCAGGGACTGCGTGCTGTCCTTTAGCTTTTTTGCTTAAGGCTGATTCTCTACCACTTGAGCCACAGCTTTACCTCCAGCTTTTTTGCTTGTTAATTGGAGATAGGAGTCTTATGGACTCTCTTGCCCAGGCTAACTTTGAACCCTGATCCTCAAATCTCAGTCTCCCAAGTAGCAAGGATTACAGGTGTAAGCCACCAGTGCCTGGCCCTGCAGGTGTTTGGTTTTTTTTTGCTGTTGTTATTGTTTTTTTTTTTTTTTTTTACTTTTACTCTCCTATCAGGATGTTAGTGGCTGGGTGGCAGGCAGATTCTGCCTGTTCTCAAAACACACCTTCCTCGGGGCATTTGCACAGGCTGAGTCTTCTTCATCCACGCTCCCCACCACACATATAGAGAGTGTTATTTCATAGCAACATGAGGCTCAAGGTGTGGGACATCTCTGTCCTGATGTGGCAGGCGTGCCACCTCCATCCTGCCTGGTACGGAGATGAAACACAACTCAAGGTGTGATCCTCGGATGGTCATCTCTCTGCTTAATCCTCAGTCTTTGCCCACAAGATAGAGCAGTTGACACAATGTGGAGCCCAGCCTAACCCGAAAGTCCTGCAGCTTATCTACCCTGTGGCTGCCTCCCAACTGTAATGTCCTATAGGTCACAGCCCACCTCTGACAGGGTGACAGGAGGAGAGACCTCTACCACTTGAGTCTCTCTCTCCCTTCTCTCTCTTTCTCTTACACACACACTCTCAGCACCTCCCAGCCCAGGCCCACCTACCCTCCCCTGCACCCCCTCCTCCCTTGCATGTCTAAGCCCAGAGCAGCTGCTCCAAGAGAAGCAGACCCTTGTCCACCACCCACCCACCGTCCACATCCACCGTGGGAGGCTCCGCTGGCCCAGGCCCTGGGAAGCCAGGCCCAGCAGATGCAGGGCTGTACTGGCCTGGGCAAGGGAGCACGGGCCACCACTGAATCCACACCCTGGCAGGAGAGCGTCAGCATTTACGGGAAATAGCTGCTCTGATGAGAAAGGGTGGCTGGTGGCTGGCCACTGTCCAGGCCCTGGCCTCTGTCCAGAGGGTGAGGAAATATCAGGCCTCTCTAGAGCCCAGTTTCTTCCCCAGTAGCTTGACAACACTCCTGCACAACATCCAGCCAGGAGCATGTACACACACACACCCTCAAAACAAAACAAACCCTGAAGCAAAACACAAGCCCAGCTGTCTGTGAAGTGTTGTCTTTACTGCATCCGGAACTGAAGAGCAGTCTGGCTCAAGTTCAAAGCTAGCTCCACCTCTTATCCCAGCTGGAAGAGCTTAAGCAAGTTACCCAATCTCTCTGGGCTTCTGAGCTTGTGTTTCATCTCGCACTCAGAATGTTCGTTGCAAGGAATACATGTTTGCTAAGTCAATGAGGCCTGCCTTCCTTGCTATTCCAGGACAAGCCAGGGGTGGGGAGCAGAGCATAGTTACCCATTTTCAAGATGAGGAGACTGAGGCTCAGAGGCCCAAGTAACCCCTGACTGATATGTGACCGAAGTTCAGGGTCCCTGCTCACTGTGCTCTCCTGTTGCACAAATGGCCGGTGGCCCCATCCAAGTGACTTAGCCAAGAGCCAGCCCCCAGGCTAAGACTGATCTCCTCAAAAGTTTACAACAAATAGCAAAATAAAGACAGAGTCAATTGCCAATCCTTGAAAATCCCATGTCAAGCTGTATGCCTCACAAGGCCCTGATTCCAAACAATTGGGGGGGGGGGCATGCAGACAGCACCCGAGGACCACACTGACTAAAGCTGCCTATGGGACAGACCCAGAGTTGATCACCAGCTGTCAGCATCCAGGAGTAGAGGACAGTTTAAGTCTCTGTTGCTGAGTCCGCTCAACCTGTGGGAAGGGCAGGGTCCAGCTTCCGGTCCTCCAGAGAAATCCAACAGGATTGTTGGAGGAGGGTCCCCTCCTAGTATGAATTCACTTCACTGGGTTTAATGTCTGCCATGGCCCCCTATCTCTAAGGAGAGCCGCATCGTAAGGATAAGGTCTTTAGATAATGACCATGGGGACATTAGTGGTTTTACATGATTGGAGGGAGCATAGTCAGGATATTGCAGAAGGTATCTGGCTCACCTTCTCTGACAGACTCAGAGTCCCTAATTAGGGTGTCCCGAGGGAGCTGGAGTATTTATACTTCACACACACACACACACACACACACACACACACACACACACACACACACACCAGTCATCATCCCCCAAAGGAACACACTCTGGACATATGGACAAAACTAGAGTTGTTAGCCAGGTATGGCCGTGTATGCCTGTAATCCCAGAGACTTGGGAAGAAGAGAAGAGAAGACAGGAAGATGGAGAGTTCAAGGCCAGCTGGAGGCATGGCTCAAGCCATAAAGCAGTTGCTGAGCAAGCTAAAAGCCTGGATTTCAAAGCCTAGATGAGAGAATAAGAGAGAGCAAGTCAACCCAGAAAAGACAGCAAAATCCTGTCTCAAAAGTGCAAAGCCAGGCGTCGTGACTCATGCCTGCAATCCTAGCTGCTCAGGAGGCTGAGACCCAAGGACCTTGGTTCCATGCCAGCCAGGGCAGGAATGCTCTGGCTTGGCACAGTTTAGCCAGCAGGGTGGGCCTACACAACTCTCTGGCCCTCTTCTCCTTTTTCTCAATTGGGGGGCCACAGCAGCTGGGACCGGAGCCCCTGAGGAAATGAGGGGAGCCGCTGCTATGTCTTGACAATTCTTGTGTTGGAGACTGAATCCTCTGAGTCCTCTGTTGGTAGGTTTTGGAGAGGGGTGATGGAGAGCATGGTAAGATTGGATAAGGTCTTTAGATAATGACCATGGGGACATTAGTGGCTTTACGAGAGGAAGGGTGACACTGAGCTGGCAGTGGTCATGTGGTACCCTCCACTGTCAGAGAGACAGCAAGATATTCCATGACCAAGGTGGTGGCTGTCCTTATGGCCAGCAACATCTTGAACTGCCCAGTGGCATAGCCACAGACATTTATTCTTCCCCAGTTTTCTACTCTTGGGTTCTTGGTTATAGCAACCCCGAACACTAAGACTGCTACCCTACCAGGTCCAGCCTACCCAGAGCCAACTGTCTATTAAGAAGTGTCCTCAGGGGGGAAACAAGATTCCCCCCACCCAACTCTGACACAGCAATCTCCAGGGGGTTTTGATCCCACAGCCATCAGCTCAGAGGCTGCAGGACCGAATCCTTGGTGTGCTGTGCTGCTAAGCAGCGTGACCAAGGAAGCCCTGGGAGATGGCAGAGCTGGGACTTGAGCCCAAAGCCTGCACTTTCCTGTGAAGCCTGGGGCCTCCACTCCAGGTCTGTGGGCCTTTCCAGCAAGGAGACCCATTGCAGGACTCCTAGACCAGACATTGCCCACAGCATGCGCGGTCGAGGACGTGAGTCCACCACTGCAGAAGGACACGGACACCTTGAAGGGAGCCGTGTATTACCTATCCTCCACCATCTGTCCAGCAGCTGTGCCCACGATGGGCCGTGAAGGAGCCTGGATGGCCTGTGAGAGGGTGTTTCTAGAAATGACTGTGAGGGCAGCTGGCCTGCACGCTGGTGAACTGAGCTGAGGGCAAAGATGTGCTCAGTGTGGGCACGCTGAGGCCCAGATGGTACAAAAAGGCAGAAGTGCTCTCCCTGCCTTCCTCTCTCCCTTCTCCTGCCCAGCAGGTGTCAGACAGCCTTTTGGCCTAGCATTTGCCAAGCAGGTGCTCTGCCACTGGAGCCATGCCCACCGGAGCCACACCCCCTGCTTTATATATATTATTGTTATTGTCAAGGTGATATACAGAGGGGTTACAGTTACATGAGTCAGGTGCTGAGTACATTTCTTTTTGGACAGTATCACCCCTTCTCTTGCTTTTTCCCAGCTTTTCTCTCCCAGCCCCACCACAAGCTGTAGAGTTCATTTTCTACATAGTGTCTAGTGAGTATCACTGCTGCATTTGTTTACCCTTTGTCCTCTCCTTTTCTGTGACCCCCTTCACCCTCCCAAAGACAAATTAACAAACCAAGAAAAAAAAGAAGAGACAGCAAAAACAGCAATGACAACAAGAGCAACAATAAAAAAAATCTCATTTCCATTTCTTGGAGCTCGTTTTGAAAAAAATATTAGTTTCTATGATCGTATGCACATAGCTATTGAGCCTTTGTGATCCGCTCCTATGAATATCCTCATTTGACCTCACTGTGTGAATGTCTAGAGACCTGTACAATTTATCATGCCCCACTGCATATAACACCCAGTGTGTATACTTGTAGAATTATAGGTACATTCTAGTTACCACAAAAGAGGGAAAGCATTTTTTTCAGAAGCATCTCTCTCTCTCTCTTTCTCTCTCTCTCTCTCTCTCTCTCACACACACACACACACACATACATGCTCAAAATAATAAATAATTCCCACACACCTAGCAGTCCCGTGGAGCCAGCACCCAGGTCACAAAACAAACTGTGTCCAGTCTTTTAGGAGCCCCTGTTGAGGCCCATGACCTCCACATGTGCCCCAAGTCAAGGAGAGCCGATGTTCTTCCTGTCTTCCCATGCTTTCCTGCCCCAGTGGGCAGCACAGGAGAGTGGTGCCCAGTATCCACAGCCAACTATGCACCCTCCCCTCATCTAGCAATGGGGGCCCTCCAGCCCCCAGGGCTCAGAGAAAAGCTGAGCACAACTCTGGTAGTGCTGCATAGATTCGGTCCTTACTCAAGCAGGACTAGGCGGAGCTGCTTCTGGAAGGAAGCAGATCTCCACTTAATCTCCCAGACTCTTTTCCTGTCTCCCTGCACTAGGGAGGAGGCAGAGCAGCCAGCCTGCACTGGGCAGCCTCCTGGAATAACCGCACTGTGGGGTCTGGAAGGAAGGAGGGAGGTGCCCTGGGGGTGGGGGTGAGGGGGACTGGGGCTTCCTGTGCGTTGTCCCTTGCCTCTTTCTAACCTATGGGAGTTTCAGGGGGTTTCCAGAAGCCGTAGAAGCGTTTTCCAGAGTCCTTCCTTCTGACTTCAGGCTCCCTCACATAGCCTAAAATTGAAAGCCAGACCGTGGGTGTGGGCCAAGACTTCCCCAGCTGGGCTTTGGGCCAGTACAGACAGACAGACAGACACACACACACACACACACACACACACACACACACACACTCCACAGAGCAGAGCAGTTGGCAAAGCCATCATGTGGTCCTGTAACCTGCCATGCCTGGGCATGAATGACATAATTGACACCAGAGCTCTCCTGGACAAGTTGCTGGCCTGGGACACAGCATAACCTAGGATAGAGGGAGCAGGAAGGTCCCCAGCCCACTGTTTGTCATTGAGGAGCAGGGCCAGGGCCTGGGCCGTGGGAGACATTAGAGACTAACCACACTCGCCCATCAAAGAAGAACACCCAGCAGACGGGTGCTAGATAACCACTGGTGCTGAGCCAAGGGCATTTCTAACCTCATTCAAGGGACATACAAAATTGTCAATGTAGCCAGATGGCCTAGGACAGCTGTGTGTCTGTCCTCTCAGTACCAAATGATTTTGAGGCTTTAAATGGCCCACAGGACATTCCCCGCCCCATCAGATATCCTAAAATAGATAACTGCAAGATAATCAAACACAGCTAGTGCTAGTCGGCTAGATAACCTAAAGAGTGAGCGAGACTAGTAAAACCCTTGCTGTTAGAAGAAGGCCCGGTGCACAAAGAACTCAATCTCTTTGAAATAAAAAAAGTGGAATGAAAAGCAGCAAAGGGAACTAAAAAGCCCATAATGATCCTCCAAGAACACGTACCTAGAGCTGAGTATGGTGTCGCATGCCTGTAATCCCAGCATTTGAGAGGCTGAAGCCCCAGGATGAAGCAAATTCAAGATCAACCTGAGATACATAGCAAACCTCTGACCCAAAACCCAGCACACCTAGGGTGTCTGGATTTGTGAACTGCCTGTATTTGTCCACTGAGGGGACTTTCCCTCCCTTTCAGAGCAAGGCACTGCCACCAGGGTGTGGTATGGGGGCTCCTTCAGCAACAGAGGACTTAAGTGAGTTACCCATCCTTGAGGTCTGCTTCTGAGATGCTTGGACCCCTGAAGGAAACGATTTGGGGTGACAGTCACATGGGAAGGGGATGGGGAAGGAGCTTAGAATTTTGAGCTTTCTAGAGGAAGTATTGTAAGTTGGGTGGGTGGGTTGTCCAAAGGTTGTGCTGAAATAGGAGCAATGATGGCAGTCCTGAACTTTGTTGGGGAGGGAGGCAGGGAGGCCGGGTGGTCCCTGGTGGTCCAGCCTTAAGTTTCTAGAAGCCATGCTGGAGTTTGGGCAATCTCCTGGGAGGAGATGGGTGGAAAGCTAGCTTCAGGCCTTGCCAACCTCAGACATCTGGCCTCTGGATTCCTGCCTTCAGGGGTAGGGAGGAGGGCCTGGGGGTAGAAAGAAGTGGTGGGGCACCCAGATTGGGGTCTCAGCTCCAGAGCAAGGGCCTGGAAGCTGCCTTGTTAGTAAGAAAGCAACTTTGCTCTCTTGCCAGGCTCTGGTGGGTCAGATTGCCACGATAAAAATCAGAAAATGATTTTCTTATAAGTCTGGAAACTACAAGTTCAAGACGGAGTGAGTCAGGGGGGTGGGTTGCTGTTTTCTGTCTTCCTGTGCTTTTTTTTTCCTATTATATATTTGTGTCTTAATCTTTCCTCCTCCCCCCCTCCTCATGATCCTCCTCCTCCTTCTCTTCATCTTTTTTGACAGTTTTCCAGGACTTGAACTCCAGGCCTAGTCTCTCTCTCTCTCTCTCTCTCTCTCTCTCTCTCTCTCTCTCTCTCTGTCACACACACACACACAGACACACACACAGACACAGAGTCATTTTGCTTTCAGTGTTTGTTGAAATAGTACTTTGTCTTTGCCTGGCCCAGCCTTCAACCTGATTCCTCCTATTTCTGCCTCCCAAGTCATCAGTATTACCGTCAGGTGCCACCTCGCCTGGCTGTAACCCCTTCATCTTATAATGACATCAGCCATTTGGGGTCTGGGCTCCTCCTAACATTTCATTTTGGCCTCTGAAGACCCTGCCTGTAAGCGTGATCATACTTTGGTGGGTTGGGCTCAAGATGGATCTCTACCAGGTCTTCCCCTGTCCATCAAGTGGTGATCTGGGTCCCTGGCAAGAACACCAGTCCCCAGGCTAGGCTGCCACGCACAGCTGATTGAACACCTCTGATGATGGCTGAAAGGAGCCGGTTGGGCTTGGCAGAGTCAAAAGTCAAGAAGCAATGGGATGTGTTTATTTGGAAAAGAGAACCTCTCTGGCTTGCAGTTTCTCCAGCATGGGTGGAAGTTCCATGAAAAAGGAAGGAGAGAGAGAGAGAGAGAGAGAGAGAGAGAGAGAGAGAGAGAGAGAGAGAGAGAGAGAGAGCAGGGGGAGGGGAGAGAAAGAGAAACAGCAATGTGTTTTTCAGATACTTCCTCCCAAAAAATTTTGGATACTTGGAACTTTCTAGATGATACTCAAAGGAAGCCTGTGGTGGACAATGGAGCTGTCAGAGCTGAGTCAGTGCTGGGCAGCTGCTCACCCTCCGCCACCATCCCCCTTTCTTGATGAGGTGGCTTCAAATAAGCACCCACTGAGCGTCTGCTGAATGCAGACCCTCCTGGTGGTAAAAGAGAAGGCACCGAGTCTA
Organism: Perognathus longimembris pacificus; assembly: GCF_023159225.1. Taxonomy (NCBI): domain Eukaryota; kingdom Metazoa; phylum Chordata; class Mammalia; order Rodentia; family Heteromyidae; genus Perognathus; species Perognathus longimembris. Next base: position 11,520,109 of record NC_063183.1, on the reverse strand, counting down.
CAACTCCAAAAGTTAGGAAGAGACAGAAGCTGGAGGCTCACACCTGTCATCCTCACTACCCAGGAGGCTGAGATCTGAGGACTGTGGTTAGAGGCCAGCCTGTGCAGGAAAGGCCGCAAGTCACTCATCTCCAATTCACCACCAAAAAGCCAGGCATGGAACTTAGGCTCAAGTGGTAGAGCACCAGAAACGATTTTTTTTTAAAGGAGGCGGGGTGGGGAGGGGTAAGGGGACTGGGAATATGGCAGCTTAGTGATGGCATGCTTGCCTCACATGCGTGAAGCCCTGGGTTCAGTTCCTCAGCACCACATAAACAGAAAAGGCCAGAAGTGGTGCTGTGGCTCAAGTGGTAGAGTGTTAGCCTTGAGCAAAAAGAAGCTCTTGGACAGTGCCTGGGCCCTGAGTTCAAGCCCCAGGACTGGAAAAAAAAGAAAGCCAAGGGACCACATTCAGGCCCTGGGTTCAAGCTCCAGCACACAAAAAGACATAGAGGGGGCTGGAGGCCATGTCTCAAGCAGTAGAAACACCTACCTGATAAGCATGAGATCCTGAGTTCAAGCCCAATCCTACCTCCCTCCCCCCCCCAAAAAAAAAACCACAAAAGAAAGTTATAAAGTGACAGATGAAAGACAGAAGGGTTGGAGTCTGAGAAGTAAATGACAGAGAAAATGGGAAGGAGGCCATAGGCAAAGACAACTGTCTATCTCTAAGAGAATGTTTATCTCTGGATCTTAAGATAAGGAGATTTCACCAGAAGTAACAAAATACGGCCTGACTAGGGAGCTCTGACCTTTGCTTACTAAATCCAACTAACCTGTTCCACCCCCCTATCTCTCACCTGTCAATATCCTAGAGCAAAGTGAGAGAGAGAGAATGAGAGAGAGAGAGAGAAAGAGAGAGAGAGAAGCTCCAAGAGGTGCCTCGTGGAGCTGAGCAGTGCCCGGGTTCAGGCCTGAGGGGAGCCCGGGCCTGTGTAGGGGAGAGGCCTGAGACCCTGGGCCTGTGGATAGGAGTTGTCCAAGTCTGGACGAATGGCACAGGGAGGCCCGGGTCCGCACCAGCAAGGCCAGAACCCGGACCGGCAGCGAGGAGAGGCCTGAGTCCAGGCCTGCAGAGAATGGAGGCCGGAGTGGCCTGAACTCCAAGCAGGCAGACAGGAGAGGCCCACTGAGAGCCAAGGCCCGCTGAGAGCCGAGGCCTGCGGGGAACCACCAGGCCAGAGGAGAGCCAGGAGGCCAGATGAGAGCTGGAGGCCAGTGGAGGGCCATGTGGAGAGTGGAGGCCCTCAGAGAGCTGAGTGGCCTGTGGAGAATAAGAGGCCTGCAGAGAGGCCTGAGGACAGGAGAAGCCTGTGGAAAAGAAGAAAGGAAAAAAATCTCGCTCCTTGGAGGCGGCGACTGCTCCTAGTTCTAGAGTAGCCAGAGGCAAGGCAGTTGCAAACTGACCCATAAAACTCATTTGTCACCTTTAACCATGACTCGGTGGATTTTCTCGCTCCTCAAGTCACAACATCTATCAAGTACTCAGCACTGGCAATCCAGTACTCAGCGTTGGCTATCGAGTACTCAGTGCTGGCCATCAAATACTTTGCGCTGGCTACCAAGTACTCAGTGCTGGCTATCAAGAACTCAGGTGGTGTTTCCCGCTTTCCCTGAGAAAAGACGCTTGCCCGTCTTTTTGAGCTTTGTTTTCCCTTCTTGAAGGACACTTGTCTTGTTTAACTTCCGCTAAGAAATCTTCAAGAGATTTCTGATGAAGGGTTAACCAAACCAGAAGAGGGTTTAAGTTCTCTAAGCGCAGAAGGTACTCATTTTGTTGTTGTTCAGGCCTGCTTCCGCAGGGCCCGTCACACTGGTCTGCTCAGTGAGGCACTTAATTCATGAGTGAGTTTGCTGAGCTTCTACTTCATGCTAAGTCACATGACCAGGCTTGCTGCTGACTTCTGATCAGCATGTTTCTCAGATGGGGACACCGAAACCCAGGGAATGTTCGAGGGCGTTCTCAAGCTTGTCAAGAGTTGAAATCTACATAAATCACCACCACCGCCACCAACAACAACAGCAACAATCCCAGCCTCATCTCTTCACCCGTGGCTGCTTTTCTGTGGGTGTTCCCAGCTACAGATCCCTGAGGTACTACAGTGCTGTAATAATTTTATAGTCGGTATAGATACTGTTATATGGGTTTACATTCCCCTAAGCTTAAAGCATCCAAAGTCCACGCTCAGGGAAAACATCTCCCTTTGCCACCAATGGTATAAAGTTAAGTCTTCATGTTATTTGAGATCTCTGGGAAGCAGAAACCAAGACAAAATTGGGGTGCAGGAGCTATTTAAGGGACAAAGACACTTGGGAGGGGGGGAAGAAAGCCTCAGATGTGATCAAGCTCTGAGAGCTCAGGTGGGGCCCTGGCTCCATCAAGCGGGGCACCGGCGGCTCCGGCGGCTCACGCCTCTCATCCCAGCTACTCAAGAGGCTGAGATCTGAGATCACGCTTCAAAGCCAGCCTGGGCAGGAAAGTCTGTGTGACTCTTACCTCCAATTTAGCAGCAAAAAGCTGGAAGTGGAGCTGTGGCTCAAGTGGTAGAAGAAAGAGCTCAGGGACAGCTCCCAAGCCCTGAGTTCAAGCCCCAGGAATGGCACACTGGAAACAAACAAATAAATGGGGGAGAAAAAAACCCTCCCCATCAGTCTTTCCCCAATGTCCTTTCTACTAGAATATTCTCTGGTAGGTAATGAGTTATTTCCATTTGGTGAGTTTCTCAGGTTTTGGACAGCATGACTATTATCCACCTAACTTTGATTTTTTTTTTTTTTTTGGCCAGTCCTGGGACTTGGACTCAGGGCCTGAGCACTGTCCCTGGCTTCTTCCCGCTCAAGGCTAGCAATCTGCCACTTGAGCCACAGCGCCACTTCTGGCCGTTTTCTGTATATGTGGTGCTGGGGAATTGAACCCAGGGCCTCATGTATACGAGGTAAGCACTCTTGCCACTAGGCCATATCCCCAGCCCCAACTTTGATTTTTTTTTCCTCTTATTTTCTCTGCTGTGATTCGCTGAGCTTCTCAAATCTCTATACCTCACGGCAAATGTAGGAAGTTTTATTTCTTCAGATATTTTTTGACCTCCTTGTAAGGTGGGGACTTCTGGTATTGCATCGGCTATAATTGTTTTGCCTTTTTTTCCCCCTTTTGCTTTTTTCTTTTTTAATATATGTTCTCCATACTGAAGCACAGTAGGCCTTGAACTCATGATCCTCCTGCCATTGCCTCCTAAATTCTGAGAGTACAGGTGTGCACCATCACACCTGGCTCCTTTATTGTGTGTGTGTGTGTGTGTGTGTGTGTGTGTGTGTGTGTGTGTGTGTGTGTGTATGCTAATACTGGAGTTAAAACTCCTGACCCAGACACTGTCCCTGAGATGTTTTGAGCTAAAGGCTGGCATGCTATCACTTGAGCCACAGCTTCACTTGCAACTTTTTTGATGGTTAGTTGAAGTTAAGAGTCTTATGGACTTTCCTGCCCAGGTTTGACTTTGAAGCACCACCCTCAGAGCTCAGCCTCCTGAGTAGCTAGGATAGTAGGAGAGCCAGCAGTTCCCAGTTTGTTGATATCGTTTATGTCTTTTTAAGTCATTAGTTGATCACTGCTCCAAAAATTCCTGTTGACTAATTTCAGTGCTCGAGTCATCTTGAGATTGGTTTCGATTGGTTTTTCCTTTTCTGGTTCCCCCTTGGTCAAAGTAATTTTGGATATTAGATGTTATGACCATGTTTTGAACTCTGGATACTGGCATAACCTGGAGAGTTGCTCCTGAGTTTGTTGTTTGTGTTAGCAATAATTTAACTTAGCTGGAACTAAAAGTGAAATCCCCTACTCTCACAGTACAAACAAAAAGCCTAGGTACCTAGCCCAAGCATATATAATTAGTTAGCTAATGGTGGATCTGAGCTTGAGTCCAAGTAACACAGCTCCATTCACTCATTCACTCCTTCTGCTCAGCCTCTAGGCCACAATGCCTTTTTTTTTTTTTTAATGGTTCTCAGGACCTTGTACTTGCTTGGAAAGTCCTTGGCCTAGCATCTTTTGCTTTTATTTTTTGGATGGAGTCTTGCATTTTTTTTCCCTCATGGCTGGCCTAGACCTTGTTTCTCTTATTAATTCCTCTTGTGTAGCTGGAACCACAGGCAAAGGTCGCCTTGCCTGGTTTATTTGTTGAGATAGGGAAATCTTAACTTCTTTCCTGGTCTGGCTACAAACTGTGCTCCTGTGGATTTTGCGTTCTGAATAGTTGTGATTACAGATGTAATTATGCCTTGCCCCAGCGGCTTCCTCCTTCTTGGTAGGTGCTCTACCACTTGAGCCACACCTCCAGCCCTTTATGCTGTGGCTATTTTTTAGATAAGGTTCACTTTTTGCTCCAGCCAGCCTAGATTTCCATCCTCCTGTTAATGCTTCCTGCCATAGTTGAAATGACAGGCATATACCACTGCACCCAGCGCTTACTTTTGAGATGAGGTCTTGAGGACTTTTTTGCTAAAGGTTTTCCAGTCTCTCCCACCCAAGTAACTGGAACTTTAGGCATGTACTAGCATGCTCCACTACTACCATGTCGTCATGCTATGCCCAGTTGTGGTAGGGACTCCTGGCCTTGTGGGTCTCCTCAGTGCATCGCAGGTTGGCTTTGGTAACATCTCTGGGTTGTGTGCACACATGTGCAGGTGGCCCCCGACAATGTCTGTGGGTTTGCAGCATTCCAAGTCCACTTCCGTCCACTCATCAGGCACGCGTAGGCTACAGCTACAAATGAGGAAATCTTCCTCACAAGAAATCAAGCCCAATCGGCTGTGGAGGTTCCCGGGTCCTGGTTTTCACTTCATGTTTTGGATGCTGCAGGCTGGGTGAGTGGAGACTGCAGGCACGGGAGCTGGCCTGGCCTCTAGGTACTGCCATGAATCACTTCCAAGCCATCTTGCCCCAAGTGCGGAGTCTTCTGTCTGGCCAGCAGCACCGGCAGGTGCAGGCCCTGCTGGACAGCCTGCTGGGGGCTGAGCTCCTGTCTCGGGAGTACCACAATGCCCTGCTCCACGAGCACGATGGCGAGGCATTGGCCAGGAAGATCTCCCTGAGCCTGCTGGACAACGGGGACCTCGATGGGGCCCAGTTGGGCCAGACTTGGAGCAAGCTGCAGGCCCTGATGCCCAACGGGGGCCCGGGCCACCAACATTCTAAAGGTAAATCGCATCCTTTGGATGGAGGGCAAAGATGGGTATCAATGCCTGCAGGATTTCCCCTATTAGTTTTCAAATAGGATCTTGATTTGTGCCCAGGCTGGTGTGGGCTGCAATCTTCCTATTTATGCCTTCCATCATAACTGGGCTGACAGGTGTGCATCACCCCAGGCAGCTTTTCATGGGTTAAAATTGGATCTTACGATGATTATTTTTTTCTTTTTGTCCAGGTTTATCTTGGACCATGATCCTCTGGATCTCAGCCTACCTAGTAGTTAGGATGGCAGGCATGGGACATGGGTGCCTGTGTGTCTTCGTGTTGCGAGGGATGAACCTGGGCCCCAGGACGCTGAGCATGCACTCTTGCCACTGAGCTGTCCCCTCAACAACAGCCTTCCCCAGCCTTTCTGCTCCTGCCCTTGGCTCCTCCAGCATTTTCTGTGTTCTCTTGCAATGAACTTTCTAAACAATGTGATTTCTTTCCTTTATTTTTGTTTGTTTGTTTTGTTTCCTTGTTGCTTGTTTTGTCCCCTTGTCCTCTTGTTGTTTGTTTTGTGCAGTTCTGATCACACAGGGTTTGGTGGTCCTTGTTTTCAGCCTTTTTTTTCCCCCATGATGGTTTTGGAGTAACTTTTGGGGACTTGAGACACCAGCAAGGATTAACAGCTGCTGAGTGCCTACTGTGTGCCCAGGGCAGTGACCACTCTCTCTTCCACCCCAAGCCCTTATCTGACACATAAACCAGAGCCAGGCCCCAGGTGCCCTTGGGGAAGTAGAGGTAGCTGAGGACAGCCAGCTGTGAACCCCAAACTGGACATGGGAGCTTAGAGTCCCAGAAAATCCCACAATACTGCACTTTCCAGCTCTTTAGTCCCAGCATATGTTCATGTCAACGAGGAGGCACTGTGGTTCTCCTTCGCTTCCTCCCTCCCTCCCTTTCTTTTCTAAAATTATTATTTTTTGTGCTGGCCTTGGGGCTTGAACTCAGAGCCTGGTACCAAGGCTAGCGCTCTACCACTTTGAGCCACAGTGCCACTTCCTGTTTTTCTGGTGGTTCATTGGCGCTAAGAGTCTCATAGACCTTCCTGCCTAGGCTGGCTTTGAACCACGATCCTAAGATCTCAGCCTCTCGAGTGGCTGGGATGACAAGCATGAGCCGCAGGCACCCAGCTGCATGGCTTCTTTTTATGATGAAATTCCCCTCTGTCTCTCAGCTCAGCTGCTCCTCTCATTCTCTCCCAGGGAGGGCCATCTCCATGCTCAATCATCTCCCCGCTTCTCACAGGGACGCAAGCTCCAGCTATTGTGGTCCTGATGGGGTGTATTGGTCACCCAGGGGAGAAGTCAGGGCCTTCCTCTCTCCCTGACTGTCCCCCAATATGGCTCCTTGCCACCACGGCCGCCCACACCTCAGTCTCCCTCCCCCCTCTTTCGGAGAGCTTTGGTTCCTGTTATTTAGTTGTTTCCTCCCTGGGGAGATGTAATATTTTTATTTCAGATCACATGTGACTTCAGAAAGTGGAACTGGGCTCAGGGTACTATGGTCCTCAAAGGTCTGGGGGACAGGACAGGACAGATGGCCTCCTCCTCCTCTTGCCCCTCTCCCTGTTGTCCAGGCCAGCTCCTCTCCAAAGCCACCAGACTTGACCTGGAGAGGGAGCAGGTGCACAGTGGCAGTTTAGTTCCTGACCGAAGTGGCATCTGCCCATTTCTTGGGATGGAGGTGGAGCAGCAAGGGAATAGGGACAGAGAATTGGGTGGTTTGGAAATGCTCTCTGCCTCAGGACCTTTGCATGTGCTCTTCCCTCCTCCTGGAGCATTCTTCCCTAGGTATCTTCCTTCCTAGTTAGCCTCCTAATGTTCTTTGACTCTGTTCAAATGTCCCTTATGAAGTAGGCCTACCTTGATTGTCCATTTGGAATTTTGACTCTCTTGCAACATCCTCTCTGAGCCCCTCCTTCAGCTTGGCTTCTTATTCACCTTGTATATGTTACTTTTGTACTGTATTTGCTTCCCCTACTGGAAAACAAACTGCACGCTAACATGGAGCTATGCTTTCATTACCAGGCGCCCCAGTACCTAGCACAGTGCCTGAGCACAGAGCAGCTGTGCAATCTCTGTTCGTTGAATGTGGAATGGATGGATGGGAGAGTGGGTGGATGAATTGAAGGATGGATGGTAGGTAGGTGGATGAGAACTGGATCGGTAGGTGGATGAATGAGTGTATAGAAGGATGGGTGGCAGATGGATGGATGGATGGGTGGATGGATGGTGGGTAGATGGATGGACGGATGGTGAAAGGATGGATAATAGATGGGTGGGTGGATGGATGGAGGGATGGTAGATGGGTAGATGGATGGAAGGAAGGATGGATGGATGGGTGGTAAATGGGTGGGTAGATGGGTGAATAGATGACAGATAGATGGGTAAATAGGTGGATGGATATATGGATGGATAACAGATGATGGGTATATGGGTAGATGGATGGATGAGTTAGTAAGTCATGTCCAACCATTTTCCCACTTTACAAGTAAGGAAACTGAGGCGCAGAAGTTAAGCAAATAGCCTCAGATATGCCCCAGGGAGGGTCCCATGGAGTTTCCTGGATGGTAGCCTATTGAAGCATTTTCTGCATGGCTTCCTCTTCTGTGTAGCCACAGAGGAAAGGGTAAATCCATCTAGGGCAGGTTTGTGATCTCCAAGCCCAAACCAGCCTTATGATTCAGAAAGCCACTTCGTGCCTTTGGTACAGCCAGTGTCTGGGAGGGAGCTGTGGGGCTGGCACTGGCCTACACAGCCCAGCCTGTGACTCAGCCCCATCAAAGCTCAGGGGAGGCCTGGGAGTCAAGGTCCTGAGGGAACTCAGGGTGCTCAAAGCCAGCAGTGGGGCAGACACAGCCGCCTCTCCCACCCCCCATCCCCTGGGAAACCAGGGAAGGGAGAGCTGGGAGAGAGGGGTAGGGTGGGCAGTGGCTAGAAACTGACTGGAATCTGGACAGGAGCTTCTGTGACTCAAGAGGTAGAGGGCTAGCCCTGAGCAAAAGAAGCTCAGGGACAGTGCCCAGGCCCTGAGTTCAAGTCCCAGGACTGGCAAAAAAATTCTCTTTTAGGGCTTAATCTTAAGGCTTCAATAAGTGGGGAGCTGAGAAAGTCTCCAGGGCTGGACCTGGCATTGAGCAGCACTGGGGGCCTTGTACAGATCACAGTAGAGCTACTAGCAGCCATCGATGGGAAATAACCCGGCAGCTGGGTGCTGAGAAATCAAGCATGTCTGCTGCCTTGATAACATGTAAGACCCTGCTGGGTGCAGAAGGCAGGGCTGTGTGCCCAGAAGCTGTGCATGCAGACAAAATGAGTCAGCATGCCCTCTCCCTAAAGGGCATGTCCCACCAGCATAAGGGCTTGGCCTTTAGACAGCCTGAACACCAGCCCCGGCTCCCCAATTCCCATTGATGCAATAAGAACCCTGCCCAGAATCCTTCTGTTTGTCCATCTGTAACAGAGGTGACTTCAGTCCTCAGGATTGCTGTTCTGAGGAGGCCACAGGCCAGCGTGAGTGGGACAAGACCACTCCCCAGCTGACCTTGCATTTGCCCATGGACTCAGAAACCCTATGTTGTCTTTAGCCTGTCTTCCCCAGGCTGCAGATCACCTAGGCCTGACTTTAGGTACATCTCCACATTTTCTTCCTCTTTACTTTGCTGCCTTGGTGTCTGGGTTTTCATTTGGGAGACTATTCTAGAATCCAGGGCACGGGGCTGGGGATATGGCCTAGTGGCAAGAGTGCTTGCCTCGTATACATGAGGCCCTGGGTTCAATTCCCCAGCACCACATATACAGAAAATGGCCAGAAGTGGCGCTGTGGCTCAAGTGGCAGAGTGCTAGCCTTGAGCAAAAAGAAGCCAGGGACAGTGCTCAGGCCCTGAGTCCAAGTCCCAGGACTGGTCAAAAAAAAAAAAAAAAGAATCCAGGGCAAAGGCTGTCTCTAGGAGGTCACCTGATTTATTCGAAAGGGAGAGGCACACTTGGGGCACTTAGCTTTCTCCCTCCAGCTTCCTGCCTCATTTGGCCCTCAGCAGGATGAAGGAACAGGAAGGCTCCATCCTTCCTTCCCAGCGCCCATCCTGCCCTCCTTGAAGGAGCTGGGTAGCAGGAAAGACTCTCTTCCCCCATTCCCACCCCACTTCCCTCACTCCAAGAACCACACAAGAAGTGCCTGTTCCGGAAGCTGGCACTTCCCTGGGCTTTCCCCAGACAGCCTGCCCAGATCCAGATCTGCCCAGATCTGTTCTCTCTTGCCCTTACCCAGAACAGCTCACCTGTGTCTTTATTTCCCATCTCTTTTCATGCCACCTGCCTGTGTGCCCACCCGCCCAGAGCCCCTTCACAACAGCTTCGTTCACAGTGACTGACTCATTTTCATTTGTTTTCTCTTTGGAGATCTTTGCTCCACTGCTCGAGCCATGTCCCCCGCCCTGCCCCCCCCCCCCCCAAGCCTTTTGCTTGGGTTTACTTTTCAGATAGGCTCTTGGCCAGGCTTGGACCTAGGTCCTCCTACCTCCCCCACCCTGAGTAGTTGGAGTTATAGTTTGCACCACCATACCACACACACACACACACACACACACACACACACACACACACACACCCAACTCCAGGGTGGTGCTCTACCAATTGGGCCACACCTCCACACCTGGCTTTTTAGTAATTCATTGGAGACAAGAATCTCAGGGACTTTTCTTCCCAGGTTGCCTTTGAATTGCAGCTCTCAAATCTGTCTTCGGGGTAGCTGGGGTGACAGGTATGAGCCATTCTGGCTCATTCTTCTGTACTTGGAAGAGCTACTTAGCTCCTCATCTCTCTTTGGGGGTTGGGCGAGGACTCGAGCGTGAGAACTTAGCACTTCTCTACTGGGTAGTGGTCTATCATGGCAGATCCTGACTTGCCTGTGAGATTCCGGTTCTCAAGGCAAGGCTGCCTCCAACACCTTGGCTTCAGGAGTCAGGATAGCACTGACTTTGCGCCAAGGAGACCCGGGCTCCGGAGAATGCTCACCATTTGGGGGAGGGTGTCTGCCCCTCTCCCCCATCTCTCAGTCTCAGGAGGCAGACATTTGCTTTGTGAACCCTCCTGAGTCCTGACTCACCATCTCTCCATCCTCACTGACCTCTGCTGAGATCCTGAGCCAATTCACTGGCTCCTGGCTGGGGACCACAGCTGTCTATCTCTAGCTTCCCCCTCAGCCTCTGCTCTAGGCAGTCACTGTCCTACCCAGACACAGGCAGGATCCTATTGGGTTGTGTGCAGTGTGGGTATGGAGGGGTGCAGGGAGACCAGGTGATGCAAGCAGGTGAGGGATGGTGCAGTGGACTGGCAAGAACACTCCAGCCTGGCTCCTTTTCATGACAAGCTTGGTCCTGACACAGCTGCTTTGGTACCAGGTCCTGGGTCACTCCATCTTCTCTTTTAGCCAAAGATTGTTTCTAATTGAGTCTTGGTATTTCTCATTTGTCTACTTCCTCCAGGAGACTTCTGAAATGCTCACTCTATAGAGACAGGCACGCAATCATTTCATACATGGACAGACCAAGACTTCCAGATGGAAAGAGAGGGGTGCAGAGTGACACACCTGTCGGGCACAGTGGCCCTCAGTTTCCCCCAGCAGTACTTCCAGATATAGTGCCTATGTGTTCCCCAAGCTTCATTCATCCAGTACCTCCCTAACCATCAGTGCTTGTTCTGTGTACTCCCTATTTGTATATATCTCCTGTCTGCCACTCATTTTCTGAGGAGGTTTTATGTCCCATCACGAAGTACCCAGTGACATATTCAACAAAAGACAGAACAATGCTGTTCACTTCTAGACAGATGCTGCTGGCTGCTCTCTGAAGAAAGGGGAGGACCTATTTAGAACATCATGCTTGTCATCCCAGCTACAAAGGAGGCAGCGAATGGGAGGAATGAGGTTTGAGACCATCTTGGGTAAAATGTCCAAGAGATCCCATCCTAACAAAAAAATCTGGGTGTCATGATGCAAGCCTGTCAGCCTAGCTATGTGGGAGGCATACATAGGACAATTATAGTCCAGGCGGGTCTGAGCACATATACCCAACACCCTATTTGAATTAGCTAAAGTAAAATAGGCTGAAGGTGTGTCTCAAGTGCAAGGCCCTGAGTTCAAACCCTAGTACCACCTCCTCCCACACACTCCAAACCACAAAAACCAAGCATCCACCCAGAGACTTTCTCTGCCCAATCAGAAGGATGGGCAGAGATGAGAAGCCTTGGTTCTGTCCTGTGTGAGTCGATGTTACTTAGCATCATGTCTGCATGCCACCCGAAAACAGCAGACGACAGGTGTGTGTGTGTGTGTTCAATATCTTGGAGTTAAAAAATGATGTCTGGGCTGGGCACTGGTGGCTCACACCTGTACTCCTAGCTACTCAGGAGGCTAAGATCTGAGGATTGTGTTTTGAAGCCAGGCTGGGCAGAAAAGTTTCCGTGAGGCTCTTATCTCCAACTAATCCCCAGAGAACTGAAAGTGGTGCTGTGGCTCAAGTGGTAGAGCACTAGCCTGGAGCACAAAGAAGCTCGGGGACAGTGTCCAGGCCCTGAGTTCAAGTCCCACAACCAACAAAAAAAAATGTCTGCACAAACTGGGGATTTCCAGGGAAATTCAAGGTGATTTGGGTTGGCAGTTACAACAGGAAATAACTTATAGCCTAACCCTGCAGCTCTATTACTGCCCCCTTCTGCGAAGAACGGTATATATGACAGCTGGCCTCTGTGTGCCTGTCTGATGACAGTCACTTCAAGAGTGTCAGAATGCTCCAAGTCGCCCCCACCAGACAACTGACAACCTTCTGTGGTCACCCAATTTGGTACCCAATTTGGTCCACAATAAGGAACTGAAATTAACATCAGAGGCCCTGAGAGGGCTAAGGGAGCGTTGGCAAATTAGAGGGTATCCAGATACAGGAAATCTGCAGATTTGAGATTACCTTGCCGGAGCAGAGTTTTCTGCTGGTCCCTTGCATACTTCCTTTGCATGCTGGCTTAGCTTGGCTGGCGGGCTCCTGACTGGTGTAGAGGGAGACAGGCTAGTGATGAGCTCCCTGCTGCTGCCCTGGGCATCGGAGGACATCCTTGGAGAGGACCAGCGCACAGGGAGAGGCACGGACTCCAGGCGCTGCTTCCTCCCTTCACTTCTCAGACCATGCGCTGCCTGGCTCCATGCCCTGCAGGGTCCCGCCTGCCTGAACCCCAAGGTAACTAACTGGGGAGAAAGTTGGGGCTGAGAGTGCATCTTCATTTACAGTGAGCTCTCCAGAGCCACCAGGCCAGATAAACGGAGACCTTGTTGTGGATGGAAGGGTGAAAGTTCAAAGAGTTTGAATCCCTCTGAGGCAAGCTGCAAGAAGGTGCAAAACTAGGGTCCCCACCCCACCCTGCTTGAGGGACATTGGGGTCAGTCAGGAGCCTGGGGGGTAAGAAGGCTTTTTATTTTTTTAAATCAGCGCTTAGACTTCTAGGTGTGTGTGTGCGAGCGCGCACGTGTGTGTGCATTGATGGCCAAGACCAAGGTCCTGTGGTTGTCAGGTCTTGCCTCTTGGTAAACAAAGGTAAATAAAAGTCTCTAGGGTAAGACCTCTGCCAGGTTCTATTACATCTCTGGGGAACCAGGAAAACCCCAAGAGTCAGCCTTGTGATGAGTATCTGGCCCCTGGTCACATGCCACCACCTTCTCTTCAGTCCCCAAATGGCATTTGAGAACCAGAGGCCAGGGGATTGAGGGGGAGAGATAGCATGTATGGAGCTGACATGCTCTACCAGGCGTGCAGTTGGCTCGACGCCCAGCCCTCCTGGCTGGGTGTGGTGTGCCCTTCAACTAGCTGCTAACCTGAGTCTTGGTTTTACCTCCACTATCATGCGGCTCAGTAGGAAATCCTGTGTTAGGGTTCAAATGTAAGAGATCAGAGGACCATGGTTCACCACCACGATATCTTCCTAGTATTGATATATGATTGGAAGGGGTGGGACCCGACACCCCTTTCCCCCTGCCCCTGCACACATGGCTCACTCTGAACCCAGAAGACAGTGACACGTGAGGGGTTTTGCTGTAGTATTTGGGGGAACATGCAGACCAACAAAGGAAAAGCGACCCCTGTAAGGTCTCATGCCTGACTGAGCAGGGCCCTAAGACCTCTGGAGAAAGAGGGCAAAATTCCCCATGGGAGGGGGTGTGGGGGGAGATGGGAGGCAGGAGGGCTGGAGCAGGTCCCTGGGGAGGAGGACTGACTCAGATCCAAGCGTCACTCACCTCTATAATGGCACTGAGCTGGGGGGATAGCTGAGCCACCAGGGACCCAATACAATAGCAATAAAGCCAGGGCTGGGAGGTTACCTTCCTAGAGCACTGGCTGGGTGCCATGGGACTTCCCCCATCCTCCCGCAAGCAAGGCTGGCCTCTGGGGAGGAAGAGGGGGCTGGATAACAGGGCACGGGATAGTGGAGTCCGGAGAGTCTGGGATTCCACCAAAATGCTTCTTTCCAAGAAAGCACGTGGGGAACCAGCAGCCGAAGCCTGCAAGACTCAAGTTTGGCTCAAGCCCTGGGGCGTTGCAGATAGAAAGTGAAAGAAAAGAGAGAGGCTGGAAGGAGGTGGGGAGGGAGGTGGGGAGGTGGGGTGTCTAGCCCCAAGCTCACCCAGCCCCAGAGTTGCTGTGAGACAGAAGCCATCGGCAGCCGCGCCCGCGCGCCTGGAGCCGGGGAACCGCGGTAGGTGACCGAGGTCCCTTCTGCAGTCCCGCAGCTGCGCTGGGAGGGGAGGTGGGCAGCTCTGCCCGAGGGCGCACCGCGGGGCCAGGGACCCAGAGTGGGAGTGCAAAGGCCGGGCGACTCCGGAAAGCACTTGAGAGCTGCAGGGGCCGTGGGGACAGGCTGGCGGGAAAGTGTGCAGACGCTGGGACACAGATGGAAGGACTGAGTGAGCAGGGACAGACGCGCGCCCGGCACCTGCAGGGGCGACCTTGGCTCCTGGAGAGACGCGGGACCCTGGACCACAGCCGCAATCCCCAGAGCCTCAGTGGCCTGTAGGGCAGGCCCCCTCCTATGGGGACTTTAGCACAGGGACACAGAGGGCCACTGCCGGGTGCTGAGGACTTAGTATACCCTCACCTCCAACCACTTTGTGGGGTGGTAGTGGGGGATCCCCTGAAACACTGCGTCCTCCGCCTTGTCCTTAATAGAGACAAGAGACTCTAAGAGGCTGGGAAGGGAGTTGTGGGTCTCCTTGGGGTCCCGGAAAATCAGAATTGCAATCACCTAGCTTGGAATACTTTAGACCTCCTAGTACCACACCCCACGGGCGCTGGAGAGAGGACATGGCTTGGGGAGGACATGGTTTGGGGGAACACAGCTTATGAAGGACATGACTTGGGGGGATGTGGCTTATGGGGACATGACTTAGGGGGGACATGGCTTGGGGGAATGTCGCTTAGGGGGGACACAGCTTGGGGCGGTGGCACTCAGCTTGGAGGGGGGGGGCACAGCTTAGGAGGTGGCAGAGCCTCTCCCCAGGCAGTCAAGAGCTCCATTTTTGGCAAGAAGCTGTCCCTGGTCCATCTGTGCCCTCTTGAGGAAACACTACCCCCACCCTGGGGCAATTAAAGAAAATAGGGCTTCTTGCCTTTGGGCTGGGTGGAACAAAAAAAGAAAAAGTAACCCTCAGAGTCACCATCCAAACCTGGGGAACTGGTCTCCAGATGGCGGAAAGTGTGAGTGGGAAGGGTCCTTGAGAAGCCCGGGCCCCTCCCGGACTTGGGATCCCATGGCACGCTCAGGTCTCTGACCCCCAACTCCAACCCAGGCCCCGCCCCCAGCCTCCAGGCCCCACCTCATGCTCCAGGCTCTGCCCAAGCGCCAGACTCAGGCCTCACCCCATACCCAAAGCTCCTCTCAGACTCCAGGCCCAGGCTCCAGCCCCTACACCATACTCCAGGCCTCACCCCATACTCAGGGCTCTGTCCTAGGCTCCAGGCCAGCACTGGGGCCTGGTTGGGAACCTGTGGCTTAAACCACCTCTGTCAGATGAGTTCCAACATCTTCCACTGAAAGCTACTGAGTCCCGGGAAGTGTTTCTGTTTCATTTCGGCAAAGGCTTCTCAATACGCAGTTGGCAGGGACAGCATTAGGACGCAGGTCTCCTAGCCACAGCTTGTCTCCCTGCTCTCCGTCCTGGGACCCCTCACCCCAGTCCTTGCATTACCAGCCTGTGAGCAGGCTGGAGTTTCTCACTTGGGTTCCAGGATTTTCCAGATTGCTCTGGAGGAGGAGGGTGCCCGCTGCCAGGGCCCACAGCAGCGACAGGGTTTCTCTGAGGTTTTGGAGGTGGACACCTGTATCTTTGTGGGGCTCCGTTTGACTTCCAGGTAGCACTTGGGGGAGGGGTCTCAGATGAAATTCTCTGGGAAGCCGTCCTATCTCGGCCTCCTGAGTAGCTAGGGTGACAGGCGTGAGCCACAGGCACCTGGCGAGTTTTTATTGTTGCTGCTTTTGAAGACTTTCTGTCCACACATGTACACCCCACCCTCCACTCTCCAAACTACTGAGGTGCTGTTTGCTCTGGGCTCCTCCTTGGTGTTGCACATTCTGTGGGTTTGACAGGTACAGGAGGATCTGTAGCCACCATGGCCATAGCATGGGAATGGCTTCGCTGCACCAAAGTCCCCTGCGCCCCACCCTTACCCTTGCTCCCTCTCTCTCTCTCCCCAGCCTCTGACCTTTGGCTTTCCAGCCTGCCATGAGGCTGGGGGTCAGACAGCATGCAGCTTGTCAGATGGGTTGCTCTCACGTGGGGGAGTTGTGCTCTGTGAAGCCCCTGTTGGAGAAAAGAGGTTCTGGCCCCTCCGTGTCCTTTCACTGAGCAGCTCGGTGATCCCCTGCACAGGGAACTGAGATCCTTGGAGAGGTTTGCTGAAAGTCTTTTCTCCCCTGTGATTATCTTGTCTAACCAATGAGGACCCTGAAGGCCACAGAAGGTGCCCCAGCCTCAGAAGTCCAGCAGGACTCAGGTCACAGGAGTTGGGGCTCTGGTAGTGACCCCACGCCGAGCGTCTGTTATGGTCAACCTGCCGTCTCCATGTGACTGTGACAACCCCACTCCTTCTGCCCCACCCTCAGCCATTCCTGTGGATCAAGGTCAGGGACCCGAGCCAATCTTGTTCCTAGTTCCAGCTTACCTACACTGAGGTCACTTCCTCCTACCACAGGCATGGGCTAGCCAAGTGAGGTGGAGTTGCCAAATGCCAGTAGTCGTGTGTGTGTGTGTGTGTCTGTGTGTGTGTGTGTGTGTGTGTGTGTGTGTGTGTACTGAGGTTCAAACTTACAACTTATGTTTGGTAGGCTGGCACTCTTCTCTTCTACTTGAGCTACATGCTCAGACTATTTTTGATTTAGTTGCCCCTATAGTCTCCTACCTTCAGACCTTCAGCCTCCTGTGCAAGTGAGATTACAAGCATGAGCCACAATGCTCAGTTTATTGATTGAGATGGGGGCTTCCTAACTTTTTGCCTGGACGGGCCTAGAACAATCCTCCCAACCCCTGTCTGCTCAGTAGCTGGGATGAGTCACTGTGGATTTCTTGGCCATGTCAATATTCTTAAGTACTGGGGCAGGGGAGGGTGGTGAAGGCAGCGGGCTGGTCAGTGAGGAGCAATGCTGTAACCCCACCATCTCCAGCCACCGTTCAGTGGGGGAGGCAGCAGGGCTGGGTACCCTAGACCCCCCACATATTGTATCTTCAGGGCTCCTGCTCTGTCCTCTGGGCCAGCCCCACCCCTCCCCTCCTGTGGATCTCAAGCCCACTATGGGGTGGGATGGAATGGAAACCTGCTACCATCCATTCTGCACCAATGTCTGCAGCAGGGCAGAATCAGAAGAGCCAATCAAGGGCTCCATGGAATGGGGGCACACCTAAGTGCCAAAGGGCCACACCTATGGGCAGGATGGCCAGGCCACAGGCAGCGAGGGACAGCAGGGGGCTGTCCTCTCTTCAGAGTCACTTCCATCCTCAGCTTGCTCTGCACATGCAGGTGTGTATGTGGTGGTGGGGGGAGTGGTCTAGCTAGGGAGCTTTGATGGATGGCAGCTCAGAACACCAAGACCTAAGCAGATTTCAGCATGACAGGGAGACAGCTAGGGCATGTGAACAGACCTGACCAGGAGCCCAGAGTCCAATGCCCATGTCCCCTCACACAGGGAGATTTTCCTTAGCTGTATGCCTTGTGTGGTGGGCATGCCACATAGAATTACCCTCAATCTGTGACCTAAAAGACAGGCTCTATTATTCTTCTTTCTTTTGTGCTAGAATAGGGGCTTGAACTCAGGCCCGGGCACTGTCCCTGAGCACTTTGGCTCAAGGCTGGCACTCTATCACTTGAGCTGCAGCTGTATTTCCAAGCTCCATGCTTTTGATTGAATGGTGGGGAAGCTGAAGCCCAGACAGGGTAAGGCAGAACACCTTTCAACCAGGATCCAGCTCCAGTTCCTCTCCCACCACCCTGAGCAGAAAGGAGGTGCTGAAAGAGAACCCAGGCTGCATCCCTGGGTGGCTGGGAGCTACTGTGGGTGTGGATTCTCCACATCTCTCCAGCCCCCTGTGAGATCCTGGGTGTGTCTTTCTTCCCAGGCAGTGGGCAGCCAGGCACCATGGAGGTGGGCCTGCTGGAGGGCGGGTACCTGGAGCTTCTCAACAGTGATGCAGACCCCTTACACCTCTACCACGCCTGCGACCAGATGGACCTGGCTGGAGAAGAAGAGATGGAGTTCTGCTCGGGTGAGCCTCCCTCCCTTTGCCTCTTCCGTCTGTCCCCATCCCAGCAACATGGGAGGAGGAACCCGGCGCCAGGCTCTAGTCAGCACCACGGACAGCTCCAGAGCCTTTGCCCTCTGCCTCAGCCGTTCCCCATTCCAAAGGGTTTCTCTCTGCTCACCCCCAGAAGCCGACCCAGAGACCATCAACTGCGACCAGTTCACTAGGCTGCTGTGTGATGTTGAAGAGGATGAAGAGGCTGGGGAGGCTTACGCCAACATTGGTAGGAAAGCTCTCCTAGCCCAGAGTAGCCATCTCAGCACCCCAAATAGGGTTCTCTACCATGTCTGTATAGGTCAAGTGTGGGTCACCATCCCAGCTATCTGGGTGATGGTTGTGAAGCCTGGGGTCAAGTACCTAGAGCAGGAATTTTCTGAGGAAACAATTGCTAGGTGTTGGATGTCACCCCACAGCCTCCACCACCATTCCCAACTTCAGCCCAACTCCATGCCCAACTCCCACATTCTCCATGGCTCCCACCGCATCAAGCCTCAACCTTCTCCAACATGACACACCTACATCATCACTGGCCCCTGGCTTCCTAAACATGCCCTGAACACCTTGCCTCCTCCTGTCTCTCCCTACCCACTAGGCCTTCCACTTTTCTCACCTCACACTCTGCCTCATCTGTTAAGGCCAACTTCTGGGATCTCCTCCTCCAGGAAGCCCTCTCTGATTGCCCATAGGCACTCTTTGCTCTGACCTTCTCTCTGCCATTGGCTCCAAGTCGTAATTATCCACCATTTATTGAGTGCCTTACCAGGTACTGTGTTGAAAGCCTCACATGCACAGCTGGTAGTGGTCATTATCCCACCCTGTTGGAGGCATGATTTATTCTCCTTGAACACATTAGGAAATGGGAGCCCAAAGATGCTAAGTAACTGATCTAGGGTTGCCAATGGAGCTAGCAGAAGGCCAATGGAGAATAGAGGTGGAATTTGAGCTTGAACCCGTCAACTCTACAGCTCTGCCTTGCACTGCTTTCTGTCTGCAGAACAGTTTTCGTGGACATGTACCACACCTCTTTAGTGAGCTGAGAAGCCTGTGAGAGATCCTGTTCATTCACTTATTTGATCATTTATATGTCTAGGGGCATAGTGCTTCACACCTGTAATCCTAGCTACTTGAGGAGATGGAGATCATGGTTTGAGCCTAGGTTGGGAAAAAGCTCAGGAGATTCCATCTTAACCAATAGGAAGATCACAGTCCAGGAAGGCTAGAGCATAAAGCTAAACCTTAACTTGAAAATAACCAATCCACAAAGTGAATGGAGGCATAGCAAGTGCAAAGGCCCTGAGCTCAATCCAGACTAACAAACAAATGTCTAGAGACATGTCTTGAGCCTGTACTGTGTGCCAGGTCTGTAAAGATGCAGCTCCCTGATGCATAGGCCAAGGCCTGGCATGCAGCACGGCTCTGGGAAACCTGCTGACTGACTATGTTTTCTTGTCTGGTCAGCGGAACTGGACCAGTATGTGTTCCAGGACTCCCAGATGGAGGGCCTGAGCAAGGACATTTTCAGTAAGTTGGGGGGAGGCCTTGTGTTTCCTTTCTGGTTCTGGGACACACTGTGGATCTGATCACTACTTCTCCCCATGCAGGGCTGAGGGCGGCTTGCCATGGCCAGAACGGCTGTGAGATTGCTCTGGTTTCTCTCCACAGTAGAGCACATTGGGCTCGATGAGGGGGTCGGTGAGAGTGTGGAGGTGCCAGCTGAAGCAGGAAAGCGAAATCAGAAAAGATGTGAGTAAGGCCCTGCCAGGCCTGGCCTAGCCACATCCTTGGCTTTAGGACCTGTTCAAGCTCCCAGTTGCTCCACTTGTCAGGTCCTGCCTTCTCTGGAATTGGGGTCCCCATTAACTCCATTTACCATTGGTCAGTGGTGATCCAGGGAGTAAAGAGGTGGCTCAGGATGCATGGTGGGGCTCAACCCTGGCTGTTTGGTCTTTAAGTTCTGGCTTCTCCTTCACCCTGGATGATCAGTCACCTGGTATCTGAGAAAGTCTCTTCACACACAAGCGTGGCAAGAGCTGAGTGCAATCCTGAGCCTTGTGACAAAGACATGCACCTCTCTGAGCCTCCTGCCCAGCCTCCCTGCCTCCTTAGAACTTCCCCCTGGCAGCCAGTCATGTGATCTGACCCTTCCCGCTGCTTCTGATTCACCATGGAGGGACATTGTGCTCAAGCCTCACTGAGTTCTTTCTACCCATGACTCAGGGCTTCCCAACCTCAGGGCCTTTGCAGCGCTGTTCTCACTGGGAAGAAGTGTCCTTCTTTGCTCTTCTTCCCAGTTCTCCCCATAGCCAGCTCCTATGAGGGCATTCAGGCTGCTTCCTCCTGGAAGCCTTCCCTAACCATACTACCATGCAGAGTAACTCATAGTTCTGTAGCCCTCATTGTAATGGGTGCTGTTTGTTGATTGCCTTCTGTTTAGTTCCCACACTTCTGGGCAGTGACCTTGTCTTACTCGCTCATGAGCAGGCCTCGGCATCTAGCACATTGCTCAGTAACACCCCAATATATCTGTTCAGTTGCAATGTATGTAAAGTAGGACAACTGGAGGGCTCCTCCTGTGCCGGCCTGGTATAACCTCCATGCCTACTTACTTACTGTTGAACACATGAATCAGACACATGGTATAAAATCCAAACTGCAAAGAGTATTCAGTGAGAGCAAATCTTCCTCCTGTCCCGTCTCTCGCAGTCCCTCCCCAAGGCGGCCAGTGCCACCCGTGTCCTTTCTGCCTTGTCAGATAATCTGTGAATCTAGAAGCTGGTTGCTTTTTATTTATTTTTATTTTATTTTTGGCCAGTCCTGGGCCTTGGACTCAGGGCCTGAGCACTGTCCCTGGCTTCTTCCCGCTCAAGGCCAGCACTCTACCACCTGAGCCACAGCGCCCCTTCTGGCCGTTTTCCATATATGTGGTGCTGGGGAATCAAACCGAGAGCTTCATGTGTAGGAGGCAAGCACTCTTGCCACTAGGCCATATTCCCAGCCCCAGAAGCTGGTTGCTTTTTTTTTTTTTAAATTTTTTTATTATTAATTGAACATATTATTAATTGAACATTATTAATTGAACAAGGTGTTGTGCAAAGAGGGTGCAGTTACATAGTAGGGCAGTGTGTACATTTCTTGTGATATCTTACAACCCAGAAGCTGGTTGCTTTTTAACATTTCTTTTTCTTCTCCAGCAAATGGACACATTTCGCCTTCTCCATTCCACACATCACTCTCTTCCTTTAACCTGGCTGACCATTGGTGGAAAACTTGGGTCCATCTCCAGGGCCGCCCCCTCCTCCCCTGCCCTCTCCCTTCCAGCACATACACTACTGGCTTTAGCATTTCCGGCACATGCGACACTTTGGGTAGGAGCACTTCCGGTAGGAGCATTTCTACCCTTGGCACTTCCGGCAAGTGCAGCGCTATGGGTAGGGTACGAGCACTTCCTGCATGTACACACTTCCGGCTGTAGCACCGCCCTTCACCTTGCTTTCTTTGGGGCTCGCTGGCTGGCAGCCGGAAGGGGTGGGTCTTTCGCGCCCTGACCCGTGGTGAGCTTCCACTGGTGTGCGTGTCACGGGGCGTGGACCTCCCTGGACCTCCACGCCCCGTGCACAAGGAGGCCTGGGCACAGGCCGGCAAAGACTGAGTCCAGGGCCAGTTTTTGTGATTCCCACTCCACACCATGTCTCTGGTGGAGCCGCCCCTTCTAGCAGCCCTAGGCCTCATGCTTCTATGTGGATTTGTGCTCAAAGCAGGGAGCAGGGCTGGAGAGGGCGGGAGGGGAACCGGGCGGGAGGGGAACCCCAGAGCTTTCCTGCTTCCTATGGCAAGGCCGCCAGCCGTGAGACCCTCATGGCCGGGTGCTGACTACCACGTTCCCTCCGCAGCCCTCCTGGAGGAGCACTCCCAGGACCCCAAGCGCAGGAAGCCAGGTGAGGAGATTCCCAGGCTGAGGCTTGCTGCCAGCGCAACCAGCCCAGAGAGATGAAGTCACTTGTTGAATATGGCTCAGCTGTAGAGAGAGAGAGCGGGATTCCAGCCAGGTGTGGTTACCCAGCTGAGGGGAGACCCAGCTTCTCCCACTCAGCCTCTCCCAGCCTTTGCAACCCTCCAAGGGTTCATGAACTGATTAGGGGAGGTAGGATATATCCCTAAGCAGGGGCGCTCAGCACCCAGCCACAAGTCCAGGATGGGACTTCCTTCAGAGTAACCACTGATCAATAGGTCAAGAAGGTGACAGGCATTTCCTCTGACTGCCACCTCCAGGTGCCCACCCCACCTCTAATACCACCCCCTTCCCCACAGCTGAGACCCCTGCTGTGCCCATCCTGACTGGCAGTTTCCTGGTAGGACCAGTAGGCAGTGACTCTACCCTGCTCTGCCCACCACCTACTCTGTTCAGCCAGGAAATAGTACCAGGCCAGATGCACCTGGAGGGAGCTGCTCAGCTGTCAGGTATGATTGGGGGATTGGGAGGGTGGGAAGTGGCTGAGGAGCTGGCGCTGGGCCCAGAGTGCTAGGAACAGCAATCATACACACACATATACTCACATATATACACATATACAGACCACACACATATATACACATACACATGCACACGTGCATGCATATACACAGTGCACACAGATATAGTCACATACACATGCATACCACACACATGTACAACATACACACATATACACACAGATCATTGTCACCTGGACAGCTGGGACATGAAAATGCACATTGGAAGAAAATATACACATACTCTGGGAGGCTACGAGGGACTCTCCACTACTTGGGGTGTTCACCTGCCAGCCCTTTCCATGGGATGCTTTGTCTCTGGCCAGCCAACTGCTTGAGTGCTGGGTGCTGGGGGCCTGGGATCACCATCCCAGGCAAGAAAAGCACACTGTGGCTCTTGGGGAAAAATCAGAGCTCTTGGTGAGAGTCAGACACTCATAACATTGTCACAGGACAGGGTAACAAAGTCCCTACCTCACTCACTGCCTCAGTCTTTTGCAGTGCTCCCTTCGGGGTCCTCCACTGGCTGCCTCCGTCTTTCTGCTGGACCCTTCCAGTTCATCTCGACTCTCCCCGTCCTGCCCCAGGAGCACTGGCAAATTTTAGAGGCTGGCACAAACATCTCTGGCATATTTATCTACCATGGTGAGTGTGTATGTGTGACCCTTAATCTCTCCGCCTCCTTGACAGCTAATTTTCTGATCTTATCCTCCTCCCCATCCATCTCGTGATTCTTCCTCCCCAGTGCACTGTTCTCTATTCCCATTTCCCAAAACTCAGAACAGAAGGATGTAGCTCCCTGAGGTGATCTGGGTGTGATTCAGCTTTCTGCCTGTCCTTTAGAAAATTACATGGTTTTCAAGCTGTGACATCCACACATGCTTGTTAAGAATCTAAGTAACAAGCTGGGTGCCAGTGGCTCATGCCTGTAATCCTAGCTACTCAGGAGGTTGAAATCTGAGGATTGCTGTTCAAAACCAGCTTGGGCAGGAAAGTCCATGAGACTCTAATCTCCAATGAACCACTAGAAATCAGAAGTGGCACTGTGGCTCAAGTGGTAGAGCAGTAGCCTTGAGCTGTAGAGCTCAGGGACAGCACCCAGGCCCAGAGTTCAAGTCCCGGGACTGACAGAAAACAAAGCTAAGCAACAAGAGACACTTAAAAGAATCAACTCCTTTAGTATACCAGTGCAAACAGTTTGGTGTGCATGCTTACACAGCTTTGTCTGATTTGTCTTTTTGCTCCCCGGATCAGTAACATGGTTCCTGCTAACCTGCCCCACACTGACAGTTGTAGACAGATGCAGGGAAGGCACGTCCAGGCTCTTAGGATGAGGCAGAAGCTCCTGCTCAAGTCCAAGTGTCCTTTGTGGTACCATGACTGCAGAAAGAAAGGAATCTCTCCTGACTCATAGTAAAATGAATGGGAAGAGCACCATCTGAGTGTCTGCCTGGAGCTCCCTGTGAGCTGCCCTGGCCATTTCACAGATGGCAACTATTTCACAGATGGAGCTAGCTATCACTCCACGGCTCTTTTCTCTGCTTTGTCTTTTTTTTTGGGTGGGGGGGTGGGGAGAGGGGAGTAGTCCTGGGGCTTGAACTTAGAGCCTGGGCCCTGTCCCTGAGCTTTTGCTCAAGGCTAGCACTCTACCACTTGAGCCACAGTGCAACTTCTGGCTTTTTCTGTGTATGGGGTACTGAGGAATTGAACTCAGGGCTTCATGCATGCTAGGCAAGCACTCTACCACTAAGCCACATTCCCAGCCCCTCTGCTTTGTCTTGAGAGGCCTTCCTTGGGAAGCTCCCTCTGCCCTTTGTAGACTTGCCAAGCCACACAGCTGATTTGGGATGGAGGTGGACCCAGGTGACTTCCTGCTTGGGTTCTCACGCCTGCTCTCTTTTCAATGTAGGTGACTTACCCCAGGCCAGCCAACTGTTTCCTTCTACTGGTCCTCCTGTTCACAGCCTCCCCAAATCCCCAGACCGGCCGGGCTCTACCAGCCCCTTTGCTCCATCCACGGCTGACCTGCCCAGCATGCCAGAAGCAGCGCTGACTTCCCGTGCGAGGGTGACAGGTAGGCCCTCCTGGGGCCTGCAACAGATGGAAGCAGGTTGTGGTGTGGGGAAGGAGACTTTTCCTGCAGTGCCACAGGCTGCACGTTTGGGGTGACTGGTGGGAGGAAGGCCTCGGGGGGCAGAGGGTGACACCCTGTGGTGAAATGGTGCAGCCTCCAGCAGGAAGCTGACCCAGGGCAGCCATGTCTTCTGAAGTTACAGATCCCACTTTTTATGCCAGTGCTGGGGGTTTTCAAACCTTGCTAATAAGTTTTGAGAGTAGAGCTGTTAGAAATAAAGAAGTCAGGCATGGCCAGACCACTGCCTTGTCACCCGGAATTGGGCTCTGCCCTAGGACAATCTGAAGGCCGAAGGCTCCTAGCCCTAACTTGCCATTGTCTTCTCTTTCCACAGAGGACGACATGGCCCCCTCCCCACGCCAGGGTGCTGCAGAGGTCCCGAAATGGCCTGGTGAGTGGTGGATGGCTCCCTCTGTCCTGAGCTGGTGTCGAAGCCCAAGTCTGGCTTCTCTTGGCTCAGTCATGCCATGCTTGCTGAGTTCTGATTGGCATATTCATATAGTACTTATTCAGCTTTTTTTTTTTTTTTTTGGCCAGTCCTGGGCCTTGGACTCAGGGCCTGAGCACTGTCCCTGGCTTCTTCCCGCTCAAGGCTAGCACTCTGCCACTTGAGCCACAGCGCCACTTCTGGCCGTTTTCTGTATATGTGGTGCCGGGGAATCGAACCTAGGGCCTCGTGTATCCGAGGCAGGCACTCTTGCCACTAGGCTATATCCCCAGCCCTTATTCAGCTTTTTGGCTCATACAGTTAGTGCTTGCTCAGTTCTGATTGGCTCATTCACCCAGCATTTATTCAGCTTTGACTGGCTGGCTCGTTCATTCATTCCCACTTGTTGGCTTTACTGCCATCATATCAGCATTCATTCAAGCAGCAGGTGCTCTGCCCCTGCCCCTCAGGAGCCCTCTCTCCTAAGGGCCCCTGGCCCTGGCCAGGGGTGGGGGGCAGTGCTTGACTTTGTGTTTGCAAGGCTGAGAGAATGGAAGAGAGGTGGGTGGTTGGTGGCTGAGCGAGTAGATGAGGAAATTGATGGGTGTAGAGTGATGGAAGTAGGTGAAAAGTCACGAGTGAATAAGAGAATGGTGAGCCAGGTGTGGTAACGCACACCTGGGACCCCAGCATTGAGGAGGCTGAGGCAGGAGAATCATGAGTTCCAGACATGACTCTGCCTCAAAGAAGAGAGAGAGAGCGTGCGCACCTGGGCAGAAATGTTCATGAGGCCCTTCTCTACCACATCAGAGCAGAGGCAGGTGCCTGTCTTAGTAAGTGACATGGGAGGCTGAGAAAAGCCCTTGAGACTTCATCTCCATCAGGGGAAACTGGGCATGGTGACAGGTCCCTGTAGTATCAACAGTAACAGAGAAGCCTCGAGCAGGCAGATTGCAGCCCAGGCGCATGCTGGGTGGGATGCTAACCCTTATCTCAAAACTAACCAAAGCTAGGCACCAGTGACTCCTTCTGTAACCCCAGCTCCTCATTTGGAAGGTTGAGATCTAGAGAATCTTGGTTTGAGGACAGTTACGCCCCCATCCCCTCCCATGCAGAAAACTTTTCTAGCTTCCATCTCCACAATAAACAGCAAAATCCAGGGCTTGAGGTATGGCTCAAGTAGTAGAGTGCCCGTCTAACAAATGCCAAGCTCTGAATTCAAACTCCAGTACTGCCAGCCTCTGAAAATAAAATAACAAGTCTACAGGGTTAGAGTCATGGCTTCTTGTAGCAAACCCCAGGAAAAAAACCCAGTATTGCCAGAACTGCCCTCCCCCAAAACCAGGAGTGGCAGAAGATGAGTAAATGATGGGTGTGGAATGAGTGAATGAATGAACAAGTGAATGGGCCATCCTTGAAGACTGTGGGGAGCAAGAGGAGGAGCTGTCCATGTGCTTCCAGTCCTGATCCCACCCCCTTGTCCCCGGCAGAGCCCGTGGAGCAGTTCTGCCACTGGCTTCGGGATAAGTACCGGGCCGAGCCTGCAGGCCCGGACGGCCACCTGGTGGAGGTGGACCTGGTGCGGGCCAGGCTGGAGAAGGGCAGCAGCAAAAGCCAGGAGAGGGAGCTGGCTACCCTGGACTGGACAGAGCAGCAGCTGGCCCGTGGGGGTCTGGTCGAGGTGCTGCTGTCCACCAGTGACTGCCGACCAGCAGGAGAAACACAAGTGATTGCCGTGCTGGGCAAGGCCGGCCTGGGGAAGAGCCACTGGGCCCGGGCGGTGAGCAGGGCCTGGGCATGCGGCCAGCTCCCCCAGTATGACTTCGTCTTCCATGTCCCCCGCCACTGCCTGGACCATCTGGGGGACACCTACCGCCTGCAGGATCTGCTCTGCCCCGCGGGCCCGCACTCCCAGGCCCCGGATGACAGAGTCCTCAGCCACATTGTGAGGCGGTCCAGTCACGTCCTGCTTATCCTGGATGGCTTCGAGGAGCTGGAAGCCCAGGACGGCTTTGTGCATAGCGCATGTGGTGCTGTGCGCTCCGAGCCCTGCTCCCTCCGTGGGCTTCTGGCCGGCCTGCTCCAGGGGAAGCTGCTGCGGGGCTGCACGCTGGTCCTCACCGCCCGGCCCCGGCCCCGCCTGGCCCAGTGCCTGAGCAAGGCCCACGCCCTGTTCGAGGTGCCCGGCTTCTCTGCGGAGCAGGCTCAGACTTACCTAAGGCGCTACTTGGAGGACGCTGGGGTGCCCGAGGACCCAGAGAGGGCCCTGGCGCTCCTGAGGGAGCAGCCGTTTCTTCTCAGCCACGGGCACAGCCCTGACGTGTGCCAGGCAGTGTGCCAGCTCTCCAAGGCCCTGCTGCAGGCGGGCACAGAGGCCCAGCTGCCCTGCACGCTCACGGGACTCTACGTGGGCCTGGTGGGTCCTGCTGCCAGGGACAGCCCCCCAGGGGCCCTGGCAGGCCTGGCCAAGCTGGCCTGGGAGCTGGGCCGCCGGCACCAGCGCACCTTGCACGAAGACCAGTTCCCCTCGGCGGAGGTCAGGACGTGGGCCGTGGCCCAGGGCTTGGTGCGGGCGGCCCCAGAGGCTGCCGAGGCCCAGCTGGCCTTCACCAGCTTCCCGCTGCACTGCTTCCTGGGGGCCCTGTGGCTGGCCCAAAGCAGCGACATCAAGGACAAGGAGCTGCCGCAGTACCTGGCGCTGACGCCCAGGAAGAAGAGACCCTATGACAACTGGCTGGCCGGTGCCCCACGCTTCCTGGCTGGCCTCATCTTCCAGCCCCGCGCCTGCTGCCTGGCAGCCCTGCTGGGGCCTGCGGTGGCCGCCAGAGCGGACAGGAAGCGGAAGGTGCTCACAAGGTACCTGAAGCGGCTTCAGCTGGGGACGCTGCGGGTGGCGCAGGTGCTGGAGCTGCTGCACTGCGCCCATGAGGCGCAGGACCCCAGCATCTGGCAGCATGTGCTGTGGGGGCTCCCCGAAAACCTGTCCTTCCTGGGCACCCGGCTCACGCCCCCCGATGCCCACGTGCTGGGCAAGGCCTTGGAGGCCGCCGGCCGAGACTTCTCCCTGGACCTCCGCAGCACTGGCCTTGACCTCTCCGGCCTGGGCAGCCTCGTGGGACTCTCCTGTGTCACGCGTTTCAGGTGGGGGCAGAGCACGCAGTGGCAGTCGGGGTACCCAGACTTCTTCCACTTAGGAGGTGCAGCTCAGAGAAGAGCAGCTCAGGGTGGCAGCTTTCTCACCAGCATTTGAAGGCCTGCCCTGGACATGTCTAGAACCAAAGGCTGCTCTGGGTTCAGGTTTCTCTCCTTCCCTCCATTCCCCAGCCAAGTCACCACCCTCTCCACCTCTCCACCTCTCCACCTCTGTTCTCTTCCCTTCCACCCCACTGTATTTGCCCCTCCAGGGCATTCTCTACAGAACGTGGGTCCCCCTGGCCTCTGCTTACCACCCTTCAGGGCAGCCTCTCCCTCTCCGAATGAAGTCTGAATTGCTTCATTGCTCACTGAAGTCCTCCAATCTGCCTGATCACATCAGCATATTTCCCCAGAGAATAAGAATGCTCTCCCCGGCCCCCCCTGCTCCCCCTAAATATATGTTACCCAAGACATATTTTTACCCTAAATATATTTTACCCAGAATTTAGCAGTGAGCTTCCTGGTAGACAAACTGAAAAAGGGAAATGAAACTATGGTGAGAGTTTTGAGAAAGGAAGCAGCAGTCTGGGTTTGAGGGGTCTTGGGAGACTTTGTGGGGGGGGAGGGGAAGGCGAGTGTGTGTGTGTGGGTAAGAGCTGCCTACACCTGGCCTGGTCACTGTGCCTGGGTCTGAGGCCGTCCCTCCGCAGGGCCGCCTTGAGTGACACTGCCAGTCTGTGGGAGTCACTGCGGCAGCGTGGGGAGACCCCGCTACTCTGGGCAGCCGAGGAGAAGTTCACCATCGAGCCCTTTAAGGCCAAGTCTCTGAAGGACTTGGAGGACCTGAGCCGCCTGGTGCAGACCCAGAGGTGAGGGCGGGGACGGGAGGGGCCCACAGTGCGCAGACTCGGGGTGCCCCGGGCCTACCCCCCCCGCCCCCCTCACCCCCGCACATCACCCAGCTGCCGTCTCCATGGCACTTGTCGCCGAGCCAGAGCCGCCACAACTTCACCCTGTTCCCTACCACCCAGCCCTCGCCTGCCATCCCAGCTACCCGGCAGGCTGAGATCTGGAGGACTGTGACTTGAGGCCATCCCCAGGGCAAGTTAGAGAGATCCAGCTCAACAGACAAGCTGGACATGGTGCTCATCCCTATAATCCCAGGAACATGAGAGGTTTAGGTAGGAGGATCAAGATCCGAGGCCAGCCCTGGGCAAAACTTGAGACCCAAAATAACTAAAAGCAAAATGGACTGGCAAGTGTATAGCCCTGAGTTCAAATCCCAGGTACTGAAAAACAAACAACCACCCCCACCAAACACGTGTGAGTGTGTGCGGTGTGACCCAGGACCCACTCAGGGCCTTACGGCCCCAAGACCCTCCTGCCTGGTGGAGGTCAGCAGCAGCCCAGGGGAAGCAATCCCCTTGTGGGATTTGGGGTACACATCAGGGCCTAGCCCAGAGCCTGCACCCCTGACACGCCTGTTCCTGTTCCCTGCAGGGCGAGAAGTTGTTCTGACCACTTGGCCGGGGACCTGCCTGCAGTCCGAGACTTGAAGAAGCTGGAATTTGCGTGAGTGGGGGCTGGTGTGAGCTGTTCTGGGGCTAGCGCACACACACACACACACACACACACACACACACACAGAATCCCAGGCTATCCTCTGGATGAACCCTTATCTCCTCGTAAAACACACACACACACACACACACACACACACACACACACAGAATCCCAGGCTATCCTCTGGATGAACCCTTATCTCCTCGTTGTAAAACGAGGCCCGGAGAGGTTAAACTGCCCCCTAAAGTGATTAAAGTCATGTAAGCCTGGCCTCAGCTGAGCTCACTTAGTCAAGGTGCCAACTCAATGTTTGACCCTGGCTGGGAAGGGTGCAGTGACTCATGCCTGTAAAACCCAGCTACTTTAGGAGGTAGAGATTGGGAGGGTGGAATTTTCAGTTCAGTGCTGGCCAAAACAATAAAAAAGGTTACTGAGACCCCATCTCAACCAACAATCCAGGTACAGTGGTTTACATCTGTCATCCCAGCTACACAGGAAGCATAGGAAAGAGGACCGGAGTCTGAAGCAGGCCTGGGCAAAAATCTCCAGGAGATTCTATTTGAAAAAATAAGTAAAGTGAAAAGGGCTGGAGGCATAGCTAAAGTGGTTGAGTGCCTGCCTAGGTTCAGAATAAAAAGAGAAAGGGGAGGAAGGAAAAGAAGGAACAAGGGAAAGGAGTTGTTCGCCCCCACGTGGTACTCAGGCGTCGTTCCCAGGACCTGCAGCTCTGGGCCCTAGTCCTGGGCATCCCAGTGGCCAGATGAGAAAACTGAGGCTCAGCAAGGCTGAGTGACTTGCTGGCCTGTGCCCAGCGGGCAGCCTCGAGCTGGCGGCCTTCCCCCATCACTGTTCCCCGTGCCCCCAAACCAGGCAGCTTTTGTTTTCAACAGCAGATGAAGTGCCACATTAGTTCGGGGATAAAAATATTGCTGAAAACAGGAAATGTCTGCATACAGTCACAGAGGGCCCTTTGGGGCTTAAAAACAACAACAAACCCCTTGCTGTGAGTTGGAACTGTGCTCCAGGGAACAGCAGCTGTGAGGTGGAACAGCTGGCAGCTAGATGCCCCTGCCCCGAGAAGGTTCTAAGGAAGGAAGGAAGGAAGGAAAGAAGGAAGGAAAGAGGGAGGGAGGGAGGGAGGGAGGGAGGGAGGGAGGGAGGGAGGGAGGGAATCTGGTGTGGGCATCCCACAGACCTCTGTCTGAGAACTAGAACCCCACATGCCCCCCAACCCCCAGTCAGGTTGTCACCTTTATCTCTCATGTTCTCGCTCACTCCACTCCTGGATGGTTTGAACCACAATCCTCAGATCTCCGCCTCTTGAATAGCTTGGGTTACAGGCTAGGCCTGAGTCACTGATGCCAGACTCCTTATTGTTTTTTGTTTTCCTGGTGAAGGCTAAATGTAAGCTTTGGCTGTGACTTAGTATGAGTTCATCTCTCTGTTCCTCGGCTTCCCTAGCTGTGAAACGAGGTGGGGCGAGGTAAGAAGAGCCTTTAGTTCAAGGTCACTGAAGGACTTGACATTTGCCTGGTATAACATGTGCCCCCAATGTCCTCTTTGTCATTAAGATGCAAATGCCCTCGGCTGAAGGGGGGAGGGAGTGAGCCTGTGGCATCCCTGGGGCTGAGAACTGGCCCTAGGTGTAGAGATCATAGCTGGGAACCCAGTGGCCTCTTGGGGGACTTGGAGAGATCTGCTCCAAGCAGGTTGGAGGCCGGGAGGGTAGAAAGGGCGGTCGCAGGCAGGGCCTGACTGTCCTGCCATGCCTCTGCCCATTGGGGCAGCATTGAAGATGGACCCTATTCTTTGCCTCCTAGATTGGGCCCTGTCCTGGGTGTCCAGGCCTTCCCAAAGCTGGTGAGGATCCTTCCGGCCTTCTCTTCCCTTCAGCATCTTGAGTAAGTGTCCCCCGGTCCAGCCCCCCATCTTAGGACAGCGTGCATGCCATGGACCTGTCCCTTCCCACTGCCTCAGCCTCTGAGTGGCCTGCTGAGGACCGGCCTGTGGGCTGCTCTTGTTCTGGAGGCAGGCAGAGGCAGGAGCCCGCCTCGCCACCTGGGTTCCAAGCTGGTTCCAAGCTGCTCCTAAGCAGCAGAGCCTGGCCTTGTCCCCTGACCGGCCAGGAGGTGCCCCCAGGTGATGGTAGGGAGTCCCACTCCCCTTGTGACAGAGGGCAGGAGGAGGCTCCGGGAGACTGGAAGGGTTGGGGGCCTCCTGAGCGCTGGCTGACACCCCTGTCTGTTCCCCCCTGTAGCCTGGATTCCCTGAGCGAGAACAAGATTGGGGACGAGGGGGTCGCACAGCTCTCAGCCACCTTCCCATTGCTGAAAGCACTGGAGACGCTCAAGTGAGTAAAGCGCCTCCCCCCCCCCCACACACACGGGAGTCTCCCCACCTCCCACCCTACAGGAGCCCGGCCAACTGGCGCTCGGGTTCTGCTATCTACCCTTCCGCCCTCTTGCCAGTAGCTCATTGTTCACACAGGTGCCCTAGCCTTCCTCCAGTCCTTGCTCTAGCTATCTCTATCTATCATTTATTTGTCTGTCTGCCTATCTCATCTATCTCCTATCCATCCTCTATCTATGGAGGTTGCAGGGCTGCCCTGTGAGCAAATGACTTTCCAGGGTGGATGCTGGGATGGGGATGGGGAAGGGTGCTCCGGGACCTCAGCACCCCCATGCCCTTGCTGTGTCCCGCAGTCTCTCCCAGAACAGCATCACCGATGTGGGAGCCTGCCAGCTTGCCGAGGCCCTGCCCTCCCTCGCTGCCACCCTCCTCAGGCTTAGGTGAGTGAGGGTCCTGGCTGGCCTGGGGCTGCGGGGTACGGAAGCCCTCGGGCTGTTCCCTGCTACCCTAGCTGCCCACACCCAGCACCCAGGGAAAGACGCCTGGTCCTCAGGTCCCCTTTTCCCATCTGCAAAGTGGCCAAGAGGAAGCTCGTAGCCCAGCGCTGCCCCTGGTGTCCAGTAGATAGGGTCCAGATGCAGGATGAAGCTTTTCTGGGGTCCCCAGATAGTGGCTTCTGGCGGGGTGTCACCCACACAGCGGCCAGTGTCTGTGCTGCCCCTGCTGGTCAGGCCTGGTATAGCACTGCTTGCTTTTGAATTCCTCCCTGAGGGCAGAAAGGATGGACTGACAAAGCTGTAGCAGAGCCCCAGTTGTCCAGCCGGGGAGGAACACCCACTGGGAGGCTCCAAGCCTTCCCTCCAGCACTCCAAGCCCTCCCCATCTTGTGTCTCCCACAGCTTGTACAATAACTGCATTGGCGACAAAGGGGCTGAGAGCCTGGCACAAGTGCTCCCCGACATGGGGTCCCTGCGGGTGATGGAGTAAGTGTGGGGGCTGGGCTGGGCTAGTGGGGGGGGGGCTAGGGTCTCCAAGGGCATCATGGGAAGGGTTGGTCCCAGGCCCAGGCCTCAGGACTATTTTCTCTCCCCAGTGTCCAGTACAACAAGTTCACGGCCGTGGGTGCCCAGCAGCTGGCCGCCAGCCTGAGGAAGTGCCCCCACCTGGACACGCTGGCGTGAGTCATGCTGCCCCCCCCCCCGGCTGGGCACTATCAGGGTGCTAGCCTCAGTTTCTCCAACTGGGAGATGGGGGCAATGCAGCATCTACCCCAGGATTTGTGAGCTTTAGCCCAGGGCTGACCTCAAGCATCCTAGATCACCAAGGCTGGCCTAGAACTCCCAATCCTGCTTCAGCCTTCTGAGCGCTGGGCCTGCACACATATGTGCTTCCCAGACCAGCTCCAAAATTCTTCCTCACACAAACGTCAAAGCTAGGCAGGAACAGGACACCAAAGGGCCACAAATCACCTTGAACTGGACATAAACAAGTTGTAGTCAAGGCATGGTTTGTTTTTTTTTTGTATTTTTTTTGCCAGTACCTGGGCTTGAATTTAGGGTCTTACGCTCTTGCCTGGCTTTCTTGTTTGCATCTGGCACTCTACCCCTTATGCCTTGCCTCCAGTCCAGCATTTTTCTGGTTAACTGGAGATGTCATGAAAGGTTTTACTAAATGTTCCGCTGATTGTGCAATAGTCAATTGATAAAAAGAAATTGTGTGCTAAATAAATATTCTGATTAACCAGAGTGCCCCATTAGGTGGGGGTTGGTATTGCACATTCTGGGTGAATGTAAAGAGGGGAAGGAATGGAAAAGAACAGACAGAAGAATCCTGTC
This sequence comes from Perognathus longimembris pacificus, assembly GCF_023159225.1. Lineage (NCBI taxonomy): Eukaryota > Metazoa > Chordata > Mammalia > Rodentia > Heteromyidae > Perognathus > Perognathus longimembris. Next base: position 11,486,058 of record NC_063183.1, on the reverse strand, counting down.
ACCTATTTGTCATCTGGGTGTCTCCTGTCCAACCTGGCACTAGTAGTTTAAACCTTTTCTGGTGTGGAGGTGGGATTGAACCGGAGGCCTCTTAAATACTTAGCATGTGTTCTATATGTTGACCCCGGCCCCCAGCCCTTTTGTTTTAATTTTGCTTTAGAGACAGAGCCTCCCTATGTACTGCAGTCTAGCCTTGATCCTCCTGCCTCCACCTCCCGAGTACCCAGATTACATGAATGCACTGCCATGCCCAACTACACTGTTTCAGGTGTCTCTCAGCTGCTTACAAATGGTGTCTTCTGCCTGGACGGGCAGACCTTATAGAACCTATAGGAAGGCACAGAGCAGTCATGAATGTTTTTGAGGTCACACAGCAAGTCAGTAACCAGAAAAGGGCCTTGGCTCTCATAGGCCTCTGCCTTCTGTTCCCATGGTGGTCTGTGGCCTTCCAAAAGGAAGGTGGACAAGCTTCTGGAGGAGTGGGGGACCCCAGCCCCCCCTTACCTGTCTGCCGGCTTCCATCCTCCACAGCATGTGGACACCTACCATCCCCTTTGGCGTCCAGGAACATTTGCAGCAGCTGGACTCACGGATCAGCCTGAGATGACCTGGCTGTGCCCCAGACAAGGTGACGGGGTCACCAGGGTGGGTGCCACAGGGGAGGAGCCTGGGTTACCTGAGCTCAGGGTCCTTGTGAAGCAGAAGCCAGGAAGGGAGGGCTGGAGCCTGGGGCGCTGGGGCCTGGGGTCCACACATGGAAGGGAGCCACTGTCTCCAGCTGGGCTCCTGCAGTTCTTATCCGGGGACTCGGGCCAGGCCCCTCCTGTGGTCAGACAGAGAGGGGAGAACAAGCCGAGTCTGGCATTGGGAAGTCCTGACTTCCTTTATTTATTTATTTTTCTGTTGTTGTGATTGGGAAGTCCTTCCTCTTTCTTCTTCCTCTTCTGGCTGCGTCCTAGGGCTTGAACTCAGCCCGGGCACTGTCCCTGAGCTTCTTTTGCTCAAGGCTGAGGCTCTAAACACTTGAGCCACAGCTCCACTTCCAGCCTTTTTTTTTTTTTTTTGGAGCGGGGGAGTTTATTGGAGATAAGAGTCTCATGGACTTTCCTGCCTAGGCTGGCTTTGAACTGTGATCCTCAGATCTCAGCCTCCTGAGTAGCTAGGATTATAGGGGTGAGCCGCTGGTACCCGGCTTGGGAAGTCCTTCCTTCTGACTTCAGTCATTCCTGCTGCGGTTTGGCCTCTTGGCTACTGTGATGTCCCTGGATTTACCTTTTAAGAAACTGCCCACCACTTAAGTTTCCCACTCCCCTAAGAAGACGACTGTCCTCTCTCCCTGTGCTCCTTCTAGTCCCTCCCCCACCCCCATCAAGGCCTCCTCTGAAGCTCCTGCCTTACCTCTCTCTTAGGACACTGACCTTGAACTGAGGACTCGCAGGCACAGCTGGCTGTTCTCTGGGTGCTGTCCCGTGAACCCCTGGCTCAGCACTGGGCCTGCCCAGCTGCAGAAGGGACCCACATGTGGCTCTGCTGGCAGACCTAGACCTGGTTCCAGGCTCCTTCAAGCCCAGGCAGATGCCAGCTCCGCTCTGCTCATGTAAGCTCTGGCAGAAGATGGTACCTGATGGCCACTGTGGTTCACCCCGGAGGCCAGAGCTCTTCCCTAAGGGTTCCCCAGCCAGTCACGGCCATACCGGAGGGAGAGACTGAGGCAGCTATGTGTCTGCCTGCCTAGACCTCCGTCAGCCTGGCAGGAGTGTGCTGTCCATCCATGCTTTACTCCGACCACACACCCTGACAGGCCCCACTTGCACTCTAAAGGGACCTGTGACTGCCCTGGCCTGCTGGCCCCCAAATATGATGGGGTTCTGTGGTAGCTGCTAGGCCTGGCCAGAACACTGGACCACAGCCAGGAAGCAGTGAACAGTACACTACTGGAGGAGGGAGATGGCTGGCCCCTCTCTGGCTTCTCCTTCCCTTTCAAACCTGGCAGGCAGGGGTGGGCTTGAGTTTATGCCTCAATTTCCCTTTGGGGTGCCTGCTGTGCTGGGTTGAATGTGAATGAAGCCACCTGCCTGTCATGGCTGAGTGCATCTGTTCTGCTCACACACCTGGCAGTGGGCAGGCCACAGCAAGGCAGCTTGCCTGTGCCCTGGGCTTCAGCTGGGCCAGCTTAGAGTCATGCAGAGGTCCCTTGGCCTGGAGGGGTGGGTCAGCAGCCCAGACCTTAGAGCTGGCCCTCCTGGCCTCTGTGCCCAACGCCCGGCCTTTGATCCACGCCTCCACGTCTGGCTTTTTGTTGGCTGATTCTAGGTCAGAGAGGGACGGGGTTTCTTTCTGCCCAGGGTTGTCTCTGGACTATGATTCCCACAGCTCAGCTTCCTGAGTAGCTAGGATGACAGGCTTGGGTCCTGACTCATGATCTGGCTTTGTTGCCAAGCTGGTCTGAAACACATTGTGTAGCTCAGGCTGACCTCAAACTCAAGATCCTCCTGAGTGCTGGAACCACAGACAGGAATCACCACACACAGCTCCCCCGTCTTCACTTAACCTGGCACATGTGGAAGGCCTGCTCTGCAAACCGGAGAGGCTACAAGCTGACACACTCGCTCCTTGTTCCTCCCTCCCCTCTTACCAATCACCTTCACCCAAAGTCTCCTCTGTGGAATTCAGGCCCAGTTCCATCTGGGCATGAGGCCTTTCCCATCATACCCTGCGGCTGCCTGCCGTGTTGGGCTGGCAGGAGCTGGGCAGGGACCAGGTAGGGGTTCCCATGCCAGCCTTCTGGGGTGGACTCTGAATCTGAATCCCACTGGATCTCAGACTAGGGGCCTCTGGCCTTCCTGCCCTTTATCACAAGCTCCACTCTTCTAAAGTTCAAAGAAAAACTAAAAACAAAAACCAGGCAGGTCCTGCACCAGAGGGATTGCAGCTGTATACATTTTTAATGGAAACAAGTCAGCCTCCTAAGTATTGCTTTAACAGGTTTATCGAAATCAAGTATTGGTGTGACTCACATTTTCAAAAATATATTTCTGGCCAATATACAATGGCAACATTCACAGCCTGGGTTCCCAGCCCTACCAAGCTAAGGAAGAACAAGCACTTGAAACTGGAAGTCCACCTCCTGGGCGTTGCAGCCCCCATGCTGCCCCCACAGGGTTCCCTGAAACTCCCCAACCCCATTCATCATGATGCCCAGCCCAGGGCCCATCGGTGCCTCCACGGCTGGAGGGGTCTGCTCTAGTGAGGGGCACAGGCAGGGGGTGCTGAAGTGTAGGACAGGCAAACTGGCTGGGTTCCTGTAAACATCACACCAGCAGGAAGTCACAAGCCCGGGGGCAGGGTGTAGTCTCCAGATGCCCGTGGCCTTCCTCGCCTTGGCACGTGGTCCCAACTCTCCGTCCCCCTCCTGGTTCAGGACAGAAGCTGCTGGGTTGGCCCGAGGCTCTTGGGGAAGCAGGTCTGCCAAGAAGACAAAGGAGGGGTCACCAGCAAGGAGGCACTGGCCAGCAAGGGGACATTTCAGTCCAGCTCCACCCCTCTTGCATTTGCGTTTGAGCTAGGCAATCCTCCTGCAGAGTGGGAAAGACCGTGTACACGGCTACATCCAGCTTGTTGGTTGAGATGGGGTCTAGCCAAGGTTTTGCCTAAACTGGACTTGAACTATGATTCTCTCAATCTCTGCCTGCTGAGTGGCTAGGACTATAGGCCCGAGCTTCCATGCCTGAATTTTATACTTTCTACCACACATCCACATTTTGACTGATTTGTCACATGAAGTCAGATGTGGAAGTCCTATTTTCTAACTGAGGCAGCATGTACATATTCAAAAAGTTTGGGACTTTGGGGCCAGATAGGGTAGTCATGCCTATAATCTCAGCTATTTGGCAGGTGAACGTAGGAGGAAAAATCCCAGGGAAGCCTGGACAAAAGCATGAGCTCTATATGAAAAACCAAAAGCAGAAAAAAAGTCTGGGGGCATGGTTCAAGTAACAGCATTTGCCTGGCAAGTGGGAGGCCCTGGGTTTAATCCCCATGAGTGCCAAAAGGGGATTAAAATTTTTTTTCTTAGTATTTCAGATGTTCAGATTAGGGATGCTTGAACAGTATTTAAAATCAAGACACTCCCCCCCCCATCACTACCTGAATAAAGCCAGGTGCCACCTGCCATAGAACAGGCAGCACTAAGAGCAGTATGGTAGAAACCACCAGTTCTGGCTCAGCTGCCCTGGCTACAACTGCTGGGCCTGGAAAAGGGGAAAGGTAGGAAGGCCAGGGGCACTGCGGCTGCCTGTGTCACGGCCAGGAGGCCCAGGAGGCATCCTCACAGCTGGGTGTATGGAGGCCCCAAGCCTCAGTTTCCCTCCCCATCTAATGGAGCTAATAAGCCCTGCCCCAGCCAACATCACCTTTGGTGCTCAGGGGAAGCCACACAAGTGTGGGAGGGGCAATTATTTTTAATTGCCTAGCTACACCTCCTGCCAGGAAGGAATCTGGGGAATGAAGTTTTGCCCACAGGGCTGGGGTGATGGCTGGACACTGGCATTTCTGTGGACTCACCTGGTACCAGTGACCTCATAGCTCCCCCAGACATGGACTCTGAGGTGCCAGCAACCAGCAAAGCAAGGAGCCCGAGGGGAGGGATAGGCTTTGAGACTAGAACCCAGCATCCGGTCTGACATGCTACAAACACAGAGCATGGAATTTATGTCAGCGCCATAGAACTGACCCAGGCTCTTAGGCAGGTATGGTACTGTCTTAAAGAGAAGGAAACTGAGGCTTGGGGAGGTAAAGCCGCTTATCCAAGGCCTTGGTGGAGCTGGAATAAGTCCAAATGTGTGACTGCAAAGCTCTAAGCAGCAACTGCAGAGGTTAGAGGAGCTAGCCTTAGTTATCACATACACAGCAAGCAAGCTGGCTGCTTAGGGGTCCATTGGGGCTGGAACTCAGCGCCTCTCCCTCCCCTTGGCTTTTTCACTCAAGGAAGATGCTCTACCACTTGAGCCGCAGCTCCCTTTATGGCTTTTTGCTGATTAATTGGAGATAAGAGTCTCACCAACTTGTCTGCCCAGGCTGGCTTTGAATCTCAATCCTCAGATCTCAGCCTCCTGTGTAGCTAGGAACACAGGGGTAAGCCATTAGAGCCTGGTGACATTTATTCATTCTTACCAAGTGATGATGGTTCTAAGGTAAATAAATCCACAAGAACTGGAGGTGGAGCTCAGATGTGGAGCACAAGCTTAGCATGTTCCGGGCTCTGTGTTGGATCCCAGCACAAAATAAATGAATAAACACATAAACCCACATTATAAAGATTTTTTTAAAAAAACTAATGCAGCACTAAAACTAACACAATCCAACATAAACTATAATGGGGAAAATCATAGCTTGATGATGGAAAGACGTGACAGCCATGCCTTGGCTGAGTGGCCAGTTACCACCAGTTACCATACCCGTGGATGGGGTGTCCGGGAGACACTCTCTCCTGTCATCTTCTGGTCAAGACAGCATCCTCTGAAGCGAACCCAGAGGACAAATCCCTGCCAAACCGGGCTGAGGCTGCTTACTCAAGGCCAGACAAACAATGCCAGCATGCCAATGCCACCCAGCCAATCCAGCCTGAGGAAGGCCCCCAGTGAATGCCCAGGGTGGTCTGGGGAAGGCCCTGCACCCCACATCACCCCCCTTTCACTGCTAAGGGACCATAGTGGAGCAGATGACACAGTCTGTATACAAAGATTAAGACCAGATAATCCCAGGACTGCATCCACTATCAAGTACACTGTAGAGATATATGTGTATTACAATCATGTTTGTAATTATTATATTAATTATAATACAGTTGTATAATATAAATATATATCAATATAAATAATATATATAATCTTTGTTCTAAAGTAAAACAGACTGGAATAGTCAGGAAAATAGGGGCATAAGGTATACAGCCCACTCTCAAATGGTTTTGAAACATAGTTGTACACCCATCTGTATGCATGTACAGACACCTATGAATGTACACACACCAAGAACACAGAGTGCTGTGTGCACACGAGCAAGATGTTAGCAAGGGGATTCAAGTTAAGAGTGTATAGGAATTGTTGGCATTATTGACATTACTCTGTAAATATGGAATTATTCAAAAGTAAAAGTTGGTTAGAAGCTGGGCACTGGTGGCCCATGCCTGTAATTCTAGACACTTGGGAGGCTGAGATCTAAGAATCACAGTTCAAAGCCAGCCTTGGGCAAGAAAGTCCATAAGGTTCTTATTTCCAGTCAACCTCCAGAAAATCCTAAGTGGAGCTGTGGCTCAATGTAGTAGAGTGCTAGCCTTGAGCAAAAATGCTTAGGGACAGCACATAGGCCCTGAGTTCAAGCTCCATGACCCGCAAAAACATTTGAGGGGTTGGAGGCATGGCTCAGATGGTAGAGCGCCAGCCAAGAAAACAAAAGCATCTGATATCATGTTCAAGTCCTAGTCTGGGAGGAAAAAAAAACAACACTCAAAAAGTACAGATGAAACAGGCCTGACACAAGGTGAATTAGTATTGGAGGAGGGAGGCTCTGAGAGACCCTCATAAAGTCCCCCTTCCCTGGGCAGGGGGCTACAAACAGGCCAGGCAAACCACAGAGCTGGCTCCCCAGAACTCTGGGTGGTGGGAAGCCGGTCCCAGGGCAGGAAAGCAGGTGAAGTCTGCCAAAGTCTGGACCACATTCAGACCTCCCTGTGCTTGGGGTGGGGGAGGGGGAGTAGTCCTTTTGCTCATGCAAGGGTGTAAATACACAGTGTATTGAGCACTTTTACACTTTCCCAAGTGTGTGTTCACACACACACTTCTCCATGAACACAGCATTATGTGAGCAAGCTGTTTATGATACACCAGAAAGTCCAAGTGCTGTCTTCTCCCAAGGCAGAGTTTCATGATCTGTTTATTGAAGAGGAAACTGAAAAAGGAGGTGGAGCAGCGAGTTGCAGCTAGGCCTGAGATCTGAACCCCGGGAGTCTGAAGCTAGGGTCCTGGCTCTTAACCACCCTATATACCTCCTAAGTAGGTGCTCAGTAAACACATAGGGGCTGAATTTTATGGGTCATACACTCACAAGAGAGACAGAGTAGAAGTGAAGGCTGCTTTCAACTTGACCTCTTTACCCCACTGCCTGGAAAGTCCTTTGCCCTTTGCCAGCATTTCCTGGACTGGCTTTTGTGTGCAGTTCATGAGTCCAGGTGAGAACCCGTAAGAGAGAGAGATTCGACCTTCCCCCCTCCACCTACGGAAAGTGGCATGGAGGCCAGATTCAATAAAACTATCTCCACATCTTCCTCATGTGGCTTTCCTGGGGCTAGCCACCTGATCCTGTACCCCCAGGTCTGGGCTTCCTAGGCCTTGTCCTGGCTTGGATTTGGGGGTGGAGGAGTGCATGCCCCAGGCCTGGGTGGGGTATTCCCCACTTCTTGGGGGTCACACAGAAAGCTTGTCAAGGGCAACCCAAGAAACACTTCCTGGTGTTTGTGCTCAAATAGCATTTGCTATCTATCTATCTATTTATATACATATACACACATATGTGTATATATATGTATAAAAAAGTCAAAGCATTTGGGCTTCGGTTTTTGGTTGCGAGTATGCCAGTGTTTCTACTTGGAAGCGGAAGTGTTGCTGTTGTTAAGTGGAGAGGATAAAATAAGACGTTCCTCACAAGGCGCTGTCTGAAAGTCAAGCACCTGGCTTGGAGACGGATTCATATCAGGACCACAGGGGACTAGCACACAGTTCAGCAGAATAAGAAGGACCAATATTTGTGGCTAAGTGACCGTCAAAGGCTCTAGAAGCAGGGGTGGTATGTGGATTTGGCCTCTGATAGGTGTCCTCAGCTTGTCCACATTCTCCATCTTCGCTGAGCTGGCCTCTGCCACTGCTGGCTGGACAACTTATGGCCTCCTCACTGGCTTCATGCTGAAACACTGACCCCTTTGGCTCATTCTGCCAAAATCTTTGCAAATGTGGATTGGATTGAGGCCTCCCCTTCCTCAAGCCTTCTACTGGCTCCCACTGCTCAGCTCCTGCCTGGCGTGGCTCCCTGCTGCCCATCACTGCCGCCTCCTGGGGGCCACACTGGCCTCCTTGGGGTTGTGGACAAGCCAATTCTCCCATCTCCTGTTCTTGGCACCCAACAGCTCCTTCTGCCTGGACTGTTTGTCTCCAGATCATGGTGTCTGGCTCCTTCTGTCAGTCTGGATGCGTCATCCCTTTGAAAGGCCTTCTTTGACCCACACTGAGTTGACATGGACATCTCGGGCACCGGGAACTGTTTTTAGTGTGAGGAAACTGAACGTGCAAGGGAAGCTCAGGTCTTTCTTGAGTTCTGATTGTGCCTCCTGCTCTTTCTCCCCAGGCCAGGGTGCCTACGTTGCCTGCCTGGCTCATTGAGGACTGAAAGTATGGAAGGCACAGGTAGGCTGGGGAAGAATGCTGAGCAGCTGGCCTAGGCCTCCCCTTGAACTTGACCCTGCTCAGCTCAAGAAATCTTGATAATGTCTTACTGGAGTGTTTTACCCTCCACCCCCAACAATGTTGCCAGCAGGTCCTGCCCAAGCCCCACCACCCTCTGCAACAGAGTGAAGGTTTGTGTTCACCCCACAATGTGATGATATTAGGAGGCTTTTGGAAGTAGTAGGTCGTGGGGGTGGTTCCCTGGTGAATGGCAGTCGTACTCTTAGGAGAACTGTGAAAAAGAAATTGTTGTTTGAGCCCATTCAGTCTATGGTATCTGGTTACAGGAGCAGAAGGAACTAACACCGCTGACTAGGGGCATGTTGGCAAAAGATTGGCAGCCCAGGATAGGTGTAAACTGCCTGCCTGGGGTGAGTAGTATTAGTATTTGTTTTCTAAAGAGGGGGCCCTGCTGCCTCTTAGGCATCCCTCTCATTGTTCCTCAGGCCCCATGCCAGGCAGAACTCCAGCCTCACTGGCCCACTGGGTCTTCAGCCAAGGAGTCCTACCTGCCCCAAGACCCCTCTGTGGACCCCGGCATATCTCTTATCAGAGCCAAGTGCTCCCTCTTCCTCTTTAGGTGTCTCTGGCCAGTTTTCCTCCTTCCTGGACTTTCATCACCCTACCTCTCACTCGCTGGGCACAAAGCTCCCAGAGGAAGTCCAGAAGCAGGACCTTAACATCTCAGTGCAACAATCCTGTGGTCTCTTCACCTGCTGACTCTACAAACCCCAAGGTCCTACAAACCCTGCAGATAAAGCCAGCCTGGGCACCAATGCCAGTCTGCTGGTTCTGGGAAGGCAGCTTGCAAAGCTGGCAGCTCCCGCAGATCTGAGCTGCAGAACTGACGCTGGCCACCCTGAAACCTGACTCCAAAACAGCAGCAGACACAAGGGGAAAGGAAGTACAGGCTTCTCTGCAGAAGAGTCCCCGGCCTGGGCCCCTTGTCCTCAATCCCCATCCAGTTCCGCAAGGAACTATGTTTCAAAGGCGATCGGTGCCTGGGCTCCTTACATCTTTGTCATCCCCAAATGTTTACCCTTTCAGGACTAGTGAGACTTTCCCCAAAGCCAAGGTCATCATCAAGACAGGCTGAGGAGGGGCAGGGAGGGAGGGGGCTGACACTTCTACCTCTAAACATTGAGCACAAAGACTTTTTCTAGAGGCAATGGCAGCAAGTTCCAGGACTACCCCCAAATATAATTTAGACCCTAGGTTTTCCCCTGTCAACAGCTGTTCCCTTTGATGAGAGAAGCTTTCCAGGCCCAGCAGAAGGCCTAAGACAGGCAGGCATTCCTGGCATCCAAATTAGGACCGGAGGAGATGGCTCAGGAGTCAGAAGCCTGGCCGAGGGATGAGTGTCTGCCCTGGGGACAACTTCCTTTCCCTCTCTCCAATCCACCCTCCTCCCAAAGAGGCACTTACAGACCTTGGAGGGCCTCTTCCTGGGGTCCCATCCGAGTCCAGAGAGCGCCCCAACCAGGAGCGGCGGCTGAGAGTAGCAGGTCATGGAGGGCATGGGGGATAGTAGTCAAGACCCTTACTCCAAGTACCCGTCCAAGACGTCGAGTTCCGAGTCTGCATCGTAGAGGCCGGAGCCGGGGTCAGAGAGCACACCGAGGTCCACGAGCGCCTGGTCCAGGTCCTCGGGCAGGAAGACGAGGCCCACGTTGAGGACGATGTACTCCATGAGGAAGGCGTAGTAGAGGATCAGCACGTTGACAAAGAACAGGCCCACGTAGAACATAGAGGACGGCAGCGGGGGCTGCACGTACGAGGCCAGGGGGCCCAGAGCGTCCAGGTGGGCTGCGATGCGGGCGCCGGGCATGCAGGGGGCGGCGAGGGCGGCGGCCACGGGGCGAACCCGGCGACCTCAGCCGCTGCAGCGCCCGAGCGGCCGGCGAGGGGGCAGCGCGGCCATCCGCGGGGGTCGCCCCGGGGGCTCGACCGAGGTGGCGCCGGGCCCCGGCTGGCCACCAGGGATCCGCGGCGGCCTCGGCAGATGCGCCGTGACCCCCCCAAGACGTGCAGGATGGGATCAGTGCACCCTCAGATCTGCCTGCACGGCCCCCCCACCCCGGATCAACTCGCTGGGAGGGGAGGTGCGACCCTCCGAGGCGACCCCGCGACGGTCCCGCTCTCTCGGTGCGCTGCGGCCTGGTCCCCTCCCACCGCGACTCAGCGTGTCCCGGCTGCCGGGCCTCCCGCCCGCCCCGGCTGACCCTCGAACCCCCTCGGTGTCCCCGCAGGCGCGGCACCCATGGCTGCGTCGGCCGCGCCGCCCTCCTGGTTAGTATCCGAGCGCCGCCTGCTCAGCGGCCCCGCGCTCATTGGCTCGCCCTTTCTTGCCTGTGCTGATAGGCCCGCGCAATTCCTGCGCTCATTGGGCAGAACTGTCCTGGGGAGGGGGCGTGTATCTACCAGCCACGCCCCTCCCCCAAGGGGCGGGCGTTCAGCCTTGGTCTACATTCATTGGTCAGCGCTGTCAGGGGGCGGGCTCCTGTCTGCGAGTTGCTTTTCTGGATGGGATCTGAGTTCGCAATTTTGCGTCTGTTCAGGTCTGCGAGTCCCGGGATTTGGGGGGCGCAGGGTGGTGGGCGGGGGGACAAGCCCAAAATGCAAATCAAAGTTGGATGGAATCCTAAAGATACCACAGCTGAAGGAAATTCCGGGCTTCCGCCATGTCTTCTTTGGAACTCCCGATGTTTCTATTGAAAATTCAGGGACATTCCCAAACATCACTTTTAATTAGTTTCCATAGGGTGAAGATCAATTGCCTCTCCAAATTCCTGCCCCTTGGGAGGATCACCCTTGGAAAGGACTCTGCATTATTGGGTTTGGGAAGACCAAAGTCTTCCCAAGACAGGTCAATTCTTCAGCCAGTAAGGTTGCTTATTATTTCTTTTTGCTTTGTGATCCATGCTAATAATGATAATGATAGTGATGCAGGTGGTTTAATAAACAACTAAGTTGTCCACAGTCCCACCTACAAGTTCTTCTGCTCACTGGCAATCTTTGTATATCCTTAGGAGACTGTTTGCCTAAGGTGATACATCTAAGTGCACACAGAGCTAGGTACTTAACATGCATTCCTTAATTGGAGCCAGGTAAGGTGATATTCTATTTTGCCTCTTTTAACAAATGAGGAAAGTGGGCCCTGGAACCTGTTGGGGATGATTGCATTTGGAACGCAGAAATCGTGTATGTGTGTGTGTGTGTGTGTGTGTGTGTGTGTGCCACTACTAGGGCTGGAACTAGCATTTCATTTAGCTTTTTTCCCCAAGGCTGACATGCTAGCACTTTAGCCACACTTCCATTTTCAGCTTTTTGCTGGTTAATTTGTGATAAAGAGTATCAAAGGCTTTCCTGTCCAGGCTCCTTTGAACTGTGATCCTCAGATCTTTGCCTCTCCACTAGCTAGGATTATAAGTGTGAGTCACCAGGGCCTAGCTAAAACTGCGCTTCTCTCCTCACTCCCTTCTTCATAACTTTTTTGCTCTTTTAGATGGATTGTAGAGAAAACTAGTACTGCTTGCTTCTAGTTCCCTAGAACCACTCATTCATTCATCCACTCTGCTAATACTATTGAACAACCACTAAGGAAGTCTTGGCTCCAATCTAGCCTCCCACTTCAATCCAGGTGGGAAATTTAAATATCTTGGCTCACAAAAGTTGTTCTTTCCTTCCTTCTGTCTTCACTGTCTCTTCTTCCTCCTCACCTTCCCCCTCCCCCCTGATAGTTTTGGAAATAGCATAGATTTTTGGGTGAAGACCATAGAAATCCTCAGAAAGTACAAGATGTTCAATTCTAGTACAATGTAGTTTGCAGACCTTTCTGTTCTGTATCTTTAAATGGGACTGGGAAAAGAAATAAGCTTGAGGACAAAGAAGGCTATCAGTGGCTTAATGCTGCTTTGGTTTACTGGGGGATGAAAATAAGGATTCTTGGGTTTGAACCCCAGTTCTGTCACTCATTAACCACCTGACCTTAGGCAGTCAAACTGTCAGTGATTCAGTTCCGTGGATGATAAATCAGGGATAATAATAGCATCCATTTTGTAATATGGAGGTCAGATCTGGCCAGCGAAAGAGGGCAGAAGCTGACTCCATCTCCACTATCTCCCTAGCCCCTCTGCTCAAAGGCCTGGGAAGATTCCCTCTCCTGGTAAACAATGGTGCCCCCCCCCCATCTGCACGCCAATTCTTATGGGTGTGCCTGGATTCCTACAGGAAGGGAAGCCCTATCCCCAGGTAATGGGAGTTCCTGAACCCCAAGAGACAGGGTGGCACATGGCCTATAGGTTACTGAACCTGTCTATCAAGTGCTTGGAACTGGGAGCTTCCTGTGACCCAGCCCCCTGACCTGACCCTATTTAGGGGCAGGCCAGCTCAGGCGCCATTGCACAGTGCCACATGCTCGAGTCTTGTATCCCTCATCCCCATGGCATCCCAATTCAGCCCTCCATTGGAACTGAATTGGTTTGTTGGTACTTGGAAATTCTCCAGAAGTAAGTCTCTGTGCCACTGTCCTGTTTTGTGTTATATGTTTTTCTGAAACCTGGGACCCGTCCATCTGGAACTTCCCCAATAAATTCATCTTTTTTACTTGAGACTCTCTGAGTGGTGGACTCTTGGATGGGGGATCCCCCCCCCCCCTTGGAAGCCATTACACATTTCATAAGGCTGTTGTGAGAACTTAATACTTTAATATTATGCTCCATGCAATATCCCCTCCCTCCTTTTTTTTTTTTTTTTTTTTTTTTTTTGGCCAGTCCTGGGCCTTGGACTCATGTCCCTGGCTTCTTCTTGCTCTAGGCTAGCACTCTACTACTTGAGCCACAGCGCCACTTCTGGCCGTTTTCTATATATGTGGGGCTGGGGAATTGAACCCAGGGCTTCATGTATACGAGGCAAGTGTTCTTGCCACTAGGCCATATCCCCAGCCAAAGTTTTAAATTTTGAGATAAGGTCTTACTAAATTGTCTACAATGGTTTCAAACTATCCTTTTGTCCCAGCCAACAGAGTAGCTAGGATGACAGGGAAGAAACATCACTCCAGGTTCTCTTCTTATTCCTATCACAAAAGTTAGGTGTTGTTAATAACTGAGCGGACCTTTCTTATTTAGGAAGTCTTCTCAGGGCTCCGCCCACAGGCCTCCCGTGCCCGCCCACTCAGGCGGAGCTGTGCCTCTCCTCCTCTCGCCCCACCTCTTCCTTCAAAGTTGCACGGTGAATGCTGGGACTTATAGTCCACCCACGGAGTCCTGCCGCGGAGGGCCTCTCGGGAGAACTGCATTTCCCAGCATTCCTCGTGGCTGCGGCCGTAAAGCGCGTCGGTGGAACGGCCGGTTCCGGCTGAATGTCAGTGAGGGGCTGTGGGCCGGGGAGGAAGGTGGTTGGCGGTTCCCCTACCACCTCCGCCTCCGCCGCCGCCGCCTCCGCCTCCGCCACCTGGGCTCCCACCGCGAGCGCTGGGCCGCTCGGCTGGTCAGGCATGAGACCGTGAGGCGAGCGCCGGGCCCGGGCTGCCGACATGTTTGGCCGCTCGCGGAGCTGGGTGGGCGGGGGCCACGGCAAGTCCTCCCGCAACATCCACTCCTTGGACCACCTCAAGTGAGCGTGCGGGGCGCGGGCGCGGGGCAGGGGGGCGGGGCGGGGAGCGGAGGGCCGCGGGTCCCGGGGCCCCGGACGCCGCCGGGGCGGGAGCGGAGGGCGCCGGGGCCGCTGGTGAGGTGGGTGCGAGCGAGGGCCCTGGGGCCCAGGGTTCGAACCTTACCCCGTCGCTCCTGCCCGTGTGACCTTGGACACGTCTCTGTGCCCACCTGAGAAAAAGTAACTGGAGGAGGCTTCGGTCTGTGGACGCGGACCGAGCCCACCGGAGGCCTCTTAGTTCTTAGGCAGGACAAGCTGAGGGGCCAAAGTCCTCCCCTCACTCCCCCCTCCCCCCATTCTTAGTACGAGACGGATCTGGGTTCGAATCTAGATGTATGCAGTTCAGGCTTGAGTGCCCTCGGTTGTACCTGCCTCCTGGGATTATGTGGCGGGTTGGTTGGATAAGAGAATGTTCAGAAAGCTCCATAAAGGGCATTGGTTAAAAGGAAGGATGTATTTTCTGGTGAACATCTAAGCAAGAGGCCATCAGCAGTAGAGCCTGGGGAGGACAGATGGCAAAAGTCCTGGGGAAGCAGGAGTGCCGAGATGAAGAGACTGCCTTGGAGTCGGATCTGCATTCAAATCGACTCTTACTACCTAATGGCTGTGTGACCTTGGTTAAAGTACCCCGCCTCTCTGAGCCTCCAGTTCTCTTGGTAATTGTGTTCATTAGTTCAGCAGGGCCTTCCTGGACCACTCCGTCTCATGGGCGGTCCTGCCACCTCCCCCCTTACCCCACTTTCTTTTTACTCTAACACCGCCCCCCCCCTTTACTGAACTGATACTTCCAAGAGAGCAAAGAGCTGCCTGCTTCTCACAGTTCTGTTCCCAGCATGGAGCACGGTGCCCAGCACACAGTATAAACTCAGTGGATATTTAAAAGAGTGAATGAGTTGAGGAGAGGTGTGTGTGTGTGTGTGTGTGTGTGTGTGTGTGTGTGTGTGTGTGTGTGTGTGAACAAATGGGAGAGTGATGGAAAATAGAAACTTTTGAAGAGAGTGAGTTCAGAGAGTAAGCTGATAGGGAGAAAGGGGGTGCTAAAGGGTCCGAGGAATAGGCAAACTTTTGATGGTAAGAAACAGGCAAAGAAACAGGCAGGCCCAGTGCAGTAGCTCCCACCTGTATTCCCAGCTATGGGAGAGGTAGAGACAAGAGGATCTTGGTTTGAGGGCAGCCCAGGCACAAAGTTAACAGGACTCCATCTCAAGAAATAGGTTGGGCATGGTGGTTCGTATCTGCAATCCCAGTTATGAGGGAGGCATAGGTAGGTAGTTTGCAGTCCAAACCTCATCCTAGTTAAAAATAACAAGACCTAGTGAAATGGACTGGAGGTGTGTTTCAGGTGGTAGAGCACTCGCCGGGACATGTTAGTTCAAACTCCAATATGAAAAAAAAGAGAAAGAAAAAGAAATACCACAGTTTCTAATGGGAAGTTAGTTGAAAGGCAGGGGTTGGGGGTGTGTGGAGAAGCTATGGAAAGGAAACTGGGTCTGTGGATAGGATGGGTGAGAGGGACCTAGTTGGGGGTGTGTCACATTTTAACCTGAGGGCTGGGGGGTTGGAGTGCTCTGTTCTTTCTGGCATGGAGCAGGCTTTTAACATGCTTCTGGGTGCCCAAGAGTCAAGAGCAGGGTGGTTTTGAGAGATGAAACAAGAGGCAAGGATGAGGACTAGGAAAGAGGCAGGGGAGGAGAGAGTGGCTAAAGGATTTCAGGAATTTACCCACTGGGTGGAAGTGGCTGGGCTGGCGAAGATGGGTTGTGGTTGTCCAGAGCTTGGGCTTGGAGCCAGCACCCCTGACCTGCAGGCTCTCACCTAACTCTTCCTGTCTCTAGCCCTCTAAATTCCTTAACTGTGTAGTCAGTGCTTTGGTCTGTCTTGCTCAGGGCATCTGTGGATGACTTCCTTTAGTCCTCACATGTCTGAGAGTTGTGGGGTCCATTATTGCTCTCATCTTATAAAGGTGGAGACAAAGGCCCGGAGAGCTTAAGTCACTTGCCTGAAGGTGACATACCAGCTAAATAGTGCCAGAGGCAGGACGACTCTGACCTGGCACTTGTCACTTGCCTCTGAATGGAACATGCCCAGTTTGGGGAACTTTCCAGTCATTTGCGTCTGATTGCTTGCAGGATACCCCTGCTGGCCAGCCAGTGCACAACCAGGAATGGCAGGGTCTCAAGTTCCTTGTCAGGTTCACAGTCCGGGTAAGGGGAAATTAGCTGCCTATTTTTTTCTTCTTTTCTTTTCCCTTCCTTCCCTCCTTCCTTCCCTTCCTTCCCTTCCCTTCCTTCCTTCCTTCCTTCCTTCCTTCCTTCCTTCCTTCCTTCCTTCCTGCCAGTCCTGGTGCTTGGACTCAGGGCCTGAGCACTGTTCCTGGCTTCTTTTTGCTCAAGGTTAGCACTCTACCACTTGAGCCACAGCTCCACTTCTGGCCTTTTCTATATATGTGGTGCTGAGGAATTGAACCCAGGGCTTCATGTATACTAGGCAAGCACTCTTGCCACTAGGACATATTCCCAGCCCAGCTGCCTATTCTTGATCAAGCTGATCCGCTCATCTATAATCCAGCCTGAAGAGCCTGGCCATTTGTGGCATGAGGCTTAAAAGATCTCAGGGTGCCATGCGCAGCCAGTGCCACCCCAGCGTCATGCTGATAGTCATTTGGCCATGATAGTAAACATCTTGGGTACAGAACAGCTCATTCCCCGAGGGCATCTGCAGGCCGGTGGGGGTGGGGTGGGGAGGGAGACAGCCTGAGAGCCAGTGACTACAATGTGTCCTGTGCTGGCACAGCAGGTGATCTGGGATTCTGTGGCATTCCTTCTGAGAGCTTTGTGGCTTGAAATGCCCCAAGGATGGGTAGGAGGCCCCACGTGGCACAGACAGATGTGGGAGGGCATCATAGATGGATTTTGTGGCTTGTTGAGCTGCGAGCTGTGGGGACCAGGCTGAAGATAGATGGGGCTTTGGCCTTTATCTGACTGTAGGGGACCAACACTCAAGGGCTGCTCAGGAACGAGGAGCAGAACTTTCCATGTAAAATCATCAGTCTTAGGCAAGCTGGTCACCTCCCAGTGATAAGTGTCAGTTCCGAATACATTTTTGTGCTCTAGGACAGTATGGAAGAAGATATTTGAAACACTTTAGAGTTTTTTGTTTGTTGGTTGGTGTTTTTCAGTTTTCCTTCTAGATGGGAGTGAATTTACTTATGCTAAAAAATGAAAAACTGTGTTCCTGGGGTCTTTGCCTACCGAGCTGGGTTAGTGGCTTTGTGGAGGCAGGTTGGAATAGACAAGAGGTTATTTGCTGCACATCATTGGTGGCTTATTGCCTAGACTTGAGTCAAGGCTGTGGCATTAACTGACAAGAGCCTAGCACTAGGCAGACCTGTGCTATGGTGTCCTTTGATTGCTGCTGCGATGTCCTGTTGACAGGGGACTGTGAATCCACAGGCTGGAAGAAGTTGCTTGCTGTGCTCCAAGTGTCTTAGGTCGGGATGGTCGGCTCCTGCGGGCACCCCATAGTAGAGGTTGGGTGTATTGCTGGAGTCCACCCTCAGCCCTTGGTATTTCCTCAGAGCCGTTCTCCTCAGTTCCTTCTCTTTGGTTCCTTTCTTAGGAGGCTCCAGGCTCAGAAATGCCTGGGAAAAAGAGAGCTTCTTTTTCTGAATATCGGCACAAGCCCAGAAATGGAGTCTCCAGAGCAAGTGACTCCCTGAGGGTGTCCCTGTGGCCAGGCACGTGGATGTTGCGTTGTCCCAGCTGTCCTGGTGCATTCTTTCCCCACCATGCTAGCAGACAGAGGATGGGAGCTAGGGGTAGGTCCAGTGGGAGGAGCAGTGGCAGTGACCAAAGAAGCAGGGCATGCACCCACAGGCTGCGCTCACCTGCTTTGGTTCACTCAGTACCTGGCCCTGAGACTGAGGGGCACTGTACTACAGAGTATTTCTTAGCTCACCCAAGGGGTCCCAGCCACCCTCTAGGTCAAGTCTAAGCCTTGTGAAGGAGTTTGAGCATCAGGAGCAAATGCTGGAAAGCCCTTGCAGGTTTGAACCAGAGAGCTCTGTGGTCCTCTGTACTTGAGAGAAGGGGCTAGGAGGTCCAGGCTGGATTGTTGCAGTTTCCTACTGTGATCCACCTTCATGGTCTTCTCTGCCTCCCATGCTTACCTGCATGCACCTTTGCTGTCCACACCTGAGCTCTGCTCTTCCCTTCCTGCCACCCAGAGATCTAGCTCTGTCCTTCAAATAAATCGCTCTGTTGATGGCAGTCACGTCAGTTGGAGTCTCACTGTCTTCTCTAGCATCCATGTTTCTCACTCCCTGGATACATTATTGTAAACTGTCTGCTCTTCACGAGGACTGGCCACTAGAACCTGCAGGTGGTCAGGCTTCCTCCTGCCCTTAACCTTGACTTCCATCTGCAGGCAGCCACCACCCAGCTCTCAGGCTTGTCCTCTGCCCTCAGAAATCATCTTAGTCTTTCCTGGTATCAATGTACACTGATGGCAGCTTCCTCGGCTGCCCCGGCCTGGCACAGTTCCTGCCAGTCCCCGTGTCTGCAGGAGCTTAGCATTCTCCACGCCCCCACTCAGTGCACCTCAATCCCAGTCCCACTCACAGTCTCGGTTTGACATCGTGGGGGTGTGTGGGGGGATGAGTCACCAGAAGCACCTTTGCCTAATCGGAGCCACCCTGCATGGAGTCCTTCCTGATTCTGCTGGCCACAGGCTGGCTACAGGTTGGGACATCCTGGAGACTATCTTGAGGTCTCTGCCCTATCACTGAGCTGGCCAAACTGATCCACTGTCCCCCACCTTTTTCCCATGCCCAAGCAATTGTTAAGTGGAGTTGAGTGAAGAAAGCTAGAATGCTAGGCCCCCAGCCTCCTGTGGTTCTGTTTTTTCCCTTCCGACTCCCAGTCAGCACGTGCAGGGAAGGGTTTGAGGAGCCCCAATGGGAACATCCTGAGATGCCTCTTATAATGCCTGTAGCCATGCTCAGAGATGGCCCATGGAGACAGGCAGGGGCCCTAGTTTCTCCTCTGAAACACTGTATTTCCATGGGGTGCCAGCAGGCTGCAGGCTGCTTTGCTTGCCCTGCTTTAACTTGTGAGTGGGGAGACTCAGGAGGAAGCAGGGTTGGGGGAGGAGGGACTTGTTTATGGCCTCAGTCCTTGGTGATGAATCTCCAGGGTGCTGGTTGCACTTTGGCAAAAGGTTGTATTTTTCGGTCTCCAGACACAGCAAACTGCAGTTCCCCTGTCAGTGAGGCTGGCCAATGCACAAGGGTCTGATAGCAGGGCCTCTCTGTCTGCAGAGCTGCCATTGGGGGACAGATGCTGTTGGCTCTTCCACAGTAGTGGAAGAGGGGTACAGGCCCACAGAAGGACTTTCCTCACCACCTTCTGAGTGTTTTGCTGGCTTTTTGGCTTGTTGTTTGTCTGTGTGGTTTTCTTGAGTCAGAGGCACTCATTACTGTAAATGCCTGGCTAAGCAAAGTGTTGTTTACACCCTGGTTTGCATCTTCTGTAGTATTCCTGTTCTAGGAAGGGGTTAGACTGGCTCTACTCAGATAGCTCAGCCTCCCCAGCCTAGCTGCCCAGACACTTTGACATCCCCAGACTTTAGGACATTTAGATTGGCTCTTGGAGGGGGGAGCCTCCACCAGGAACACAGTCTCTGGGTCTGTCGCTTCTTTGACTGGGAAAGACGCTTGTGACACTTGTGTACCTGTAGCTTGGCCCCAAGGTGCTATGTGAGCATCAAGATTAGTCCTTCTGCAGGGAAGCAGAACACAATTCCAGCTACGTAAATACACCCAGCAAAGAAATGAATTCCAACTCCTGCAGTGGTCCCAGCCGCACAGCTGGCAGCCCTCATTTCTCTCTGCTTTTGTCAAAAGTTTTCACTGCCTCTGAAATGAGTGGTGCATTTTGACGCAGAAAGTCATTAACCTGTTTAGATTTCCAAGCTAATTCAGTTACTTGATCTCTCACAGCTCTGGAATGAGATACAGCGTTAAAATATTAAATCTGAATCCATCTGGCTCTTTCCCAGTTTGTGTGTCAAGGGCCTCTTTCTAAAGCCCTGGATGAACTAGGGTGCTAGGACATTGTGTGGACCAGGACAAGCCAGGTACAGTGTGATATCATAGGGCTGTAGCCTTGACATCCAGCTCCATGTTGCATTTCAGCAGGGAGGTTGTGCCCACTGACACCATTTATACCCGCAGCAAGGAGCCTCAGTTTACTTAGGGCTAAGAGACATGGGCAGAAGGGGCAGGGTTGCTGCAGACACTCCGTGCCACAGTGCTATGGAGGCAGCTCTCCAAATTTAGCTGGAGATTGAGGCCAATGTCAAAGGCGATCTTACAGGTATTTCAGTGGGCACTGAAAAGGTGATTTTAAAATAGAGGCAGAGCCAGGTGCTCATGTCCATCATCATAGCTACTTAGGAAACTGAGATCTGAGGATGAAGTTCCAAACCAGCCCAGGAGACAAATCCAAGAGACTCTTATCTCCAGTTAACTAGCAAAATAAACTGGAAGTGGAGAGGTGGCTAAAGTGATAGAACACTTGAGTGAAGCCTTGAGTGAAAAGCTGAACAAGAGTGTGAAGCCCCCAGTTCAAGCCCAAGTGCCACGGAAATGCTAAGCATGGAGAAAGGGAAAGATAATATTGAAAAGGCTGAAGGAAAGAAGATGGGGGCATACCTTACCCCGTGGCAAGCAGCAAGACTTCTGCCAGCAACTGCAGCCAGCATGGTGAACAGCTGGTATGCTGTTCACATGATGCACCAACAGATCAGAGCAGCTAGAGCAACAGAAGGACTTACGTCATCACCTGATGGCCGACAGGATGCCACTGGAGTGCATGAGAGAAATGAAGACCCTCAGTAAACAGGGCTGGTCAGCCAGCACTCCATGTAGAAAAATAGAAAACTTGGCCTGTCTCTTCCGGCACACACAGCATCCAGCCCAGTGTCCCTACGTCTCAGGTGCTCTCCTAACAGTGGGCAGTCCCCAAGGTTATGTGATTCTGAGGGTCCTGTGACACCCTCACCCAGTGCCAGGCTCATGCAAGCTCCCAGAATCTTCCTGCTGGACTGGCTACTCCACCCTTCTCTTCTTGTAAAGGGTTCCTTATGGTTTCCAGGATTTTTTCCCCTAGAGATTATTAGTGAAAGCAAGCACCATAGGTTAAGTGGCACTGGGTCACATAAGAGTAGCATCTGCCTGCCTAGCCGCCTCTTTAACTGCCACCATGACAGCTCCGTGTTACTGCTGACTCCATTTTCAGGCATGAGAGCTGAGGTGCATGGAGGTAAAATTAGTTGATTCAGGATCACCCAGGTGGTGAGTGACAGAGATGGGCATAGCCCAGGCACATGTGGACCAGTGTCTGCAAGTAATCCACACACTTCACAGCCTTTGCCCTTGTCGGGTTCTCTGTACCTCTCTTCACAAAGTGAGGCCCGCCTTCCTCAGCTGCTTGCACCAGCCCGATCAGACTCCCTCAGCCCTGGGCTGTTATGCACAGCTTGGGAGGACATTGGTAGTGGCCCCACCACAGCAAGTGAGGTAGAATATTAACAGCAGGCAACATTGCTGTGCAGCCAGTGCTTGTCATTGAATGGCTGCAGGTGACTGCTGCCTGCAGAGAGCTGTGGTAAGGGGCCTGGCAAGGGCCACAGTGAGGAAGGGGCAGGGCAAGGGATCGAGACTGTTGGACTGCCCAGCCAAATGCCTCACCAGGTCTGTACTGTCACTCGCTGTGCCTGGCACTTGGATCTCCACTGTGTTCAGTCTCGTATGTTGTGATCTACTTACGTTCCTGGTGGCTGTCCCTGCCCCCACAGCATTTCCCGAGCACCGGCTCTGCCCCAGATATTGAGGACTATATTAGTGTCACCAGGAACAAGAAGACATTCTTGCCTTGAGATATGAGCCTCATGAGGTGCAGATCCTTGTGACTCTGGGAGGTCTGTGCAGTAGTGAAAGCACACGAATGCAGAGGTGCTGATGAGAGGGTTAAGGAGGGTGGGGATGAGGGGATGAGGATGAGACTCCCTCTTTAGGGAAGGCTTCACCAAGAGCTGCCTGAGGTGGGCTTTGACATAGGAATAAGAGTTTTCTGGTTGGCCATATTACACAAAGAATATAAGCCATATGCAACAGGTCCTGCCTATAACCTTAGCTGTTTAGGAGATAGAGATCAGGAGATTGCAGTTTGAGGCCAGCCTGGGGAAAAAATTAGCAAGATGCCATCTCAACCAACAAGTCAAGCTTGGTGGTTTATCTTCTATCATTCCATCTTTGTGAGAGGCCACAGGTAGGAAGATGATGAGATAAGGCTAGTCCAGGACAAAAGAGTGAGACCCTGAAAAGTAAAAAGCAAAAAAAAAAAAAAAAAAAAAGGGTTGGGGGGTGTGTGGTTCATGTAGAAAAGTGTCTTGCCTAGCAAGGGTGAGACTTGAGTTCAAACCCCAGCACTTAAAAAATAAATAACATGCTGTTGGCACACGTTTGTCATCCTAGCTACTCAGGATGTCGGGGCCTCTGAGACCCCTCTCCCCACTTCTCCGGAGGAGATGCCCAAATGTTGGGGTCTCTAGGACCCCTTTCCCCCTATCTCCCGGGGAAATGCCTAAATCTGTGATGGATTACGCTAGGTTGAGGAGAAATGCCGAGGCCCCCCTCCCCGGTCCCCTTACGTGTGGAACGGTGGCAGAGAGAGAGAGAGACATTGGGGAGGCAATTCGATGGTCCATGCGCCTCAGCCGCGCAGAGGGCGGGCAGAATTTATTACGATGACAAAGGCGGAAGGGGAAGGACTTGGGGTGACTGACTGATTGGCTGACTGGGCTGCCCCAATCAGGTGATGTCATGAAACTTCCTCTGTGGGCGGGGGCTACAGCC
This sequence comes from Perognathus longimembris pacificus, assembly GCF_023159225.1. NCBI lineage: Eukaryota > Metazoa > Chordata > Mammalia > Rodentia > Heteromyidae > Perognathus > Perognathus longimembris. The sequence goes on along the minus strand of NC_063183.1, from coordinate 11,462,997 downwards.
CCCCAAGAGCTGGGTCTCTGTAGAAGTCCCCGCCATAATGGCATGCACGAGTTCGCCCCAGGGGCTGGGGGCTTCTCTTCCTGTTAAGGCCAGAAGGTGGGAGGGGCTCCCTCCCACACTGCCCAGGGCTGGGGGTAGGGCAGCGTGAATCCCCAACATCAGGAGGCTGAGATCTGAGAATCCTGGTTCAAAGTCAGCCCAGGCAGAGAAGTCTGTGAGACTCTTATCTCCAATTAACCACCAGAAAACTGGAAGTGGTGCTGTGGCTCAAGTGGTAGAGTGCTAGCCTTGAATTTAAGAGCTCAGAGACAGCGCCCAGGCCCAAAGTTCAAGCCCCACAACTGACAAAAAAAAAAAAAAAAAGAAAGAAATAACAAAGTATATTCTGGGTAGAAATCATTGGGCAGAAAGGCCAGTCAATTGGAGTTAGACCTTAAAGATCTTAAGCTCCCCAGTCTTGTACTCAGGCCACCTCCTCGGTGAGCTGTGGTGCTTATGGATGGATGTCATCTTCTCAACAGGGGGAGAATTGTTGGGCTCGATCTACTTCCCCTCCGCTTGAGGGGGCGGGGGGAAGGGGCTTGTCCACCCCTTCCTGTGTGGTCCTTTATCGCTCTCACGTGGGAGCAATGGCCACAGGTAGCCCTCGGTAGCGTGTGGTTGCAGGGTGCCCCAAACCCACCAAGGAAGACACAGATGCGTGGGTCCCTGGAGACCGCCTCTAGGACATCTGATTTATTCAAATGAGGCGCCAAGAGATATACCCCAAAGGCAGGCACAGGAGAGGGGCCCCTGATTGGCCCCAAGGGCTGTCCATCAAGTGATGTCAGGGGACTTCCCTTGTGGGCGGAGGCCCAGCCCCCCCAAGGATTGGGTTTCTGGGGTCCCGGCCATCAGACACGTGCTCGCCCCTGGAGGTGGGGGCTTCTCTTCCTGTGGAAGGCGGAAGAAGAGGGGACGGGCCAAAGCCAGCTGTGGCCTCTTAAAGGCACAGCTGTCTCCAACAGAGAATTACTATTTTTGGAGGGCAGTACTTCTTATTGCATATTAAAAAGCATGTGTAGTTTCTAAGAAAATTAATTCAGTGCTTGATTATACTGTATCTTTTTTTTTTTTTTTTTGGCCAGTCCTGGGCCTTGGACTCAGGGCCTGAGCACTGTCCCTGGCTTCTTCCCGCTCAAGGCTAGCACTCTGCCACTTGAGCCACAGCGCCGCTTCTGGCCGTTTTCTGTATATGTGGTGCTGGGGAATTGAACCTAGGGCCTCGTGTATCCGAGGCAGGCACTCTTGCCACTAGGTTATATCCCCAGCCCTATACTGTATCTTTAAGATGAAATGATAGCAACACTATTTAATAATCCATAAATCCCAGATCCCCAGAAGCAGCCCTTTTTTTTTTTTTTTTTGCTTTTTACTTTTCAGGGTCTCACTCTTTTGTCCTGGACTAGCCTTATCTCATCATCCTCCTACCTGTGGCCTCTCGCAAAGCTGGAATGATAGAAGCTTGACTTGTTTTCTTATTGCTCCATTTGCAAGGTCTCACCTCTTAGATCCTGCCGTTCTTGGAGACTCTAGATGGACTAGTCCTAACTCATCTTTCCATCCCTCCTCTCACCTGCCCTGCCCACCACAGGGGGAGCCAGGTGACTAACCCACTTACTTCCCTTTGGGTCTACTTTTCCTTCTCAAGTCTGGGGCCCTTTGGTAGATGGATCTGGCCCCTGAGAAGCTATCCTAAAATCCATGCAGCTGGCAGCCCCTGGGCCCCACATTGGCCAGGCCTAGCCATAGTGGTTCTGGTAAGTCTGGCCTCTCCGCTGCCAGCAGAGAAGCTAGAAGACTGGACTTGATGTGCCTGTCTGCCCCCTCGCTGACTTCTGGGCCTGTTGGTGTGGACAGAGGACCCAGTGCGTGGCCTCTCAAGCCCACTTTAACTTTGTGAACATAGTACTCTGTGCTCAGTGAATAAGATGGCTGACCCTGGCTTGTGAGCTACCAACTTCACTTGAGTCCTAGTTTCAGAGGCATACTGCACTAGAGGGGGTTAATGGGCATTCCAAGGGCAGTTTCATCACATTGGATTCCTGTTCTAGCCACTGGCTTTGGGACACACCCTCCCTGAGCTGTGACTCCCATCTCTGGATCTTAGCACCAACCTGCTTCAGGTCCTGTGTCAGGCACTCGTGCACTGAGCCATGTGTCTCTGTTGGCATCACATCATGGGGTATGTGTGAGTGTGCATGAGCATGATCTCCCAGTGGGCTCCAGTAGCCCCATGTACTGCTGGGAAGGTGGCTGGGGAGCTGTCATCAAGGCTCTGGTGATGCTCCTGTCACAGTCTGGGTCTCTACTATTTAACCTTTCAAAGTATCATCAGCCATTTTTTTTTTTAATTGAATGGTGACATGACCTGACTGGAAATTGTGCTCCCGGTGTCTGAAAATGTGCTGTCTCCGAAGTGCTACTGCTGGCCATTGGGCCTGCTTTCTCACCAACCTAACCTCACATCCTTCCCGCCTTCCCAGGTATCTGTACCATGTGTTGACCAAAAACACCACCGTCACCGAGCAGAACCGGAACCTGTTGGTGGAGACCATCCGGTCCATCACCGAGATCCTGATCTGGGGAGACCAGAATGACAGCTCAGTGTTCGAGTAAGTGTTTCAGTGCTGCAGCTTTCCAATCCCGCCCCTTCCTTTGAGTGCTCTGCCAAGTGTGCACCTCAGGATGCAGACTTGACACTTATTTGGTCCTGCTCGAGTCTCTCGCTCCATGGCTGTCCTTGAACCTTTGTAGAGGCCAGCAAACAGTGAGGAGGGATGGGAAGGAAGAAGTGCCAGGTAATTTTCCACACGTAGTGTCTGAGGATCTCCCAAAGGCAGAGGAAGCACCTGTATGGTGAGCTTGTAGATGGACAGAAAGGCTTTGCCCCCGGTAGAGGCTACCCACAGAGTGTGTGTGTGTGTGTGTGTGTGTGCGCGCGCGCCGTTACTGAGGGCCTAGCACCCTGCTAAGCTTTGAGGGGATAGTGAGATGGTCTCTACCTTGCCTTAAGAGGAGGGCTCCCCAGTTTTGTTCAAGGTCACCTGACTGGTAGGTGATGAAGGAGCAGCTTCACCAGTGTGGAGAGACCTAGGAGTGGGTTACTCCCCGCCCTCATGCTCCCTACGTGAGCAGGCTCAGGCTAAGCTCTTTGTCTTTCTGAGCCTCAGTTCCCACATCTTTAAAGGAGAGAGCAGAAATCCTCTGTGTAGTGCCTGACCCAGAGCAGGTGTTCAGGGATGACCGCGAGTGAGAAGCTCAGCATGCTACCTGCACCGGGGACTGCAGAGGCCAGACAGATACCACGACTGGCCTCCCACAGGCGTCTAGAGCTTAGTGAAGGATGGCATCATAGGAACGGGGTGGTGGAGGCCCAGGCCTTGCAAGTATACCGTGTGTTGTGTCCACCCGTGCTCCTGGGTCAGCCACCCACTGACCCTTTCCTGCTCTCTCCCCAGCTTCTTCCTGGAGAAGAACATGTTTGTTTTCTTCCTTAACATCCTGAGGCAGAAGTCAGGCCGCTACGTGTGCGTGCAGCTGCTGCAGACCTTGAACATCCTGTTCGAGAACATCAGTCACGAGACCTCTCTGTGTAAGCGCAATGCTTGATACTGGCCTCCGCTCTGTGGGGCATCAGCAGGGCATAGCACGGTGCAGTTCTGTGCATCTGTGTTTACTGCACCCGGGGCTTGGCTTGGTCACCCTAGTGAGGTAGCTGAGTGTTTGGGTGGGAGCAGTTTGTTTACTGTTTCACTACTGGTTTTTGGTGAGAACTCTTAACTGGCTTGTAGACAGCTACTGTCCTGGTCTGTTTTCAGTTGCTACAGCAAAGCACCTGAGGCTGGGTAATTTTGAAAGGAAAGAGGTTTGTGTTGGCTCATGATGTTGAAGTGTGAGAAGTTCAAGGTTAGGCAACCATATTTGGAGAGGCCTTGCATTACTTCAACTCACGGGCAAGAGGGTTCATGGAAAGAGAGACCACTGCGCTGTCCACTCATGAGGCTGCACCCGTCACCAGACACCTTCCTGAGCCCACCTCCTAGTGCTGCCACATAAGAGGATTAGGGTTCTAGCCCATGATTTCTGGGGACACCAGGACCACAGCAGCCACCTTCCCCCCATGCAGCCCTTCCTCTGTGCATGCAACTGCACCAGACAGTTCAATCTGTCTCTTCCTCTTGTGGGGACACCACGTCCATCAGATTAGGACGTGCCTTTACAACCCCATTGGTCCTTAGTTACTGCCTAAAAACCCCCATCTCCAAATGCAGTCCCCTTAGGGGAGAGCACTGAGCATATGTATCTGCTGGAGACTATAAATTCCAAGACTGTGAGTTCAGACTGTTAACTTTGAGTTTACTTCTGTGTGTTGGGACACTGAGGGGTTGGCACTGTCCCTGTGTTGAGCGATTTTTGAGTGTCTGCCTTTCTTCTTCAGGGCTCATAGGAAAGCATCAGCTATCCAGGCACTAGTGGCTCACTCCTGCAGTCCTTTCTACTCAAGAGACTGAGATCTGAGGATTGCTCTTTGAAGCCAGCCGGGGCAGGAAAGTCCCTGAGACTCTTACCTCAGCGATCAGAGTTGTGGAGCTATGGCTCAAGTGTAGAGAACCAGCCTTGAACAGCTCAGAGAAAGCACCTAGGACCTGTTTAAATCCCAGTATTGCCACAAAAAGAAAAAGTCAGCTGCTGATTAATCTGCCCAGGGCACAGGTAGCAGAAGGGTTTTTAGGGGTAAAACTTTCTCCCAGTCCCTCAGCTTTAATTCTGCTGCCCAGCCAGGGAAGGTGGCCTCTGAGGCCAGTGCCTGCCTTCTCTAAGCACAGGGTTAGGGCTGGTAGTGTCCTCATTTGAACATTGAAGGAGGCCAGAGCATGCAAGGGTGTCAGCCCAGGACAGTTGCTCAGTTGTCCTCAGGGGGGCTTGTCACTGGTGGAAGGGGTGCTGTTCAGCATCCTACAGGGCCCAGGACAGCCCTGGACAGCTCACCAGCCCCATCAGTGCTGAGGGCAAGCATCCTGGTTTAGTTCCTGGTGTTCCTCAAATGATCCAAGATGGCCACACCAAGCCCGTGTGCAGCCTTCTAGGAAGAGGATGAATGTCTTGATCAGAGGCAGGCCCTGTCCCTGGGGCAGGACAAAAGGTAAACTCTCTCCTGCGGGAGAGCCGGGGCTTGTGCTTCACAGCAGTGGCCACTAGGTGGAGCTGCTGTCCCACAGATTTCCTCATGCTTCCCATAACCGCAGGTTGACAAATGTGGGCTGATTCATGGCTCCCAACGCGGTTTCCCTTGTTACCAGCTTCTGTTTCACTGGATATGAAACTAGTGCGGTTTCTAATTTGAGAGGGGAAGACCCAGCTTGTGGCACAGGCCCAGGACTGAGGCCAGGACAGTGCTGACTCAGACCAGCTGGCAGAGGAGCAGCTAGAGAGGACCGGGGCTCCAGGACAGAGCCTTGGCCTGAGGGCAAGTCCATCCTCCCTCATGCCTCTGGTAGTCCTTCCTCCCTCCCTCCATCCCTCCATCCCTCCATCCCTTCCTTCTTTCTTGGCAGTATTGGAATTAGAACTCAAGGCCTCAGCTTTGCCAGGTTGTATTTTCATTTTCATTAGATTCTAGGAACTTTTTAATTTCCCCTTTATTTCTTTAATGGCCCATTGGTACTTTATAATATGCTTTTTCAGTCTCCATAGGTCTGATATAACATAGGAAGTTTTTTTTTTAATTAAAAAAATGCTAGTCCTGAGGCTTGAACTCAGGTCCTGGGTACTGTCCCTAAGCTTTTGTGTTCAAGGCTAGTGGCTCTGCCACTTTGAGCTCAGTGCCATTTCTTGCTTTTTGATGGTTAGGCTTTCCTGCCTGGGCTGCCTTTGAACCTTGATCCTTAGAGCTCGACTTCCTTGAGTAGCCACCTACGCCTGACTCAATTTTTCTTATTTTAGCCAAGATTTGCTTTGAGTCTTAAAATAGTTTCTATTTTGGAGAAGATTCCATATGTGTTTTGCAGCTGCTGGATGAAATAATACTCTGTGGGCATATTGCTAAGTCTGTGCGCTCTGTGGTGTCATGTCATTTGGAGGTTTCTTTGTTGAATTTTTTGTTTCTGTCTGTTGGTCAGAGTGGGGGACTGAAGCCTCCCACTGTTACCATGCTGGGGTCTTTTAGTACGTGTAAGTCCAGTGAACTTGGGGTTGGTCAGCATTTGGTGTGGGTATGTGAAGGCTGATATGTCCTCTCCAGGGAGCTTCCCTTCACTAATACGAAGTAACTTTCCTTGTCCTTCTGACTACTTTGAGTTACTTCTCTCAAAACCAGACAGAGACACAGACAGCAACAAAAAGCAATTGGTTGAGAAGGCATATGTCTTGCTGTATTCCTGGGCTCGCTTCAAACCATAATCCTCCTGATCTCACCCTTCCACGTAGCTAGGATTACAGGCATGAGCCATTGTCCCCTGGATTGTTTTTATTTTTACTTTCTGATCATAGAAGGAAACTGCTTTTATTGTAAAACAACAAAATAAGTGCAGAAAGTCAAGTTTTTATAGCATCCCACTTAGACAGCACCTTCCAGGTGCCCCCTTGCCATTTGCCTCGCTGGTCCCAGCTTCCAGTCCTCTCAGATCTCACCATCCTCCCTGGAGCCTCCAGATGTAGTTTACCAACTGCATCTTGCTGTGCTAGCCTAACACCTCCACCCGACAGTGGGCATGTAGGGACTTTCCAGGTTCTCACTGTTAGAAGCAGCCATCACCCAGATGTGTCGCTAGAGAGACTGAGATTACCTCCAAAGCCACACGGTGAGAGGTAGCAGAAAGATCCTAGCTGAATGAGAGAGGCCCCTCCCCTGCCACAGTGGTCACCCATCACCCATCACCCACAGGGCCACCGCTTAGAGGCCCTGGAAGAGTCCCCGTGGGCAGCAGATGAAGTCTGTGGCTGTTCCTCATCTCCAGCACACCTGAGACATGCAGGACTTCACTGGAAGCCCTGGCATGACACCTGTGCTGCCAGCCACCCAGAAGCCATCACAGTTCACCCCACTCAGCACTCCCTTCTCCTGTCTCCTGGGCCCACCACTGGCATGATAGCACAGAGGAAAGAAGCGCTCTAGTCACCGGACTCACCCGAGGGCCAGGTAGTCAGACAGGAGGATGAAGGACAGCTAGCACACACTTGAATGTGCCAAATGGGGCAGCTTTTTATAAAGTGGTTTGTGAGAAAGCCTCTGCCCTGCCCAATCACCCCCCTCCACCCCCAGTTAAACTTTTCCAACAGTGGAAAGACATTTAAGATGCTTGCCTTTGAGCTTTGTAATGCCGTGCATGCATGTGTAGTAGGTGATTTCCTCGCAGCTCAGTTAGCAGGTTTGCGTGCGCTCCCATGGTCCCTTGCTTGTTACTGGCACCCTTTGCTCCTCCTCTCTTTTGCAGTCGCAATTGACCTGTCGGTTTTGCTTTTCTTTTCTAGATTACTTGCTGTCAAATAACTATGTAAATTCAATTATTGTCCATAAATTTGACTTTTCCGATGAAGAGATTATGGCATATTATATATCGTTCCTGAAAACACTTTCACTGAAGCTTAACAACCACACTGTCCACTTCTTCTACAATGAGGTAAGGGGTTACCAGCGGGGCCCGCTGGGGTACAGCTAAGCTGGCACAGCAGCACCTCCTGTCTGTTGGAGTCTGTCCTGTGTCTGCTCATGAAGAATGCGCGTGCTGTTTCACTTTGGGTGCTTAAGATGTTTGTATTTGGCAAATTCCCATTCCACTGCCATGTAACATTCAGTCTGTGCCTGAGCTTGATGCTTTGCAGGGAGAAGTGCCCCAGCTGACTTGGGGGAGCCATGTGCTGTGAGAACAGGAACCCCATCCTGGTCTGAATTGCAGACATGCTGTTCCCCATCTTTCTCCTTTCTTCCTCTTCTTCTTCTTTCTTCTTCCTTCTTCTTCTTCTTCCTCCTCCTCCTCCTCCTCCTCCTCCTTCTCCTTCTCCTTCTTTTTTCTTCCTCCTTCCTCTTCCTCTTCCTTATCTCCCTCCTCTCCCACCCCCTCCCCCTCCTCCCCTCTCCCCCCTTCTCCTCCTCCTCCTCTTCCTCTTCCTCCTCCTCCTCCTCCTCCTCCTCCTCCTCCTCCTCCTCCTCCTCCTCCTCCTCCTCCTCCTCCCCTGCCTCTGTAATCCTTCCCCCTTTCCAAGCAATACTGGGCCTTGAACTCAGAGCCCTCTCTGCCACTTGGGCCACAACTCCATCCCAGGCTTGCTGTTTTCTGTAAATGAATACCCTTGGTAGCCTTTCTCTTATTTCCTAAAAAGTGCTAGCTGGCTGAGGCAGGGTCATTCTGGGTCTCAGTCATATCATCAAGGATCTAGGTTTTCTGTCATCCTGCTGTGTGACTGTGCAGTTGCATCTGACCACATGTCTTTAGCCCCACATGTTCACAGCAAGGCTGCAGTAGCACCAGGCATCACACATTCACAGGCTGCTGTTGGAATTTCTGATGAGATCACTTCCTTTCTTGTGTCTGTTTTTGAATTTGAAAAAAATTTCTCAGAAATCTCCTACCAGACTTCCCCTCCTGCCGGTCAGAATTGTCCTTGGTGGGTCTGGAATTTGGGATTGATTGGGCAGGCTGTTGTGACTCAGTCTCCCAGGAGGTTAAAGTGCTCTGACCCCCAGATGAGTGAGGCAAGAGACAAGGCAAATCACAGTGCCTCCTGGGATCCATGGGAGGCCGCTGCCCAGAGCCCAGGGCTTTGTGTGGTGGGGTCTTCCCATGGTGGCCACATTGCTCTGGCCTGCATTTGAAGTCAGTCCATCATCTCTAGTGTATCTTTTGAGCCAGGGAGAAGTCCAGCCAGCTGTCCACAGCACCGGGGCCTTGATTTTGTGTTTGCTGATGGGGAAGAGCTGGTGTCCAAGCTGGTATTTCCCAGTGCTTACCCACAAAACCTAACATCATGGGCCCAGTAGCTCGCACATCATAGGTGCTCAGTAAACATGTCCAGAGACCAGGAAGCCAATGAAAATGTTTGCTCAGAGACTGATCTGGTGAGAGAAAACCTACCTGTGAGGTTTTGAGCAGAGTGAGGGCCTGGGAGCCCTGGCTGGGAGCTTCAGTGTTTGAATTGGGCTTCCTTTCCGTTTTAATGGGAGCAAGTACACTTTGTGTACGTGAGTCTTGGTGGGTGCACACCTGACATGACATCCAGTTCTCAAAGTGGCCTCATCCTTCTTAGCCTTTACCTCCACCCTGCTGGCTGGAAGACCCTGGCCTTCCCTGCCTCTCCTGTTCTGCGTGGAGCCTGGAGCCTTGTGGAGTCCTGGCCACTAGAGGGGAGCAGAGCTCTCGCTAGGAGGATCCTGGTCTGAATGAGACACATTTTCCTTAGATAGACTGTGTTCTGTGCTACCCCCTCACTCAGTCCTGATCCATCAGCAGAAGCTTCTTGCCCACTTCCTCCATGATGGTGCTGGCCATGAATATGAACTTGATAGTGACACTGTATGTTTTCAGGGGAGGTAGCTCTGAACTGGTTTCCTTTAATCCTAGCACCCGTTTCAAGGAGGAAAAGGCAGCCTTAGGACACTGCTTACAGCGAGGACGTGGGGCCCTGGGAGGCTCACTGAGGCATCCTCTTCCCTTCTGTTGTGGTCTCTGATGGGTCTCAGCACCTGGGGTGGGGCTGGCTGCCTGTGGCTGGGTAACTTTCTGCTACTTCTCTTGTTTTAGCACACCAATGACTTTGCCCTGTACACAGAAGCCATCAAGTTTTTCAATCATCCTGAAAGCATGGTTCGAATTGCTGTAAGGACCATAACTTTGAATGTCTATAAAGGTAAGCTTCCTGCTTGGCTGCTTTCTGATTGGCAATAAGTCCTCACTCCCGTGGCCTGTGGATGCATGTGTGCAGTTCTCTGCCAGTGGGGGCTCACATGTCATAAGCCACAGCTGCTTGCTTCCCCAAATCCCTGCAGTTACAGGCCACGTAGCTGGTGCTCCCTCATGGAGCTTGTCTCCCACCACCCTTCCTTGCATGCTGTGGTCTTGCTCCATGCTGCTACTCAGAAATCAAATGCCCTGAGGGGCACGTGGGATTGAGTGGCCATGGAAGATACTAGATAAAGTGGAGCTGTCTTTTAAATGGTAGATTTAAAAGTTTGTATTTTGACTTGTAAACTGTACCTCAGTACACAACTTGGGGATCTTTTAGTTTGTAAAGGTATTTTGTGCTGTGACCAGCAGGGGGCAGTATTGCGTTTCCTGACCAGTTGTGAGGGCCTGCACTGACAAATCCCTCCTTTGGAGATGTTAGTGCCGTAGACATTGCCTTCTGGAGAAAGCCCTCCCAGGCTCCCTGGGCCCTGAGGCTTCTAAGACTGGAACTGGCCCGCCAAGGCCTTTTCCTTGTCCTCACCAGGGTGGAGCTGGGTCCCCAGTGTCTCCCGGATGAGTCAGGATCTTACTGTGGAATTGATCCCCATTGGGGGAAGGGAGGCCAGCCCTTCCAGTTAAGCTCTTCCAGGGGTGGCAAACTGAATCCAGCCCTCAGACCCATTTTAAATGGTTTAGATAGGTTTGGGGGGAAAAAAGAAGAAGAAGGTTATTTAAAACTTGGGAGATGCGAAGACTCCTCTTTGGACCCTCTCCAAATGTAGTCTTTCTTTCGTTTCATGACTTTCCTTTCACTTTCACATAAACTTACTCTGTTTACTTTCGACAATAATAAATAAGAATTGAAGATGTCAAATGATTGTCTGGATTTTGACTTGAAAGTACTTTCAGTCATCTTGGCCCCCAGTAGGCAGGGCGGGCAGGGGCCAGCTGGTGCTGTGAGGCCGATGCCCCCTTAGGGTCGGGGCCCCAACTCCCTGCTTATATATACCCAGGGTGCCTGGCTTCACTCACTGGGCCACCAGCCAACCTTGCTGGCCTCTTGAGTTTGTGACTCTGGTCCAAGCATGGTTGGTTCACTGCCTTCTGCCTCCTGCCTCCCTCTGTTTTCTCTTGTTCTCTTCTAACCTGTCTCTTTTGCTTTAGATGGCTCCTGCCCTGGCTGTCTGTCCCTCTGGGCGGCTGTCTCACCTTCCCAGTTCCTAACCTTGTTAACTGTTGTCTGTTTTTTGCCTTTCCTTCAATGACGACTCACGTCCTTACCCAGTGTCATGTAAGTTATTAACCGCGGTTCGCTCACCCTCACTCCAGACAACTTGCATGACAGGCGCTGTCATTTTCCAGCGCACCACACATGTGGAGCCCACTCATTTATTTTCTTAATTTGTTGAATAGCATAAGAACTGCCTGATGACTCTAGTTTTATGAATAAGATAAACATTTTCAAGGGTTTCCAGGAAAGACAGACAATTCCAGATTATAGCAGAGGGCTTTTTCATTGTGGTTCTTTTGGTTTGGTTTGGTTTGGTTTTCAATCTCCCCCATGTTATTTTTAGTAAATAGCTAAACGGATTTTTTTCCCCCTCCTCCTTTTTTTTCTTTCCGTGAATGTTCCCAGTGGATAACCAGGCTATGCTACACTATATCAGAGATAAAACTGCCGTTCCTTACTTCTCCAACCTGGTCTGGTTCATCGGGAGCCATGTGATCGAACTTGACAACTGTGTGCAGACAGATGAGGAGTACGTGGTCTTTCTCCTTGTCGGGGATGGGGGGGGGGGGAGGATGGTGTGTGGGCGAGAACTCAGGGCCCATGGAGGGAAGTGAAGGTGAGCAGAGACCACTAGCCCAGGGCGCTGTGCAGGGTTGACGGTGGTGGAAGGCTGGGGGATGAGAACCACGAGCTGCAGTTAAGAGATGAGGATGGGGGCTGGGGATATAGCCTAGTGGCAAGAGTGCCTGCCTCGGATACACGAGGCCCTAGGTTTGATTCCCCAGCACCACGTATACAGAAAACGGCCAGAAGCGGCGCTGTGGCTGAAGTGGCAGAGTGCTAGCCTTGAGCGGGAAGAAGCCAGGGACAGTGCTCAGGCCCTGAGTCCAAGGCCCAGGACTGGCAAAAAAAAAAAAAAAGAGATGAGGATGGATGCACAGAGTATCTGTCTGCAGTGTTGTAGCATTCAGGGAGGAAACGAATGAAGAGCTGAGACCTGGGTGAACGTCAGGCATGGTGTGCTAAGTGAGAGGCAGGCACAGAAACCCTCAGAGTGTGGGCTTTCACTGAGGTGAGGTGCCCAGGCTAGGCAAATTGAGAGGCAGAGTAGATCCATAGTTACTGGACCGGGGTAGGGTGGCGGATGGCTGCCTGTTCATGAGCCACTGCTCCTCCCAGAGGGAAGTTGGACAGTTGTAAATATACTAAAGCACTGGGGCTGGGGTTGTAGCTATGTGGTAGAGCAGTTGTGTAGCATAGGTGAGGCCCTGCCTGGACACTTGAACAGCTTCACGGTGTTAAGAGTTGCACACTGCACAAGGGTGGGCTTTATGGTAGGAGAACTATTCTACCTGGTCTGAGAAGCCTGGCATGCCTCACAGCGGGATTTCTTGCTCCTGCGTGCTGTTGGCCTTTGCACTAGATCTTTCATTGCCACCCCTCCTGTGCATCGAGGACCTTCCTAGCGTCCCTGCCTCTGATCCCTATGGCTGGTGTCACCCTTCCCTCTGTGGCACGAGCACAAAGGCCAAAGAAAGGAGACATTGCCAGATAAGGCAGTCTGCAAGTCTGCCTCAGCTGAGAAGTGGCCCCAGGATGCTCTGTGTCTTGGCTGATCTGCCTCTTTGCCTCACCCCCCTCCCCCAGCCCACCACAGAGGGTGACAGAGTGTGTCCCCTGCTGTTTGGAGTGAGGCTGGCCATACACTGGTTCCTAAGGCTATTGGTAACAGCAAGGACATGGTGACCTCCAGCCTGGACCTGGGGCAGGGGCCTTGTGACCTCGCTTTGGGAACCACATGGGGGCCACGTGACAGACATGATTGCTGCATAAGGCTCCAGTCTCTTTCTAGAATCTGGAGTGTTTTAATTGGCAAGGATATATGGCTCCACTACTGGTCTTTATCTGGGAGCTGAGAGTTGGCCATATTGCCTAGTGATTATCTTGGCTTACTTACTACTAGAGCTTAGTTTTTTTTTTTTTTTATTTGTTTATCCCATTTACTTGAGTCTAGATTTACGGGGTGACTTATACAAAAGCCCTCAGAGGAGGTGCCCCAGGAGTCCCCTACAAGAGATTGCAGTAGACCTGTCCATTTTCCTTTTGTGTATCAGTGGGACAGGATGGAGTTGTCTGAGCTAGTGTAGGAGACCCTGATCTGGTAGAGCCCCTCCATCTAAGTCTCAGGCTACTGGCTCCAGGCCCTGCCCCCTGCCCTGGCCTCCTGGCTGAGGTGGTCATTCGCATGGCAGGCACCGCAATCGAGGGAAACTGAGCGATCTGGTAGCTGAGCATCTGGACCACCTGCACTATCTCAACGACATCCTGATCATCAACTGTGAGTTCCTCAATGATGTGCTCACCGACCACCTGCTCAACCGGCTCTTCCTGCCACTCTACGTGTACTCTCTGGAGAACCCGGACAAGGTGTGCCGCCTTCCAGCCTGGTGGGGAATAACCTGGGGCCTGAGGCTCTCCTTCCTTTCCTTTCCCAACAAAGGTTTAGTCATAAAAGTAAAGGCTAGGACTTCCACCCTGAGTAGGGAGCTCTGAGTGCAGGCTCCCTGGGTACACTCTGGATTTGAGAAGATGGGATGGAGGCTAGGCCTGCAGCGAACAGGCACAGGGGACAGGAGCTTGGGGAAGCCGTGACTGTTGAGTTCTCAGTGGGGAGGGTCACATGCCAGGGCTTGGCTTCCTCTCCCTTAGGGAGGAAGTGCTCTTGTGGGAGCACTCTGACCATTCTGCAGTTACCATGGCCTCAGAAGGAGACAGGACAGTCATGGGTCACCCTGTAGGGGGCTTCCATGCATGTGTCCAAGGGCTGGCCTTTCCTATTTGGAGGTAGAATGGGGAATTCTTGCCATAGATCAGTAAATACAGCAAAAGAAAGTCATAGCCTTCTTGAGCTCCTCAGAGCAGCTCTGGTGGCCTCACTAAGCCTGGGAACTGCATTTCAAGCCTGGCCTTTTCCCCTGGCAAAGCAGTAGCTTCTACTAGGCCATTTCTTCACCTGCAAAGTAGGTCCAAAAGATCCACTCCTCCTTCCCTCATAGCTACTGGTGGATGGAGCACGTTGAAGCTTGAGGGGAGTTGTTTTAAAGCCAAAGGCCTGGAATTGCCCCCTCTGTATTTTGGAGCTTGCTTCTGGTCTTGGGGACCTCTGCTCCAGGCCCTCAGTGCCCAGCTGGGGACAGTCGCCTTCTTGGTGACCTGGAAGTAAGCCCCTATTGGGTCAGCTGCCAAGCTGGAGCTAGCGGTGAGGGGTTGCTCAGAGGACTGTGTTGGGGGACGAGCCTATACCTGTCTTGTGACCAGCAGCAGGAAAGGGGAGGTTGGAGCAGGGGAAATCTGAGGCCAGAGCACCTCTTGTTTATACCGATAGCTTTTGGTAGGTGTGTCCTGCGCTCCCTTTGTAACCTGGACCTTTCTTCCCTCCACTCTTCACTAGGGAGGAGAACGACCCAAAATCAGCCTGCCGGTGTCCCTCTATCTTCTGTCACAGGTATGTGTGTTCCCTCACCAGCATCCCAGTCCTATTTGGGGGTCTGTGGATACACAGGTCGTGCTCAGTCTCTGTGTCCTCTATCTTAAAATCCTAGGAAGAAGAAAAGGGTGTTCTTTTCTAGCCATAGAGGCAGCTCTGCCTTCTTTCTGACGGGATAGAAATTTAGAGGAATGAGAAATAAATCCAGCCTTTGGCTAGTTGATTTTTACATGGAGGCTGAGATTCCCAGAGCAGCCAAGGCATGCTCTACGTACCCAGAAGTAGAGTTCGCCTGGCTTTTATTTACTGTATTTTGAAATGAGCTCCAAAAGGCCGGGCCATGGTGTGCCACACAGCAATCTTGGTTTAAGAAATGGAGCTGCTCTGAAAGGGTTTGGTTGTGGCTCATTTCCAGATTACCTTCTGCAAGGTGTCTCCTAGCTGTGTCCACTCCCACATTTGTACCTCCCGCCCTCCTTAAACAACTCTGCTCCTTTTTGGCAGTTATGTACTATGTCCAAGAAGGGAAAAACTCCATGGAGACCTAGTTACATAACTTTAAAAACATTTTTATTACTAGCAGTCCAGACTCACAGGCTGTCTCATTAGCCTGTCAAGTAGTCAGATGTTCGACTAATAGCTCCATTTCACTTCTGCGGTGGCTCCACTATTGATTACCTTGGATGAGAGGCCAGCCTTCCAGCTGGACCCCCTGCCCTTTTCAGTTTGGAGGGAGGCTGGCTCCCACTGGTCTCAGAAGGGAGCCTCAAACCACCACCTCCCCTGGCCACTAGGCTGATTGGGATCCGGATGTGGCCTGACCAGCTCTGAAAGCTGTTTGCCCAGAGCTCTGCCCAGTGCCCACTCTGTCTGAATGTCCTTCTGTGTACCAGAGCTCAGCCCCAGACTCTGCTGGCAGCCCTTTCTGCATCTCCCGCTGGGGATTCTGGGAGGCTGACAGGACCTGAGCAGGCCAGCTGTTCAGCTATAGCAGTCCTGTAGAAAACATCCTGGGACCTCTCCGTCTGCAACATTGCGTGCATGGGTGGGATTTCTTCTGAGGAGGATGACTGCCAGCCCCTTATTCCTTTGCTGGGAGCATGGGCATGTCTTCTTAGCAATGGACCAGTGGCATAGGCGCTTCCTTACTTCTGTCAGTGTCACACAGAAAGCCCAGCTTCTCAGTCCCCAAGCCGAGATCCTGTATGAAGATCTCTTATAAAGATGACAGTCTTGAGCCCTTCCTCCCCCACCCTCTCACCTGGCTTATTATGTGGCATAAGTATGGGGAAACCCCAGTCAGGTTTCAATCCCGTGTCCTCTAAGCACTGGCATCCTCACTAATCATGTATAAGTACTAATCATTTATAAGCACAGCTGGCAAAAGCCAGGAAATTCACATCTATGACATCAACTTGGTATGCCAGGTGATGCTGTCCCCTGAAACCAAACAATGTCAGTGTGGCGTGGATAACCAGCACTGCTTTTCAGTCTGGCGTGGGCACACCTCCATGTCAGCAGTGGGCAGGGGCAGCTCCCTTCTCTGTCATTGTCACAAGACCAAGAAAGGAGCAGCGTGACCACGGGCAGGAGGTACTGGCCCCTGTCTGCGAGGGCTTTGGTGGGTGTGCACTGAGTGCTCATGTACCCAACGAAGGGTCTCAGGGCCCCATTGTGTCCTGTGGCCATGTAAAGTGTGGCAGTAATTTGGCCACAGTGGAAGAGAGAACTACCATGATTGTTGCTAACATTTTTTTTTTTTGCTAGTCCTGGGGCTTGAACTCAGAGTCTGAGCACTATCCCTAGCTTCTTTTTGCTCAAGGCTAGCACTCTACCACTTGAGCCATAGCGCCATGTCTGACTTTTTGTGTGAATGTGGTGCTGAGGAACCAAACCCAGGACTTCATGCATGCTATGCAAGCACTCTACCACTAGGCCGCATTCCCAGCTAATGTCTTTAAGTGTCTGCCTAGCTCTGGAGGTGAGTCAGTGTACTAGATCATACTCAATATTTGCATACACAGACAGATTGATAAGACAGACAAGTCTGTGCTAGTGAGGGCCTCTGGCTGTTTCAAAAACTGTCCCTTTTTCTTGTTTATTCTACCTGATTTGTATTTATTTAGTATTTGATAACATCCCTCTTATCCCAACATTAGCAATATGACACAAGGGAGGGTCTCCCATGGGCATGCAATCCCATACCCCAGAGACAGCCAGGGCTGGCTTCTGCCTTTATTAAACGTAAAACACCATGTGTAACATATAATATATGACATGCTAACACACATAAAATGTGACACACTGTACATACAACATACTTTTTAATAAAAAGTGTTGTTTTTTTTAAAGCTGAATCATTAAACCAGCTTTCTTCTTTCTAAGCTCATGTTTCTGATACCTTATCTGTGCCCAGAGACTGCTGTTCTTCTAGAGTTCTCTGTCCCCAGGGGCACTGGTCAAGCGAGCTGGTGTGTCAGGGCCAGCTCTGCAGGGTAGTCTGGAGCCCCCTGATTCCCATCACCCCTCCTCTGAACCTTGGCAACAGAGTGGAGAGTGGGCTCCTGGACAGCCCAGGGCCTGGTACATTTGTGCAGGCCCCCAGCTTCTGTGGCTTTTCTTCCCCAGTTCCCACACCTGCAACACTGCCATGAAATCCCAGTGTGAGACAGGGACTGGACAGTTCTGGTGACAGACAGGCTCTCTGGTACCTTTCTGTGTAGTGGAAGCATTGGGACACAGCCTTCTGGTCTTACCATAATTGAGTTTGATGGAAAGGAAGGGGTGTGCTGCTTTGGCCATTTCTTTCCCACATTTCTCCACTCTGACCAGTGTTGGCTGACCCCTGCCAGAAGGGACGGTCTGGCTCAAATACATTTCCTTCCCAAGAAAATCAGCCAGCCAAATAGGCAGGAGTCTGGAGGAGAGCTCATTTCTCCTCGTCATGACCTGTCCTCTGGTCCCCTGTCACCCAGACTGGGTGTTTCTGACCAGGGCAGGAAGGGGTGAGGAGACTGCAGTCTCAAATGCATGGCCCATCTCTCCTTTGTTCCCAGGTCTTCCTCATTATACACCATGCCCCGCTGGTGAACTCGCTCGCTGAAGTCATTCTGAACGGCGATCTGTCTGAGACGTATGCTAAACCTGCACAGGATGTTCAGAGGAGTTCTGTAAGTCTAGCTTTGGGGCTATGATAAGCCATTCATGATTCCTTTTGTTCACCCTTGAAACACTAAATCAGAAACTGACATTCTGCTTGTACAGCAGTGATGATGCCTAAGCTGCTGTAGAATCCAAGGAACCAAGCCCAGGAGCTCTGGGTCAGTGGTCACCAGTGGACTTGACTGTGTGTCACTGTCTGGCTGTGTCACTGGCAATGCACAGGTCTACAGAAATGGGGAACAATGGGGGGCCCTATGTAAGGTGGTGGTAAATAGCTCTTACATCCTGGGCCCTACCCTACCTATAGTTCTCTAGGAGGACAGGTGTGGCATTGCCCTGTCTTCACAGGTCCCAAGAGAAGCTGGAAACCTGCTTTTGTTGTTGTTGTTTGGTTTTGTGCTGGTATTAGGGCTTGAATTTAGAGCCTTGTGCTTTTGCTTAGCTTTTTCACTCAAGGCTGACACTCTATCAGTTGGTGGTTAGTTGGAGATGAGTCTCATACACTTTTCTGCCAGAGTTGACTTCATACTGTGATCCTCACATCACAGCTTCCTGATTACAGGCATTACATGATTACAGGCATGAGCCACCAGCAGCTGGAAGAAATCTGCATTTTATGTCTAGTCTCTCTAGTTCAGGACTGTGACACCTCCCCTCCCCCCTCCCTTGGTACATTGATGAGTGATGTTCCTGATGGCCAGGACTGTGACAGTTCTTCTCCCACTCCTGTACACTGATGAGGGATGTTCCTTGATGGCCAGGACTGTGCACTACCCCTCCCCTCATATTGATGAGGGACATCTCTGATGACCAAGACTTTGACACCCCCCAATACACTGATGAGGGACATCTCTGGTGGCCAGGACTGTATCATCTCCCCTCCTGCCCATACACTGATGAAGGAAGTCCCTGATGGCCAGGACTGTGACTCTTCTTCCCCTCCCACTTGCTTTTCCACTTGTCCCCTGGGCTGTCCTGCTGCAATTGCTCCTGCCACCCTACCCTGCTGTGGTGTCCTGAGCTCCAGGCTGTATAGTACTGGCCTAGCTCATCTTCCACAAAGTCCTATGTTTCTCCATACCTGTGTCTGTACCACACCTACAAC
Source organism: Perognathus longimembris pacificus (assembly GCF_023159225.1). Taxonomy (NCBI): domain Eukaryota; kingdom Metazoa; phylum Chordata; class Mammalia; order Rodentia; family Heteromyidae; genus Perognathus; species Perognathus longimembris. The sequence goes on along the minus strand of NC_063183.1, from coordinate 11,444,089 downwards.
CTATAAGGCCTAGGTTTGCTTCTCCTACATCAGACGTCTCATCCCTCTACCCTCCTGTGGCAGCATCATGTCCGTTGTTACATTGCCTGCAGCCTGGGCTCTGCATATGTGTCCGAGATGATGTGTTTGATGATGCTGTATCTTGGCAGCCAGGTGTTCCAGTTGGGCTGTGGACCTGTGTGCGTGTTTGTGTTGTGTGTGTGTGTGTGTGTGTGTGTGTGTGTGTGTGTGTATGTAACATGATCCTACAGAGAAAAGGCCATCATTGCAGGGAGTACCCTGCCCTTTTGGTATTTCAGGGGTGCAGCCATCTAGCCAGGCCATTTTACTGCTGAAGGGGGGTTGAGTTAGAGCCTCCATAAAGATTCCCAGAAACCTCCCATCCTTGGTGGTGTGGTATTGGTTAGGCTGAATTCAAAGGAGTCTTTTCATGCCTAGTGTGATCTTGGTTCATTCAAGCCCTTTCTGTGGATCTTTGTGGGGACATATCAAATCATGGTCTCTAGTTTATCATTGGTGTGTTTTGGAGGAGATGGATGTGGGGCAGATGAATGTCCCACCTGCAGATTAATGCACAGATAATGTCCTGTCTCAAGTCTTCCATGTGCTCAGAGGGAAGGAGAAGTGTTTGTGAGAGGATTTGACCTGGAAATTCAGTGACCAGTGTTGAACTAGAACAAGGCCTCCAGGGGGGCTCCCACTTGCAACAGCACATGGTCTGTGGAATGAGCAGTTGACTGGGTGTTTATGGAGCTAGGAGTATTATTCCTCTGCAACTTCTTTTTTTTTTTTGGCCAGTCCTGGGCCTTGGACTCAGGGCCTGAGCACTGTCCCTGGCTTCTTCCAGCTCAAGGCTAGCACTCTGCCACTTGAGCCACAGCGCCGCTTCTGGCCGTTTTCTGTATATGTGGTGCTGGGGAATCGAACCTAGGGCCTCGTGTATCTGAGGCAGGCACTCTTGCCACTAGGCTATATCCCCAGCCCATCCTCTGCAACTTCTTAAACCAGCACTGCTAAATGAATGCCGAGTCAGGCCTCTACGTGCCCTGCCATCGGGAGACGTTGGATGAGGTGCTTCATCCCATTTGGCAAACACAGCAAGCCTGGCTCTGGAGGCCATTGCTGAGGGTGGGAAGAAAATATATTCCAACCCACGTGTAATCCCAACTAATCAGGAAGCAGAGACAGAAGGATCTGGAGTTTGAGGCCAGCCTAGACTAAAGTCAGTGGTAAGATTGTTTCCTTTTCTCAAAAACAAAAATAACCAAAGAGCTGGAGGAGGGTTTGTGTGCCATGACTTGACTGGTGAAGCATTTGCCTGGCATGTTCAAGTCACTGGGGGTAGGGGGGAAACAGTCTACTTCAGGTACCCAGAAAGTACCTAGTAGGTTGCTGTTCAATTGCCAAATTGTCTATTTTCTGAATTGCCAGAATTTGTTTATTTATTTATTTTGGTGCTGGTATTGGGCTTGAACTGTCCCATAGCTTCTTCCTGGCCACTGTCCCTTAGGTTCTTCACTTGAGGCTAGTGTTATACCACTTTAGCCATGTTTCTGGATACAGACTGGAGCAAAACCATATTATAGGTCACTGGCTGCCTCTCAGCTGAGGAGTTCCACTTTGGATGAACCTTTTCATTGGAAGGAGGGTTCAGAGATTTGTCCTTTTTCTGGACAGCCTCTTTCAGGGATGGTCTCACCTCCACTGTGGGACCCACAGTGGCTATGGTGAATGCCTGAATGGAGAGAGAGAGAGTCTTTGGCTTGTAAGGAGCAGCTATGGCTCAAGTGAAAGTGTCACTTGTCAGTTTCCTCCTTCAGGGCCGGCCTTTCTGCTGCCATAAAAGATGCTTGTGTTCTGAGGACTGCAGCTGAAATCCAGGAAGAGCTTAGACAAGGTGCTTGTCATCTGTGACTTGTTTGACAATAGTCCTGTATGATTTACCTTCCTTCCTTGTGAGTGAGAACAGTCTCCTATTGTTTCCTGCCTGGCTCGGATGTGGTTCATCAAAATTGTTTTAAGTTTCTTGGTCTTTTTTAACCTACTTTCTCCTTCCCGTAATGTGTAGATAAGTTACTGGTATTACTTCATTTTTACTAGCAGATACTTACCAAACCAACCAAAATTGGAGAGAGAGAAGCAAAGAGGAGAGCAGAGTTACTCAGAGAGACTGTAATTTAGGGTTAAACTTAACACAGATCAGCATGGTCAGATAAGTATCTAATTGAAATTCATCTGTGCATTAAAATCATGTGGTTCCTGCTAAAGGAGAATTCTTGTTGCCAGCTTAATGTGGGACAGAGTGCTTCTTATGTGGGGAAGCTGAAAGAAGCTAACATGGGAACATGGTAAAATGGATATAGATTAAAAATTGGGGTATGCTTCATTCATTATCTGTGGGTACTTTCTTTTCTTTTATTTTTATATTTTGTGCCAGTGCTAAGGCTTGAACTCAGGGCCTGGATACCATCCTTTAGCTTTTTTGTTCAAGGCCAGCACTGTACTACTTGAGCCACAGCTCTATTTCTGGCATTTTGCTGCTTAGTCGGTTATAAGAGTCTCATGAACTTTCCTGCCCTGGTTGGCTTCAAATTGTGATCCTCAGATCTCAGCTTCCTGTGTAGCTAAGATTACAGGCGTGAGCCTCCAGCCCTCAGCTATTTTATTGTTTTGAGATAGAGTCTTGCTATGTAACCTCAACTAACCTTGACCTTGAGATTTTCCTGCTTCTACCCTGAGTGCTGGCATTTCAGGCATGTGTCATCATGCCTGTCAGGATCCTTTTCTATAGAGAAGTTCTTGTTTTATTTTGTGTTTTTTTTTCTGCCCCAGGTCTCTGAAAAAGAGTTTCTGCATTCCTGCTCTGCCTTCCCCGACACATGCCTGCAGTGCACTTGTGCTTAGAGGTGGGCTGTGCTAGCACACCACTGAAGTGCGCCCCTGCACTGGCTTCCCACCCCCACTCCCATGTGGAAGGGAGCCATGGAGTCATTGTGGGGTTTGCCAAGATGCTCAGGAGGTGCCAGTGTGGGAATGACAGCAGTGAGCATGGTGGCTGAGTCACAGGGCTCTGAGAGCCAGAATCCCTCCAGTGTGTCCCAGGTACCACCTGCTCAGGGGCCTGGCTTGGAGGGGGTGTGTCAGAGCCCATGTTTGGTGCTGTTCCATATGTCACCTTAAGAAGCAGCTGAGTGTCAGGTGCTGGTAGCTCACACCTGTTATCCTAGCAGGAGGCTGAGATCTGAGGATCCCGTTCAAAGTCAGCCCAGGCAGGAAAGTCTGTAAGACTCTTATCTCCAGTTAACCACCAGAAAATCATAAGTGGCACTGTGGCTCAAAGTGGTAGAGCACTAGTCTTGAGCTGAAGAGCTCAAGGACAGTGCTCAGGCCCAGAATTCAAGCCTCATGACCAACAAACTAAAAAGAGGCAGCTGAGAAGTTTGAGCCAGGGAGGTGTCCCCAGTGTCTGCTGCTCATCTTGTAGGGTCCCAGGGCCAGATTTCCACAACTTCAGGCCTCTGCCTCGCTTGTGCTCATGTTTGCATGTGCTTGTGTTTGTTCGTGCTCATGTTCACTCGAGCTCATGTTTGTGGTACTAGTGTTTGTGCATGCTCATGTTGGTGGTGAGAATTCCGTGCTGGGCGTGCTGCTTATTCTGCACCTGGCACCCAGTGCACATGTCATAGATGCCACCGTAACAGTGATCTCAGCTTCTGAGGCTGTGTGGTGCCTCACTCCCCTTGCTTGAGGCCGCCCTCCCTTGGCTGCTAAGCTGGTAGCTGGACTAATGAAAACACACAGTACAGCCCTTGGAGGCACAGCACCTCCAAGGCACAGCTGTTGTCTTGTCAGAAGCAACAGTGGCATTAGGTGGCGTGGACTTTCATACACTGTGTGCCCTCTGCCTTAGCCACCAGGTTTAATCTCCAGGAAGTGCAGATCCGGCACAGCAGGCCAGCTGGCAGCAGGTGGTATGAGGACTCTGGGAGAGAAGGGCTTCCTGTCTCAATACAGATGTTGTCCTGGTTGTGCTCATTATCTCTTGGGGTTCATTCTCAGCCCCCTCTGTGATGCCATGCCTTTGTGTATTCTGGATGTGTTTGGACTTTGCATCAATGGCTCTCGTAACGTCCCACCCCCCACCTCCCCGCCCCATGGGCCTCTGCATTTGTGTGATGTCTGCTTGTCCTGTGGGAATCCCTCAGCAGAGCCATGTGAATGCCAGGAGTCCAGTGGTTTCCTCTGCAGGCCTGGGGGAGCTTAGGCAGGTTTTTCTCATCATGACAGCTCCTACCCATCCATACAGAACCCTCAGGGCCAAGTAGCCTCCCCTTCCCTTTCTGGCTCTTCCATTCTTTACTTGATTTTCCCCTAGAGGTTATGCCTGGTGCCCTCGTGCCCTTTTGCCTGATCTCTTGGCAGCCACTCCCATAGGGAGGAGTTGAGAAGTTGGTAAGGGGAGTGCAGGTGCACAGCACTGAGACATTGTGTTTCCCCCCAGACCCCCAGCCCTCGGCTGCTCTGTCGTGAACAGTGTCTTAATGGCTGACTGTAGAGGCCACCCAGCTTGCTCAGTACCATACCAGCCTCCTCATGAACCCACGCTGCTGCAGCTGCTACTACCTGGGGAACTGGCCAGTGCCTCTGTCCACAGACACTGCCACTGTCACCAAGGGTACAAGCTCCAGGTGACTCCTTGAGCTGTGGTCTCAAACAGAAGGAATGTTCCTTGGTTCTCAGGAGCCAGAATTACTCACCCTATGTTTCTCTCAAGGAGGCTGATGAGTTGCTCTGGGGATGGGAACCCTCTGATAGCCCCAGGCCCTTTGTTTCTTTTTTTTTTTTTGGCCAGTCCTGGGCCTTGGACTCAGGGCCTGAGCACCATCCCTGGCTTCTTCCCGCTCAAGGCTAGCACTCTGCCACCTGAGCCACAGCGCCCCTTCTGGCCATTTTCCATATATGTGGTGCTGGGGAATCGAACTGAGGGCTTCATGTGTAGGAGGCAAGCACTCTTGCCACTAGGCCATATTCCCAGCCCCCCCCCCCCCTTTGTTTCTTTCTCTCAGTTCTGCCAGTTATCCTGCACAGTTGAGTCTGGGTAGTTCAGGGAAGGATTTCTGCATCCATCTGTTGGACTTGGGCGGTATCTCCTGTCTTCAGGGGTTGGTGGGTTTTCTGTGTTTGGCAGCTGGCTCTTGGCATGGCAAGCACTTACATTCCCCAGGAGAAGGCAGAGATGGGGAAAGGGAGTCACTTTGTCCTGCAGCCCTCACCTGCTGGGTTGGGGTCCTCAGGAGATGGCGGGGGAGGGGCACACAGGGCTGCTGTCCCTCAAGAGTCCTGAGTCGGCTCTGATGGATGCCGTCTGTCAAGCGGTGAGTGGGTGCGTGCTCGGCTTCTTCTGATCCAGGCCCTGGTGGCTGGCGTCTGCAATGCGCCCTCCTCCTTTTCTGAGCAGCGCTAGCCCCTCTCAATTTATCTGTCATCTTTGTGGTGGAATAGTCCAAAGTGGGTAAATAAAAATGAATGTTTGCATTTGGATGCTAATTCACCTCCCAATTGGGTTTTGTTTGGAGCACTATTGAAATTGATTTGTGTGCCTGAACATTCTCCACTTATTGGCAATGTGCAGTGGCCCCCACAATATAATTGGTGACTCTTTGGGGGTAAATTCATAAGATAGATAATCTATATCAGGATAATGGAAAAGTTTATTCTAAAACTTTTTTCTTAATGACAAAATGATGTCTGAACATTATCCAGTCTGCAAAGAGAAGAGCACTACCATCAAAATCCTGCCCTAAACAATCAATTTCCTTTGTCTCTGCTCCTTTCTAAACACAGTCCTCTTGCTTATATATATTTATGTATATTCTTGCCTCAGTTCCCAAGTAGCTGAGATTTTGCATGCCTGTACCTCTGTATACGGGAGCTTGTAGTTAGACTTTAAAATGAGCGCTAAATATGGAACTGAATTCTCTGCTCCTGGAGAAACACTTATTTTTATTTTTTAATTTTGGGCAATGTAAGGTATCTATTTTAGGTTTGGAAACAAAACCCCAAACCACCTCAATCTCTTCCTCTTGAGAGCTATCACAATGTACTCAGAAAGGGCTGGCTCCAGCCAGGCAGGGGACAGTCAGAATGCCAGTGTGGCCATCAGACTGGTGGGCTCTGTTCCTCTCCCGCCCCCTTCTTTCCCTGCTTTGCTCCAAGAAAAAAGAGCCAACAGTTCCCTGGGCCCTGTGCATTCCACTTGGTTGGAGGAAAGGTAGGCCAGGCCTCTTCAGGGAAAGCAGAATGCTGTGTGTGTGTGGGTTCATGAGGAGGAAGTTTGCAAACACTTAGTGCCCCCTTATGTGCCCAGCTGGGAGAGTGTTCAAAAACAAATAATGACTGGGTACTCAGGACCCTAGGGCTCCTCCAGCCTCTGCTCAGGCTCTGATCTGGGAGAGGAAGACAGGCTCCTACACACTAGCCCCGCCTCCCCACCCCCATGGTGGGTACTGTTTTTATTGCCATCCTGAGCAGATGGCAGGGAGTGAGGCAGTGGCCTAGATGCTTTGAGGAGATTTTCTCAAACCTTAAAAATGGACCCATATTTCTATATAGGATGGTTATATAGTTAGAAAGGCAGAGATAGAGGAATATAGGAAATGAACCCTAATAATGGGGCATTTTGCATTATTCTTTGAGGACTCGCTGTTTACTTGGGAGAAACATGCTTTAGAGCCAGCTGGTGTTAGCCTCACTGCTGGTGCTTACCTGGCTCCCCTTCTAAGGAGAGTGGGCACGGGAGGTACTGCATGCAGTATGCTCTGCAGTCATTCTTATTCCTGTAGTAGCAAGGCATGCTGGTGTTCTCTTCTTGAAATGATGTACAGTTATTCCTACAACAGCTCATCTATAGCTCAGTGGTAGACTGATCACCTAGCATTAAACCTGAGACCCTGGGTTCTTCCCTAGGACCACCACCAATCAATTGATCAATCAACCAATAAAGAAAATGAACTTAAGGTGAGTTTAAAATTAATGATAACATTGATCCATAGTGTGGACCTTTTGACTTGTAGAATCATGTAGTACTTAGTCTTTTTTTTTTTTTTTTTTTTTTTTGGCCAGTCCTAGGGCTTGGACTCGGCCTGAGCACTGTCCCTGGCTTCTTTTTGCTCAAGGCTAGCACTCTGCCACTTGAGTCACAGCGCCACTTCTGGCCATTTTCTATATATGTGGTGCTGGGGAATTGAACCCAGGGCCTCATGTATACGGGGCAAGTACTCTTGCCACTAGGCCATATCCCCAGCCCCAGTACATAGTCTTTTATATCTGCTTATTTTCCTCCATTAAAAGAAAATTCATTCCTGTTGTCACATATGTGATTAGTTGATTCATTTTGATTGCCAGGTAATACTCCATGTAAAGAACATCCTAGTGTTTCCCCACACATTCAGGTTGTTGTTACACATGCGACACAAGTTTTCATCTTTGGGGCGTGTAGCTAGGAGCAGAATTGTTGGGTCAGTACACTAAGTCCATGTGCGGTAAAGCATGTGAGACACTGTTTGACTTTTCCAGAGGAATCGAACTGCTTTATAACACACATACTTGCATATTTGACTATGTTTTTGGTAATATGTATGTTACCAAGTGACAAATGTTATATTTAACACATTATCACTTTTTTTTAAGTTAATGCTGATAGCAAAGACAAATGCACAGATGGAAAGTTGGCTTGGATCCCAGCTCCTCCCATCCTGGCTGTGTTGACCTCTGAGCTTGGCCTCTGCTCTGTAATGTGGGGACACTGGTGCTGTCTGGTGGGGTGCTGTAGAGTTTAAGTGAGGTGTGCAGTGAGAGCTCTTTGGAGGAGCAAGAACAGGGAAGCTGTGACAACTGGTATGTGGGAGCACAGCTCTGGTAGATAAAAGACAACATTTTGGGCACAGGACTGAGTGGGGAGGGGTGACTGGCATGGGCACTGGTGACTCATGCCTGTAATCATAGCTACTCAGGAGGCTGAGATCTGAGGATTAAGGCTCCAAAGCCGCATGGGCAGAAAAGTCCGATTAACTACTATAAAGCTGGAATAGAGGTTCAAGTGGTAGAGTACCAACCTTGAGTGAAAGAGCAGAGGGACAGCTGCGTTCAAGCCTCAGTACTGGCATATGAAGGGAGGGGGGGCAGCTGGTCATTTGAGGGCGATGGTGATGTTAGTTATCCTGATGCTTAGCCTGGGGTGTGGTTTGAGCATGACTTCCTGACACAGAAGCTCCTGGGCAGCCTCTTCGCATCCAGGGAGATCCCTGCCTCCCACTTAAGCTCTTGCTTTTCTTGGACTTCCTAGGCCAAGCCCAGCATCCGGTGCTTCATTAAACCCACCGAGACGCTTGAGCGGTCCCTTGAGATGAACAAGCACAAGGGCAAGCGGCGGGTGCAAAAAAGACCCAACTACAAAAATGTTGGGGAGGAAGAAGACGAGGAGAAAGGGCCCCCCGAGGATGGTCAGGAAGACTCCGAGAAGGCTAAAGGTACAGAGGGTGGTTCAAAAGGCATGAAGACGAGTGGGGAGCGTGAAGGTGAGTGCACCCGAGAATAGCACCCTGCACCCCGCCGCCACAGCCACAGGCTGCCGTCTGTGTTCTCTTGTCACTTCTGCCCCACCTGTGCCCCATGGGTGCTTCCGCTCATACCCACTGCTCACTAGTGTATCTCATCCTAAACAGCACAGCCATTTGGAAGCAGTTGGGGGCTGTCCCAGCAGATCTAGGGCCAAACCCATCCTGGTCAGGTTAGGGGGCCTGGATCAAGGCTTCCTGTCAGTACACAGGGTTCTCACTTTGTGGTGCTCTGTGGAGAATTAATGAAAGAATTCATGTGCTCTGCCCAGCATGGACCTGGCCTGTACTACGCACTCTCTAGGTATTTGTTATGCAGCTACCTCTCATTGTTACCATCCCTATCTTCAGTCATCTTTATTGATGCACACCCAGGCACTGGCAGAAGAGGCCTGTATTTAATGAAATTACATATTTGAAAAGATCGGGCTTTCTTGGAGTCAGAGAGCAAACACAGTCCCTTAGATTCTCCCCATGTGTGTGGAGTGAGGCATACTTGGATGGCGCGTGCACACTGGGTTGGCAGAGCCCTTCCTCTTTTTGCTCCGCCCAGGATCAACGGGCTCACATTCCCAAACGATAGTGCCTGCACTAGATAGCATTTGTACTGGCATGAAGTACACTTGAACCAGCCAGATATTCAAGTCATGGACCAGGCTCACAACCACACACGGCACCTCTGGCTGTGGCCTGGGGCAGGGGCAATGATGGTGGTGGTGGTGGTAGTGGTGATGGTGGTGGTGGTGGTGATGATGGGGACTCTGTTTTGTGGCCAAGGGGTACCAAACATATGTTTGGAGGGGGGCTGGGAATGTGGCTTAGTGGTAGAGTGCTTGCCTAGCATGCACAAAACCCTAGGTTTGATTCCTCAGCACCACATAAACACAAAAAGCTGGAAATGGCATTGTGGCTCAAGAGGTAGAGTGCTGGCTTTGAGCAAGGAAGCCAGTGACAGTGCTCAAGCCCTGAGTTCAAGCCCCAGGACTGGCAAAAAAAAAAAAAAATCATACTACATATGTTGGAGGTCTAGCCACACACAATGGGATAGATGCAGCCTCTCCTGAGCAGCCTGGCTGAGGCCTGCCAGGCTGTGGAGCATCAAGCTCCCTGGGCTCTCAGCCGGCAGTAGTGCCTCTGAAGCCAGCTCTCCCAGCCCCACTGTAGGGCCTCTGAAGCTCAAGCACAGACTGGGGGATCCTTTGCCTCTAGACAAACCAGAACATGACCCAACTGCCCCCATGCTTTGGTCCTGTTAGGATTTTCTTTTCTTTTTCCTGTCAGTCATGGGGCTTGAACTCAGGACCTGGGCACTGTCCCTGAGCTTTTTTGCTCAAGGCTAGTGCTCTGCCACTTTGAGCCACAGCACCACTTCTGGTTTTCTGGTAGTTAACTGGAGATAAGAGTCTCACGGACTTTCTTTTCTGGTTTGGCTTCAAACCATGATCCTCAGATCGCAGCCTCTGAGTAGTTGGAATTATAGGTGTGAGCCACCAGTGCCTGGCTATTGGGATTTGCTTGGCCCATGTCAGCAAATGCCATGATTACATGTCAATAAGTGTCACAAAAAACTTGGCCCTGGTGCCTCATAGTCTCTTCTTGCTGCTGACTTTCCTAGACTGCTTTGATTGCTGTTCAGTAGACAGTAAGCATTTTGGCCTAGGAGCTCATTTTTGGCCTGTGCAACCTTTGCCAAAAGCTGTTACTTCGGTGGGGAAGTTGTGGGACAAACACAAGGTAGGTTAAGTTCTACTCGTTTGCATCTGTGGGTCATGCTTGTTAATGGGGAAGAAAGTTGGTGTGTTTAAGCTCTCAATTTAGTCAGTGTGTGGCCACACTGGGGGTAAAGTAGACATCTTCACCCCATTGTGTACACTGTGTTCTTGTCGGTTCTGTCTTGGAAAGATGTGCCTATTTTCGTTCCAGCCCTTTTAAGGGCTGCTCTCTAGCCAGACCTCAGCTCTGACTAACTGAAGTATGGACAGGGCAGGCTTGGCCCCAAAGTATCTCCAGTGAGCCCAGTGTCCTAGTCCCAGGATTCAAGAGCTGCAGGCCAGCTCAGCAAGGCTATTGGACTGGCTCCTGGGCTCTGAGCCCTGCCTCCACTTGCAGGGGATGGGGTGGGAGGAGAGTCATACACTCCCCAAAGCAGGGTCCAGGAATTTCCCCAGGGGCTTGCTTTTGGGTCTGGTGCTGACCTCAGAACTCAGACAAGCATGGCTCTCAGTGACCCCCTGCCCTTGCCATTTCTTTCTTTTTTTTTTCTTTCTTTTTTTTTTTTTTTTGCCAGTCCTGGGTCTTGGGACTCAGGGCCTGGGCACTGTCCCTGAGCTGCTTTTGTTCAAGGCTAGCACTCTACCACCTCAGCCGCAGTGCCACTTCCAGCTTTTTCTGTTTATGTGGTACTCATCAAACCCAGGTCTTCAGGCCTGCTAGGCAAGCACTCTACCACTAAGCCACATTCCCAACCTATTTCTTGAATAGATTCATCAGCCCAAAACATGATGGGGCCTGTCATCTTCCTACATGGCTGAACAGCAACATATGCGGCCTTTGCAGGCCCCATGCTGCCTTTCTGAAATATCTCTGATCTCTTGGTCTTAGGCTGGAGGTGCAGTGGAGTATTGCCTCCCTCACCTCCCTGTCACCCCACCCCCACCCCCCAGCTATTCATTCCTTTATAGGGGGCTCTGTTGGCCACACCTCGATCTGGTCCTTGTGGCTGATCCTTCAGTTGTATGAAGTGTCGGTATCAGAAACCAGGGCATGGGTATTAAGGCACACTGTGTTCTCCCTCCTGGGAGAAGTCAGGTGCCTTCCCCCTTGCTGTGTTGAAGTGAATGGATATTCAGCCTGGTTGAGACAGACACACGCAGGTATCTTCTAAGTAAAGAAGTGCTGGCACTAATCTTTCCACACTTCTGCTGCTTCCATTCCAGTAATATAGCATCTACTTAAAAAGGTAAAGTAAGGGCTGGGAATATGGCCTAGTGGCAAGAGTGCTTGCCTCCTACACATGAAGCTCTCAGTTCAATTCCCCAGCACCACATATATGGAAAATGGCCAGAAGGGGCGCTGTGGCTCAGGTGGCAGAGTGCTAGCCTTGAGCGGGAAGAAGCCAGGGATGGTGCTCAGGCCCTGAGTCCAAGGGCCAGGACTGGCCAAAAAAAAAAAAAAAAAAAGGTAAAGTAAGCTGGGTGCTGGTGGCTCATGTCTGTAATCCTGAGTAGCCCTAACTACTCAAGAGGCTGAGAGCTGAGGATGGCAATTCAAAGCTAGCCTGAGCAGAAAAGTCCTAGTGAGATTCTTATCTCCAATTAATTACCAAAAAACTGGAAGTGGCACTGCGGCTCAAGTGGTAGAGTGCTAGCCCTAGCACAGAGAGGCTCAGGGATAGCGCCCAGGCCCTGAGTTCAAGCCCCACAACTGACAAAAAAAAAAATTTAAGCTGGGTGTAGTTTTACCAGCCTGTAATCCATGCCTTTGGGAGACAGAGGAAGCATTCTGGGCTTGGTTATCTACTGTATGTAGATAGACAGATAACAGATATAGCTATCACAACCCTATCTGAAAAAGGAAAGGACATGGTCACAAGACAGTTTTACGGTGATCTGAATTGAATGCGACTTTAATGGTGCGTGTGTGTGTGTGTGTGTGTGTGTGTGTGTGTGTGTTTGTGTTGCCAGTCTTGGGGCTTGAACTTAGGGCCTGGGCACTGTCCCTGGCTTCTTTTTGCTCAAGGCTAGCACTCTAGCTCCTAAGCCACAGTGCTACTTCGGCTTTTTCAATATACGTGGTTCTGAGGAATTGAACCTCTGGCTTCGTGTATGCGAGGCAAGCATTCTACCACTAGGCCATATTCCCATATTGTGTGTGTGTGTGTGTGTGTGTGTGTGTGTGTACTTTTAAACAAATGTAGCACCCAGAATTTAAACCTTCTCCACATTTAAGCACAGACCAGAAAGTTGTGTGAAATGAGTGTGTGCCCCTCACCCATCCACTCTCATCCTGGGTGCAAAGACATTTGCTCTACTTCAGTCCCAAGTAATGGGTGACTCATTCTGAAACCACAAAAATCACAGGGCCCTATGTCTGCAGAAGTTGAGTATTAAAAGGAACAAAAGGGGTGTCACAGTCCCTGTAACCAAAGAGTGAGCTCCGGCTGGGAAGTAAACATGCCAAGTGTGTGCTGTCTCCCCACTCAGCTCGCCCTTCAATCTGGAAGGACAGCTCCTCTTGATTTACTTAGAGCTGTAACTTAATCAGCAGACCTGAGGCTAGAGATTTAATCTTTCAAACTCCTTGTTTGACTGGTAGGGACGGGCTTTTATTTTTTGCCTATGGTACAAATAGGTATTCATTACTCAGCTTGAGCCTGACCTTCAGAGACTGTTCTTTATCTGGAATTCCAGCAAGGGTATGAGTCAGCTGAGAACAGGGATCCCTGGGAATTTATACCCTCTGCTTTGCTTTTTTTTTTTTTTTTTTGTACCAGTCCTGGGGCTTGAACTCCGGGCCTGAACACTGTCCCTGGCTTCTTTTTGCTCAAGGCTAGCACTCTACCACTTGAGCCACAATACCACTTCTGGCCTTTTCTATATATGTGGTGCTGAGGAATTGAATCCAGGGCTTCATGTGTAGGAGGCAAGCACTCTTGCCACTAGGCCATATTCCCAGCCCGAACTCAGGGCTTTGCATTTGCTGGGCAGATATTCTACTTACTTGAGCCACACCTCATTCCTTTTTGCTCTTATTTTTTCCCGTAAGGTCTCACTTTTTGCTGGGTCCAGGTAAACCACGATCCTCCTATTTACACTTCTTGCATAGCTATAATGATAAGTGCACACTACTATGCCTTGCTTTTAATGTTGGTTGAATTGAGATCTGAAGTTTTTTATAGGCTATCCTTGTGCCACCATCTTCCCAATCTCAGCATTCCAAATAGCTAGGATTATAGGTGTGAACTACTGTTTTTCTCTCTCTCTCTCTCTCTTTTTTTTTTTAAAGTCTCAACTTGACTAAAATGGAACCTGGCCTCAAATATCTTGAAATGCCTGGCTGTGTTCTGATTGGGCAAGCCAGGGACTGATGGTTGGGAAGATGGAGTCTACAACCTGGCCCTCTCCTTTGTAATGGGGTCCCCCCAAGGGAGGGAACCACAGTATAATGGGGTACAAGGCAGGGATCCCCCATCCCTCCAAGAGTCCACCACTCAGAGACAGTCTCACTTAAAAAGATGGATTTATTGGGGAAGTTAAAAAGTATACTGACCAGTCGGGGTCACGGCCCAGACTCGGGAGCTGGGACCACGCGCCCCAGGCCACACTCGGGGGTCGGGTTATAAAGGCAAATACCACATGGTCAAGCCTGTCACACACAGGTGGCCAATGAGGTTACAACACTTACGATGCATGCCAGGTCACACGCAGGTGGCCAATGGAGTTACAATCTGCCTCATAGCAACTGTTTGAACCAACCTATTATTTTAGTTAGACTTGTCGCACGGATTTGGCGGGGCTCACATGATACAGGTGGATACGCCTACTCATAGGAGGACACAGGTTTAACCTTGAATGTTCCACTACTCACGTGGTCTAGCAGTTTACACAATCTTTTCACAGCAAATGGGAAACTTCCCTGGATTGGGCTTGGGAGATCTTAGTGAAGATGGAGTCGGCTTCTGCTCTCTTTAACTAACCTGAGATGGAGTCAATCTGACACCCCTCAATAGCCAATGATGGCGCTGGCCAGATCTGACCTCTATATTACATCCTTGAGCAGCTGTGTGACTCCAGGCAGGTTCTCTTCCCTCTGCCTCATCTATCTGGATGAAGGCCTTCCTGAGGTCTAGTCCTCAAGTTTGGCACGATGAGAATGTCCATGCTGCAGCATTTAGCTTAATGAGAGAGCACCAAGTAACAGCTGTGGCCTAGGTGGAGGGCAGGGTCCATTTTTCTAGTAGTGAGGGAGGTAAGCTTGTGCTTGCAAATAATGGGAGAGGAGAAGGAGAGACGTGGGCTGTCAGCTTCCAGTGCCCTTAACTAGATACAAATTGAGATGAGCAAGAACACATCCCCAGACACCTGCCCATTAACCTACTTCAGTTCCATCTCCTGAAGTTCAATAGGTGACTCTGTAGTCTAAGGGCAGGAGCCTGAAAATCTGCAGCATAGTCCATCCTTGCAACTAGGCCCCAAACCCAGCCACAGCCTACTGGCCTCATCTGAGTTCCTAGGCAACCAGCAGCTCCCATTCCCCTTCCCTTAACTTCCTGCAAAGGCTCTTCTCTTCTGCCTTTTCCTGCTGTCCATCTTCTGTGGTTGAACACAGAAGACAGGACAGCTGGGAAAAATGCTTGAATTGGGAGGTCATGCCTTTGCTTCACTGACCAAAGAAGAATCAAATTCAGAATGTAGTGCATCCTTGGTGGTGGGGATGGGATGGGGTGGGGTGGGGGTGTTAAGGTGTGATAGTAATTACCCTCTGGAATGTAGCAAGGGTCTGAAGGCAAAGTCCTGAACCGCTACGGGAGGTGGGGCTTTGCAAAGTGTAAACAGCTTCAGAATACTTCCAGTGGATTTGTTGTCTTATTAGCCACACATCACGTCTTCTGAGGGACTCCAATCATTGGGAAGGAAATGGGGCATCCATAAAATAAACTATCTTTTTTAAACCCTATAATAAAACAAGTGATGACAATCTGTGTTTTGTTGTCAAAGGCCGAGCCACATATCTTGATGACAAGATGAACAGCAAATCTTGTTTCTCCCTCTGTATGGCACTGGTGTTCAGGTCCTGCTCTTGTACCTTGCTTGACGTGTCAGGAGCAGTTTCTGTGTGCTTCATCTTGCACATGCGTCTGTACGCCTGGCTCTATGTGGCTCTGGGCTCAGCCAGTCTCCACGTTTGCTTGCAGAGATTGAGATGGTGATCATGGAGCGCAGCAAGCTCTCAGAGCTGGCTGCCGGTACCTCGGTGCAGGAGCAGAACACCACAGACGAGGAGAAGAGCGCCGCGGCGACCTGCTCTGAGAATGTGCAGTGGAGCAGGTAGGCCCCACTGGGCTGGGCTCCACTCAGCCTCAGAGCGGACCATCTGCCAACCAGATTGTCTTTTCTGTCGCAGCCTGTGATCAGGAAGCTGTTATGTGGCCCACCTGCACAGACCCCCACAGGGGACTCCTGAGTGTACCCTAGTTCCACCAAGAGTGAGAAGGAGAGAGAGAATGAGAATGTACATGTGAAATGTGATGTTTTGTCTTCCTGCGTGTGCTTTATTTCATTTACTATGTGGATATCCAGTTCCATCCATTTTCCTGTGAATGATATAATTTCATTCTTATTTATGTCTGAATAATATTCCATTGTGTATATGGACCACATTTTCTTTCTCCTTTTATTAGTTGGTTCCTAGTGTGGTTCCTAGCTTGGCTACCGGGAACAGTGCTACTTTAAACATGGGTGTGCAGGTGCCCCACTGCAGGCTGACTTGTATTTCTTCAGATAAATGCCCAGGAGTGCTATCCTTGGATCATAAGGCAGTTCTATTTTTAGTTTTTTGAGGAATTCCACACTAATTTCCATAGTGGCTGCACTAATTTACATTTTCACCAACAGCGTGTAAGGGTCTCTTTCTCTCCCATATCTTTACTGGAATTACTTTCTGTGTTCTTAATGATGACCATTCTGGTTGGGCTGAGGTGGAATCTCAGTGTAGTTTTGGTTTGAAAATCCTTTATAGCTAAGAATGTTGAACATTTTTTCTTCATGTGTTTATTGGCCATTTGATCTTCTTTTGAAAATTACTCGATTCACTTGCTTATGTATTATTGATTAAAGTATTTGTTCTCTTGGTATTTGTTTTAGCTCTTTGTATTTATGGGTACTCATCCCTTGTCAGAGGGATATTTTGTGCTGGAGGTACATTATGGAGTTGAGGATTCAGAGCATTATCAAAGACTGTGCAGTGATCTGTCTCCATGGTCACTCCTCGTGGACAGCCCACACCACTATGGCCTATGTGTCCTGTGTGTCTGTGGGCACTCTGTGGCATGCTCTGCTCTCTTGGTCTCAACCTGGCACCCAGAGGCGGCAACCACAGATGATCACAGGACCTCAGCCCCCTTCTCTGCTACAAGCCAGTTCTGTGCATGTCCCACTAATGTGTGTTGAGGTCTTTCTGGCCCTGCCCTGCCCTGGAAGGGCAGGATTTGGGATGTTTGGTTTCTGATGCTGACAGACACTCTATAGCTCTTGGCCATGGAGCTCTTAGAGGTGAAACACCTTGCTATCGATTTTTTTTGGTCAGGGAATGTTGGCCCAAGTAGCTGCCAGGCCAGGACGTGGCAAAATGTAACCACAAGGTGACCTTGAAACATTAAAGCTAGCAATGAGACAGCAGCCACCAGGTGCTGGCCCTTCTCAGTGCCCAGCCTATGCTAAGTGCCTGCCAGTCAGCCCTGCCCCTGACTCTCCTCAGTCACCTGCCAGTATCTCACGCGCTCATACTTGGGAGACAAGCACTAGCCAGATGCTTCACAGCTAAGAACAGGCCAAATCAAAATTAGGACCCAGGCAATCTGGCTCCAAAGCCCTTGTTCTTCTTTGTCATTGTTTCTGGGGTGTGTGTGTGTATTTGACAATACTGGGGTTTGAACTCAGGGACTTAGACTTGCTAGGTAGGCACTCTACCAGTCATGCCATACCTCCCTCCCTTCTTGTTTCAGTTATTTTTCTTGTAGGGTTTCATATTGTTGTCCCCATACCAGTCTAGTCTGCTGTCTTCCTCCTTTGGCATCTTATATAGCTGAGATGATGACAGGCACCTTCCAGCATGTCCAACTTACTGGTTGAGATGAGGGTCTCACTAACTTTTTGTCCCTGTTAGCCTTGAACTATGATCCTCCCACCACAATAGCTGGGATTCCAGATAGGAGCTACCATGTCCAGCCTCGGGGCCCACATTCTTAAACTTGTTCATGTTACTGTTTGTGACTTTGTTAGTGTCTCATGCTGCCCTCTTTTGCTCATTCTCTCGTGACACCCCTTTAAATGATTATGTGCATCTGTCTGTTCTGTCTTTGCCAAATGACATGGGAGTGTGAAGAGCAAGGCCTTTGTATTGTAGAACCCCCCCCCCCCCCCGGCATCTGGAGCTCCTGATAGATAAATGATTGTTGAGTGAATACGTGACGGGTTCACTAGTCAGTTTCCCTCCATAGCAGTTTTCCAGGGGCAGACTGACTCATTTGTGTTAGCAGCCCCAGTGCTAACTCACTGCACCAGGTAGCCTTGGAGCCCCAGCTGTGAACGGTCAGCAAGGGCACCTAGGGACAAGCAGGAAAGAAATATATACTGTATGCCAAGAGGCTCAGGCATGCACCTCTCTTCTCTTCCAGACCCTTCCTGGATATGGTGTACCATGCGCTGGACAGCCCTGATGATGACTACCATGCCCTCTTCGTGCTCTGCCTCCTGTATGCCATGTCTCATAACAAAGGTAGGTGTGCTTTTCCCTGGCCCACCAGGGGCCCCGAGCTTGGGAGCCCCCACCTCTGCTGTGTACAGGGGAGGGGGAGAAGGAGCACTCTGTGGCCTCCATGTTAGACTTCTTGCAGTGTCTTAGGTGAAGCCACAGGAATCGGTGACGCAGGCAAGATGGGGAATGGGTAGGAAGTGGCTGTGTGACCCAGCGAGGCTGGCTTCACACTGTGGCTTCTGCCAACCCCGTGCTCTGCAATCCACCCAGTCAACAACCACCCTCCTAACATCAGAAGTGGAATCAGTCAACACGCAACCTTAGTGTTGCTATTTATACTTGGGTGCTCTTGCTGTGGGTTTGGGGCTGAAATAGACCTGACTGGAAGTGCAGCTTCCTCTTTGAAGACAGGGCTGCTCTCTGGCTTCCCCTGCTGTGGCGGTATGGCCAGGAGCCAGCATACCTGACAGTCACTCGTCCTCGTCACCCTCCCTGCCCACTTCGGGGAACAGCCTGGTGTTTGCCCCGCTTGGCTCCAGTTATGGGATACTCTCCCAGCCCCTGACAAGAGATGAGCCACAGCACCAGTGCCATTACAGGCATTTTCCTTGCGCTGGCTGGGGAGTAGGGAGTAGGGGGAGTAGGGGGCATCTGCTAAGATGCTCTGTGGCTAGGGGCATTACAATGTACTCAGCACAGCTAAGTATTTACTCTTAAGTCACTGATGGTGAAAATGAAGTTGATCACCTCTACAGAACGTAGTGCCTGTGTCCCCTGCAGAGCAGCTCATGTCATTTCTCCTGTGTCCTTCGAAAGGTGGCCTGCTTTATTATTTTGAGATTCACCCACATGCATATGTTCATTTTTTTTCTATTAATGAGCCACATTCCATAAGTCTGGATGCATCCAGTACCAGTATCCAGCTGCCTGTGCTTCTGTGAATGGGCTATAGCCGTCTCTAGATCTCCACCACTAGGGCTAAAGCTGCTCTGAGTATTTGTGTAGGGCTCTTTGTGTGGACATACCTGTCCCTTTCTCCTGGGTCAGTGTTTGCCACCTTTGTTGTCTGGAATCTCTTCTGGTTCTGAAAGACTGTCTGGTTCTGAAAGACTGTCAGCTTGTTTCTTTTTCTTTTTTTTTCTTTTTTGGCCAGTCCTGGGCCTTGGACTCAGGGCCTGAGCACTGTCCCTGGCTTCTTTTTGCTCAAGGCTAGCACTCTGCCACTTGAGCCATAGCGCCACTTCTGGCCATTTTCCATATATGTGGTGCTGGGGAATTGAACCCAGGACCTCATGTATACGAGGCAAGCACTCTTGCCACTAGGCCATATCCCCAGCCCTGTCAGGTTGTTTCTGAGCGATGCCCTGGCTGCCTGGAGCTCACTGTTTGTGGGCCATGTTCTCAGCCCACTCTGCCAGGATTAGGAAGGCCACATCTGACTGCTAGACCAGCCCTACATGGTGATTGCCCTGTGCAGAGGATATGTGCCTGGGGACAGGGTAGACCCTGCCTACAGGAGTGGGCAGGCTTCCTCAAGATGCCTGGGCCATAGGTTTGGGAACTGAGGGAAAAAGGAAAACCAGCCTGGAGCAGAGGGAGAAGGGGCACAGGGCTGTCTGGGGTGGGGTCCCTTCACCAGTGGAGGCTGGGCATTCCAGGAGGCAGGTGGACAGGAGCCAGCCTGTGAGGTAGCACACATGGGCAGTGGGTATCACCTGTGTCCCTGTAAGCTGAGGCCTGTGAAGGCTAGTGGGACCAGGAAGTGACTGGTGACAGGCACAATGGGAGATGTGGATGCGGTGACCATGTTGTCCATGTTGTCACTCAGCAGGCATCTGAAGGGCTCGCTCTATGCTCTGGGTGGTGGGGAAAGGATGAAGGGGGAGCCAGGAGGAAACCCGGGTAATGGTGGGGCAGGGTTACTATCCAGGGGTTCAGGGAAGGCTTTTCTTTTAATTTAATTTATTTATTAATTGAACACAAATTTTTTTGACAAGGTGTTGTGCATAAAGGGTACAGTTACATAGTCGGGCAGTATGTACATTTCTTGTGATATCTTACACCCTGTTTTTCTTTCCCTTCTCTAGGTCAGGTAGACATATACACAATATACAATTTATCAAGAACATATACAGTAGCCACGTGGCCAAGCCCAAGAAAATTCGCCTAGAGCTTTAAATATAATGTCGATATTAGACAATATGTCGACAGTAGACTTATATGAACGTACATACATAGCTTTTGAGCTATTGTATTCCACTGAGAGGTCGATTTTTGACCTTTATATGTTGAGTATTTGTTTGGTTTTAGTTACATACTGTTGGGTCGCTGCCCCAGTCCTGTGGGAAATACTATTTGACAAGCAGTTTTTGGTTTCACAGACCTGGTCTCTACTGTCTCTCCGTCTCCCTTTCTTTTTTCTTTTCTTTTTTTTTTAATGTCTGCTTTTCTGTGTCTTTTTAAAAATTTTATTTGTTTATTAATTGAACACAAATTTTTTGACAAGGTGTTGTGCAAAAAGGGTACAGTTACATAGTAGGGCAGTGTGTACATTTCTTGTGATATCTTATGCCCTGTTTTTCTATCTCTTCTCTAGGTCAGGTAGACATAAATACAATATACAATGTATCAAGAACATATACAGTAGCCACGTGGCCACACACAAGAAAGTTCGCCTAGGGCTTTAAATGTAATGTTGATATTAGATCATATGTCAACAGTAGTCTTATATGAACGTACATACCTAGCTTTTGAGCTATTGTATTCCCCTGAGAGGTCAATTTTTGACCTTTATATGTTGAGTAATTGTTTGGTTTTAGTTACATACTGTTGGGTCACTGCCCCAATCCTGTGGGGAATACTATTTGACAAGCAGTTTTTGGTTTCACAGACTTGGTCTCTACTGTCTCTCCGTCTCCCTTTGTTAACAGTCATATATCAGGGAGATCATGCCCCTTTGTTTTCTGTGTTCTAGGCTTGTCTCGCTCAACATTATTTGTTCGAGTTCTGACCATTTCCCTGCAAATAACAATATTTCACCATTCCTAATCACTATGTAGTATTCCATTGTGTATAAGTACCATACTTTTTGGATCTATTCATCTGTGGAGGGGCTTCTGGGTTGTTTCCATATTTTGGCTATTGTGAATTGTGCAGCGATAAACATGGAAGTACAAATGTCTTTTTGATATCTTGGGGTTTGCTGTTTAGGATAGATGCCTAGGAGTGGTATGGCTGGGTCATAGGGTAGGTCTATATTGAGCTTTTTGAGAAACCTCCATACTGTGCTCCAAAGTGGTTGTACTAATTTGCACTCCCACCAACAATGGAGAAGGGTTCCTCTTTCCCCGCACCCCCTCCAGCATTTGTTGTTGCCTGAGTTCAGAGTATAGGCCATTCTAATTGGAGTGAGGTGGTATCTCAGGGTTGTTTTTATTTGCATTTCCTTTACTACCAGGGATGTTGAACATTTCCTCATATGTTTCTTTGCCATTTTTATTTCTTCTCTTGTGAAGTCTCTCTTTAGCTTTTCTGAGAAAGGAATATTCAAATGAAAGCCCAGAGTGCAAAGGAGCCAGCTCTTCAGAGTGCTGGGCAAAACGCTCCAGGCAATGGGAACAGCATGTTCTAAGGTCCTGAAGTGAGGGAATCCTTACATAGTTGAGAAACAGTACAGCTTGACCAGGTGAGCAGGGAGCCAGATCAGAAAGGGCCTTGGAGCTAAGCAAAGAAAGTTAAGTTTGAAGCACACAGGAATCCCTGATTCCTAAGTGTGGAAGTCACATAATCAGATAGAAGTTTTTGCTTGTTTATTTTTACTTATGTCTGATGGTACTGAGACTTGCACTCAGGGCCTGGATCACTGTCCCTTAGTTTTTTCACTCAAGACAGGCACTCTATCATTTGAGCCACAGTTCTACTTCTGGCTTTTTGCTGATTAATTGGAGCTAAGCATCTTGTGGGCCTTCCCTCCCAGCCAGCTTCAAACACTAATACTCAGATCTCAGCCTCCTCAGTAGCTAGGATGGTAGACGTGAGCCCTCAGTACCCTGCCAGATGAAAGTTTTTAAAGGCCCCTTGCCTGTTGGGTGGAGGGCAGACTAAAGGGGTCAGGCTTAGTTACAAGAGAGGAAGCTGGAGTTAGCACACCGCTGCAGTAATCCCTGTAGGACAGGAGATAATGTAGATGAGATTAGGATTTTGGCAGCAGAGTTGGGGGGCTGCAAGAATCTGGGGTGGGTTTGGGAGCTGGGGCCAGTGTTGTGCTGATGGGCTGGCTGTGGGGCAAAGGGAGAGCTGATCCTGCAGCATCGCTGGAGGAGCCTTGTGGAGCCCTATGCTAAGGCAGGGGAACCAAGAGAGGTAGGGTAGGGACAGGGTGTTATACCCAACTCTGAGTGGGAGGGATCTGGGAAGCCCCAAGCCCCTTTGGACAGCTAGTGACCAGTGAGGGCCATGGAGCGGGTTTGGAGAACTGGAAAGCCCCTCCTCCTCAGGACCTAGGTGCCTTGGAATGCCCTCTAGTGGAGGGGCTATCTATTCTTGATCCATCCTGGCCTGCATTAGGTGGTGGTGGTGGTTCACTGGCTAGTTGCCTGGCTAGACAGCAGATCCTTACCCACAAGCAGGCCCCTGAATGATTCTCTTTCCAATAGACTTTTTTCCCCTTCTAAGACAATTTTAACATAAAAGCAATGTTAATGAAAACCAAATGTGAGCTCAGGCCTTCCAGTAAATCATAATAGATTAGATGCTGTACCAAAATGAGCAGCCCTGGGTGGGAAGGGCTGCTGGCTGGAGGAAGGGCTTGTCGTGGCTGTCTAGTCACATAATGATTTCTGCTTAGTTATCTGCAAGAGGAAAGGCAGCTTGGCGTTGTGGCGAGTCATGGGGCCAGCTTGGGATGGAGGCTTGTGCTGTGCAGTGTTGGGACTCTGGATTGTTCTCTGGAGCATTCAGCACCCTCACCCTCTGCTCCTCCCTTTCTCTTTACACAGAAGGAGTCTTGGGCTCTTTGTTTTGCTTTGCTCAGAAGTTACTGGTGGGTGGAAGGTATGGGAAAGGTTGAAGGAAGAGAGTGGCAGAGCCTCCTGTGGGCTCTAAGTTGACACATTATCAGAACTGGAAGTCCACTGGCAATTGGCCCAACATCTGGTTAGCTTTCGAAATCGCGTCTCTCTGTTTACCGAAGCTGGCCACACATGTATGACTGTAGCCAAGGAGACTTTGTGTGGGGAAAAGAAACCAAACACAGTGCCAGCATGTGCTGTTCCTCCAGGGTTTCCTTTTTTTTTTTTTTTGTGCCAGTTCTGGAGCTTGGACTCAGGGCCTGAGCACTGTCCCTGGCTTCTTTTTGCTCAAGGCTAACACTACCACTTGAGCCACAGCGCCACTTTCAGCTTTTTCTATTTATGTGCTACTGAGGAATCGAACCCAGGGCTTCATGTATACGAGGCAAGTATTCTACCACTAGGCCATATTACCATTCCCCTCCAGGGTTTCCGTCTGCTTCCCCTCTGTGTAGCTTTGATCTGTGTCCTCTCCACCCCTGCCCTGGTTGGGGCTACCACTGAGGAAGGACGCAGGGGACACTTAGTGGCCAGCTACTGACAGTACTGAGTCACACCCTTCCCTTCCAGCTGCAATCAGAATTACTTGGTAGTCCCACTCCCTCCCAGACACCCACCTATGCAGAGG
This sequence comes from Perognathus longimembris pacificus, assembly GCF_023159225.1. Taxonomy (NCBI): domain Eukaryota; kingdom Metazoa; phylum Chordata; class Mammalia; order Rodentia; family Heteromyidae; genus Perognathus; species Perognathus longimembris. The sequence goes on along the minus strand of NC_063183.1, from coordinate 11,420,303 downwards.
GACAGTTGTTCTGACTAGGGTGCACAGGTGAGGACCTGGGCCCCCAGGGTTTCTGGCAAGAGGGAGTGGTGAAGCATATGGCTTGCTAAAGTGACCTGGAGCCAGCATCTGTCCACTGTGGACAGGATTGGTTTCTTTGGAGTATGTCGCCAAGAGTGTTGAGTTGATAAACAATATATTATTTTTTTGATTTATTTATTTATTAAACAAATTTTTTTGAGAAGGTGTTGTATAAAAGGGGTATATTTACATAGTAGCGCAGTATGTACATTTCTTGTGTTATCTTACACCGTGTTTTTCTTTCCCTTCCCTAGATTAGGTAGATATATATATAATACACAATGTACCAAGAACATATACAGTAGCCACGTGGCCTACGCCAAAGAAAATTCGCCTAGGTCTTTAAATGTAATGTTTACAATAGACAGTATGTCAACAGTAGTCTTATATGAATGTACATACATAGCTTTTGAGCTATTGTGATCCACTGAGAGGTCAATTTTTGACCTTTATATGTTGAATAGTTATATGGTTTTAGTTACATAATGTAGGGTCGCTGACCCAAACCTGTGGGAAATACCATTTGACAAGAGGTTTTTGGTTTCACAGACTTGGTCTCTACTGTCTCCCCGTCACCCCATCTTAACAGTCATATATTCCATTGTGTATTGGTACCATATTTTTTGGATCCATTCATCTGTGGAGGGGCTTCTGGGTTGTTTCCATATTTTGGCTATTGTGAATTGTGCAGCGATAAACATGGAAGTGCAAATGTCTTTTTGATATCTTGGGACCTGCTGTTCAGGATAGATGCCTAGAAGTGAATGGCTGGGTCATAGGGTAGGTCTATATTGAGCTTTTTGAGAAACCTCCATACTGTTCTCCAAAGTGGTTGTACTAATTTGCACTCCCACCAACAATGGAGAAGGGTTCCTCTTTCCCCGCACCCTCTCCAGCATTTGTTGTTGCCTGAGTTTAGAGTATAGGCCATTCTAACTGGAGTGAGGTGGTATCTCAGGGTTGTTTTTATTTGCATTTCCTTTACTACCAGAGATGTTAAACATTTCCTCATATGTTTCTTTGCCATTTTTATCTCTTGTCTTGTGAAGTCTCTCTTTAGCTCCTTTGCCCATTTCCTAATTGGTTTACTGGGCTTGGAGGGGCTTAGTTTTTTGAGTTCTCTGTAGATGACAGATATTAGGCCTTTGTCTGTTGCTGTGCTGGTAAAGATCCTTTCCCATATGGTTGGCTGTCTTTCTATTTTGGTGGCTATGTCCTTAGCTGTGCAGAAACTTTTTATTTTGTAGTAGTCCCATTTGTCGAGTCTCTCCCCTATTTGTTGTGCCCCTGGGACTATATTCAGGAAGTTCCTTCCTGTGCGTATAAGTTCTAGCGTCTTTCCTACTCTGTCCTTCCATAGTTTCAAGGATTCAGGTCTGATATTGAGGTCCTTGATCCATTTTGATTTGATCTTGGTGCATGGTGATAGGCTTGGGTCTACTTTGAGTTTTCTGCATATGGCCCAGTTCTCCCAGCACCAATAGTTGAAGAGGCTATGTTTATTCCATTGTATGTCTTTAGCTCCTTTGTTGAATATCAGCTGACTGTAAGAGTGCGGTTTATTTCTGGATCTTCAATTCTAATCCATTGGTCTTCTGGTCTGTTTTTATACCAATACCAGGCTGTTTTTGTTATGATGGCTCTATAGTAGATCTTGAAGTCTGGTATTGTGATACCTCCTGCACTGCTTTTTTTTGCCTAGAATTGCTTTGGCTATTGTAGGTCTTTTGCTGTTCCATATGAATTTATGGATTGCTTTCTCTATTTCAGTGAAGAATGTAACTGGGATTTTGATAGGGATTGCATTGAATTTGTATAACAATTTGGGCAATATGGCCATTTTCACTATATTGATTCTGCCTACCCATGAGCATGGGAGGTCTTTCCATCTCCTGTGTCTTCTTTGATTTCCCTTATTAGATTTTTATAGAGTTCTCATTAAATAGGTCCATCATATCCTTGGTTAGGTTGATCCCTAGGTACTTTTTTTTTGTTTTTGGCTACTGTAAATGGAATTGTTTCCATAATTTCCTTTTCTGCTTGTACATTGCTGGTGTACAGAAAAGCTGCTGACTTTCGTGGATTGGTTTTGTATCCTGCTACTTTGCCAAAATAGTTTATTAGGTGTAGGAGTTTGGGGACTGTTTTTTGGGTCCTTCAGATATAAGATCATGTCATCTGTGAATAGGGATCGCTTGATTTCTTCCTTGCCGATGTGGATCTCTTTGATGTCCTCCTCTTGCCTTACTGCTATGGCTAGGGATTCCAGCACTATGTTGAACAGAAGTGGGGAGAGTGGGCAGCCTTGTCTTGTTCCTGAGTTTAGGGGGAATGATTTAAGTTTCTCTCCATTTAATATGATGTTAGCAGTTGGTCTGTTGTATATGGCTTTTATTGTTTTAAGGAATGTTCCATCTATTCCTGTTCTCTCCAGAGCTTTTAATAAGTAAGGATGTTGTATTTTGTCAAAGGCTTTTTGGGCATCGACTGAGATAACAATGTGATTCTTGATTTTAGTTCTGTTTATGTGGTGAATTACATTGATTTACGGATGTTGTACCACCCTTGTGACTGTGGGATGAAGCCTACTTCGTCATGATGTATAATTTTCTTGATCAGTTTCTGGATCCTGTTAGCTAATATTTTATTGAAGAGCTTTGCGTCTGTGTTCATTAGTGATATTGGTCTGTAGTTCTCTTTTTTTGTTGGGTCTTTGCCTGGTTTGGGAATGAGTATGATATTAGCTTTGTAGAATGAGTTTGGAATTTCTCCCTCTGTTTCTATTTCGCGGAAGAGTTTGAGGAGTATTGGTATTAGCTCATCACTAAAGGTTTTATAGAATTCGTTGGTGAATCAATCCATCTGGGCCTGGGCTTTTCTTTGTTGGGAGGTTCTTCATTACCCCCTGTATCTCGCTGTAAGTTATTGGTTTATTTAGTTGATTTATTTCTTCTTGGTTCAGTTTGGGCAGTTTATACTTCTCTAAGAATTGATCCATTTCTGTAAAATTATTATTTTTTAGTGAGTAGAGGTTCTGGAAATAGTTCCTTATGATTGTTTGGATATCGTGTGTACTTGTTGTTACTTTTCCGGTGGAGTCCCTGATTTTACGTATATGAGTCTCTTCTCTTCTTTTTTTTGTAAGTCTTGTGAGAGGTCTGTCAATTTTATTTATTTTCTCAAAGAACCAGCTTTTAGTCTTATTTATTTGTTGAATGGTCTTTCTATTTTCAATCAGATTTATCTCTTCTTTAATCTTTGTGATCTCTCTCCTTCTAGTCATTTTAGATTCGATCATTTCTAATTTCTCCAGTTGTTTTAGCTTCATCGTGAAGTTATTCACCTGCTCTGTTTCCATTCTTTTAATGTGAGTGCTGAGGGCGATGATCTTGTCCCTCAGTACTGCCTTAGCTGTGTCCCATAGGTTTCTTTGTGATGTATTTTCATTGTCATTGTGGCTTATGAATTCGTTAATTTCATCTTTAATTTGGTCTGTGGCCCAAGTGTTGGATAACAGTGTGGGGTTTAGCCTCCAAGAATGTGTATAACTTCTGTGGTAACCATTGTTATTGAGGGTTACCTTTAATCCACTGTGGTCAGATATAATACATGGGATGATGTCAATACTTTTGTATTTGCTGAAGTTCTTTGTGTGGGCTATGACATGGTCTATTTTGGAGTATGATCTATGGGCTGCTGAGAAGAAGGTGCATTGGGTCTCTGTAGGGTGGAAGATTCTATATAGATCTGTCAGATCCATTTGGGATATGATGTTACTTAGGTCCTCAACTCCCCTGCTAATCCTCTGGGTGTTGGATCTGTCTCTTGGAGAGAGTGGGGTATTAAAGTCACCCACTATGATTGTGTTTGGGTCTATCTTGTTCTGTAGTTCTGTGAGAACTTGCTTGACATAGGTAGGGCCTCTTTTGTTCGGTGAGTATACATTTATCACCGTTTTGTCTTGATTCTGGATTTTTCCTTGTATTAAAATGTAGTGACCTTCTTTGTCTTTTTGAGTTGATTTCAATGAGAAGTCCAGCTTATCTGAGATCAGGATGGCTACTCCTGCCGTTTTGGTAGGTGCATTTGCTTGGAAGATCTTGCTCCATCCTTTCATTCAGAGCGTGTTTTTATCCCTTGCTGTAAGGTGGGTTTCTTGTTGACAACAGATGGCAACTTTTTGTTTGCGGATCCATTCTGCTAGTCTGCTCCTCTTTATTGGAGAGTTTATACCGTTTATATTCAAAGAGATCAAGTATAAGAGTGTTTTTTCTCCTTCCATTTTCTTGTTGGGCTGTTTTTCCTTTTTTTTTTTTTTTTTTTTTTCTTTAGTGAGCTGCTCTTTCTGTTGGGCTCTGGCTATTGTAGTTTCTTTCTGTTTCTGTGTGTCCTGTACGGTTTCTGTTCAGTGGGAGTCCCCTCTTAGAATTTGCTGTAGGGCTGGTTTTTTATTCACATACTCCTTTAGATCCTCTTTGCTATGGAAAGATCTGGTTTTCCCCTTGAATATGAACTCTAGCTTGGCTGGATATTTTATTTTAGGTAGGTAATTGTTGGCTTGTAGGACCTGGATGGTGTTCTTCCATTCTCTTCGTGTGTGGTAGGTTTGTGTGGAGAGGTCTGCTGTTATTCGGATCCTCTTCCCATTGTAATAAATTTCTTTCTTCGCTTTGGCTGCATTCAAAATTTTCTCTTTATTCTTGAGTTCTGAAGTCTTGAATATTATGTGCCTTGGTGTGGCTTTTCTAGGATCTGGTCTGCCAGGTGTCCTATAGGCTTCTGTTACCTGGATGGGGTCCCTTGTGAGATTGGGGAAGTTTTCTGCAATCACTTTATTGAGAATATTTTGAAGCCCTCTGCTCTGGTATTCGGCTCCTTCTTCTATTCCAATTATGTGCAGATTATATCTCTTGTCTTTGTCCACTAGCTCCTGGATTAGTCTGCCCTGGAGCTTTACCGTTTCTTGGAGTGTGGTAATTTTCTGGTTCTTATCGGCTGCATCATCATCCAAGAGAGAAATTCTGGCTTCCATATGGTCAATTCTTTGTGCCGTGGATTCAAGTGTGGAGTTTATGGATGTCAGAGAGCTATTTATGGTTGCTAGATCAGCTCTGATCGTGGAAATTTCTTCCTTTAAAGAGTTGTATTTTAAATCTTTTTTTTCATGCATTTCACTTCTCAGGATGTTCAGGTCTTCTTTGACGGAGGTTTGCACTGTATCCATTTTTGCTTCCGTTTCTTTCTTGGCTTCCTGGATTTCCTTCGAGACTTCTACTCTGAACTCCTGGAATTGTTTTCTGATTTAGTTTCTGAGGCTTTCCATCATTTCTGTTAGCATAGCCTCAGTTGTTTTTTTATTCTCCATCTCCTCTTCAGCCGTGCTGCTTTTTGGAGCTGGCGAGTTGGCTTGCCCTTTGATGAAATTTGTTATATTTCTTTGTGATTTGCTCATCTGGAGATCTGAGGGTGGCTTCCCTGGTTTGGTTTTGTGCTGCTTCCCACTGGTCTGTCAGTGGTAGACTTGTTTGTGTCCTGGCTCTGGGTTTGAGTTTGGTTGTTGAACCTTACTGCCCAGTGGGTGAGTGTGCCCATCTCGGTTGTTGCCAAGGTGGTCACCGTCACTGCACTTGGGAGTGGGTAGGTTCTGTGTCTTTCTCTGCGGGATAGTGTCCTGCGGCTGTGTTGTGCTGACCCTAGCGTGTCCCTGGTGGGGGTTTGCTGGTCGCTGATTCAGCGTGGCGTGGAGGCTTTTCTCTTCTTCGGTTCTTTTTTCCACTGGGTACCTTGGTCAGAGGAGCTCACCTCTCAGATTGAGAATTGCCGCTGAGAGGCGGCTTGACCCCCTGTGCAGAGTGCACCTACTGCGGGCGCTGCCACTGGGGGGCCATGCCCGCCTGTGTGGTGTGCGCCTCTCAGAGCAGGTGCTGCCGTTGAGGGGCCCTGCCCACCTGTGTGTCGGGTGTTGCAGCTTGCCTGCTTGTGTGCTCCCGCAGGGGGTTGGGCAGATGATCCTCCTGCTGGAGGACTAGCACGCTGGCCCACGCTGGCCCTCCCAGGGGTACGTGCGTGTGCACGCTAGTGCTTCCTTTGGGGGCGTGTTGACCCGAGTTGTTGGAGAGTGCTTGTGCCCTCTCGCGAGTTTGCTGTGGGGGGCGGTATGGGTGGGCTCCAGTAGGATCAAGTGTCCGGGCGCAGGTTGGTGCCCACAGACTCTGCGCCTCTGCTATGAGGGGGGCGTGTGATCAGACCCAGATGTCCCTGCTGGGCTGGTATTGTACACCCGCGAGTCTGTGGTTGTTGTTCAAAAAGACCGCGAGGACCAGGCGCCTCAGGTGGGGCTTCCAATGCCTACCAGACCCCGGGCCCCTGCTGGGGAGGGGGCGGGGCCAGTGCGGCCAGGTTCTGGCTCCTCTGCTGGGGGTTTGGGGGGGATGCCTTGGTGCAGCTCCTTTGCTCCCTCGGGGTAGGGAGAGAGCTCTAGCTTCTTTGTAGGTTTTGGGTCTCTGCTAGGGCTGGTCTCCCATTTGGGGTTGGGGGAGCAATGGGGAACTTACCGGTCCTTGATTGTGTGTGTGTCCCGAGTTCCTGTGGGCTTTTCCAGGCTGGGTGCCGGGGTGTGGCAATCAGTCATTTGGTGGTGTCAGTCCCAGCACTCCCCATCTGCGCCGCCCGGTTCCCGCCCGCTCGGTCCCGCGCCTCTGTCTGTCGGTTTGCGCTCTGTCTGGGGTCCGTGGAACTCCTGGCGTGACTTTTCGGCTGTTGCTTCTCTGGTGGCTGAAGGTCTGTGGCCCTGCTTGCCGGCGCTGGGTCCCCTTTTCCAGCCTGGCCCTGTTTGGGCCAGGGTCGGTGGGTGGGGGGATTGTACCCCGGAGATTTTCCAGCTCTGTGTAGGTTATAGGCTCTTCTTTTTTTGTTTCCTGTGTTTCTCTGTTGCTTCTGGTTGTTGGGTTTGCTGGGTTCTTGATGGGGTGTTGGGTGCTGGAGTTCCCAAATTGCTATTCAGTTGGAGCGAGTTGGGGTACCTCCTTACTGTGGCGGCGCCATCTTCCCTCCTCACAATATATTATTCTCCATGCTTATTTCTGTCGGAAGGCAGTGACTGGCAGAGAACTGCTGTTGGGTTGCCACAGAACCTGCCTTGCTGTGCCTGAGCAGCTCACAGTGTGGGTGTGTCCTGTGTGCCCTCCCACCCAGGTCCATCTTACCCTTCACACATGTCCTTGCCCCACCTACTGTGACACAGGCTGAGTTCCCTAGCTCAGGATTGCTGGCGCCATTTTGTTCCAAGGAGGTAGTTAAAAATCCCAAACCAAATGCTTTCCTATAATTAGACGCCTTCCTAGGATTAGCAAAAGGTGATGTAATGCTGGCTACAGAAAAGAGCAGAATGAGTGGTTTGTCTCCTCACTGCCTGGAGTTGAGCTGCTTTGTGCTAACCACCTGCTGACAGTTTTGTCACATTCTTTCCAGCGCTGTTCTGCACAGTCTCACATTACAGCTCCCACTTTGTGAGTGTTTATACCCAACTCTGAGACCTGCCTCAGCCTCTCCCTCTTTGGGTAGTGGGTTAAGTTTGATCAGAAATAGTTTACTCTGTTCAAACTAAATTCTGCAAAATTTATGGTTGTAATATCTGTATCAGAACACTGCTCAATTATGTGTCACCCTTAGTTGGGGCAGAGGTCATGAGACACACATTGGGGGGGGGGGGTGGCAGGGAAAGGGCCTGAAGTCAGGGGCCCCAGTTGGCTCTGGGCTTTTCCTATCCCTCAGGCATCTTCTTTCTCTGAGCTTCTGTCTCTTAGTCTGCAAACTGGAGATCACATTGAACATAGGATTAAGCAAGGCATTGTGTATAATGGACCCCAGTTCTTCTGTGAAGGACAGCTTGTCTGATTTGTTCTCCTCTGTTTTGCTTCTTGTGGTGCTGGGGATAGAACCCAGGGCCTTGTGCATGCTCTGAAGCTTGTCCTCGTAGCCAAAGCCGCCTCTGCTCCCTCCCCAGTGCACCAACCCAGTACCCAAGGAGTCCTGGGCAGTTTGACATTTGTTTATAGTGAGTACTTCAGTGAATGGGGCCTGCTTGAGAAACACTTGATAGTCAAGGGTCTACAAGTGCTTTTAAAGGCGGCAGCCAGAGGAATGTGTGGGGCTCGTGGGTAGTTGACTGCACAGTCCTTGAAAACTGAGGCCAGTGTGGAGGAGATTCTAGCCCAGTGTGGTGATGCACACCTGTAACCCCAGCTCTTAGGGAGAGGCACAATCTTCTGGCGTCTCTGAGTTTAGAACAAGAAAAATGTTAATTTCTACTGTGTCCTCCTCAAAAGCCATGTCCAGAGAGAATGGTTTGGAAACTCAGCCCGGCTTGGACTGCTATGCAGCCCTGGTGCATGTGTCCACCTGCCACCTCAGTGCCCAACTTTTCTGCAGAACAGCACAATGGCTCACAGAGTTGCCATTCTCCCTTTGCTTCCCGCTCACCCACATTCCCCTTGGCTTCTGTCTAGTTTTCTACAGAAGAAGTGGTTCCTCTGCCTCACAGCTGTGCCCTGAAGGTGTGCTTGTTTGGACTTGGCTGCTGGTTTAGCTAGGTCCCGTCTGCTTAGCACCCTCACCAGTGGGCTGCTTCCCCTGAGCTGGTTGGCCATCTGCCTAGGGTGCAGTCTTGGTCCTCCTACATCTGTCCTCTGTACCTCTAGGTCAGTGTCTGCCCAGGTGTGGGATGGACTTCTTCAGGGTGGCCTCGGGGTTCCCAGACCTGGCACAGAAGGGAAGCGCGAGTCACCCTGTAGGAAAACTTGGCCTCCATTCCTATCTGTGACTTGCAGGGTCAGTTTGTCCTCACCGCACAGGACCTGTCATTCTCCTTTTTACCAAAGATAAAGCAGGCCTTGGCCACAGTGAGTAGATGATCATTAGTCATTGGTAGAATGTGGAGACATTGTTTTGCCCATGTGATTTCCCATTTACTAATAGCAATGGAAGATGTATGCTTTAACTATGTCTGTGTATTTCAGTGCATAGGACTCAGGCACAAGTTCTGTCTAGGTAGTAACTCAGCCTGGCAAAAGTTACAGAGATGGAACTTGGTGGCTGGGGTTGAGGACCTCATTCTTCAGGACCCCCTGGAAGCAGAGACCTCCCCATCAGATCAGACAGCTCTATTTATGTCCTTACCCTTTCTCCACTCCAGGCATGGATCCTGAAAAGCTTGAGCGAATCCAGCTCCCAGTGCCCAGTGCTGCGGAGAAGACCACCTACAACCATCTCCTGGCTGAGAGGCTCATCAGGATCATGAATAATGCTGCCCAGCCAGGTGCCTACCCAGGGGTGCTGCTAGCCCTGGATCTAGACCTGACGCTTCGGGGAATCTAGGGAAGACCTTCTACCCCCTCTGCCCCTGGCCACCAAGGCCTCTTCTGCCACAGCCAGGCCTCCATCTCTGGGTCTTCTCCTCAGCCTTGCTGCTTTTGTCAGTGCCCGTGATCTTGCTCTCTCGGTGGCCCAAGGCCTTGCTGTGGAAGTGAGGGAGGGCTGAAGGTTTGGGTGAGGTGCCAGCCCTGGCACTGAGCAGCGTCACTAGCTCTGTGATCTGGGCAACACTGTCCTGTATCCAGGGACAGCTAGATGGCCTGTCAGGGCATTTCTCAACTGGGTAATTTTGCCACCCAGGGGTCATCACAGCTAAGTATGCTACCGGCAGCTGGCGACAAAAGGCAGAGGATGCTGCCAAATGTGCTGCCATGCACAGGACAGCCCACACCACAGAATGACCTGACCCACAGTGTCAGTGGTGCCAGGCCGAGAGCCAGTTGCCAGGCAAATTCTGCACGAAGGCAGAGTAACGTGGGAAGGGCCTGATCACACTACTGCCTCAGGGGAGTGAGCCCCAGGCCCATGAGAGGCCATGGTGGAGGTTGTGATGGAGCCAGGAGCTTCCAGAGGCATGGAGGCAGCAGTGCGTCCATGCTAGAGAGCAGTGTGGGCTTAGAGAGCAGGCTGTGGCCTAGGTCAGTCGACATCACAGATGAGTTCACGGAGAGCCTCTTGCATGCCAGCTGTGGCACAACTGACCAAGGTCTGGGAAGTTGGGGGCCCAGTGCCTGTCCCCCAGAAGCCATGTTAGTGATCTTTGAAGTGCCATGTGGAGAAGAGATCAGGTCTAGCACCACTCTTGACCTGTGAAACCGAGAAGAGAGGGCTGTCGTGATGGAGCCTAGGGCACATACCTGGAGGTGATGGAGAGAGGGAGCCTGAGCCAGAGAAGAGAGGCAGTGACTCGGGATGGAGGGGTGCCTGGTGGGGCCCAGGTCAGCTGAGGGCTGCATCCAAGGTGACAGAGCACATTGGGAAGAGCAGCAAGGGGAGGGTATAGAAGCCAGCCATGCAGAGCAGAGCAACTGAGGCAGATGAAATGTGGCCCAGGTGCCATGTCTGGAGAGGACCCTTCCTGGGTGCACAGATGGCCCCAATCTGCTAAAGAGAAGAGGTTGAGGCAGCCTGGAGGCAGTCCAGAAACTGCACTGAGAGGTCTGGGGCTGCTGGGGAATGGGGAAATCCTCCCTGGCAGGAACTTGCAGAGGTTGCAGGAGTGCAGAGGTGGGGCCTGGACACTCCCGCCCCCTGGACCTTTCCTGAGAAACCACATGGAAGACCCATGGGAAATTTGCCTAAGAACAGTTGGACTTTGGCCTGGCCATTGCAGATACTCTGGGAGAGGTGCCAGGTGTGGTTTTTGGCAGGGCACCTCGCGTCCTCACCACCCAGCTCTGACACCCTAGACAAGTCACTTCACCCCATAGTAACTTTTCTAGCAGTTCTTCTAAAGCGCCACCAGCCCTGGCTCGCAGTAGGTTAGCATAGCAAATGTAGTAGACAGGACTTGGTTGCGGTTAGAAACCCAAGTCATACTGGCTTAAGCAACATCAGCAAATAAAACTGTTGCCTTGTAAAGTCTTTAGGGGGCTGGCTTCAGGCACCAGGGGCTCAAATAATGTTTCCAGACACCTTTGGATGCTGCCACCATCTGGGTTGGCAAGATAACCTCCAGCAGTACCAGCTACCTTTTCTCTCCTGGGGCTGCATGCTTGCTCTGTGGGAGACACAGCTTGTGTGGTCTGGTTGGAAGAGGGAGCTTGAGGTCTTGAGAACTTGAGGACCATCCTTTCAGACACTATGTAGCTGGTAGAGCAAGGAGGTGGTTGATGGGAATTACAATGCTTGCCCTGTTCAGGTCTCAGAGCTGCTGAGCTTTGCACCTAGTGCTTCCAGCATTGTGTAGACTAGAGCCCCTCAGGCTCTCCCTGGCTCTTTGCCTTCTCCCATTCCATCCCTGGGGGACTCAGCATATACCTGACCAGCCTGGGCCATGTGCCTGTCATCCCTGGAAGAACAAAGGAGATCAGCCCTAGAAGCAGAAGAGCATACTGGCCAGGCATTGCCATCAAAGAGGGCTGCACTCCAGGCTGCAACAACCTTTACCGACCTCCCTTTCCCACCTCCCCGCCCCAGATAAAGGCCTTCTGGGAGGTGTTTGGTACACAGCATTAATGGATGACAGATCAGGAAGGGGCTGGCATGTGGAGGGTCCCTCTGTGTCCCCGTTGGAGGCTGGGGATCTGCCTATCCACTGACAGGTTAGCCTTCCAGTAGGTCAGGCAAAGGTCTCATGTTTAAGGGTGCTTGGCACTGAGCATGCCAGGCTGATCCTGCTGTGCTCTGCAGATGGAAAGATACGGCTGGCCACACTGGAGTTGAGTTGCCTGCTCCTGAAGCAGCAGGTGCTGACCAGCTGTGGCTGCATCATCAAGGACGTGCACCTGGCCTGCCTAGAGGTGAGGGCCTCCCCATCCCTGCCCTCTCCTCTCCCTTTCCCCTCCATGTGAGCTGAGGAGGGGAAGAGGCCAGGAGGGCCCCCATCCCACCCAGCCCATGTGTCCCTGCTAGAGCCTGAAGAGTCCACTTTATCACAGTGGCCCCCGGGTTTGCCCCAGGACTTTACATCTGTTTCTTTGGGGTTATAAAACTTCTATACATACACACACACACACAGCATTTAAAAAATTTATTTTTTTATTATTATTATTACTATTATTATTTTGCCAGTCCTGGGCCTTAGACTCGGGGCCTGAGCACTGTCCCTGGCTTCTTTTTGCTCAAGGCTAGCACTCTGCCACTTGAGCCACAGCGCCACTCTGGCCGTTTTCACATGAAACCTTTTTCTTTTCTTTTTTGCCAGTCCTGGGCCTTGAACTTGGCCTGAGCACCTGTCCCTGGCTTCTTTTTTGCTCAAGGCTAGCACTCTGCCACTTGAGCCACAGCGCCACTTCTGGCCATTTTCTATATATGTGGTGCTGAGGAATCGAACCCAGGGCTTCATGTATACGAGGCAAGCACTCTTGCCACTAGGCCATATTCCCAGCCCTCTGGGCGTTTTCTATATATGTGGTGCTGGGGAATCGAATCCAGGGCTTCATGCATATGAGGCTATATTCCCAGCCCCACAAGCATATTTGTTTACAGGGATTTTTGTACTAAAATACACAGCTGTTAAGTCCAATAGTTTTTATTGCCTTCTTTCTCCATTTTCCCTGTTTTTAAAGAAAATTTAGGACATACAAAGAGGTTAGAAGTAATGATTACATTGACTACTCTGACAGTAGTTATTTACAATACACTAATGGAAGAACTTTTTACTTTATAAAAGTGGAGTGAGTCCTAATAGCCATATGTGATAATCTGTCCCATTCCCCCACTTAACTCTATATTAATGGCTTTCCATGTCATCACATTGAGTCACTTTCCCCTCCCCTCAAACCTTCCTCCTTCACACCCACCTTTTCTTTCAACAGGGCGCAAGAGAAGAGAGTGTTCACCTTGTACGGCATTTCTATAAGGTAATTAGCATTCCAGGTGACAGCACCATAGGTGTCTTACAGAAACAGGATTGTTGGTGTCTGATTCTGCATGTGTAACAGTTTTATATCTTCTGTTATTTTTATAGTTAGGATTATAGATCAAAGTGACAGTTTCAGTGTTTAGGACAGTGGTCTCAGCTTGTTATTTCTTTTTAGAAAGAGTTTTGAGGACCTGGTCCTAGTTTATAATGGAGTTTATTAGTTATTTATGGGTAAGTTATTAACCATATACACATATATGACTAAGTTATACATGATGGACTTATGTATCTATGACTTATATGTGCCAGTACATATACGATTTCTTGTGAATTAGCTATGACTTTATCAGTTATGAATATGCATACTATTTATAGGTGTGTGTGTGCTAGGAAACCTCTTTCAAGCTTCATGAGATTTTGTAAAATACCAGCATAACTTCAGAACTGAAATATTTGTAGGATTATCTTTGGGTTTCAGGTGGTTAGGTTTTTTGTTTTTTTCAGGTGGTTAGGTTTGAAAGATCTATTTCTGATGGTTTTATTCAGTTCTATCTGAGGCCCACATTTTAGTCTATTCAGGCTGCTCTAACAAAATATCAGCCACTGGATGGCTTATGAATGTAGAGATTGATTTCCCACAGTGCTAGGCCTGGGAAGACTGAGATCAAAGCAAGTGTGATGTTGGTGAGGTCACTGTGTCCTGCTAGTGCCTTCTGCTGCCACCAGCTCCTTCAGGCCTCCTTGATAAGGACCCACATCCATTCAGGAGGCACCACCCAAAGGCCTCATGGCCAAGCACCATCACCCTGGGGTGTGGACTTCAACACAGGAACTTGGGGCAGACCCAGTCCTTCAGAGCTTACTCTTCCCTAGGCAAGTGCAAGCCTTGGCCATAATGGATTATCTGTATGTGCACAGTCCTTAGATTTGTCTGATCTTTGGGACTCTGCATCAGATCTCCCTAGTCTTGCTAGTTCCCTGGAAGTGACTCATGCAACCCTTAGTATCAGCACTGTGATTATTATTCCCTGCTCTTCATCTTCCTCTACCGCCTCTTTCTTGGGCGAATATTTTAGACCAATTCTAGCACTGGCAGTGTTTAAGATGACTCAGCTTGTAGGATCTGGAACTCCTCCTTGCCAGACATTGTGGACCCCATCCTGTTGCAGCAGACAAAGGTCACCACTGTGGGCCTCCACACACCACATGTGGGGGAATCCCAGCTTCTCTGTAGAGCACCTCAAACCACACTTGGGGGACCCCCTCCCCATCCCCTGCCACCAGGTTGTCCTAGTCACCTTCGAACCTTTTTCCCAATAATTGCTTTGCTTTATTCCCCCAGCCCTGGGAGGGCCTAGAGCTGGCAATTCCCAGTAGGTAATTCTTGTTACTAACAGGGAGAACTGTATTTAAATTCTCTTTCCTTCTCCCAGTCCAGTTTTTCTCTTGCTTTCATCCTGTGAAGTCTATGTATGAGTATAGCATGGCAGTAGCTTTTAGATGTTTTCAAGGGTTGTCATTTTGTTGCTGTCACCTTGGCTGTGCAGATGCTCAAGGTTGTCTGTAGTTGGACAGCTGGACAGTATGAAAAGGGTTTAAGTCTCCTAGTCTTGACTGTGTGTCCATGAGAGACAGACACTTGTATTTCCAGAACTTAGGAGACAGAGAAGGGACAGTTCCTTTTTTAATTAAAATTTTTTTATTATCTCTTAGTTGTACAAAGGGGTTTAAGTTCAACATACCACTTTATGAGTATAGTACATCTTGGTCAGTGTCACCCCTTCCATCATTCTCCCCCATCTTTCCCAACCCCAGAGGACATGATGTCATTGTTCAGGAGAGATTATATTGACAATGAGAGCTCACATTTCCCAGCCTGGACAGAGGAGTAGGCTCTCCACATTTTTGTGTTAGCTCACTTCACCTGCAGAACAGATGACCCTACAAACATGCCATGCTATTCTTTCTCTTTAGTCACCCTACTGTTGCAGTGAAATGGAAGGTCCCCTGGGATTTGGGCCCTGTGTTGTATGCCTCGGACCCAAGCAGCTCCCCACCATCCTGTTCTGAAGGGGACCTGCTGGGAGGAGTCTCAGCCTTAGGAACTGTGAGATCCCAAGGCCCTCCTTAGAAGCAGCTGGAGCAAACCATAAGGCTTTGGTGTTAAGCATTGGTAATTACTCGCTTCCTTTCAGGGGTGTGAGGCTTCACATTTTTAATGTGATAACTTAACCAGGATTTCAATTTCTCCAGCCATTCTTGACTGATAGATGATGCTAAGCACTTGAAAATATCAATCCTCTCTCTCTTTTAATCATGTGTAAGGTTATTTTTGTTGCTTTCTTACTGCATTGTCAGAAAAACTCAATATGCATTTTAAAAAGGAGAAAAACATTGCCATTGGCTTGCAGTTTGGTCTTTTGTCTGAGTGTGTGTGTGTGTGTGTGTGTGTGTGTGTGTGTGTGTGTGTGTGTCCACGTGTGTATTTTACTTCCTGGTGATTTACGAGAATCCACTAACAAGAAGCAGATGGCCTCAGAAACCAAGAGGTTTATAATACTGTGTTCACAGAAAAAATATAAGTAACCCCTCTTCTCTTTCTCCCTTCCTTTGTAGGGAGAAGAGATTTTTTTGGACATGTTTGAAGATGAATACAGGAGCATGACAGTAAGTGAGGGCCCAGAACACCTGAGGCGGTGCACACCTGGGGGCCTGCTGATTCCACAGGGCACTTTTTCTGACTGGGGCTTTCTCACCAAGTGGCAAAAATGGTAGGAAGGGACATTTGAAGGGAGGCCTTTTGATCCTCAACAATGAGAGAACTTCAGCCCCCCCCCCCCACACACACACACCAGTCAGGCTGTGTCTCTGTGCTTTGATGTGCGCTGTGTTGGGAAGGTGTCTCCTCACAGAGGAAGCACCTGCATCTGTGCAATCTAACCTTGATGTCAGCCTGTGGGAAGAGCTACTGTCCTTGTCTCTCCTTTAGCTAATAAGATGGGAGGCAGAGAGGCCAGGATGTAGCCTCACTTGTCCCACTGATGGTGGTAGAACAGCCTCCACAGCAAAGCTGCCCTGCATGTCTGTGTGTTATGCTGCCTTCTTTGCTACTCTGAGGGAATGTTCCAGCACATAGTGTTAGCCAGGTCTTTGCCTCCTCCCCTCCCCCCCAGCAGACAGCATTAGAAGGATTGAATGATTTTCTGTTTTATTCCACCTGCTCTCTCCCCAGCCCTGCTTCCCAGCAGGCACCACTAAGTAGAGGTCCTTTCATGGCTGTTACTCACCAGAGCATGAAGTGATTAGGACATTTATAAAAAGCCTAGAAAGCAGGTGGCTCAGCTAAGTGGCTCTCTGGCTTTGTAGCCCTTTCAGTGGGGTTCTGCAACCAAGGCCCTCACCACATCCCAATCACTGCCCACTGAGCTAAACCCCACCCCCACCCCCCGTAATGCCCAGAAGCCAGGGTATTGTGACTGCAGCTCCATCATTCAGTTTTGTGTGAATGCTGGTCCTGGGGCTTGAACTCAGGGCCTGGGCACTGCCCCTGAGTGTTTTTACTCAAGGCTGGAGCTCCACCACCTGAGTCACAACTCTACATCTGGCTTTTTTGCTGACTAATTGGAGGTAAGAATCTCATGGACTTTCCTTCCAGGCTGGCTTTGAATCTCAGCCTCCTGAATAGCTAGAATTACAAGTGTGAGCCACTGGAAAGTTTCATCATTCTTAAAGGGGCTCATACTTCACTCTTCAGACCACTGATGGGGGTGTGCAGTGGCTTTCTGCTGCTTTGCCATTTGCCTCTCGGTCCCCTGCCCTTTCTGCAGTGTAGTTCTCTGGTTTTGAAATGTAAAGCTCGTATGTCATGTGTGCTATGCTCACTGCCTAACTACGTGACTTAGGGCAGGGGCCTCCGATCTGAGCTTTGATGCTTCATCTGTTTGCTGAGCCCACACCTACAGGTTGCCCAGGCAGGATGGGAACTGCCCAGCAAGGTGCCTCATACAGCGTCCAAAAATTACTCCTTTCCTATCCTCTCACCGCAGTGAGCTTCCTGAGTTTTGTTTGTTTTAACCAAATGTTTGTGGTGCGCCCTGCACAATGTCTGACATTCTCCAGGAATATAAAGGTGGCACACCCAGAGCCCTGTGTCTACTGTCAGCCTCCCTTACCCTACAGTGCTGCCACAGTGCCGGGGGGGGGGGGGGGAACAGTGGGCGGAGCAACACTGAAGTCAGGCCTTAGCTTTTTGCTGCTTCCTTCACATCCTTTAGCACCAGTGTTCAATGAGAAAGAGGGAATTGGCCTGGCAGTCCTGTTCCCTGCATAGCAGGGTGGAAAGAGCTCACTGGACCTGAGGACTGCCAAGCCATCAGGGCATCTAGGGCTGCGGGTGGGGGCACTACTGCTAGGCCACTGCCAATCAATGCTTGTCAAAAAGAAGACAGGCATCCTGTCCAGGTTCCAGGCTCAAGGAAAGGAAAAAATGGCAACCAGCCATGGGTCTGAGCTTCACACTTATAATCCTAGATACTCAGGAGGATGAGATCTGAGGATCACAGTTTGAAGCTAACCCAGGAAGAAAGTCCATGAGACTCTTATCTACAATTAACTAGCAAAAAGCTGGAAATGGAGCTGTGGCTTAAGTGGTAAGAGGGCCAGCTTTGAACAGAAAAAATTAAGGGACATCCCACAGGCCCTGAGTTCAGCATCAGTTAACAGCACACAACATACCTTTCAACCTAGAAAAATAAGAAAATACTATCATCACAGCCGGCTGCCTGGAAGAACGGTCTCTTGTCAAAGCCCACAGTGGACAGTACTGTTGAGTCTGTACGGGTCCCGGTGGGAGGCCCTGTGGCCGCACAATGGCTCCTCCCCAAGTGAAGCTTCCTGTCATGTCTCCTAGATGAAGCCCATGAATGTGGAATATCTCATGATGGACGCCTCCATTCTGCTGCCCCCAACGGGCACGCCACTGACAGGCATTGATTTTGTGAAGCGGCTGCCATGTGGAGATGTGGAAAAGACTCGGCGGGTGAGTGCACAAAGGAGCCTGGACTCTCCTAGGGGCTCCCCCCACCCAGAGCCCTTTCTGGGCTGGGAAGGAAAGGGTCCAAGTCAAGAGCCCTCCTCCATCATAAGCTTAGCCATGGGTAGAGGACACCACCCAGACACTCTGAAACCACAGGTGGCTTTCTAAAACATGTTGCCCTTTGGCTAGGGTGGACTGGAGTCTCATGGCACTGGGCACCACTGTGGGCTGCAGGCAGGCACTCCCTCAGTGCAGAATGCAGCCTGAGCACAGCGAGCTCAGCAAGCAGCAGCCAGGAGGCTGGGTTTCTTTGAACTTTGAGGGAAGCTACAACACCCAGAGCAGGTGAGGTGGGGGTGAGATCTTACCCAGAAATCTCAGGACCCCCAGAGATGGCATGATGTTAAGGTATCTGGCCGATCTGGGGCAAGGCACACGCAAGTGAAATTGTGAAGAGAGACGTGTGTGAAGGGTAGGGAGTTCTCAGAAGCAGCCAGAGTGTGCTCATCCCTTATCAGCACAGCACTCTGAGGCGGATGCTCTAGGAAGCAGCCGTGGCCCAGCTGTTCATGGTACTTTATCTCCCTTGTGAGATCACAGTTTCTTTGTAGAAAGCACCACAGCCTTTTCCTGGAAAATCATTCCATCTTAGAGGATAATTTAGAGGAATTGGTTACACATGGCTACGGTTATCAGGCACACCTTCTGCCTTAATCTGAGTGTGTGTGTGTGGCAGAGGGTTGACTCAGGATTTTGGAAAGTGGGTAGCCTACTATACACTTCCAGCAGGAGGAGTCAACCACCTTCTTCTACCTGCTGGTGCTCTTCACTCCGTAGCAGTGCCCCTGGGGCTGCAGAGGAAGTGGGACCCACGTGTCTTGAGTCAGTGACATTCCCAGCTGTCTGAGTGAAGCCACAGACCTCACCACAGAAGCCGCCCTGTTGAGCTGCTGCCACTGTCCTTCCCTGTGCTTGGCACCGAGCAGGCGTGTGGTTTTGTTGGTGGGTAGGTTGTGTGCAGTGGGAGACTGGTTCTGAAGAGTGAGTGTCTTGTGGGCTACTCCTCAATGCCAGGAGCTCACCTTTGGCCTTTGGTTGGCCTGAGGGATGCTATCCAGAAAGATTCCAGCCAGACTGCAGGTCCACTTGGGCAATCTGTAGGACTAGAGCACAGAGCTGCTGTCCTTCGTGCACCCTGCTACCCTTTGGTTTGTGGTGGTCTGTGAGGGCATAGCCTTGTTAAAGAGCCTAACCTTCACATTGGTCTTTATGTGGATTTCCTTGTCTAATTCTATGCCATACTTGTTGTTACCCCAGATCCCCATAGGAGGCATCTGAGATTGAGCCATGTGCTCAGCCACCCCAGTTGTCAGTAGCTGGGCCAGGAATTGGTCCAGGCAGTGTGGCCTCGAGCCCCTGGCTCTGTAACGCCCTAGCCTACTACCTCCTGCATAAGCCCTACTTGTGTGGGACTGACAGGGAAGTAGCCCAACCCTCTAGGAGCCAGTCTAAATAAAGGGCATGGCAGGAATGACTGTAGATCACATTTCCAGACATCCTAAAACATCATGGGACAGGGTGGGGATGGAGGGGACTGGCACCAGAAAGGTGGCTCTTAAGCCAGGATTGTGGAATTGGGCTGGGCAGGATGGAGAGACATGGGCCCAGAGAGATGACATCCTGGCAGCCCCAAATAGCCAACACTGAGCAGAAACTGATAAGGTCAAGGGGAGGGGCTGTCAGGAGCCAGATCTTGGGCCTTGGTGCCAGATGAGGACATTGGCTGTGAGCTCTTAACATTGTTTTAGGGCATCATGCCCTGCTGGATGGTGTAGACCATCCTCTCCAGAGCAGAGATATGGAAGAGATCCAGGGTACATGGTTAGGCTTGTGGCAAAGGGGAGGTTGTGTGTCCGCTCTGAGCTACCATCTCTTCCTCTATAAAGCAGAATACACTTGCCTTGCCAGAGTTACCATAAGGACTCATACAAGACATACACTGTCTGATCTTCCCCCCCCCCCCACCCATCCTGGGGTTGAACTTGGGGCCTGGGCACTGCCCCTGGCTTCTTTTTGCTCAAGGCTAGCACTCTACCACTTGAACCACAGCGCCACTTCTGGCTTTTTCTGTTTATGTGGTGCTGAGGAATTGAAACCAGGGCTTCATACATAGGAAGCAAGCACTCTACCACTGGGCCATATTCCCAGCCCAACTGTCAGATCTTTGATGAGATTAGTTCTCTCTCTTCATCACTAGCATTCCAGTGACAAGTTCCCAGGGCTCTGCTTCCCACCTCCCTTGCACCTGTGGGATGCGCAGCCTGAGTGGCACAATGGAAAGTAAGGCCCAGCTCCTGGGTCTGTCTCGGGCTTCTTTGGGGTTTCTTGCTAGATCCGCTGAGAAGTTTGCAAAAGCAGCACTAGAGTCCCAGGGTCCCAGGTAACACAAAGATAATAAATAGGGCCGGCCCCTCAAGCAGACTCATCTACTTCAGAAAATCTTTTCAGACTTGAGGAGCCAACCTCTGAAGGGAAGTGTTGGCCTCTCACCTCAGTCCAGTTCCTGTTGGAGACTGTTGTCTAGAATCTTCTGAAGTCAGAACCCAACATGTGCTCTGACTTGGAGCTCAGGGACATGTGTGGCTAGGAAAACAATTTAGAGCTCCTATCCAAAGCACTGTATCCCCTCGGATTCAAAGTTTTTCTTTTTCTGTTGATCGATCAATGGATAGATTTCTCTAAGTAGGGTTACACCATTTTAGATCAGTCCTTTTCAGAAACCTCACCCATAATTTTCCTTAAAGACTTGGAGGACAAGCATCTGGCCCTTGCTAGCAAATCTCTGCTGACTATAAGATTCATTCTCACATTCCTCCAAGAGCCTCTGGGTCCTTATGTCCCAGACACTGGGCTATGCCTGGGGGTGCAGAAGTCCCTGCCTCCGTGTTCACCTAAGGAGGTCACCTGTAATTACAAGCATCTGAGCAGCAGATGTGATGGCCCAGGCAGCAATGTGGTAGGGGCTGATGGGCTTGGCCTTGGCAGAGAAGCTGGTAGGAGCTACATTGCAGAGCTGCATCTGAGCAGAAACCCAGAAAACAAGAAGGAGCCACAAGAGTTGAAGAGCCTAAAGGTGGCCTTTTGCAGGTGGAAACAGCCCTTGCCAAGACTGGACAAGGCAGAGTGTACCGTGTTCAAGAAACAGGACACCCTGAGCAGAGCCGGCACAGGAGGGGAGGGCTCGGGGCCTGGCAGGCCTTGGAAAGCATCCAGCGACACAGTCCAGTTCCCTTCTTTGCATTTTACATCACACCACTTGTTCTGTCGCTTTATGCATTTGTTGAGCCTTGTACAGGTACCAGACACTGTGGGAGACGCATGGACAGACCAAGGGGCAAGAAATCCAAAGACAGACCAAAATACAAGGGGTACCACTGAGCTAAGCTGGCTAAGAGGGGAAGTTTTTGTTGAAATAAAGATCACCAGAGCCCTAGGGGTCTGATGAGAGCCCTCTAGCAGAACTTGGAACTGGCCTACCCCACCCACATGGAGGGGCAGTAGAGACTCAAGTTAAAAAGACCAAAAATTTGTGAGTCAGACCAACTTTGGGTCAAATCCAATTTACCCAAGGTTAAACCCAATTTAACCTGAGTGACTCTCCCTGATTCTAAGTTCCTCCCTCTCAACCCTCAGCTGTTGTTCACGGTAGGAGACACGAGTGCCACGGCCTGGCAGGTGTGAGTGCTCAGAGCCACAGGCTGGAAGTGGGGGGCCTGCTGCAGCTCCCACAAGCTAGTCTCAGCTGGGAGAGCCAGGGCTGGGACTTGGTGAGCATCAAAATCTGAATTGAAGCACTAGCCATCTCCACACAGGAACTGGCAGGTCACAATGAAGTGTATGGGGCCAGCTTTTATTTGTCCCCACTGTTCTTTTGTCCCCTTGTGAACCTGAACTGCAGGCGGTTGTGTTTATAGCACTGAGGGCCTCCCTCTGTGCTTTTCATCTGTGGATTGCACCCTAGAACAACATTGCAGGTTTTCAAAGCAAGGAAGAACTGGAGCAGTGACACTTAAGCCTCCTCCATCTCTTTGCAAAAGTCTCCCCTCCTGATGGCAGGGAGGACATTTGTGCAGTGCCCTGGCTTTCATCCATCTCCTGGTTTACTCTTCATTGCAGGGCAAAAAGTTTTTCATGTGGTAAGTGTCTTTTTGCAGTGTTGGAATGGAACCCATGCTAGGCAAGTGCTTAACCTCTGAGCTACCCTCCAGCCATGTTGCAGTTTTAGTAAGTCTGACCTGCCTCAGCCTCAGAATGCCCTGGATTAGAGGCCTACATATCATCCTGGCTCATAAATCTGATTTCTTATGCCCATAAGACTTTGCCATCACACACTTGAGCAGCATTTTCCTGTTGAACATTTGGGGTTGATCCCACTGTTACAGTATTTTCAGCTGAACTGTAGTGAGCTGCTCCATGAATACAGTTTTCTTTCTTTTGGCTTATTTCCTTAGGATAAGGTCTCAGAAGCGGAACTTCTGGTTCAAAGGGTATGAACTTTTTTGTTGGGCTGCACATTGTCACATTGCTTTCCTGGTGGGCTGCCCCATGTTAAATGGCTTATGCATTCTTCTGTGACTGACTCTTGCAGTCCTTTCTACAGCCTCTGTGGGCTCCTAACCCAGTGACGGTTGCCTATATTTGAGCAGCTTGCATAATTGGCAAGGGAGTGGGAGCCTAAACCGAGTCAAGGGTCTGTCCCGGGGCCAGCCCAGAGCTCCCTGCATCTCCCAGTCCGCTCATCACACGGTTGTGTGGATGCCCTGTGGCACCCCGTCCCCAAGCAACCAGCCTGGGCTGAGGTCCAGCTCCACTGCCCAAGCCTGAGGTCTGACTCCATGCCACACCAGCTTGTCAGGTAGATTCTCAGAAGGCAGAGTTAAGCCAGTGTGGAAACTGGAGAAGTCTCTCCATCCTGTGTGAGTGTGGTCAGCTACCTCCTTTCACAATCTGGTCTTTTCTCCCAAGCATCACCCTTCTTAGTATTCTCTGGCAGAATATGAAAAGGAAACCATTTCTTACACTTTTTTTTTTTTTAGTGATACTTTTAAGTTTGTCATTTTCACTTAGCAAAGAAATATCAGGTACTCTCTAAACCCTAGCTCACAAGTTGTAAATCTTTTTTTTTTTTGGCCAGTCCTGGGGCTTAGACTCAGGGCCTGAGCACTGTCCCTGGCTTCTTTTTTGCTCAAGGCTAGCACTCTGCCACTTGAGCCACAGCGCCACTTCTGGCCGTTTTCTGTATACGTGGTGCTGGGGAATTGAACCCAGGGCCTCATGTACACGAGGCAAGCACTCTTGCCACTAGGCCATATCCCCAGGCCAGTTGTAAATCTTTTGAAGGCCCATCAGGACAGTTATTCAGGGAGCGACCTTGGGCAGACTGCCTGTGTCCCTAAGCTCCATTTCTGTCTGTAACAATTGAGTCATGCAGGCCATTTGGGGCCTGAATGAGACAACGATGTCACCGGGCCTGCACAGGCCCAGGGTAACTGGAGGCAGCCACTGCTGTTTCGGAAAGTGGTGGGGTACACGTGTGGCCTCAGCCTTGTGTAGTAGCATTCTGTGTGCTCGGCGTGCCTGCCAGGCCCTCACTGACCCCTTGGAAGCTCGGCTGTCCCTGGGTGGAGCACCTTGTCCCATGGGACTCCCCCATCTTCCATTCTGAGGCACAGGCCGCTGAGGCCTTCTGCCTTCCCTTGGGAGTAGAGCAGGAACCAGCAGTTTCTTTTATACGTTTCGTGTTCCTTTTTATATTTTGAATGATCTTTTTTTTTTTAAACTTGTTTGTATTCCTGGAAATAGCTTCCATTTGTCATTTGTAGTGCAAAAGCAGATGTTTTAGCAAAGAGCCCTATTGGCAGCCAAGATAGGAACTTTTTTTTTGTTCAATGGAAAGTTTAGGTTTTCCAGCACTATGCTGAAGAAAGCAAGCAATGTGTGTTTCTATTTTCTTAGCCCCAGCTGTGGTCCTACTAGGTGCTTGCTTTCAGATCCCTGAGAAGACACTAAGCTGGGTCTTGCCTGTAATGGGCCTGCGTTTTCTTTCTCTTTACCCCACCCTCAGAATCACGATTCTTATTAAGAGCCCCACTGCAAGATATTCCTGTGACCACCCAGATCTTGGTGCCTCCCTTTGGGCTGGCCCAAGGGTTTGTATTTCCTGGTGTGCTAGGCTACCTGACTCAGGCTCCTGGGGTTGGAGTCACAGCATCTTCCCATAGCAGCCGTGTGGAGCGTCACTTTGCCTGCCAGCTCCCATTCTTCCTCCTGGAGTCTTAAGGCTGCAGTCAGGGGCTCAGAGTCCCTGGCATGCAGCAGGACTCTACCACATGGAAGGTCTCCCATGTTCATTGTGGCCACATCTTTCTTCTGACAGTTAGAGATGAAGACTGTACCTTAGAAACTGCTAGGAGCTGGTGGCTCACACCTGTAATCCCAGCTACAAAGGAGGCTGAGGTCTGAGGATTGGAGTTCAAAGCCAGCCCAAGAAGGAAAATCTGTGAGACTCTGGTCTCCAATTAACCACCAAAAAGCCAGAAGTAGAGATGTGGCTCAAGTGGTAGAGCTCCAGCCTTGAGCAAAAAAAGCAAAGGGATAGCACCCAGGCTCTGAGTTCAAGCCCAATACTGGCACAAAAAAAGACCTGCTAGAGCTAATATCACCACCACCACCCCTACCCCCTTAGTGTGAGTGTTGACTTTCCCTAGTACTTCCAAGTTCTTAGAGAGTGCTGGGAGGGTGAGTGGACTCCCAGCACTCCCAGTTTCCTTCAATAGGATCTTGATCTCAGGCCTCCCTCCCACTGGTTCAAGCCCAGTGTGGGATTGGAGTCACCTGACCGGGGTCATCAGAGGCAGTGCCATCCCAGCTCTTGGCCAACAGCAGTGTGTCCCCTTCCTTATTGGGGAGTAGTTTGCTGAATTACGGGCATTCTCCCTTCACGTAGTCATTGGGATCAGAACAAGAGTACCCAAAGGTGCACTTGAGTTCATCTTTGTACAACTCACCTGGGTGACACTTGCTTGTCCCCAGGTCTCCTCTCTGCCCAGCACAGTGCCTGTCTAGTTACTAGACCACCACCCCTTTATGGAGCACTGTGCTGACCCCTCTCCTGTAGCCTTAGCCCAGGGCTGGCTCAGCCTGTGAGTTAGAGGTTTTGTGCCCATGTCACAGATGAGGAGAGTGAAGCTTACAGCAGTTGGGCTTTGCTTCAGCATAGTAGGGTTGCTGGGTCTAGGACAGCCTTGTCTGTCCCTCTGGAAAGAAACCTGGAGTGCCTCTCTTCCCTGCCCTCTACTTCCTGGCTCTGGTTGGTGGCGAGCCTGCTCTTGGCTAACCGCTGCTTCTTGCTCACACTTCTGGGACTCTGCCTCTGCAAATGCCCAATAGCCACACTGGGTTCTGACAGACATCTCCTGGGCCAGGAATCCCAGTGCCCATGGGGCTGCCTCTACCTCCAGCAGATACACAGGGGAAATCACCACACCTGTGCCGCCTGCCAGTCCTTGGCCTCACCATCAACATACTCTTCATCCTAAGGCCAGGGACTGAGAGATGGAGGGACTCCCCTATGGTGGGGTAAGATTTTTCAATGGCCTTAACCAGTTCTAAAGCCCACATACACCCCACACTCCCGTCCCAGGCCTCCATTCAGTAGCAAGGCCTGGAAACACGTCCTAGTGTTTTGGCCTCCATGGTCTGGGGCTTCTTTGGACAGGCAGGCTGGGATCTTGGCCTTTGGCAGCCCGCTCCCCTCCCTGGGTCTCAGTTCCTTCCCTGTGTGGAGTGGCTGAATGCTGGACAGGGATTGTGGTGACCAGATGACTTGGGGTGAGACGCTGGCAGATGCAGGTGTTCAGTGGAGGTGAAGTGGCCTGAGCCCACGCAGGGTGTGGTCTGGGCACCTCGCCGAGCTGCCCCTGCAGTGTGCTCCCAATGCTCTGTCCTCCATCCAGGCCATCCGGGTGTTCTTCATGCTGCGCTCGCTGTCGCTGCAGCTGCGAGGGGAGCCGGAGACACAACTGCCGCTGACTCGGGAAGAGGACCTGATCAAAACTGATGATGTGCTGGATCTGAGTAAGTGGACCGGAGCCTGGGAAGCTGGTGGGCAGCAGGGGGGGGGGGAGTAAATGTGGTACAAGGGGCATTTTGTCCTGCCGCCTCCCTATGCCCACCGTGTGCAAGTGGCATGCTTGTCCTGTGAAAAATGGGAAGGATTCCAGGCACCTGAGTTCAGCCTTTGCATTCTGCTTCCATGGAGGCCAGAGGGTGCTGATAGGGCTGAGCTGGGCACTGAGAGGCTTGGCCAGTGCCCCGTCTCCACGTAAGCTGGGCACACGGTGTGACTGAGGGTTTTCTGTGCGGGCTAGTGATGGGTGCTCTGCTGGTTCCAGCTGGAAGCTGGCAAAAGCATGTCACCAGTGCCGGGCAAGGAAGGGGGCTCCAGAGATCCAGGAGCTCGGCCTCTAACCTGGAGCTGTGCCTTTGGGCATCTGTGCTCAGTGTTCCCCAAAACAGGAGGCCAGGGCTTGTTGTTAGTTTTGTTTTTTTATTTATTTGAGATAGAGTCATACTGTGTAGCCTGAGCTGATCCCGAACTTGTGATCCTCCTGCCTTACCCTTCTGAGTGCTGGGACTGCCTGGTTCAAAGCTGAGATTTAACAGTGACAACAGGTATAAATTCTGGTTGTGTTCCCATGTGCCATGAGGCATGTGCACACTGAAGGATGCCCTGATTTTCTGTTCAGTAAAAGCATTGTTGAATATTAGGGATCTTTGGTTATAGGAGAAAAACTCACAGAAAACTCTGAATCAACTGGCCTGTGGAAAAAAGAAAGGGAGATGGCTGTCACTGGTTCTGCCTTTAGGCATGGCTGGATTTGGGTCTGGAAGCAGTAGCATCAAAAAGTTGCCCTTCTCTAATCTTGGCTTTGCTTTCCTCTGGTCTAGCTTTATCATCAGGAGGCCTCTCATTAGATAGTGGAGAAATGGCCACTGGCAGCCCTAGGATTTGCTGTGCCAGCTAAGCATCTTTGTCAGACAGGAGGTATAAAAAGTCTGGGGTAGAGGTCTCACTGTCCTGGTTCAGGTCATAAGACCATCCCTGAGCTGGGCAGTGGTCAGGGAGATAAGAGGCTGGCTTCTTGAGGTCACCAACCCCCCCTTAGGCAGAAAAATGGGGTCAGGTCCTTCTGACCTTGTCACTTAAGGGTGACCAGGGAGGCACCCTTACAAAATGCCAAAGAGGCAAAGGCCAGGCAGTGGGAACCACAGATGGCTGTCCACTGCCAAATATGAGGCATCATTTCTGTACAGTAAATTCACCAGCTTCAGTGTGTGCTTCTGTGAGTTTTGGCAAGACTGTCGAGCTTTGTAACCCACATAGACCCCTGCCCTGCTGTGTCCCCTTGAGCAGATGACTGAAATCATCAGAGCCTCTCTTTCCTTCCTTGTAACATGATGATGTTTGGAATTGGGGGTCAGCTTGGTGGGCAGAGTGCTTGCCTAGAGTTGCATAGGCCCTAGTTTCCCTCCCCAGCCCAGAACTTGAGTGAATAATTTTTAAAAGGGAGTGGTCTTTCTGGGCTACAGGGTTGTCTTCAGGGTGAGTGAAGTACAGGCAGTGTGAGAAACATACTGTGTAGTATGTAAGAGGCTCAGCACATCACTGTCTGACCCGCTGGCTGAATGCCAACTGCTCACAAAAAGCCCAGCACTCACTGCCTGAAGACACCTACATGGTTCTCAACAGCGGTGACTGCACGTGTCACCCACTCTCACTCTGCCTTTTCTAGTGCTTTCTGGCCTTCCTACGCCTCCATCATGGAAGACTGAGAAGCCATGCCCCCTCTGTGCCCTCTGCCCATCTCCTTTGCTCTATCCTTCTTGACAAATGGCCCCAGCAATTTCTGTAAGGGCTTGAATTGTCACAGTTGCTGGCATCATAGCCAGTCCTTCTCCAGCCTGATGTGTGTAGAGAAAGGGACGCAGCAAGGCACCAATCATGTTTATGTCTGTGAATTGGAATTAAATTCTGTGCTGGGAATCAGCATTCCCGCCCCCTCCCCCTAGAAGTGGCCCACTGAAAGGAAGGTTAAGAGTATTTCACTTATCAATTCTAATCGGTCCAATTGCTAGTTGAGATCACTTAGCTGAGCCCTTTTGGGTAGTTGGCCATTAAGAAAGTAATGGCTGTCTGTCTTTACCCTGCCTAATTGCAAATTACCTTTGCTAAAGAGGGTGATGCTCAGAAAATGCTGGGGATTGTAAGTTTTAAAGGCATATGGTACTAGAATAAAGTGCCTGGGCTGCTGGTTGACTACTATTTTGCTTCACTTTTGGTGCTAGTGAATACTGGGGTTATCACCTTACTTGCAGAGCACCGAGTGCTTTCTGTGTGTATTTTCCATTCCTCAGTTTGAGGAAACTGAATCTGGGAGACAGATTGGGGATTGGTTACCCCCATTGTCTCCTTCAATAAGGGCTTACAGATAGAGCTGTGCACATTCAGGAAGCAGTGACCGGAAGTTTATTTACTGACCTCTTTGTACTGCCACTTTAATAAGAAACCACCATGTGAAGAATGCTCCCTTGAAGCTCAGAGCAAGTGTTTGCTGGCCAGCAGTGGGTCTCTGGGCACAGGTGGCACCAAGGATGGATTCTTTCTAAGAGCACCAAAGACAGGGTCCTGCTCAGGAAAGAGGCATGCTAGCCTTTTATTTAACTTACTTTCACGGTTCTAGGATTTGAACTCAGGGCCTGTGCTTGCTTGGCTTTACTTGCTTGGCTGGTGTTCTACTTGAGCCATGCCTCCAGCTGTACACTCCCAGTTCTTGTTCCATGTTTGAGATGCAGCCCAAGTCCCCCTCTTTATCATCCTGTAGTGATGAATATGAAGGTGACTGAATGCCATGAAAGGCCTGATTATTTCCCCATGCCTACCCAGTTCTTGCATTGTCTCTGCTTTGCCCTTACACCCTGGCGCACAGTTTTGAGGCACCATGGATGTCCCTGGCTGCTCCTCTCTATGCCTAGAGAGTTGTTTCCAGCAACAGTAGCTCCCCAAGCAAGTTATGTGGTTTAATTGTAAGTCCATGAAAATGAGAGCTCATTGATTTGTCTTACAAAGCTAATGACAGTTTTGTGGTCTTGTCTATCAATTCTGGAAAATTCTCTGTTAGCTTATTTTGCTGATGTCCAATCATGGTCATGTGCCGGATTCTGATGAAAATGAGAACATAGTTAGATGATGATGATGATGATGATGATGATGATGATGATGATGATGATGGATTCTGATGAAAATGAGAACATAGTTATATGATGATGATGATGACGATGACGACAACAACAGTCAAGAAACAAGCCAAGGGGCTGGGGATATAGCCTAGCGGCAAGAGTGCCTGCCTCGGATACACGAGGCCCTAGGTTCGATTCCCCAGCACCACATATACAGAAAACGGCCAGAAGCGGCGCTGTGGCTCAAGTGGCAGAGTGCTAGCCTTGAGCGGGAAGAAGCCAGGGACAGTGCTCAGGCCCTGAGTCCAAGGCCCAGGACTGGCCAAAAAAAAAAAAAAAAGAAACAAGCCAAGGGCTGGGGATATGGCCTAGTGGCAAGAGTGCCTGCTTCATATACATGAGGCCCTGGGTTCGATTCCCCAGCACCACATATACAGAAAATGGCCAGAAGTGGCGCTGTGGCTCAAGTGGCAGAGTGCTAGCCTTGAGCAAAAAGAAGCCAGGGACAGTGCTCAGGCCCTGAGTCCAAGCCCCAGGACTGGCCAAAAAAAAAAAAAAGAAAAAAAAGAAACAAGCCAAGCCCAGGATGCAAACTACTCTGAGCTTTCCAGAAACATACGCATTTGGTCTGGGAGTATAGCTCAGTGGTGGAGCACTTGCATGCATGAGGCCTGGACAAGACATGAAAGGAACTGAAAACATGAAAATGTCATGAAGATCCCTCTGACAAGAGAGACAGGGCAGGACAGGCATGCTCTCCTTAGCTAAAAGATGCTAGTGCAGCATGACAGCTACCTACCTTGATTGTTCTTGGAGTGAAGGAAGTGAAAACAGCTTTAAAGAACAGTTTCTAGGAACTGGGATGTAGCTCAATGGCAAAGCACTTGCCTGGCAAGTGCAACATCCTGGATTCGATCCCAGTACCAAAAAATAAAACAGAACAGTTTCTGGACATAGGTTGATTTGTATGGGGACTTGTGATTGGTCAGTGTAGCTGAGGTCAGTGTTCCTCACTTGGGATTGGCTAATATACCTGAGGTCAGTGTCCACTTCCTATCTGGGATGATATCACTGTGGCTCTCAGGGAGTACATCCTGTTTCTTAGTGAGGACTGGCTCGAGGTTGTAGAGTAGAGTGTCTGACGCCTGCCTCTTTGGGGTGACTCAGAAAAGGAAAGTGTGTGTGGAGGGTATGAGGGAGGAAGTAAGTGCAGCCCCTGGTAACAGTTGGTGAATAGAGGTGAAGGGCGTGTGTGTCCATTGGACTTTCCTTCCTCCGGCTCCACTCCTCCCCATGCACACTTCAGAGGCACACCTCCAGCTTAGTTTGTGTCTCTCTAGTGCCTGCTGCAGCACCTGGTACACAGTAAGCACTCAGAAAAGGTTCGTTGGACTGGAAGGATTCAAGCTTAGCAGTCACTTTAATTATTTGTAAACATAGAATTGGCATTGCTCAGTACTGTCTTGAGTAACTTAAGGCAGCTGGATTGTGAGTTGAAGAATGCTCTCAATGCATACATTAGAATAGTCATGTTTCCAGTTGACATTTCTCCCCCACAAATGAAAGAACCCCAGATCTTACACCCACCTGGGCAGTTTCTAAAAATGTAGATCAACCCCAAGTCATTTGCCTAGCTAATAGCTAGAATGTTTCTCCCTCCCTCTCTCTCCCCCCTCCCTCTTTCTCTTTTTTTCCCTTTTCTTTTTCTCTTTTCTTTTTCATTATTCTGCTATGAAACTGGGGCTCTGAAAAAAAATTATGTTTGAATTAAACCACCAGTTCTCTAAGGAAATGGAAAACATGGGATTAATGACATTTCCCCTCTCTCTATGAATTAGACTTTTTCTCCGTGGGCTTGATGAATAATGTTGCTGGCCACTTTTCAGAAATGAAGTAGAAATAAGGAGAAATGAAATTTGTATCTTATAAACTGACTGGAAATGTGATTATAATACAGCTGTCAGTTTTGTTCAAGTGGAAAAACTTTAAGTAAATCCAATTGCAACATTATTTGGTTCTTTTAAAGCAGGGTGATGTAGCTGTTTCCTGAGTATTGATTATTTGATTGGTACCTGTCTGCTGGACCTATTTTTTTTCTTCAGTAGCTCTCATTGATGTGGTTTAATGTATATTCCTGTAATCTTTCCTGTTTTATAAACTTACAATCATAATTGAGCTACATTAGAGAGACATGTTTTGCTGAGATCACAAGGTCACCTAATGATTGTGCCCTGTTTGGACACTGAAGTGGCTGTAGGACTCTCCTGAACAAGGCTCACCACAGCTGGGGAAATGGGAGAGATTGGGGTTTGAGCTCTTCCCTTCTTTGCCTATTAAAATGACTGTTTCTGCTGAAGACACTACAATTTGAATATTTTTTTTCAAAGCCCAGTCCTTCCCAACACATATGAAAATGGGACCATGTCCCTCCTCCTCCCAGGACAGCTGCAGGGGGCTTAGGTTTGCCCAAAAAGCAACATCTCGAGAGTCCTACCATTGATCTCATGAGCTGAGGCAGGCCCTGGACCCTGCCAAGGGTGGGGACAGAGTTCCTGCTGGTGGGCAAGTCAGCTCCAGCACCCTGAAGTGTCACACCCCTTGACATGTTTCTTATCCTCCCTACTTCAAACTGCTGTAATGGTATGTTACAGGGGTGTTGGGCTGAGCACAGCCCTGACATGACATCATGGAGACATCAATGAAGACTGTCCCCCAGCATCTTAGATATGACCCTCCCCAGGCAATAATTGAAAATCAGCCTCTGTGCACGCTCAGGCCGAAAGCCTGTCTCTGTCTCCTGTCTTCCTCTCCTTACAACCAGACACTGAAACAGATCCTGCCAAAGTCAGCCACAGAATAGGTGGAGAACCTGCCCCTTCTCCTGGTCTACAGTTTCTGTCACCCAAGCAGATGTCAGAGTCTTCAGAGGCCATGGCTTCCTGGCTCAGGGTCAGCTTCAGAGTCCATGATCACCAGCATGATGTGTGTCTGCCCACCTGTCCTGTGCTGCCTGGGCATACACAGTTCTGGAGACTTCCATCATGGGCTGGTGGCTCCCCAGTGGCCCCAGCTCTCCCTCAACCAGCTTCACTGATGACATCTAGTCTGCAGGAGAAGGGCAGCATGAGCCGCCACAGGAAAAGGAATTGGTGGGAGAGTTGGGTTGAGGAGTAACCATGCATTTCAAGACATCCCTCCCTCTGGCCCACTCACCAAGGCTGTCTGGAGCTCTGCCTACAGGTCCCAGCCCTGAGCTACCGGCTTCCCACCTACCACACGCCCACCTCTTTCCAGCAGGCCCAGCTGTAAGGAGCGACATAGTGGCTGCCCAGGCTTCATGAGGGAAGGTTGGCTTCTGGCCCTTTATCTGATTAACCACAGAGCACCCAAAACAAATCTCTGGGGCGACTAAACCAATAACAGAGAGCCTGACCTTTATGAAGATTTCAGAAGAGGGCCACCCTCATGTACCACCCCTCTCCTAGCCGCCCCCCTGCCACCTCCCCCAGTGTCTCGCCTGCTCACCAACACCTCCCTGCACCCACCCAATTCTCCTCTGGCCCTCCCAGCTAGAACTCCACAGGAGGCTCTCTGGAGGCCTGGAGAGCAGCCTCTCAAGGAGAGGTCAGTGAGCTGTGCTGATTGTTCAAATAATGTCAAGTGTTCTTCACCATACTAAATTTATAAGAAATATACGGGGCCAGGCACTGCTGGCTCACACCTGTAATCCCTAGCTACTCAGGATCGTGACCCAAAGCCAGCTTAGGCAGGAAAATCTGTGAGACTCTTTTCTCCAGTTAACTTCCAAAAAGCCAGAAGTAAGCTGTGCCTCAAGTGGTAAAGTACTGCTCTTGAGCAAATAAGCTAGGAGACAGCGCCTAGATACTGAATTCAAGCCCCCCCTGGTAGGGGACACCATTTTTTATGCCAGCTTAGACCAACTTCTCTCTTTTAGGTTCTCATACAGAAAAACCCAGGGCACCTTCCCTGCTTTTCAGCTTGGCACATCCAGGTTATCTCTCGCATTCATCTTCCTTCCATACCCCATACCCACCCCTTTGAATTGTATAATGCTTTTGCATTTTTCTAAAGGCAGTTGGGGTTTTCCACGGCTGAGCAAATCCAGGAAATACTGCATGTCATTTAGATGCCTCCCGTTAACCTTTCGCCTTTAACTGGCTTCTCATAAAAGTTGCTTCTTGCCCAGCTCCGCTTTGCATTCTCCAGGGCTGTGAATGTGATGGAGACCTGCAGCTTTCTGTTCGCCCTCTTGCTTCTTCCTGGGGTCTTGCAGTCTCCTGGCTTCAGCTGCTTCCCCTCCTGCCACAGCACCCTTTGCTCGGATGCAGTAGTGAGAACATGTACCATCGAGTGACCCAGGCGGGCACCCACGGTCTCCTGGGGAATTCATTGCACAGCCCACTTCCCCTTCCAACTCTTCCCTCAGCCCTGATCCTCCCACCCCACCATCCCTCGGGTAGTCCTGGTCTCTACCTACTGGCAGTCCCCCAGCTACCTCCCCCAGGACTGGCACCCAGCCCAGCCTGCTCTCTTCTCCCATCTTCTTTACCCAGCCATTGTATCCTGCTGCCCTCCTAGCACAGCTCACTGATCCCCAAATTCTCCTGGCATCCTGACCCTAAAAGGTTCAGGTACCATCCTTCACAGCCATCCAGCCCCCATACTACCCCCTTGCATGCACTTAAGTTCTCTAGCCAGGGTGGAGTGTTGCCAGCCCAAAGGGGCCAGGGAAATCTTAACCAGATGCCCAAGTTCCATTTTGAAAGGATCCTTTCTCCAAGAAAAGGATAGGAGGGCTCATTCGATCAGAGGTGTGCTGCAGAACGCTACTCTTCAAGTTTAAAAATGAAGCAAAGCCTGTGCTTTTGATCATATAAAATAATATTTATCAAAATAAAAAGCATAGCAGTTAGGGATTAAAAAAAAAACACAACAACAATGAGAACATTGTTGACTGTGATGGAAGCCTAGCTCGTGCCCTTGCCTGGTACTTTCCTACCGTAACAGCATCCCCACCCCCTTTGCTTGGCTGGCACCCTACCATCCTGAAGCTCTGTGTAGACAGATCACTCCCAGCAAAACCTAGAGATCACGAGATCTCTAGTTCATAGCATTTCTGGCTGTATTCTGATTGTGTGTGGCTGTTTGATTTGCTTCAATACCAAACCAGTGAGGGGCTGAAACCCCCAGCTCTGTTGACAGTTGAATTCCTGACCATGTAGTGGGTGCTGCCGGCGCTAGAAGAATGGAAATAAGAATGGAATTGGACCAGACCCATAGCTGAGGACATTGGCTTTGTCAAAGTACTGAGCATACATAGTACCAAGTGCAAGAACATGCCTGTGAAAGCAGCCATCCTGGCAGGCGTCTGACATGGCTCCCCACTTCGGTTGGCCTTTTATCCATAGGGAAGTTGGAAAGAGATCAAGATTTGATTGGAGGGCCCAGCTGTGTGAGTCATCAGTAGTAGAGGCAGGCAATTTTAAACTCTAAAGGTCAATCGATACGTCAGAATACAGAGTAAATCAGCTTCTTCAACTGCTGCCCTTCCCTCCCTTGAAAAGCCTGCCCTTGGCCTGTGCTCCTTGAAGACGCTATGGAGGAAGAGGCAGCCCCGGCTGGGTGGTCATTACCTCGAGGAAAATTAATGCCCCGCCATCAATCCTGAAGGCAGGAAGGGCCCACAGCCAGATGGCTGTGCATCGACTGGAATAACTCACAGGCTGAATGGGCCTGGGTTTGGGGAGGCCTCTCCTTGGCCCTGTGCATAAATCAGCAGCTTTGTGCACAGAGTGGGAGCCCATGTCAGGGCTGAGGGAAGGAAGCCAGCTCTAGAAGCCCCTGCGGGGGTGGGGGGCAGTGCCATTGTCTGAAAGGGCAGAAGACATCCCTCTGTCCCCTTCTCAGCCAGGACTCTGCTTCAGATGGACCCAGAGCCCATCTCCTGTGTCATGGTTGTAGCAGAAGAGGGGCTTTTAGCCAGGCAGTCAAGAGCCTCCTTTTCACTACTCAGACCGTAATTGGCTGGTTAGGATGCATCTGTGGCTGGTAAAAATCACTGCAGAATGGTTTTCTTGAAAGCAAGCAAGCAAGCTTGCCTCAAGTGGTATGCCTGGACCACAGATACACAGCCAGGTCCCAGGCCAGCCACTCACTATGAGGTTCCCGAGCAGGAAAATGCATTGAGAGGTAGAATTATGTCCATTCTGCCTGATGAGCCCTTGGTGGGCTGTGTTCTACAGCAGTGGTGGGCTGAAGTCAAGCAAAGAACAGCCTCATTGTTTGGAAGGTAAGCAGCTTGGTCGCACAGTGTGTGGAACCCTGGTCTCAGTATCATGTGCTGTGCTTGTGAGCCCAGGTTATGCCATGGTTTCACATTGAGCGCTCTCTGTGGCTTATGTCTTGTTCCCTCTGGTCCCCCCCACACACATGTTCAGCAGGATCCCTGCCCCCCATTCACTCGTCACTCAGGCGAGGCTGCCTTTCCACAGGTGCACCACCTGGCACCTGCCCATCATAGCTAAGAAGTAGAAAGGAAATGCTTCAGCCCCAAGGGGCAGGAAGCCCCAAGATGTCAGTGACCTCACCCCACTGTGAGCATGGACTGTTGTGGCCATGCTACCCCTGGGGAGTCCCTTAGCTCAGCACTGGGTGTCTGGGGAATCAGAGCCCCCAGCCCCCACTCTGAGGCAGGAAGAAATCTGATGAGCACAGACTGAAATTGAAAGGAAAGGGGGAAGAAGGCAATAAATTCGGCCTTGACAGACTTCAGGATAGGCAAATCCTGGGCAGACTCATTTGGCTCAGGTAAAGGTTGATTTGCAGACAATTGTGTCCCTAAACCATCAGCACTGCTGGCTGACTGTCAAGTCTCAGGCTCACCCCGGAAATGACCTCTGGTTTCAGGAATTGACACTTCCTGTCCCCTCACTGTCCCCACCTCCCCCATCCTGGGAAAAAGAAAAACTAAGGAATTAGGAGCACAGTGGGGCTGCCTGCCCTGCTGCAGGGTGACTGGACTCAGTTGGGCTGACCTAGAGAAGCTAACCTGGGTAGCCAGGCTGAAGCCATCTTAGTGAAGACTGCAGAGCACGGGAGTACAAATTTGGGGACTCATGTTCCTGGATCACAGTGCCAGCTCTGTGCCCCTAGGAAGTGACTTACCTGCCAAGGCCTTCAGTTCCTCCTCTAAGAAGTGGACAGAATCATAAATATGAGCTGAGCTGCTGAAATTTCCACGGCTATGAAGATGAGGGACACTAGCCATGTGTAACACAGCCACGTGTTGCCATGATTACTGTGGCGCTTACATGTGGTAAGGCTTCCCTTCTGTCCAGGGAGCTCTGACATCCTTGGTTCTGGGGCTGCATGCAAGCACCAAAGCAAAAGATAAGACTCCAGGAGTGGGTTCCACTGTGCCTTGACCCAGCATGGTGGGAGGAGCTCAGGCCAGCCCACCAGGATCACTTCCTACCTGCTCCCTCCATAGCCTGGACTAGCATCCTAACCTCATGCATGAAATGGGGGTAACTGAAAGTGCTATGCTGTATAACATTTCAGAATAACTCTCAAAGTTAAAGACATAACCATGGTAGAGAGAGTGAGGTGGTGGGATGGAGAGAGCCAGGTTGTTTCATACCACTGCCCAGAAGAGATGCAGCCCAGCCTTCCGAAGCCACCTTCTGCAGTCTAGTCTGCTCATCTCCCATTGAGCAGAGGCAGGTCTAGGCCTGGGCACTGGACATCCCCATGTGGAGGTCGTGGAGTCTCACCTTTGAGATATTTGCTGTGTCAGAGAACCAACTGTGCTTACGTAATACTATTCCCACTCATAGTTTCTCTCTTTCATGGCCAGGTCAGCTGCTTATGCTCATCCTAATCTTTGCCCAACAAGTCATGTATAACATCTTCTCACTACCTGTGGAGCTAAACATGAGTGAGATAAAGTTTCACATCATTACCGTGTGCCAAAGAAGGCCGGTTCCATTGTCCCTGCAGCCTCTGCCTAAGGTGTCTGTGAGGTCATCACCAGTCCTGAGAACAGGGCTCAGGGATGCCACAAGGAAACCCACCTCCCCACGTCATGTAGCAGTGGAGGGAGAGGCAGTTTTAAGAACCATATTTAATATTCAGTATTATTTTAATTTGTAAAATGAGCCTAAACTACTTTAGGAAAGTTCTCTACC
Organism: Perognathus longimembris pacificus; assembly: GCF_023159225.1. Taxonomy (NCBI): domain Eukaryota; kingdom Metazoa; phylum Chordata; class Mammalia; order Rodentia; family Heteromyidae; genus Perognathus; species Perognathus longimembris. The sequence goes on along the minus strand of NC_063183.1, from coordinate 11,382,805 downwards.
ACATAAACCATACTTCCCTCTCTTTTGGTCATTTTGCCTTTTGAGACAGTCTTGTCAGCTTTGCCCAGGTGGCCTAGAACTTGGAATATTCCTACCTCTGCCTCCTGAGAAGCTGGGATTACAGGCATGTACCCCCTTGCCGGGCCTAAACTACATGTTGTTTATGGTCTGTAGATATTAAATATGCACTGAGTCTTCCTGGAAACAGCTGTTTCTAATTAGGCTAGGATATGGTTCTTTTTTTGAGTATTAACAACATCCAAATCCAGGTTCTTTTAGCCTAGGCAAGAAAGTTCTATGCGTCTCTCCTCCAGGGAGGCCAGATATCAGGGAGAAACAAAGTTATCACAATCACCAGGAATAGACATTTCAAGTACCGGTCTCTTGCTGCCAAACTGCTGAACGTACATTTGTTAGCAAGCTCTTAGTCTCCTTCGCAGTGGGTACACTGAGGCTTAGAGGAAGGGGGGCTGGCAGGATTCAGCCAGTCACCAGTGAGGGAAGGGAGTATGGGGCACCGAGGAGGTCCCCTGGGATGACCCTATTGGCTTTTCAAGCATCAGTAGCTTTGGGGTTGCCTAGGGGCCCCTGTATCCTTCCAGAACTGCCTGTGAGATCTTCCAGTAGTCCCCTGGGGGCTCCATCCCAAGAGGGAGGGGACCTAGAGTAGATCATCATGTTGGACTGCTGGTCAGCACTTTCCAACAGGCTGGAAATGATGCCAGACCAGTGCCCTGTCAGAGACTGGAACATCAGTACACTTGCAATGCCATTTCCACCCCCACCCCCACCCCCAAGCTCACCTGCATGGGCCTCCTTCCTGGGCCCTGCCACTGAGCCCAGCCATATCCTTTCAATGTTTATGGATGTGTTTGGTGGGCCATCTGGTAATATAGGAGCACATCCACACTGTAAAAGACAAATAGTGCCCAGCTTGTGCAGCACACGCCGGCTGTCCCCTCCATTGCTGCCGGGATGCAGCCTCGCAGCCCTGGCTCCTGTGCCTGTACACACACATATGCGCATCCTGTGGAAAGAGTCTGCCTCACTCATTCAGCCCAGGCCTGGTACTTAGCAGGCCCTGAGCAAATATTTGCCAGTGAATGACAACAGCTATAGTTGAGGCTGTCTTCGTCTTGTGTTGTTTAGTTTGGCACTGTGTGCTGTTGCGTGTGGGGCATGTCAGAACACACAGGGGGAGCATACTGCACATGACTGTATTCAGTGGACATGTCCCCACCAACTGCTGTGCAAGCCACCCTGCCATGGGCATTGCCGTGCCTGCTCTCTCACCAGGTGAGCAGGAGCGGCATAGGACCTTGGTAGGAGAGTTCCTTGCCATGAAATCACCCCACTCAGAGTGAAGTACCATGATGTTAGTGATCGTTCTCATCCAGTTGCCCTCCCAAAAGGCACTGGCCACTGCCCACCTTTGTCATTTATGCCTGTGTGATGAGCTGGACCACAGCTGTCTGCTAAGCATTGTAGGCAAGATGGCCCGTGGTAGTGGGGGTTGGGGGGGTGGGGGAGACCTCCACCTTCCATATCCCAGGTGGTGGGGAGAAGGGATCCAGCTCAGGGAGGGGCATGGGTCACAATGCCAAGGCTGCCTGCCCATTAGGTACAGCTCGCTGCCTGGCTCAGCCCACCCAGCTGCTGCCAGGCACCACTCCAAGCCCTGGATCTGTCTTGTTGGTTCTGTCCCCACCTTTGCTCATCCAAAAGGTTCTAGAAAAGACTCCTATCTCTGTGAGCATGTTTCCAGGCCACGTGGCTGTGTTCTCTCACACATCCACAGAGTCTGTTCAGGCGTTCCCGACCACCCGCTCAGCCATTATTTTAAAATGGTCCCAGAATCACACTTGCTTTATTATTTCATTCTCTGCCAAGCATTTCATGGCATCAAATAATACACATTCCATACAATCTTTAGAAACAACCCAGAAGGGAGACCTGCTTTGTTAGAACCACACTTCAAAATCACTCGAAAATTTGGGGCTTGAGAAGAAGCTGGAAAATGCTTCATTTTTTGGCTGTTTGCATTCACTGACTGATTCGTGGAGCCAGTCAGGAAAAGCCACAGAGCACAGCCCTCGGTGACGAGTGTCCTCAGGCAGAAGAAGGAAACATTGATGGACATGGTCCTTGCTGCCACGGAGCCTCCGCGTCTCTACAGTGGCGCCTCTTCCAGGAACTCCTGCCGGCCCCAGCCGGCCTGCACTCCACGTCATGAGGTGCTTCTGCTTTCAAAGCCTCCTTTCTCAGTACAGGCCTGAAGCAAGCAGTTTGCTCTGTGTGTTTATATCTACCCCCAAACACACCAAGAACCGCTGCTATTAAAAGCAGCAGGAGATTGATAACGCGTGTTGAGAAAGAGATCACTTATTTCACAGTGTAAAAAGGAAGTTGTGTGTGGCACTCAGTAAAAGTTCACAGGCCTTCCAGCACGCAGGAGGCAGAGGCAAGAGGATCACAAGCTTCAGTCTAGCCAGGGGGGTGAGGGGGTGGGACAGGGAGGGAGGAAGGAAGGAAAGGAGAGAGAGAGAGAGAGAAATGGCAGGAGACCTTTGGCAAAATGAAGAAGCCCCAGTCTGTGGCCTGGACCCTGACACTTGGAGAAGCAGTGGATCAACAGACCGCACAGGCTGCAGTTCTGCCACTGGAGGCGCTAGAGCTGTGGCCAGCGGCTTCCTTCCTATACCCTTGAGTCTCAGGGCCTTAGCACACAGGAGGTAGGTAGAAGTGCTAGAGACATAGGAAGAGAGGTAGGTAGAGGCTGTCCTCCTAGGGTGAGCAGCCCAGGGACTTCAGCACATTCTTAGCCCACGCCTGACTTCCTTCATCTACAAGGCTTTGAACACAGTGCCTGAATCACAGCCCACCTCTGATATAGGTCACTGGAACTTTATACCTGAGGCACAAAGCCAACTGCCAGGCTTTCGTTTTGGGGAGAATGTATGAGGGTAACTGGGATTTGAACTCGGGGCCTTGTGCTTGCTCTGCATGCTGGCTAGGTTGGCATGGTACCACTTGACCTTTTTGCTATTTTGTTTTGTTTTTACTGGTACCAGGACTTGAACTTAGGCCTTAGGCACTGTCCTTTAGCTTTTCCCTGAAGGTTGGTGTTCTACCACTTGGGCAACAGCTCCACTTCCAGCTTCTTGCTGGTCAATTAGTGATAAGAATCTCACAGTCTTTTCTACCTGGGCTGGCTTTGAAGGGTGATTTCCAGATCTCAGCCCCTGGGGTAGCTAGGATTACAAGGCATGAGCCACTGGTGCCCAGCTTGCTGGTTATTTTGGAGTTAGAGTCTTAAGGTCTTTTCTGGTTGGATTGCCATTGGAGCACCATCCTCCAGATCTCAACCTCCTGACAGCTAGGTTGACAGGCATGAGCCATCAGCCACACTTCCTTTCTTTTTTTTTTTTTTTTGGCCAGTCCTGGGCCTTGGACTCAGGGCCTGAGCAGTGTCCCTGGCTTCTTCCCGCTCAAGGCTAGCACTCTGCCACTTGAGCCACAGCGCCGCTTCTGGCCGTTTTCTGTATATGTGGTGCTGGGGAATCGAACCTAGGGCCTCGTGTATCCGAGGCAGGCACTCTTGCCACTAGGCTATATCCCCAGCCCCACACTTCCTTTCTAAACAGCCCCATTCCTCTTTGCAGTACAAGTGTGCTCATGTCAGTGGGCCCTCGGAGGGTGTGTAGTGGACGCAGTGAGCAGTCCTCTTCACACACTGTTTGAAATCTTGCCCCAGCCTTTTCCTGGCTTGCAAGTAATTCTAGTGTGCTTGAAAGGTGTTTTACAAATACAAATTTGAGTATAACTGACTTTAGTTCTTACCCCCTAAGAACCCACAGACAGACTTTTCATCCTTTCCTTCCTTTCCCCACACAGTGGTGAGAGCTGATGTCTGGAGTTAGAATCTACCAGAACTTGAACCCATTATTAGTATGACCTTAAGCAGGTCCTACACTCTGGTTCTTAGTTCCCTCTCCTCCAAAATAGGGTACTTGTGGCTGTTACTTTATGAAACAAAAAGTACTCAATTTCTCTTGGGTACTTGCCAGCTCTGCAGGCCCCAGAGCCTGAGTCTGTCCTGAAACTCTGTCAGTTTCTCACCTGTCAAACAGAGGTTTCCTTTGTAGACCAAAAGGCACCTAGCTACCTCCCCACGGGGGTCCATAGTGGCCATCACCCTCAGTGTCACCTTGCTGTGTCACCTTTGAGTGACAGAAGTGACAGGCTCAAGAGCTCAGAAGGAAACTGAAAGGTGACATGAGTCAGGGGTTCCAGAAGATGGACCCAGATGCCAGCCTGAGAAGTTTCCAGTCCTTGAAGTGTGACTACAGTAAACAGAGACCAGCCTCCACCACCACAGGTGCAGGGCCCTCGGGGAGACAGGGAGGCGGCAGAGATGCTCTGTGGCTTAACGGGCCCTCCTGGCTCCAGCTGTTCAGCCCAGAGAGAGGCCTTGTCCTCAGGAGTGGGAGGGAGGCCTCTGTAGGCCCCACCTCCCCCGCCCCACCTGCGTTCCCAGTTCCCTTCTGAAGAATTGACCTTGAGTGGCTCTTTTGTATCTAAGTTCTCTAGAAAAAAAAAAAAATCCTCCCCTTTTTCTTTGAGGCCTTACTTGCCTGTCTGGGCCCTCCCGTCCCCCTCCCCAAATAAATATGCCCTCTTTCACTTCTCATTTCCCTACCACCTCTACCATGTCGTTTATAATACAACTCAAAATGTGAAAAAAAATTAGCTTTGCATGATTGCCATGAATTTGACATGAATCACATTTAAATCAGTAAAGTCTGTAGAATGAATCAGGTCGTGGTTATTATGAAGAAGTGGGGGAGATTTAAAGGAGCATGTGATGGGAAAAATTGTCTACCAGCAGTGGGCTGCCAGCGCTGGCTTAGCTCCTGCTGAACCCGGGATGCCTTTGAAGTAAGGACTTCCTTCTTGGGAGGTGTGATGCGGAAAGTCACATTTTCCATGACTTGTTTCTTCTTTGAACAGTTGCTAATCTTTTTGGGTTGGGTAATCTTTAAAATGATATGCTGTTTCAAATGTGTGAGCTTGGGATGTTTGATGTAAGTAGCAGGAAAATGTAGGTGGTAATGAATGTTCTGGAAGGTGGGAAGCCTGCCTTTCTAGGTCATGCTGTAACAGAGAAGAATGACAGGAAGGGGAGTAAGTGAAAGGATGGAGTGTGGAGAATGAACAAGAAACAGGTCCAGCCCTTTGTGCAATTCATATGCATCCAAAACAAGAGATGAGAGCTGGGCGCCTGTGGCACAGGAAGTTGAGATCTGAGGGTTATAGTTCAAAGCCAGCCCAAGCAGGAAAGTTTGTAAGACACTTGTCGCCAATTAACCAGCATAAAGTGGAGCTGTGACTCAAGTAGTATGATGCCAACCTTGAGGGAAAAAGCTAAAGCGCCTGAGCCCTGAGTGCAAACCCCAGGACTGGCACAACAACAAAATCTGACTAGGACTGTGGGGAAGGTATGTGACTTAGTGGTAGATAGGTTGCTTGCTTAGCACACAAGAGGCCATGGGTTCTATTCCCCCAAACAAACAGGCAAATCAAAATTGACTGTGTAACCCACATCCTTCCATGATTCTCTGCCAGGATTTATTGCCTTTTAGCTATGAGTTTTTCCTACTGGGAGTCCCCGTCCCCCCCGCCCCAATACTGGACCTCTGGTCTTGACATACAAGTCTAGCATAGACTCAGGTTTAAGTGCAAACACAGGTAGAAGGCTGGAGGCCAAGTTGTGAGCAGCAAGGCAATTAACACGCACTGTTTTCCTGATTTAAATTCAGAGCTGTGAGTAAACACATTTCATCCCTCATCTGCAAGATTTAATCAGCTCTCTCACCTTTGACAGATTTCTTGCTCTCCTTGTCTTCTGGAGACCTCCGTAAGTGCCTTTTAATATTTCCATCGTGTGTGTTAATCTTTCATTAGAATTTGATGTATCAGAAATACTTTTAAAAGGCTTAGCTCAATTAATTTCTTTCCCCGCTCTATTATTCTGCGTCCTTCCTTCTTTACCTGAATTGTTAATGGCAAAGAGCACTGACGTGTAAGGACTGAGTTCGCCGTTCTAATTAACTCCCGGGGTTGCCATCAGCAATCCATCAGGCCTGGAATGGTGTTCCAGCCTCCCTGTTTACTGGCGCTGTGTCAGTGAGTTCTCTCTCAACCTGGGTACCTTCCCAGCTTTTTGGGTCCTACTGAACATCTGCCCCTTTGGCACAGAGGAAGAAGAGGAAAAGAATTTTGAGTTACCTGGAGACTTACAGGTTCCTTGTATTGGAGAAGGGGTGTCCAGGCCTCCTGGTCAAGCCCAGCTGAGTCGGTAGTGTGGCCAGGAGTCCTGGTCCCCTCTGCCAGCCCCCAAGGGAGCGTGTGGGGAGGCAGTCTCCAGGTGATGCTGATGGCAGTGGGGTGACGGCAGCTGCTGGAACTCCCGGGGCTCAGGTCATCCCACACCAGTACAACAAGGCCTAAGAGCAACCTGCCACTCCTCGGGCTCAGTGGAAAGTGACATGATGTGCATGGAATGATGTGGAAACAGAATGAACATTTTGTGCCCACCATCACCCAGACAGCCCATCTAGGGAGAAGATGGGCACAAAAGTCGGGCTGTCAAGTATGCCGGTGCCTACAGGAGATAGTGTAGGGACGGGGAAGTCAACAGCAGGTAGCAGAGAGTCCTAACCAGTGTGGTGTTGCTTCTGAGTCACCTCATCCTTGAACAATTGTCAGCTTGCTCCTGTGATCTCGCTCCTTCAGCAGCAGCCTTCCGAGGCATGCCCCACCTCCCTCCCTCCCCCGCCCCCCCTCCAGGTCCCTTCCATCCCCAGTGGCACCAGCATCCTAAACTTCACCAATGCAGCAGTGGCCCTTGAGTGAGGAAATCCTGGGCCCATCCTGTCCTCCTAAGTCCCTGTTCTTCAGCCTTTTCAAGTGTCTGAACATCTCCACCCAAGTACTGAACATGCCTGAATAACTTTCCAACTTATTTCATTCACCGAGCCTGTCCTGCAATCCACAGGGCCTAGGTGGGGTAAAGCAGGCACCTGGAGTATGGTCTGACCAGTTGTGCCATGCAGATTAGCCTCATCCCCAGCATTCCTGTGTCCCCAGGGCCCATTCACTGTACCTGCTTGCTCTGTGGCAAGGGACAGAACTGGGCATGTTCCTCCCTGGGCTCTGCAGAGGGTGTGTTGGCTGAAGCGACACTGAGTCAAAACTCTGTGTGTGTGTGTGTGTCCATTCTCCCCCATTCCAGGTCCAAGAGCTCCCAGACCTGGATCAGGCCAATCACTCCAAGGTGTCTTGTGATGGGTTGTTCTACCCCGAGCTCATACCTACAAGTGGAGGGCTGCTCCCCACAGCGTGCAGGGGCTCTGTCTTCTCATGGCCTCCTCCCAGTGTCTCTGCTTCACCAACCTTGAGGAGTTGCCAAGCAGGGCAGCCACAGTTACCTGTGACTGCCTAAATTTAAGTAAATGAAAATTTGGGTAAAAATTTTAAATTCCGTCCCTCATTTGCCCTTAGCCACAATTAGGTGTTTCATAGCCATACGTGGTTTGGCTGAGTGAGAAAATTTAGTTCATGGAAAGTTAGGTAGCCACACAAGTTTGCGCTGGACAGCACAGGTGTAGGAGGACATTGCCATGGATGCAGAAAGCCCTGTTGGGCCATACCGTGGCAGGTGGTGATTCAGTCAGGAAGAAGAAAGTGCAGGCTCTGGAGCCTTCCAGAACCCCAACTCCTCACTACCAAGCATAACCACTGTGCTCAACCCAACCAAGCCCCAGGGGCCTGTCCTGCCCACTGGAAGCAGGAGGTATCCTGACTAATTGGGGGTGGGGTAGATCAAGGATAAGAACAGCAGAGATTGCCCCTGTGCAACCTTGTCATTGTCAAGGGGCTGAGTTTGGTGTCACCCCTATTTACAGGAGGGCTGTACTGTTTCAGAACTCAGCGCAGGGCAGGAAGGTGAAGCAGCAAGGATGGTGGTAGTTTATCTAGCCAGAGTTGCACCCGGGGGTTAGTTAGGCACAGCTGCGCAAACAAGCAACCCCTTGCACCTGACAACTGCCCACCCCTGTCACTCTGCCTGTGATGCCTTCAGCTTTCTCACTGCACTCAGCCTGGAATTCTGAGCATCCTTGCTCTGTGAGCCTGCTAGAGGCCAGCTAGAGGGGTCACAGAATTGGCCAAGAGACAGGTCTCTGGGGGTGTTCAGCCAACTGCAAGCTTCCTTTCTGCTTGTTACTTCCTCCTACCAATGTGTCCAACTTTTCCCCCTCTCCTTAATTTGCCCTTTCTGTCCCTGTGCCTGGATTCCACCAAAAAGCATTCAGCAAGAGCAGCCCAAGTCCACCACGTATATACAGCCAAGATGAAGTCACCCAGCTCTTGTTCTGAAAGCAGCTGATCTCTCAGCACACGAAGCCAGATGTCACTTTCCTGGCTGTTCCAGGTTCCTCTGACTTAGTGTAACCCACAGAATCTTTTAGAGGATCTAGGTTTGGCTTGGTGAACAAGGAGAAACTTGGACCTGACTCACTACCTGTATTTCTTTGCCAGGTCCGGCCTTGGATTTATCCTTCATCTTATCCACCACCCCTAGTTCCCACATCTGTATTTGCCCATAGCAGAAGGAATACTTGATGAGTTAAGAAATGAATAGGAAATCTTCTTGATTTTTTTTTCATAGCCTTTGCTCATATATAGTAAGTTCCAATCTGGGTCTTATTAATTTCTAATTAAGGTTTCAGCGAATAACCATAAGCAAATGCCTCTCATTTCCATGAAAGCTTTCCCTGATCCCCAGTTCCCAGACATGTACTACGTTCCATGTCACTCCAGACACGTCCCCATCTTCAGCAGCCTCCCCATACTGGCCTCTGTACCCCTGCATTTCCCAGACCTGCCTTGCTCACGTGTGCCTGTGACCCTTGCGGATGCCCCACCTATCCTTTGTCTGTGGAAGGACCCCACATCCTCGGCTTTCACCATCCAAGAGCACCGCTCTCACAGGTTGTTGACTCTCATGGGCATCCACATACCGTACCGTGTGTCTGTCCTTCTGTTCCCCCCATGAGCTGTCTCTGCCTCACAACCCTGGACCCACAGTAGACATGCTCCCAAGGGGAGTGTGCCACCATGCACAGTGGACAGAAGTTCTAAAAATCCTTGCCTTTCTGGAAAATAAACATTTCTTTTTCTTTCCTTCCCTCCTTCCTTCCTTTCTTCTTCTTTTTTTTTTTGATACAAATTCTCCCTATGCAGCTGAAACTTGAGATCTTCCTGCCTCAGCATCCCAAGAGCTGAGATTACAGGTTTAAACTGCCCCACCCAGCTATGATAAAAAAGTTTCTTAAATGTCCAAAGTAAAATGAATGAATGAGTAGGGCTCACTTTCTTCTTTTCTTCATGAATTTAATGAGTAGTTCATTTACAAGGTTTTTTTTTGGGGGGGGGAGGTCATTCCTAGGACTACCTAGTTCCTCTGAGATCTCTCTCTCTCTCTCTCTCTTTCTCTGCCTCTGCCCGCCCCCCCGCACACCTCCCCATTAAATACATAAAACAACCTCAGAGGGGAATATAGCTGAGCTTCTCAGAACTTAGCCTGTGTGAACCATTGTTCAATGCTTTAAAGAAGGCGTCTGCTGGGGTGTAGTATTGAACAGAAGTATGCTGATAAGATTTAGTTTCATATTAACCATATCACTTGAAATCACATGCTTTCAAAGACTTGCTCCAGTGCCAAAAGCTTATTGGTAATCAGGTCAAACACCAGGAATTCAAACCAGAAAGCAGGAAATTTAGTTTGCAAAGACTCCAGCTTTTGTTGAAGTCCAAAGGTGTACTTTGTCTCCAGCAGAGGTCTCTCATGTTTTACTGTCAATGTTTGAAGTCCACTGGATTCCCACACGCTAATTAAAAATCAGACTGCTGTGCCGGTAAGCATTCACTCTGTGAACTAATTTCTGCCAAACAGCTATAAATGTGTCCCCTGGTATGAAATTTAGACGTTCTTTCCCATCAGAAAAGAGCCATGTGGTTTAGTCTCAGCCTCTTCGATCGAGGCCCACCCAGAAAGGTCACTGCCCTCACTGAGGTCACTGAGCCTGGGAGATAGCCCGCCAGGCTCACGTGGGTCTTCACCAGCCCCTGCTGGGCTGTTCGGTGGCCATCTCCATGCCAGGCACACATCTCCACTTTACAAATACTATCTCATCTCCATAGCAACCGCATAGGGAAGTGCTGGGATGGTGCCCCATTCCCGGGGGGCACTTTTCTTGTGAAAAGCCTTGAAGAGGAAATAAATGCAAGAGAAGAGAACCTGTAGCTTGAGCTTCACAAACCTTCTAACCAGAAGGACAGAGTGGCGATGTGGCCACATTGGAGAGAAAACTGATGGTTGCGGCACCTCTCTGTGCCTCTACTCCTTTGTCCTTGACTGTGTCCATGGGGATGAAGCCATGTCCCCTTTAGGAAATGGGTAGACTACCTGGGTGACATTGAGAAACCTAGGTATTCTGCAGTCTTCTTGGAAATCTCAAGTCTTCCACACATTGCTTTGTCACAGAGCTACGGGGAACTTTATTTTCTCATGCTAACTGGGGTCGCTTTTAGAGAGGAAATTATGCAATGTTCTGTGTAAATGTGGCATTCTGAGTGAGTGTAGAGATAAGCTGGGACACCACTGCGTGGTAAGATGAGATCTGTGCCCCTGGTGGCAGGCTGGGTGTCACCTGATAAGGGATGTGCCATGCTGTACTTGGAATTCCTGCTCGTTCGGATCCTGTTTCTGGTAATTGCGTTTTCACCGAGCTGCATGCTGTGAACTTTGTGCAGTGTGATTAAGGGGAACAAAGAAGAAAGCTTTTTGCATGTGGCAGTCTCTGCTTAGACTCCAGCAGTGTAAAGAGCTGCCCAGAACATGTTCTGAATGTGTGGGAATAAGCAGGGGGGAGGGCCTGCTGTGATCTCTAGGAAATTTCAGAGGCAGGGGGTGGGAGGAGATGAAGACATGTGACTAATTGTCTTGGCCACTTTGTGAAAACCAGCCTTATATTTTACTAGGCATGTCATGTGCATTTCAAACAGAAAGGAAGGAGCTATGGACCCCACAGATTCAACGAGGCAGGTAGAGCTGAGCCAAGAAGAGCCCCACCCCAGGCTGTGGGTCCCTGGGACCAACTCCCAGCCTCCCCAGCCTCAGGTTTCTGGTCTGAGTAGGGCACTGATGCCCCTTCCTCCTCTCAGTTGTGGTTCCTGGGCCGCCCAGTTGTCACCCACCACACAGCAGGTGCTGGTCAAGCAGATGATAAGTTGATGTACCAGTGGCTACAAAGTGAGTGTTTTCATAGTATCCTTAGGGGCCATGGAACCCTCAAGAAACATTTAGACATTCAGAAATGACAAACTTTCACACTGTGGGGACAGAAGTCTTAAGTTGAGGGAAAGGCTGGGCCTGTAGCTCCAGCTCAGTGGCCCAGCACCTGCCTAACATGGAAGCCTGTGTGTTGACTGTGTGTGGGTACGACAGCTGCCAGGACTTGTCTGAACTTCACAGCAATCTGACCTAGGAAGTCAGCATCTCCCTCAACCTGTTATTTTTGAAATCCTTCCGGCATATAACCAAGTTATGCTATGAATACCTGTACTCCCACCATCTGCCTCCTGCCATGAATGTTCCACCATACTTACTGTAGCACTTGGCTTTTTGTGTGTATACATGTGCAGTACTGGGTATTGAACTCTGGGCCTTGAGCTTGCTGGGAGAGTACTCTACCACTTAAGCTATGCCTCAAGTTCTTTGCTTTTAGAATTTTTGTTTTTTGATTGCCACATAGGGTTTTTCCCAGTCCAACCTTGAATCATAATCCTCCTACCTCGACTAACCAAGTAGCTGGAACTAGAGCAATGCACTACCACACCTGGTTCCATCTTATTTTCTTTAATGTGTTGCTGCCCTCAGTACTCTTCTCTCTAAATAATACTCCAGCTTGTGTATCATGAAGTAGAGCTATAAAGTCATTTTATTACCCAGGCCTGCCGAGCAGACATCTGAAGGGAAATCACGTGCTCAGAGTCAACATGACGCTACAAAGTTGTGCCAGCCATCAGCCCCTCTGCCCCGACCTGTTCCATCTAGGACTGTGCTCCTAGGTGAGGAAGTGGGTCAGCACAGATCCAGGGAGCCAAGCTCTCTCAACAGTGTTCTGCCAGCTGCTCTTGGTACAGTCAACAGAGGCTGGCTGGTAGAGAAGGAAGCTCGAGGCCAGCATTCAGAGAGGCGGCCCCAGGGGTGGGGTGGGAATTGTAGAACCAAGCTGGAGGTCCCAGGTTCCCTGGGTGACTGGGTTTTAGCAAGCAGCCTCTTCTCACACCTACTTGCTTCTCCTCTTTGGAAACCCAAGGAACCCCAGCAACCTGTTCTCTCTTCCTTGGGGAGATGCTCCCCCACTCCCAGGGGAGGGGCCTGCACAGCTGCCCCTGCTGTGCCGGGAAGGGGAGCTTCAAAGAAGATGGAGTAATTGATTGCTGCTTGCAGCAAATAACCCATAAGCTGCTGCTGCGTTGATGGGGAAATGGTTACTTAATTTTCTTCAAAGGATTGATTTGACTGTCAGGAGAAGCAGCCAGCCTAATTGAGTGGTCCAGTTCACACCCCTCTCTCTGGAGTTCACAGGGACACAGGGAGGTCTGGGTGTTGTTCCTCATCCTCTCCTCACCTGCTGGGCTGCCGTGGAAGCCAAGCTGGCATTCTACAAGTATTCATGTGAGCTCCCAGGAAAATCTGACATGAGCAACTTCCCTATGACCCACAGGGCTGGACTTTTCCTTCTGTCACAGGCTTTGGATTGCAACCTCCCACCCGTTGTCTCTTGGTAAGGCCTATGCCTGCCTTTCCCTCCATCCCTAGTGACATGACTGTAGCCCTGGGGTGAGAGGGGGAGGAGGCCCTTCCCCTTCCCCCTTATCCTGTCTTTAGGGAGCCCTTCACTGCTGACTTCCCCTAAGTTGCTGTCAGAGTGTTGTTCAGTGCTACTAAGTACCATCTCACTCAGGCTTGTTCCCAGAGTGATAGGCCATCCTGCCTTTAGCCCTAGAAGCCAGGAAGGCTCCCCTAGGGCAGGGCAAGGATTTGGGCTCTTAGGTTACAAAAAAAGCCCGGGGGGGGGGGGCTGGGAATGTGGCTTAGTGGCAGAGTGTTTGCCTAGCATGCATGAAGCCCTGGGTTCAATTCCTCAGCACCACATAAACAGAAAAAGATGGAAGTGGTGCTGTGGCTCAAGTGGTAGAGTGCTAGCCTTGAGCAAAAGGAAGCCAGGGACAGTGCCCAGGCCCTGAGTTCAAGCCCCAGGACTGGCAAAAATAAAAGAACACAGGGTGTGGCTATCACCCACTCCGTCTTCCCTGCATGCTGGAAGAGAATCTTGAAGCTGGAAGGAGAAGCTACCCTTCTTGACTGCAGGAAAGGGCCACCAAGTGCCGGGTGCAGAGGGGACCCTGCCAAAGGCAGCCTCTTATCCTCTAGATGGCCTCACGTCTGGGCCCATTGGGGGCTTATGTCATCCTCTGGCAAATCCAGCTAGCATGCCTCCTTCGAGAGCTAGCCCTGGCCAGGGATGCCCCCTTCTTTGAAGGAAATTGGGGTAGGTTTTCTCTCTGACTTTGCCCAGGCTTCCATCAGCTTGCTTAGGTAGTGTGCCAGTCACCCATTATCAGGCCCCGTGCCCCACCACGTCATTTGTCACTTGGGCCCTGAGGGAAGTGGCTTGACTCCTGTAGTGCGTGTCTTCTGGATCATGGGCTTCAGGCGTCGTCAGGCAGGATCTCAGGACCTGGCACATCACTGACGTCACTAATGAAATCCCTGGGCCCACCTCCTGTCCCCAGTCCCGCCTGACCTCAGATGTGCACACGTGCCTGAAAGCCATTTTACTGAATTGCTGGACCCTGGCGGTGGCCAGCATAAGAAGCAGTGTATCACATTTCCAAGCCCTGGAATCGGCTGGCCTAGAGGTCCCTCTGTAAGGATAAAGACTTCCTTGATTCTAAATGTAGTTGGAGCCACCAACGCCAAGAATTAAATTATGTATTGGCATCCATATTTTATTACAAAGGGATCATTTAAATACAGCAGAAGTCAGTCAGCCCTGTGTATTGCTCACTAACAGGCTCCAGCCAGTCAGAGGGGGAGGCTTTCCCCCGGGGCCAAGAAGCTTTGGCCTCAAGAGGGGTACACCAGGAGACATGGATGCCTGCACCCCACCCCAATCACTTCTTCATCCAGCATTGCTCAGCCCCTACCAACCATGGGGAGGAGTGTCTCCTTAGGGACACCCCTCCCAACAATGAAGTAATGCATAGAAGGTTCCAGAATGCCATACATTGGGTTTAGGGAGATGCGGGAGAGTGGGTGTGGGGACACAAACGGATGAAGGGCCACAGCTTCCTTTCTGGAGAAGCCAAGGTCTGTGCACCTCACATCCTCCATGACCCCATAGGAGTTCTGGAGAAGAGCCCACACCTTGCTTCCTCATCTCCTTCCAGTGATGCTCACTGTGCACAGACATGGCTCGCTCCCCCAGCACTGCGCTGGGGGGGGGGGGGGGCTGAGCCCCTCTCAGACCTCAGCAGCACTGCAAGGACTTAGGTTTCCTTCTGTCAGCAAGGAGCCTGACACTGGCAGAGCTGTGGCCTGAGTTTAGGCTGTCTTCACCAGCTCGTCTGGATTCCTTCACAACAAAAGGTGGCTCCTTCACTGCTTTCCTGTCCTCCTCTCCCCGCGCATCTTCAACTCACGTTGGAAACAGTTGGCCTGGTTTCCATCCATCCTGCTTAATCCTGCAGGGCCTCTGAGTAGCCAGAAAAGTCAGTCCTAAGCCAGGCTTCTTAGGTGTGGCCTCAGGACCCATGTAGCATTGCTTCCACTGGGGCTTGGTGGGTCTAGATAATCACCAACCCCGCACCTAGGTTTAAGGGGAAAGGATGTCCACCCCGTCACACAGGAGGAGAGTCAGCCAGACTCACACTGTAAGAAGAACGTGCAGCGTGAGAAATAGAGAAAGTCTAGTCTGCACAGAAACTCATTTCTAGGCCCTTCTCATCTCTTCTGATATACCAAGGAGGAAGTCTCAGGTTGGCACTAGCTTTGTCTTCTACTTTCCAACTTGTGAATTTCCCTTGGCCGGGTGTGGAGGCAATTGCCTGTAATCCCAGTGCCTGAGAGACTGAGGTAGAAGGATGGTGAGTTCCAGGATGGCCTGGGTTACATAGTGGCACTCTGTCTCACCCAGGCAAGAGTAGACTTTAGGCTATCATGAATTAAGTGCCTTTTTCTCTCCGATACATTTTCATAACTTTATCAACTGTAAATCTAAGTTTCCATACATGGTAATGATGTGATGTGAGTTTATTTTATAAAACCCAGTGCCTAAAGAGAAAAACTAACAAAGTACAAGGTCTGCCTTGCTGGTGCAGATTTACACATATGTGCATGCATTCCAGAACATTCCATCCACCAGTGCAGCAAAAGCTTATGCACAAGCTGATGGCCCATTCACTCATGGCATTCAGAGGCCATGAGGTGGTTGAAAGCTTGCTGGGAGATGTGGCTCAGTGGTGAAGGTACAGCACGGGTGTGTGGCTTGCCAGCAGTGGTGAAAATAAAAGCAGGACGTGGCCATGTGAACACTGGGAAGCAGGCGGGTGACGAGAAAGCCACACAGCAGTTGTCTCTGGGGAGGCAGACACAGGAGACATACTGTCCACTGTAAAAAAAAAAAAATTATATACACACACACATGTGCCTTTTAAATTGAGAGTTTGCAGTATGTTATCTAGTCAGAAACTGATAAGCTTGGTATCTTCAAATCAAAGAAAATGGCAAATCTTCCCTGCCCTCCAATGAATAAAACAGAAGGCTGTGTCTAGGAGTGGAGGGATGCATTCCCTTCCCCCATGGTGAGGTTCCGCTGGGAAATGTGCCACCCTCAGGGTTCTGGGGTTCAGTGGAGAGGCCCACCATCCCACTGCCCTGCTGCAGACCTTCTCCCTCCCCACAATAGACACCTCGCCCATCAGCCCTGCCTGTGGGAACTCCACCTCTCCACTGGACCC
This sequence comes from Perognathus longimembris pacificus, assembly GCF_023159225.1. NCBI lineage: Eukaryota > Metazoa > Chordata > Mammalia > Rodentia > Heteromyidae > Perognathus > Perognathus longimembris. Next base: position 11,366,650 of record NC_063183.1, on the reverse strand, counting down.
TGAGCACCTCAGGTGGTCCCAAGCCGCATGCTCAGGCTGGCTGCCTAGTGCCTGGCGGTGGCAGGGTCGGGTCCTGAGGAGGCGCCTGGACTGCGCACATGAGCTGGAGCCAGAAGCTGGAGCTGGCGCCCCCAAGCCCAGCTGCTTTGGAAGTGGTGTGAACAAACCAGGGTACCATGGACACTTTCTGCCATCACCTGGCCCTCCATGACTGCCTACTGCTCTTGTGATCAGACAGCTTCTTTCCCAGGGTAGTCCCCAGAGGGACAAGAGACACCCCCTTTTCCCTCACTCAATTGCAAGTGTGCAGATAACATGTCTTTGCATTGGAAAAACAAAACACTACGTAGCAGCTAAGTTCACCTTGCACTTCACTTTTTTTAATTGACATGTTCTTGCTCTTTCACCTTCTTGCTCTCTTTCACTTGGGGGCAAGGGGTGGTACTGGGATTTGAACTGAAGATCTCTTGCTTGCTCAACTTGCTTGCTTCTGGCTGATGCTCTACCGCTGGGGCCACACTTCCAGCTCTGTTTTTCTGCCGGCTGTTTTGGGGATGGAGTCTAGCAGACGTTTCTGCCCAGGCTGGCTTTGCATTGCCATCCTCTGGGTGTCAGTCTCCTTTGTTACTAGGATTACAGGTGTGAGCTGATGGTTTCCAGCTGGAAACAACCCTCAACATACTCCTTGTTGCCAGGGTGGCACCAATTAAATAACATATATTCAGGCATTCCCTGACTGCTGACATTTGCATCTTTTATAGACCCACAGACTGCTTTTGGTGTCTCTTGGCCCCTACATCGGAGTGTTTTTCTTGGGAACATACATATTGACAGGTCATAGGATGTGAAACTTTCATTTTTAACAAGTAATGCTAATTTGCCCTTCAAAATGGGCAAATAAATTAATGTAGGTTAATGTATTCTCCTGTGGCTGCCTTTGAGAGTGCCAGCTCTAGCGTGTCCTCTGCAGCACCTGATGCTATCAGGTGCTCTGCCAGCCCACAGATGGCAGATTCTATCTTGTTTTGATTTGATTTCTGATTTCTCATGAGGAGCAAGCATCTTTGGGTGTCTGTTGGCTGTCCCTGTACCCTTGGGTGAATCCTTCATATTTGTCACTTTCTTTACCTCATCATGTAAGCCATTCTCCTATTTGTCTTCTGATGGTTTCTAGCAGGATTTTTGGTGTTTGGGTTTTTTTCCAATTGTTATTTTGTACTAAACTGGGAATTGAACTTAGGGCCTTGTACTTGCTAGGTGGATACTCTACCACTTGAGCCATGCCCCCTCCCCAGCCCTTTAGCTTTTACTGTGTGTTTCAGGGAGGGTCTCATACTTGTGCATAGGTCAGCCTCAAACTGTGGGCTTCCTACCTCTACCTCTCAAGTATCTGGGATTATAGCATGTATCGTCATGCCCAACCCCAGCAGTGTTTATTGATCGAGTCCTGGTAGGCCTTACTCTTTGAAGCTGAGTTGTTGGGGAGGAGCCAGGAGACTCAGTTGGGCACAGAGGGCTAGAAAGCAGCATGTGTAGAAAGGCCAGCAAACCTCGTGTGTCCTGCACGGCCTCTCCCGGCCACAGGCTTCTTCTGAGAACCAGGCCAGGAGGCTCCCAAGGCTGTCACACACGAGGTCCTGTGAGGTCCTCCCTCCTATTCCAAGCAAATCTGTACAAGCTGGCATAGCCAGCAGCTCCCCTGAGACACTGTGACCATCCAAATGCAATCAGCCTGTCCAGAGGGACATGGCAGAGAATGCCCAGGGCGACATGACAGGGGGTGCAGGAGTTCCACAGGCAAGTTACCCCAAAGCAACATCTCCTTATCACCCTGAAGGATGCTGTTGTGCCAGGGTCTGTGCACACCCCCTCATTTCTCCCTAACTGCCCCATGACGTGCCGAGCATGCAGAGAGCAGGCTCCCACCCGGGGCTCGCAGCATTGCAGTTTTCTTCAGAAATCTCCCCATTCTCACAGAGCTTTGATGTCTCAGTGGCTTCTCTGAATGCTCTTCCTCTTTGAGGTGCTGTCCTTCCTTTTTCACTCTTTGTGGCAGGGGTGGTAGTTCTTCCCACTGCAGCTCCTAAGGCGGTTTGCTTTACAAGGGGGTCACCTCCCAGGTCCACCGGCTTTCCAGGCCCCTCTAGTGGACCAGCTCCTCTGCCAGTGCAGGCAGAGGGGGAGGGGAGCCAAGCCGTCCTGCCAGTGGAGCAACTCCCAAGCTGAGGAGGGAGGAAGGAAAGAGAGAAAGGGAAAGAAAAAGCACCTGTTGTTTTTGTTAGCACTGAGAAAATGTTCTAAGTCTTGACTAAAGACATAAACCCTAGTTACCACAAAGAAAGTGCTTCTGCCAATGAGTAAGATGGCTTTTGTTCCTGATACTGCAGACTAGGCATCCAGAGAAAGCCACTCAGGCTGTAACTAGAAGTCCCTGAACAAACGCCTCCACAGTGAGGGACCTTCCTCCAGCTCCCCAGGTGCTCAGCCCTGCTTTCGGGCCTCCAACCCTCTGTTCCCAGCTCTTAGTGGCCAGATGCCCAGTTATAGTCTGGATGCTGTTACAAAGCAGGACTCTTGCGTCCTTATCTACACTTAACTTAGACAAACAGTGTCTCCATGGTAAACTGTCTGGTCCATAAGAAGCCTGAGACATTCCTGGGATTTTGCCCATTGTTGTTCTTGTTGTTTGTTGTTGTGTTGGTGCTGGGGATTGAACGCTAGACCTTGAGCATGCTTATTAGGCATTTAACCACTGAGCCATACCCTCAGCCTTACCTACTTTTTTGTTTTGTTTTGTCGTTGCTGTTTTTTAATCAGTCATGGGGCTTGAACTCAGGCCTTGGGCACACTGTTTGTTCCTGAGCTCTTTTTATTCAAGGCTATCACCCTACCACTTTGAGCCATAGCTCCGCTTCACTTCCCGGTTTGTTTGGGGATTTTTTTTTTATTTTTATTTTTGGCCAGTCCTGGGGCTTGAACTCAGGGCATGGGCTCTGTCCTTGAGCTTCTCCTTCCTTGCTTAAGGCTAGCACTCTACCACTTGAGCCACAGCGCCACTTCTGGCTTTTTCTGTTTATGTGATATTGAAGAATCAAACCCAGGGCTTCATGCATGCTAGATAAGCACTCTACCACTAAGCCACATTCCTAGCCCAACATGTTGGTTATTTTTCAGCTAAGTAAGTTGGTTTGTGTGACATTTGCATCAGTGTGCATTATTCACATTTTTCAGTGTAGGAATCTGAAGCTCAGACACCTGCCTGGCATCACTGGCTGAGAAGCAACTCAGACCCAGCTCTGTGTGACTCAAGGCCCGCACTTAGACCCAGGAGCGCCACTACCCAGCAGACCGAGAGGCAGCTGGGCATCTCCCTGAGGCTGGGCAGCCACCTTGGGCCTCATTCTGCTCTCTGTTCCTTACTCCCAGATAACAGTGACTTGATCGCCTGCACGGTGATCACCAAAGACGGCGGCATGGTACAGCGGTTCCTGGCAGTGGATATTTACCAGATGAGTTTGGTGGAGCCTGATGTATCCCGGCTTGGCTGGGGAGTGGTCAAGTTTGCAGGCCTTCTACAGGTAAGGTGGAGTCTCTTCTCCATGAGCTGAACAAACGAGCACCCCAGATTGCCAGATTTACATCCCGTTTCTGGAATATGTATTTGAATGGACACTAAGAAGAGCCAAAACATGACACAAATAAGGCCAGGGCCTCATGGTCAAAACCTTCAGTGCTTATACCTCCCCTGAAGTATCAGGCTGCAAGAGATCCCCTTACTGTTTTTTAACTTGTGCCATCAGCCTTTCATAGCTGCAGGTTCTACATTTGCAGATTCAACTAAGCATCCATCAAAGTCCTTGAAAAACACTGTGCTGCTCTAAACATGTTCTGACTTTCATCATTAGTTCCTTACTAGCCTTTTAAACACAGCATGTACGCTGAACTAGATATTTACGTCACCTCAAGAGGATCTAAAACTGCATGTTTCATATGAGGACTGGGGCAACTGCAAATTCTGTGTCCTCAGAAAGCCCTGGAACCAGACTGCCTTGGTACTGAGGGGCAATTGGACATGTGCTGGGATGTGTGCATTAGTTATGGAGTCATATTCACACACATGCCAGGCCTGGCTTCCTTCACTTAGTGGCACGCTTTGAGAGCTTGTTGTTGTTGTTGTTGTTGTTAACTACTGTGTGACCAGGAGCCCTGCTGGCTGGTCCTGGCTTTGCACCTTTTCAAGCAGTGCTGTTATGAATAGACTCACTTAATGCACATGGGCAGGATTGCCTAGGCAGATAACCAAGAAGTTGGGATGTTCCTATTTTAAGTGAGGATAGATAAGGTCAACTTCCCCTAAAATGACTATTGGCTCCAACACTTTATGAGAATTCTCTTTTTCCTCACACCCCTCCCTGCCCAGCATAGAGTAATCCTAAATTACCAAATGTCCAGTTGGAAGTTGGGACTTTTTTAATGTTTAGCAATACTGTACTGTAGTTGACTAATGCCAGCCCAGTCAGTATTGAAACAATGAGCCAGCAGAGTTGAGAACAGCCTTCCAGATCACACCTCTCCCATGCCCTTATCCTTGGATTTCCAGCAAACCGTCCCAGCTTGAGCATCGTGGTCCATTTCCTGACCATGCACTTGGGCTTCCTGGAAAGATCCTGCCCTGGCTGGCCCGCAGCATGACTGGCTGTGTCCCACTGTCCCTGAGGACTGCCCACATGTGTGAGACACCACCACAGCAGCCTCGTTTTCAGGATCTTCCAGTTTAGAAAATATCTGTTAGAGCAGATACCTGTAATTCTAGGAGGTGAGATCTGGAGCATCATGGTTTAAATCCAGCCCAGGCCGAAAAGTCCAAGAGATTCCATCTCCAATTAACCAGAAACAAGTTGGCCTAGAGATGCAACCCCAGCGGCAGAGCTCCAGGCAAGTCGGCAGGAGACCCTAAGTTCAAATGCCAGTACCAACAAAGTAAATGAATAAATAATTTAAAAAATCTTTTAGAGAGGGTATTAAGAAAAAAAGAAATCTTTCATTAAAAGAAACCCTTCATTGCCCCAGGCACATTACACAGCTACACTAGGAAGCATAAATAGGAGAACTGTGGTCTAGGCCGGCCCAGGCAGAAAGCAAAATCCTGCCTCAAAAGTAACCAGACAGGAAATAAAAAGGTGGAGGTGGGGCTCAAGTGAGAGAGCCCGCCAGCAAGTGTAAAGCCCTGAATTCAAACTCTAGTATTGCCAAAAAAAAAATTATTTTAATGAATAAAGACTTGCATGTAAGACATCCATTATGGTGACTTAGGCTTCTTATTTATCTCGACTTATGTTCAGTTTCTTTTAGAATTTAGTGTCAGGAAAGTGTTTCTCTCTCACAAAGGATTAATGCACATCTCCATCTGATGATGAAAGCCACATAAACCCTTTTTTTTGGTCCTCTTCCAATAGCCACTATTTGTCAGGTTGTCACAACATACCAAGCTCCCTAATGGGAATTCTATTCCTCACTGCCCCATTTTGATGCAGGTGATGTTTCCAAAGTGCCTGTGCCCGATGCAATGCCTGAGAACGGTAGCCATCGTCCCCTGGGAGCCTCTTCTAACACCTCCCTCCTCCCCTGGCCTGTCCTCCACTTCCTTGCCAACCTTGAGGAAGTGGATTCTCCATGCAGAATCATTCTGAGGTTTTATGTGGAACTAACCCCGTCATACTTGCTGGTCCGCCCAGCTTATTCAGAGTCTTCCTGGTCCTTTCTGTTCTCAAAGATGCAGAAAAGGATGCCAGCCATGCCCTGTTCTGAAGTGAAGTGAGCAGATGGGGATTGTCCCTGAGCTCATGCCAGGGTTGTGGGTTTGCCAGCTGTTTCCCAGAAGGAAGAATTGTTGGACTTGGCCTGTTGAGCTGCCAGTGACCCTTTGAATGAAAAGGCCAGTGGGCCTTTCTGCTCATCTATGCCTCATAGGAAGGGCCACAACCAGGCACCATGCTGGCCTTAGTCCCTTCCGAGCGCTCTGCTGCCTACCCTATCTTCTTCTTCGGTGCCCATCCTTGACAATCAGACTTGAGAGTTGATTGTCTCCCATGGGACAAAAGCATAGTGGAATTAGGGATGCCTTTCTGGATGCGATGTGGTCCCACAGCCCTCCCCCCAGGTCTGACACGCACCCTGGCCTTTGTCTCCTCACTCTGCAGGACATGGAGGTAACTGGGGTGGAGGATGACAGCCGCGCCCTGAACATCACCATCCACAAGCCCGCCTCCAGCCCCCACTCCAAGCCCTTCCCCATCCTCCAGGCCACCTTCATCTTCTCAGACCACATCCGCTGCATCATCGCCAGGCAGCGGCTGGCCAAGGGCCGCATCCAGGCGCGGCGCATGAAGATGCAGAGGATAGCTGGTGAGTGGCCTGGCCTGGTACAGTGTCTTCCTGGTCCTCACTGGAGACACAACCACAGCCCTGGCATGTCCTCTAGGGGAGGGCGCGTGTGGGTACACATTGGCCCCATTTTAGAGGAATGAGAACCCCAGGGGTTTGCTGTCCTGAGAATTTCTATGGCTGCAGGGGTCCTCTGCCATTTCTCTGCCACCTCACATGTGGATTTGTAGGGCCTCTTCTTCCCATTTATAGAAGGAGAAACTGAGGCACCGTGACTTGTCAGACAAAAACAAGTTGGCAGAACGAGTTGCTGCTCTAGATCAGTTTATTTGGTTGGTTTGTTGTGCTGGGCTCTAGGCCAGCCCAGCAAAACTTTCTTCTCTAAAGGTCCCCTTCCTCTCCCTCCCCAGCTCTCCAGATGGGCTGCCCTGCTTGGCAGGGGGCTACAGTCCAGCCATGAATTGGGAAGTTTTCCATTTCACAGGGTTTGGGGCAAATTCACAGGAAGGTTCTGGGCTTTCTTGGCAAAGGTACTGTTGATCTCGCAGGGGCGGAGCCACAGTGGTGGGGAAGGATTCTGTCAACTCCTGAAACATCGACAGCCTTCTGGCACAACTGCCTTGGGTTTGCCAAGGCAGGGTCTCCGGACATGGCAGCCTCAGAGGTTTACTGGCCCTGCCTCGGAGCCTGGGTCCTATGCGGTCCCTTTTCTTCTACCCAGCTCTACCCTTGGCCTACAGAATCATTACAGAAGCATGTTGTAATGTGCAAAAAGACTTTAAATCATTCAGCCCTTTCCTTCTTTGAAGATTTATTTTCTGACTTTTTTTTTTTAATGTAAAGCCATTTCTCATAGCTGGCACGAAGGCCAAATATTTCACTTTAAAATTGAGAATTATGCTGTAAAGTGGTTGTTAGAACTAGCGCCTTGGGTAGTTCTTAAATTGATTTTAAAAGGCCCCTCTGAACTGATATACCAAGAGATTTGTTTATGGAGGGGAGGGTAGCAGCCATGACACATAAACACTCATAAATACACACATACATACACACACACACAGTTGTGTGTACACACAACTTCTTCCCTCATATGAACACACTCAGCATTCTGCATCATGGATGAGAACCTCCAGAACACAGTGGCCTCTGGAGTGAACATGCACAGACCTGCCTCTTTGTTGTTGCTCCCTGTACAATGCAGTATGGTCACTTTTTCCAAAGCATTGATCTCATTGAGTGTTAGTTATCCCGAGGTGACTGCCAGTACAGGGAAGCCATGTGGAGGACAGACAGACACAATTCCATTTATGTAAGAGACTTGAGCAGTTGCAGTTGTCCATGCTCTTGGGTCCTGAGGCCCGTCCCCTGCAGATGCCAAGGAATCATTCACAGAGGTAGAGATGGAGAGAGAAACGTACATATGTGTGTATATGTAATTGTGTGTGTGTGTATATATATATATATTTTTATATATATATGTGAGTATGTATTTTTCAGGGTAAGATTGGCCCCATTTGTATATAAAGGGTCTTTTGAAACATTCTCACTTCGTGGCCCAGGTTAGTCTAGAACCCATGATGTTCCTGCCTCAGCCTCCCAAATCCTCTAATTACAGGCCTATGCTAGCCTATCTGGCCTGGTGAGCATCTTTGTCAAAGGTCTTTGGAAGCTGAGATCCCAAGGTAAATGTTAGCCTAGCAGCCATGCTGTCTAAGAGCCAGGTGCAGAACCCTCCCTTCTCGGTCTCAGCCTTGGCCTGAGGCCCTCACCAGATGCCTAGTTGTGTTTTGTAATTTGAGCCACAAGGGGATTGGTATTCTGCTGGTGTTTCCGGTTCAAGGCTGTCTGCCTGGCATCTTCCATGTGCCATGACTAGCAGGGCCATGGCTTCTAAAGCCTGTCCTGAGTCTCCTCGTTGCCTGTCCCCTTCCCACACACTGAAACTGTGGTTTGATTTTAGCCCTCCTGGACCTCCCCATCCAGCCAACTACTGAAGTCCTGGGATTTGGGCTTGGCTCCTCCTCATCCACCCAGCACCTGCCTTTCCGCTTCTACAACCAGGGCCGGCGTGGCAGCAGTGACCCCACAGTGCAGCGCTCCGTGTTCGCATCCGTGGACAAGGTGCCAGGTAAGGCGGGGCCTGTGTGGCCTTCCTCAGGCCCAAGTTAACATGAGCCCCAGAAGGTAGCCCAGGCTTTCCCTCGGCTCCTCTGCAGCCCAGGTTCCAATTTCCAGAGGTTCTCTGGGCATGTGGAATAGCTTCTCAGAATTGAGACTAAGAAATTTCTTGGAAATTTCTTAGAAATACTTGAATTATTAGTAATGAGGTTGTGGGAGTGATCTCCCCGACGGAAGCTGACTAGGAGATAGTGTATGTGGTTCCTGGTACCAGAGCTGAAAAAGTGGGACTTCCCAGGAAGCCACTCTGCCTGGTCCCTTCCGTTCCAACCCTTCCTCTGGGAGCCCTTCCTCCCTGCACTCCTCCCCCAGAAGAAAGGGGAAGGGAAAGGTCAAGGGCACTTTGGCTGAGCAGGAGTTGCTTGTCATTCTGATGTCACAGGCTATAAGTGTGCCCGTATGTTTGCCTCAGATCTGCCATCCCTGGAAAGAGGGGGGAAATGGGGCCCTTCTCTCCACTACAAATCCTGGAGAGAGGCCAGGCTTCCGGCCACCTCCCCCTCCACAGCCAGGGCTCCAGCTGGAGTTGCAAGTGTTGTTCGCTGCTCTCAAAGTGGGGTTGACATAAGAACATACAACCCTAGGAACCTGCTCCAGTGCAGGTCCCTGTTCCAGAGTATCCGTGCCACATTCCCCACCTGAGATGATTTTCTCATATCTGCATCATATGTACATGTACGAACCTGGAACACAAATAGCTATAAGCTCAAAATGCAGCCATCTGGTTTTGATGTGAGCAGTGAGACCCTGGTTACTCTGAGGCAGATCCCATTGTTGTGATTTATGCGTGGCCTTCCACAAGTGCTCACTTGAGCGGCAGGATGCTTCTGTGTGTCAGCAAGCACAAACCTGGGGCTACACCCTGTGTGGAGACCGCACCTCACTTGATGCCAGGGCAGCTTCACGGTGGTACCTACGGTGGCTCTGCCCTCCTTAGCTGCTGTGTGCTACTCCAGCATCTGTGTGGATCGCAGCATCTAGGAGAGCCATAGGGGTCACAGTGAGCACTCTTGGGGGTGTCTTTGTGTCATCGTACTGATCTTCACGTGTCTGTGGGGTAGATTGCCAAGTCAGAGGGGGAGAGGTAGGTCTCTAGCCTTGACACATGTAGTCTGGACCTGACTCTAGATAGTTCCCTGTTCACCATGCTGCCACAGCCTGTGACCAGCTCTGTTCTGAAAGATGAACCTGAGCTGAGAGCTATAGCGACTGCCTGCATTTCCAGCTATCAGGTGTGAGTAAGCTCTGCCCTTCCAGCCTCTGGAATGCCCCCAGCCCAAACTCTGGAGAGAGACGATGGATTGCTCAGACAGGGGAGTCTAGGTCAGCTTCATAGAGACTGGCCTGGTGAAAAACTCTTGGTTTGGGTTCCTTTCCATTAGAGACTCACTGGCTCAAGAGAAAGCCCAGGCCTCTTTCTGTTCTAATCTTTTATAGAACACAAAACTAGGCAGAGCTGAGTGCCGCGTTCTGTAGTGTCTGCACATCAGTTCCATCGGAAGAGTGTGTGGTGATGACTGTGTCCTCGTCCTGTCCTGTTCCTGGGCCTGGGCCTGCCAGGCAGGGCTGAGGGGCATACCTGGCTCCCCCGATGTCCTGCTGGTCCCAGACCAGGCCTGTGAGGCTGTGCCCACAGACACCGCAGCATGTGACAAGGCACCTCCCAAGGTGGCATTACCCCACCCCACCCCAGAAGTGCCATGCAGTATGGGGAGGGCACAGGACAGGATCATTTATGTCCCCCTCAGAGAGAAGCCTCACTACCCACCCGCCTGCTGCAGCTGGGCCCCTGAGCACATGGCAACCCCGGGGCCTCCAGAGGGGCAGCGGGAGGGAGTGCTGGGTGGAGAGCTGTCACAGCCCCTCCCATCGCCACTGCCTTCTCAGCACCGCAGACTCTGCTTCCAGAGCTGCACCCCTGTGTGTCTCCCTCAGAAGACCCCTGTCCAGACCCTCCTGAGCCTGGAGCAGCCTGTGGTTTCCCCTGCCTTCAGCCTCACCGCTTTCCACTCAGACAACTAGATCTTTTCAGAACATGGGTGAGATTGCGTCGTGCCGCTTCCTGCCATACAATCTTCCAAGCTTCCTAAGACACATACCACGAAATACATGCATCTCCTTCTTGTCTTTTTTTCCCACACAGCCCAGTTTTTCATACCTAGTATATATGTATAGTACACAACACAAGGTTTTTATACTTAGCACATATGAGTGCCTGATAAAGGAGTGTGTGTGTGTGTGTGTGTGTGTGTTCATGTCCATATATGTCCTGGGTGCTGAACTCAGAGCCTGGATGCTGTCCCTGAGCATTTTAGCTCAAGGCTGGAACTCTGCTATTTGAGCCACATGTCTACTTCCAGCTTTTTCTGGTTAATTGGTGATAAAAGTTCCATGGCCATTCCTGTTCAGGTTATGATCCTCATAGCTCAGCCTACTAAGTAGCTAGGATTACAGACCTGAGCCCTTGGTGCTCAGTAAGATTTCTTGAGTAAATGAATGGATGGATAATATACTAGGAAACTAACATTTCTGATCCTTTGGCTTTCAAGTGTATAACTGATTTGATCTCACATTTCAGTTCTCTATTGGTAGGAGACTTGTCTAATTTAATACCAGCCTAGCTTTTTGAGGACTTGTATGCCTAAGCATTACTTACTGGGGAGGTTTTTTTATGGGTACCATAGGAATATAGATTAGGTAGCTCAGAAATTTTTGATCAGCATTCTGATCTGTTAATAATGTTCCCTTCTTACCTATGGGGTGAAGAGGAGGGGGTGGGACTTCCCCATGGATGATTTTGGTTAGGTTAAATATATTCTGAGTTTTTCTTTATTACCTTATTGTTGTTTTAAAGGTGATGTACAGAGGGATTACAATTACATGAGTCAGGAATTGAGTCTATTTCCTTTCACACAGTGTCTTTCCTTCCCTTATTCCCAGTCCCTCCCTTCCATCTCCACCTATGAGTTACATAGTTCACTTTCATCAGTGTCCAGTGAGCTCCACTGCTGCACTTCTTTTGATCTTATTCTATTCCTGAGACTAAGTTTGAGGCTCCCCCACCTGGCCCCCGAACCCTCCGAGCCCTGGGTGTCTGCAGCTGCCCCTGCCGTCAGCGCCACTCTGTCCTGGGCTCAGGACACCCTCACACTCCGGGAGGCAGACAAACCCAGAGAGCTCCCCTGTGTGTGGGTAGAGCTGTCTGTACTAGAGAAATGCTTCTAGAAATCACTTCATAAATCCATTGTGTATAAACAGAACATGGTTTTCTAGAAATAATTTTTCCAAAACAAAACCAAAAAAAGTTGTATAATTTTCATGCTTACTTAACAAAAACCAGCTGCTCCCTCCTCCCTGCTGCTGTCAGTCGGTCATGCCCTTGCCTGTATCCCCAGGAAAAGGAATATAGTGCTAGGGAAAGGATCATTTACTGTTTTTAGGAAAACAGGGATTCCCAGAACACACTCTGAAAACCACTGTGGTGCCTCAGGGCCTTTGCATAAGATGCCCTTGCCTAGATCTTAGGTGACTGCCTCCCACTGTCTTCTCAAAATGAGCTTATGTGCTGCCTCCTCCAAAATGCCTTTTCTGAGCCAGCACGGGGGGAGGGGGGGAGAGGGGCAGGGGGGGGTCACGCCTGTAATCTACTCAGGAGGCTGAGATCTGAGAATCATGGTTAGAAGTCATCCTGGACAGGAAAGTGCCTGTGAGACTTTTATCTCCAGTGAACCACCAGAAAACTAGAAGTGGAGCTGTGGCTCAAAGTGTTAGGGCACTAGCTTTGCGCAAAAGAACTCAGGAACAGTGCCCAAGCTCTGAGTTCAAGCCCCATGACTGACCGAGAAAAAAAAAAAAAAAGACCTGGTTTATTTTCTTCATGACATCAGAGTTTCTTTCCTGACATATTTGTGTGCCTGCCCATGGCCTTTCTCTGCCATGGAAAATGTCACCCATATGGATTCTTGGTTTACTGCTGGATCTCAGGTCCTAGCACTAAGGCCTTGGTGATTGAAAGTAGTCTCTGACAGCCTTGGCACAGACCCGGCAAAGGATATTCCCCCGAGGCACTAGACATTTACTGGTGAGTCTGGGATGCCATGATGAAGGATGTGAGATCTCTGAGACCCCATTTTTCTGTCACCAGTAAGGGAGAGGCACCCAGGACAGGTGTACCCAAGCCATCGTTCAGGGTGTCTGCACTTCATAGCTCAGCATCAGAAGCTTGGCACCTGCCACTGTGGGCCAGACCCCTTCCACCTTCCACGGTCCCTGCCAGCAGGCCTTGTCCTGTGAGGATACATCTTCCCATCCCCGCTGCCATCCCAGGGCTTGTCCTACAGTGCTGTCTCTGTCCTGCAGCAGCTGAAAATGTGGTACTCGATGAAGATAGACCTCCCGTCTCCCTGGGGCAGGCACTGAATGAGAGGATTAATCACTACCTCTGCTTCTTGGCCTGTTCTATATCCTCTTTGCCCCACAGTGCTGGGCTTGAGGGAGGCAGCCGCTTGGGCCTGGCACTGTCAGGTCTAAACTCAGCTCTGCAGATCCGGGCCTCCTCAGACTTCTCTCTGAGCAGAACCTTCCATGTTAAATGTCTCTGCTGAGAACCCTCCTGGAGCCTGCCCCAGGGGCCCCAGCCCACCCCAGGCCCTCTCCACCAGACAGCCATTTTCACTTCTTCCATTGGAGTGAAATTCACAGCACATAAAACTGACCATTTGAAAGTGAACAATTCAATATTACGCTGTCATCACCTCTGCTAATTGCAAAACCTGTCCCCACATCCAACCCCAAGCCGTTAGCTGTCACTCCCTGTCCCTCCTCTCCCCACCCTCCCAGCCTCCAAGCTGCTTTCTGTCTGTACACTGATGTCTTCCAAGCAGGAGCTGTGGTTCAGTAGTACAGCATTTGTCTGACACTAAAACAAAACAAAAAAAATAGATTTGCCTGTGCTAGATAGTTCATTCAAATCCTAGTGAGTGCAGTGGTCCTTTGCACCTGGCTTCCTTCATCCCACAAAATGCAGGCTCCTCTGTGCTGTAGCAGGTGTCAGCATTTTCCTCTTGCCTAGGTCTGGATGCACCCATCTTCCATGGATGGCCAGCTTGTTTCCACGTTTGGGCTGCTGTGAGCACTCACATGCACACTGTTGTTTTGACCCCTGTTTGTAGTTCTGGGTGTTTACCCAGCATGGAAGCTGGGCCCTGGGGAGCATGCAAGCTGGGCCAGGTCATTCTGCTAAAATTGCCATATGTACTTCCTGTTTGCTGCCGTGGCCTGCACTAGTGTGGAGGGACCTGCCCACCAGGACTGATGCCCCCAGGACTGGAGGTGGGGTGAGGAGGGGGGCACTCGGGGAGTCTGTTCTTCCCAGACCAGCCCCCCTGTGAGCTGGTCTCTCTGGACTTTTGTCATGAGGGCCTTGCTTCCTGTCCCAGCTTTCTGCAGGGTTTGGGAGCCATCAGTCTTGGGACACACATTTAAATCCTCAGAGAATCTGGCAGCTGCTTTTCACATGTTATCTTTATCAGGCAGACAAACAAGCCTTATCAGCTGCCCAGTCCGGAACATGGCTAGTTCTGTAGAAGAGCCAGCCTTCCTAGCAGTCTGTGTCAACTGACAGAGCAGGAACTTAGTGATGACAAAGCTGGGAACTAGCTGCAGTCCTGTCCAGAGGAGACTTGGGCAAGAAGAATACCATGTTCAATTCATAGGCCTTAGCTCCAGCTCCCTCCCCTGGGAAAATAGATGAGGTGCTAATGTCATCTGGGGGAGGGGGAGTCCCAAAAACAAGGGTTTTAGGACTGCTATTTTTCTTGTTTCCAATTATAAAACTGCAACCAGTCCTCTCCTCCCAGCTCCCAAGGCAAAAGTATCCTTTCTGGAGTGACACAGGAAGGACCTTCTGCCTCAGCATTAGCTCCCTGCCCAGAGGGGCCTGAGGGCCAGGGACTTACATTCTCTGCCTGCCCTGAGGCCTTTCTTCCTCCCCACCCCCCAAAGGAAGTCTACTAAGCTGCTAAGCACTTTGTGTATTTATGTATCATTCTCCTGTGATCATTCCAGCCCCCTCTCTCCACGGGAGAAAATGACCTGCCATGGTCACGTGAAGCACCGTCCCCCACCCCAGCAAGACAAACGGGAGCCAGAGGCTCTGAGCCCCACCATACCAGACCCACCGCCTTGTATGCCCAGGCATCACACATCTGAAGTGAACTGCCCCATTCTGGCTTTAGAAATACAAGCTCAACTATGGCGGGCTCCACCTCCTGTCTCTGTCTGTTAGAGGTGGGTATGGCAGACCCTTTTCAGAAAGATGGCCTTCACCAGCAGTGTGCCCTGCCCCGATCTTTGTGCCCCAAGTCCTTGTGTGTGAGACCTGCCCCTCGGGTCCATACAGACCTCAAAGCGCTGCTGCAGAAAGATACTGTGTTTGGACCACCAGGTCTGGACCAGGCTGGTGGTGCAGGCTCGCCCCTTCCTGCCATGAAAGCAACAAGCAGCAGCAGCTACCGCCCCTTCCAGAGGCTTGGCCAGTTCAAGCAGGGCCCACGCTAGATCCCACACACCAGGTCCCTGAGCCAAAGCCATGGGGGCCTGCCAGGGATCCCTGTGTGGCACTTGTCCCCAGGGCACTTCTCCAGGAGTCTGCAAGCTCTCGCAGGAATGGCACAGAGCAGCCCAGGCACCTTGCCGAGAAGGTGAAGGGAGAGAGGAGGGAGTTCCTGAGAACTGAGTGTTGTTTCGCAGCTCCAAAGGATGACTGACCTCTGCCTGCAGCGGGGCCTGTGCCCAGGAAGACAGTGTGGGGTGCAGGGGACATTGCCTGGGTACTCATGGAGAAGAGCATGGAGAGCCCATGCAGGGGAGCGGTGGGGTGGGAAGACCCCCCAGCCTCCATTCCAGCGCATGTGACCCTGTCCATGCCAGGTTCCCAGCAGGCCTCTGTGGGCCTGGCTCAGTGGAGCAGGCAGCTCTACTGTACCCCGTGTGTGCTCATGGCAGCCCTGGGCCCACGATCTGGGTTCAAGTCCAGCCTCCTGCCTCCCACCTGCACTGTTTCCTTGACCTTGGACTGCTTATTATAAGTTCACCTAGCTGGGCCTCCATTAATGCACATGAAACCAATAGGACGTGCAACACGAACGTGCTTAACGTTAACTCCTGAACTGTACACAGAAATGGTTAAAGAGGAAAATGGAAAAACATGCCAGCCTCACCCCCACCCTTAGGCCTTCCAGCTGTGCGCCTGGCCCCTATGAAGTGTGAAACAAAGGTGAGCTACGTTCAGTGTTGATTGTTTGTGAAGCGCCAACTGTGCAGACCCAGAATAACAAGTGAGTTTCCTCCCTCCCTGGAAAGCATGAACTGATCGCCCCTCTGCAAGGAGACTCCCGTGGTGTCCAGAAGTGCTGCTTCCCCCCAGCTTCCTGAGGAGATGAGGCCATGAGCCATGGTTCACTGGCATGGGTCCCAAAGAAAAAAAGCAAGAGCAAAGCTGTGGGGTGCAACAACAGGCAGGACTTTCCTCCTCACACCAGAGGCCTGATCCAGAGAAGTTTGGATATGTGCCACAGTCATAGCAGAACCAGTAATGAGCACCCACCCTAGCCTAGCCTCCAGAGGCTGCCACCCAGAGCCCAAAGCCCACTCGACCTTCAGGATCCTATCCTGCAGACCAGCAAAGCCGCAGCCAGAGAAGAGGAGTGCTTTGCCCAGTGGCACGCAGCTCCTGCTGGCCAGCCTGGGTTTCAAACCAGGATGTTTGCTATTTGTCCAGGCACTGACTTCCGTTCTAAAGGTTTTCATGACTGAGACCCTGAACCATATGCTCTTCCCCATTCTATGGTGAACCAGGAACTCAGAGACCAGCAGAGACATGACCGCGCACACTAAAAGAAACTTAAATTTTGCTTCTGAGTCATTTATTAACTGCCAAGTTCTCGTTAGCACTAGCACACATGTAATAACAGAATCAAAGAATTGAAAGGCTCATTTATGGCAGTAAATCCTGACATTGAGCAAACTCGAGCTCTTGCTTTTTCTATTGAATTGACAGGAGACCTGATTTTATGTGTTGAACAGTCTGACTCACTCAAGGAATCCCAGAGGTGCCCTTACGGAACAGTGATTGAGAACCACTTTACCACTTTCTAAAAAGTAGTCATCATATCTACTTTTCAGATCCAAGCATTGAAATGACCTGGACTGTATTGCCGGGTACACAGGCAGCAGGGAGAGACAGGCATGAGTTAATTCACAAGCACCCATTAAGAGAAAAAGGGGGAAAAAATAACAACCCTAGAGGACAAAGATGTAACAGTAAGCATGGTGAAAGTCAAGAGAGGCGGAAGAAATGGACTTCTCTCCACTTGTCCCTTTCCTTTCTGTATTGAACATCCTCTCCAGAGACAGCAGCTCCTAAGGGTCAGGGTGAGAGTCTGAGAAAGAAGTGAACAAGGACATCACCTGAGAACAGGCAGGTAGGAGACAGGCTCTGGGCCCCTCTTGGCTCACTTCACCTCTGTGCAGTAGGTGGCGCTGCGCCTGCCTTATGAATGAGAAAGGCCTTGGTGCTAGAAACCCTTTCCTTCCTCCATGGGGTGTGCATCTTCCTGTACCCTCTTCTGAGTATTTACACACTGTACTTGTATGATGAGATGATATTGCTTTAAAAAAAAAACACGAACTGACCTCTAGTTTCAGTCCACAGTATATCTTAGAGATTTTCTTCATGTTAGTTCATAAGAGCACCCTCATTCATTCGGTTTTGACTACTGCCATCCATCATTTGGGCAGACCACTGTTTGTTTAGCCAGCCCCCTATTGATGGGTATTTGGGCTGTGGCCAAGTTTTTGTCCTTTCAGAAATAATAGGCACCTCTGGACGCCCAGCACAAGGGTTTTCCTAGGGAAGTACAAAGTCTGTCCAGAAGTAGATAGGCCATGGAACATGGAACCAACACGATTTTCTTCCAGTGCCGTCTGTGGGTGGAGGGGATGAGAAGCCACAGGGCTACCATGAATAGCAAGACAGCCTCAGTTCCCCACCCCCCCCCCCCATGTGTTCTCTGGGTTCAGCCAGCAAGGGCATTTTGTTGAGCCCGGCTTCTTGTGACTTGTGGATATTGCTCTTTCCAGGCCTTTGGGAGCCATGGTGATTCCCTGGGGTGTCTTGGCTTGTTCCAGAAAGAGGCTCAGAGCTTGGCATGATAGAAGCACCTGTAGGTTCCTCCTCCTTGACACCTCTGCTGAGGCTACAGTTTCCGAGGATTCTTTTCTCTGTGGCCAGCATCTCACAGAAATTCTGCTTCCTTCCTTTGCAGCTGTCCAGCCATGGCATTTGTATGTAAAAACACACAGGATTTTTTTTTTAACGTCTCAAATTCCCAAAGGGCCAAAAGTCAGCATTATCCCAGCACTGTGGGGACATGTGCTTTACAGTATCTCTTATTTAAATAGCCCCCTTCCTCCTCCCTCAGAGCCCGCCTGCTAGCCTCTGACACTCGGCCCCTGTGAGCTCAGGTCCCCCAGAGCCCTCCTGGCTTTCCATGGTGAGTGTGGGAAATTCAGAGCATGGTGTTGAGAGCAGATGTTGCAGCTGCGAAACCCCGGCTACTGTGCTGTGGGTCCTCCTAGAACATTGATCTGGCAGATAGATACATGGGTGCATGGCTCACCTCACAGGGTGGAAATCTCATTCATGGGGCTGGGTGGGTGGGTGGCTCAGCAGCTAGCATGAGACCCTGAATTCACACCTCAGTACTCCCAAAAAGAACCTGCCAGTTTGGTTCTAGGCATTAGGCTACCTGCTCTTCTATAAAATAAGGAGAAAAATGTGTAGACAGTGCAGCTCCTGCTCTTTTATAAAATAAGGAGAAAAATGTGTAGACAGTGCAGCTGCTTTAACCCAGCTCGTACAGCAGGACAAGCAGGACCCAGAAGACAGTGTACCTGCCCCAGCCATCCAGAGCAGGGCCTGGTTCTACACTGCCTGCTGGCTTCCTGAGAAAAACTTATCTCCTGCTCTTTGTTCTTCTTTCCTGCTAAGTGGCTTTGAAGCCTCTGGGGCTTCTGTTGTGGCTTTCTGAGTTTGGGGACCTCAAGGGTGGCAGTTGGGCCCTCAGATGCTGGGTTCTACACACTCCAACCTCTTGCACTGTGGACATCATTGTCACAAGCCTGAGGCACGGCCGGGTGGCAGGAAGAGTCCATGTTGATGAATGAAGCCTAGCACCCCCCAACACCCCTAGCAGCCTGGAAAATGATCAGAAATAGCTGACATTTATAAAATCCTGAGTGTTTGGGGAAAATGTGCTTTTTTTTTTTTTTTTTAAGCAGAGCTCCAGTCTGAAGCCCCAGGGAAATGTCCATCTGGGTCATTACAATGCTCTAACTACAGTCCTGACATAATGCCAGCTGCTCAGGGCCTCTGACCTCTGCCCGCCCCAGCGAAGAACAGCTGCAGAATCCTCCCTGAGCTCCCACCCATCTGCATGGCCCGGCAGCTTTAGGGCTGCCACCCCCTGTGCGCATGCCACACAAGTGCCCATTGCTCTGCTGGCTGCATGGTGCCACATCGCTCCTTTGCACCCCAGAGTCAGGGCACTACAGGTGCAACACTGGGACAGGGTGTTCCATGAAGAAGGGACTGAGGATGGCACCTGAGCCCCAGCATGAGGGAGGCTCGGCCAGCACTTGGGGCCTGGGCATTACATCCCGTGTATGCTAGGCAGCTCTCCACCATGCTCACTGGGGTTCTAGCAGGGCCCTCAGGCTCTGCCAGCCTATGATGGTGCTATGGGTCTCCTGCGCCATCTGCGGTGCACATGCAACCCTTGAGGGAAGAGCACAGAAATAGATGATCACCCAGAAGACCTTCATACCTGAATGCAAGGAGTCGGGGCAGGGCTAGGGCCAGAAGTCCCTGAGTGAGATGTGGAAGCTTGCTTGGGCAGTATCTAGGGGTCTCTTTTTTTTTTTGGCCAGTCCTGGGGCCTGAACTTGGGGCCTGGGCACTGTCCCTGGACTTCGTTTGCACAAGGCTAGCACTCTACCACTTGAACCCCACAGCACTACTTCTGGCTTTTTCTGCTTATGTAGTACTGAGGAATTGAACCCAGGGCTTCATGCATGCAAGGCAAGCACTCTACCACTAAGCCACATTCCCAGCCCAATTTAGGGGTCTTGAAGCAGGAGCATGTGGACCCTTGCTCCTGTGCACAGGGGCCCGGGGCAGCAGTGTTGGACACTGGAGCTTCTCAGATGCTGAGGGCAGCCGGGCAGGGTCAAGCATGCCCTTGGCTAGAGCAGGCAGTGACGGCTTGGGTACAGCTTGCCTCATTTGAAGATAACCCTGCCCCTCTCCCTGAGCAGCCCCTCAAGGCTGGCTGAGCACTGCCTGGCCGTGGTCTCAGTAAGGGGAGCCAGAAGAGGCCCTGACGGAGGGTGTCCTGCATGAGCACACTGCTAAGGAGACAGCTATGTTTGGACTCTGCCACCCTGAGCCATTCCCACATAGAAGCATCTGCAAGGCTTGGCAGAGCCAGGGACCACAAGGTGTGGGCTTCGCCATGGAGCAGCCATGAGTAGATTTTCCCCAGGCCAGCTCACAGAGACCCAGTGAGGAGAGCAGGCAGAGGCCAGGCTCGCCCCAGCTCTCACCAGCCACCTCTGCATCTCACCCAACAGTGTCTAGGATCTCCCCCTTCCCCCTGCACTTCACCCACACACACCTGACCCAGCTCACTAGCCAGTTGGGCCTCAGGGTGGCAGCTTAGTCTTCAGCACTGAGTGGTTCCTAGGCTTCCTGAGCCAGTGACATTTGCCCCACTGGCATCAGTGTCAACAGCTTTGTCTCCTGCTCTTCTGCAGCCCAGGCTGGCCAAACAAGCCATAAGGCCCCACCTGCAGTGGCTACTGCCCAAGTATCTTCCTAGCCCTGCAGGGCCATGACAGTCTGTTGGCCAGGAGCAGACCTAGAAACCTTTTGGACAGTTCTGGGGCTGGCTTGGGTGGGTATAGTTAAGGCCCCAGGGGTGTGAATTTGGGAACTTTAGCTCATTGCCTTTGTGGACCCACAAAAGTGGTCTTTGTGGATAGCAGTGGAGTTTGCCTATTGGTTTGTTCTTCAGCAAACATTTATTGAGCATCTACTGGATGCCAAGCACTGTGTTTGGATCGGTGACACTGCCCCCATGGACCTTGCAACAAAGCTTGTCCTGCTGTCCACAAAACCATTATGGGCACAGTTCCATCCCACTGTTCCAAGACTGGGCAGGAGAATGTTCTAGAAGACTCTTCCCTGAAGATCTCCATGTCTTGGAGGGTGACGCCTAACCCACGATTGCAGCACCTGCTCTGCACTATGATGGTGCTAGCACTTGAGCAGGGAAGGCTCCAGAAGGGAGTGTTCATGGACGATCACTTGAACAGGGTGTGCCTGCACCGCTGGCACGACCAGGAGACCAGGAGGTGACAGCGGGTGTGGGGTGTGGGGGTGGCAGGAGAGGAAGCCATGTAGGAATGGGCTTGAGAAGCTGCTGCTGGACCACCGGAGCCCTGCTAAAAGTCACGCTGACCCCACCGCACAGCCCTTGGAGCAGGCAGACAGCCCAAGGCCCCGCACTGACCTGCCTTCACACAAAGAAGCTGGAGCCCTAGCCCCTTCCTCAAGGCCAAGGCCAAACTGGGCGTGGCTCTTGCTGTCCCTCCCTCCTGGGTCCCGTGCCTGCCCATACCTGCCTGCTGCCTCTACCCCAGAGTGCCGTCAGGCGACTCCACCACACCCAGCTCTCGGGCCAGGACCTAGCCAACTTTTCCTGAAGGACCAGTTGCCAAGTATTTAAGATTTTGGGGCCATATGGTCTCTGTCACAAGACTGTCATTGTAGCCTTAGCCAGTATGTGATCGAATGTGCAGCTTGTCAGCAAACAACTGGACTATTTCAGCGGCTTCAGAGTCAGCCTCTCTCCTCAACAGTCTGTTCCCAGCCATAGCTGGAAAGATCCTTTTATGGTGGCAGGCAAGTGTGTGTTTCTATCACCAGCTCCCATCTTGCAGTGGCCTGTACCCCACACAGTGTGGTCCTTGTGTTCCTCCTGAGCTCTCCCCATCATTCTCTCTAAGGGCCCCTAGGGACTGCAGCTGGATTCATCATGGCAGATGGACCTCTGCCTGCACCAGGTCACCTCTGCTGTCGGCCCCTCCCCCACACCTGCAAGGCTCTGTTCTCCCTCTGCAGGTCAGCCCGCAGCCCTCCCCCTCTCCAGAGGTATTTACTGACCATCTTGGGCAACAGCATCCCCACCCCACTCTCAGCACTCCAGGTGCCTAATCCCTTTATAGCACCCAGCCCTGCCTGACACATTCCTTTTCTTCATGCTCCTTCCCCCACCTTCACCTGTCCCCATCCCATTTTTTTATTTATATTTTTTATTACTTATTTGTTGTCAAAGTGATGTACAGAGGGGTTACAGTTTCATATGTTAGGCCATGGGTACATTTCTTGTACTATTTGTTACCTCCTCCCTCATTCCTCCCTCCCCCTTTCCCTCTCCCCCCGTGAGTTCAGTTGGTTTACACCAAATGGTTTTGCAAGTATTACCTTTGGAGTCATTTGTCTTTTTATCCTTTGCCTCTCAATTTTGATATTCCCTTTCCCTTCCCTAGTTCTAATACCAGTATATACAGTATCCAGGGTATTCAGATGAGATATACCCATCCCATTTTGAAACTGTTCCTTCCAGAAAGTTCCAGAAAGGCAAGCACTGTGCTTTTGTATACTGCTGAATTCCTAGCTCCTGGGCTGTTCTACACATATAGATAGTGCCTAGTAAATATTGGATGGATAATAGATTGTGGATGGATGGATGGATGGATGGATGGATGGATGGATGGATAATGTATGGATGGTAGATTGATGATGGATGGATGGATGGCGTGAATCAAGAGAGCTTTCATAATCCCTTCTATGTGCCCCACATAGTTCCTGGGGACTCCCAAGTGGGACCAGTCCCTTTGGAGTTCCTAGGCATCATGGACCCAGGCTCCAAACTTCCCACCAGGATCCACACCCTGAAGGCACTGTCTGGAGAGTTGGGATAATGTGCAGTAAATGGCTCTGCCCTAGAGCTGGAATAGGCAGACTTCTATAAGGAAATCTAGTAGAGGAGGGACAGATCTGGCAGCATTGTGTCCAGGCTTCCCCAGCCTGTTGGTCCACAGCCAGATCCCCAACGTCTCTGCGCACATAACTCTGCCATGGTGTGGCCGAGCACAGACCCCCTTGTCACCAACTTCCACCATGGAAGATAAGTGGGGCCCAAAGTCCTGGCCTGTCTCCCAAGCAGGTAACCAGTCCAGTGCCTTCTCCCCTCCTTAGCAAAGAAACATGCCTGAGAAATTTGACTGGGGACATTCTTCCATGATGAATTTTATTGGAAGAGAAAGCTTTTGGGCTGGGCTTGAAAGAAATGTTTTATGCCACATGAAAGAGAATAAACAGAAAAACCTGGAGTGGAGAATGACTTGTAGGCCAGGTTATTACTCATTCTGCAGAGACATGGGGATGGGTAAAGTGCTTGCAGTCCCCTACTTCACCTTATAACCAAAACTTGTTAGGAGGACCTTGAAAATGACCTGAAATTGACTGTGGTGATCGATGCACAGCTGTGACTGTGCCCCAAGCCAGTGAGCTCACATCAAATGGCTAGATTGTCTAAGGCATAACTCTTATCTCCATAGGAGTGTGTAATGGGGTCCCCCCAAGGGAGAGGACCACAATATTATGAGGTCTGAGGGGGAGGGGGAAATCCCCCATCCCTCCAAGAGTCCACCACTCAGAGACAGTTTCAAGTAAAAAGATGGATTTACTGGGGAAATAGAAGGTATACTGACCAGCCAAGGCCGCAGCCCAGACTCGGGAGCTGGGACTGCACGCCCTGGGCCACGCTTAGGGTCGGGTTATAAAGGCAAATACCACATGGTCAAGCCTGCTACACGCAGGTGGCCAATGAGGTTACAATCTGGCTCATAGCAACTGTTTGAACCAACTTATCATGTTAGTTAGACTTGGCGGGGCTCACATGATGCAGGCGGATATTCAGGGGAAGGGCACAGGTTTAACCTTGAACGGTCCACTACTAGGTGGTCAAGCAGTTTACACAATCTTATCACAGCCAAGGGGAACTTCCCTGGATAGGGCTGGGAAGATCTTAGTGAAGATGGAGTCAGCTTCTGCTCTCTTTAATCTGAGATGGAGTCAATCTGACACCCCTCAACAGCCAATGATGGCACTGGCCAGATCTGACCTCCATATTACAGAGTGCTGTACAAGAACAGCATTCTAAACCTGTCAGATGTCACAGAGCCGCCATCTGACAGCTTGTAAAGAGCAGATCATCTCGTGTTTGTCCCTCTTTGATCATAAATTCTTCCAATTTGTGCCACATTTTCCTTGAAGACGTCCAAATGTGAGAAGAAGTTGGAACACACACCACATCTCAGAATAATTTGGAAACCTTGCTGCAATCCAGACTCACCTGGCACCCTTCCTCTTCCCCCTACTTGCCTTTTTCCATTTCTTTTTACTTTGAACAAAACCTCTTGTTGGTTTAAAAAAAAAAAAAAAGCTTCCTGTTCCCTTTTCTTTCCTGTAAATCATGCGATAGGTTTGCATTTCATACCTTTCCAGAACTCTCTGCTTATTGTGGTCTGACCTCAGAATCAAGGCTTCTGGGAAAGAGACGCGGTCTTAGAGGCCCTGCTGTGAAACCTCCCATCGGGCCAAGCAGCAAGTGTATGGATTTGGGAAGAGCACAGGTGAACGGTACCTGCATGTCAGCTTTAGTTCCCCCATGTTAAGCTGTGTTATGCTGTGTGAGCACACAGCAACCTAAGGGAGGAAACAGGTTTCCTAGGCTGCTGCCCGTGATGCAGGAAGGTATGGCAGAGCATCCCACTTCCTGGCCTAGAAGCAGTGTCCCTAGGCTGTACTCCTCCTTCCCCTCTTGGTGTTCAGGAAACAGACCAGGAACAAGATCCCACCTCCAAGGCTCTCCCTCACTGATCTGCTTCCTCCAGCAAGGCCCTACCTCCTCCTGTCCTAACAGTCCATGCAGCTCTGAATCCTTTCAGTCCCTGACTGAGTAGCTCAAGACCCAGTCACCTCTAAGGCCACTCCCCTGAACACCAGAGAAATTCAAGCCTTGGAGACATCTGCTGTGGTACCTAAACTCTTAACAGCCCCTTAGGCTGGGCTTCTGGCTTCAGTTCACACCCACTGGTTAGAGCCCCAAGCTGGTGTCCCTTCCCCACCTGGAGAGGGGCCCTGGCTTTGTGATCCTTTCTTCAGGTGTGGAGCTACTCAAATAATGAAAAGACTCCTGGGTCCCCACTGCTCCCCCCCATCCCTCCCTTGAAGCCCAGGCGGGGGTGGGCACAGAGGAGGAGCTGCAGCAGCAGGATGCTCGCTATCCAAAGAAGTGCTCTCGCGATTATTTATTAATTGTGTAAGGGAAGAAAAAAATAATAGGGTTTCCTGGAAAGGGATAAAAGTTCAATATGATAAACTCCCGAGAAGCAATCAAAGGCCAGGGAGGGCAGAAAAATAAAGGACAGTGAGAGTAGGAGAAATGATGAATCAAAGCCCCTGCATGCAGGCGGAGGCGGGGAAGGGGCCGTATTTCATGGCGATGGGGGAGGGCCGGCCCTGCCGAGCTGCCACTGAGCCCGAGCACCAGGCTGCCCAGCCTGGGGACAGGAATATCACCAAGCTGATACTCCAGGAAGGGGCAACCCAGCCGACCCTGCTCGGTGTGTGTTCATTTGGGAACAGACTCTCTGTCAACGCCCACTAGGGAGAGCCCCCACCAACACCACGGGCCCCTCTCTGTCCCTGTCTCCTCTGTTTTTTCTCAGTCCAAGCATATTTCACTCACCCAAGAAAGAAGAGACTCCAGTCTTCATTTTCAAAAGATTAAAGGAGGAGACTGCAGCTTATTCCTGTTGGAAGGCCACTTTGGATCTGCTGAAACTAAGATCTTGGAGGGGGGCCCATTATAGAGACCATGGCTAGAAAGTATGAAGACATTGTGAATGGGATTGGTGTCCCCTCTGGCTGTCCCCCTAATTCCCACTGTCCTCTAAACACCTTCCCCCATGGCTTGCTGGCCTCCTTCCACACCCTTCTCTGGGTCCAGAGCCACAGAACCCCCAGCCTCATGTCTACAGTGATAACATCAAAACAGCTCTAAGCACCAGAACAGGCACGCCGTTTTCAGACTCCCTTGGTGGTGAGCCTGCTCTGGACTGTTTCTAGGCCACCTGTGAGAGCTGGTTATACCACTTGCTGTGAATATACCCCAGTTTTCTGCAAACATATATATATATATATATATATATATATATATATATGTATGTATGTATATATATTTGCTTTTAGCTGCCTGAGACCCAGCTGAGGATATAACATAATATAAATGTATGTACCCCATCGCATTTAATTCCTAAAGTTTTTTTTTTTTGGGGGGGGGGTGTTGGCAGTTTTTTTTTTGTTTTTGGTTTTTGGTTGGTTATGAGGCTTGAACTCTGGGCCTGGGTACCGTTCCTAAACTCTTCAGCTCAAGGCTAGAGCTCTACCATTTTGAGCCACAGCTCCACTTACAGTTTTTGAGTAATTAATTGGAGATAAGAGTCTCAACAGGAACTTTTCTGGTTGGGCTGGCTTCAAACCACAATCCTGGGATCTTGCCTCCTAAGTAGCTAGGATGACAGGCATGAGCTGCCAGTACCCAGCTAATTCCTAAAGATTTAATTCAGCACATGGTTTATAATAAGGAACTATGGATCCATAATTGTCTTATGGTTTGGGCTGCCTTAAAAAGACTCAAAGCAGAATCTTAATTCTATGTCCCTATCTACAGCCTCATTTTCCAGACACTATTAATTAGAAATGAATTATAAGTCTGTATTGGTGCTCACAGATGACAGGTGTTCCTTTTCATGGCTTCATAGTATCCCACAGTGTGGATTACTTGTGTTTCTTTGGCCTAGCTATTCAGTAGTTCCAGGCTCTCACTGTCCACACAACGGCACAGTGCCCTTGTGCAGCCCAGGAAGAAGGGCACAGGATCTGTGGGGCTGAACTCAGGGCCTGGGCACTGTCCCTGAGCTCTTTTGCTCAAGGCTAGTTCTTTACCACTTTGAGCCACAGTGCCACTAGTGTTTTTCTGGTGGTTTGTTGGAGATAAGAGTCTCACAACCATTCCTGCCTGGTCTGGCTTTGAACTGTGGTCCTCAGATTTCAGCCTCCTGAGTCGCTAGGCTTACAAGTGTGAGCCACCAGCACCTGACTCACTTAGCTTGTCAGTCATGGCTGGCATTCTGCCACCTGAGCCATGCCTCCAGCCTACCATGTTTGCAGGTTAATTGGAGATGAAAGTCCTGGACTTCCCTGTCTCCGTTAACATCAATTCTCTATTCTCAGCTCTCAGCCTTCTAAGTAGAATTACAGACACGAGCCACCAGCACCCAGCAGCATCTTACTTTTAAGATAGCACTGCTGTTCTGTCAGAAGCATCTTCCTGTGGTATAAAGTAACTCTTCGTAAACCTCAGCTTCAGTGGCTGAGCAGCAGCCATTGGTGGCACACCAGTGGGTAGCAGTTCCAAAGGCCAGAAGCCTGAGCTCTAGGTGTAGCTCAGTGGCTTCGACTGAGGCCACGAGGTGCAGTGTGACAAAGTCTTGTCTCTGAGCTTCTGCTAGTGGCAAGCAGTGGCTGCCTGATTCTTGGCTTGCAGAAGCATCACCAGCCTCTGCCTCCTTTGTGTGGGTCTTCTCCCTGTGTGCGTGTCTCTGTGTCCAAGTTACCACCTTTTATGAGACCCAGTCATCCTGGCCCCGCCCACCCCAGCGACCTCATCTTCACTCACTTCATCTGCACAGCGACCCTGTTTGCAAATCAGGTCACATCTTAAATCCCTGAGAGTGGGACTTCAATGTAAGAATCGGAGAGGGCACACAGTTCAAGCTTTAATAGTCTGTATTAGCCAGGTTTTGCTTGGTCTGCTTCTGTCAGCTATGTAAGCTGTGCCTGCTTACATTGTGAATTGCCCTTATACAAAAATCCTGTTCCCTGTTTGCAATTATTTCCTAAGAAACCATTCCTTGGGATAAATAGGAATGCCTGCCTGTGTTTAAAGCCCCTCTCTGTTTTTTTGTTGTTGTTGTGGGTCATGAGGCTTGAACTCAGGGCATGGGTGCTGGCACTGAGCTCTTCTGCACAAGGCTAACGCTGTACCAGTTTGAGCCCAGTGCCATTTCCAAGTTTTCTGGTGGTTAGTTGGAGATAATATGAGTCTCACAGACTTTTCTGCCCAGGCTGGCTTTGAACTGCGATCCTCAGATCTCAGCCTCTGGAGCAGCTAGGACGACAGGCGTGAGCCACTAGCGCCTGGCCCTTGAGCTTCTTGCCGGCCACACTGTATTATCAAGCCTACTGGAAAGCAGAGCAGGAAGGCCCAGCCAGCCCACCTGGGCCCTGGGCAGCAGTGCAGTCTGCTGGGTGCCCCAGGGTGAAGCCCTGCGCACGCGCAGACACGCGCACACCCACCAGGGCAGGCCCAGCAATCTTTCCATCAAGTCATGCTTGAATTTTATTTCTCATTCCTGCCAAAAAAGAAAAGAGTCCACAGGTTAACAGCAAAATAGAAAGCATAGCTCAAGCTGTCTGCTTTAGAGCATGTTCTCTCGCAACCGCAGAGAGGGATCGAGATTTCAGAAATACCGGGCCCTCGGGGCACCCGGCATTAAATCAATCAGTGAAATTTCACTCCCGGGCTGCCTGCCAAGCAGGGCTAGGAGAGAGAAGTTCTCTGATTTAGTTCAGTCAAAAGCAGCCCTCAGTTGAGAAGGGCATGAAATACTGAGCACTCGCCACTTTGGTGGCCCGGGGCTGCAGGGAGGGGTCCCCAGAGCTTTAAGGGAGCCATGGGATCAGCTTGGAAAACCGGGGCTGGGGAAGACCCCTGACAGGCAGAGAGAAGCGTGCGTGTGTGTGTGTGTGTGTGTGTGTGTGTGTGTGTGTGTGTGTGTGTGTGTGTGAACAAAGGATGGACTGGGTGTTGGAGTCCTGGGCTAGGAACAGGAATGGTGCTGGCCAGCAGACACCTAACTCAGCACAGCAAGGGCTCAGCCCTGAGACCAGAGAGCAGGATGCGGGGAAGGCTAAATTTAGCCCTTGTTTCAGGGGAAAACATCGATCTCAAATGTAGTGCTATCATTTAAAGGAAAGTGGAAGTCTTAGGCTGGTCATTTGGGACAATTCCACTTGAACTGATAAAGCCCAGGAAAAGTGGGTTCTTGTAACCAGTTCATCCTGCTGGCCAATCTACTGGGTGTTCCCCAGGATGGCGCTACCCCCCAGGGCCTGGTGGCAGATCCCATCCACCCCTTCATGGGACTTCTGACCACGTGACTTGCTAGCTGTCTGGGGGCGTGACCTCTGGTGGGTTTACCATGTTGCCACCCCTTGCCAGTTGTCCAGTAACTGGGAGGAGGACATTTGGTAGCTGTCATGTTTGTTTTTGTAAACCTGGTACATCTTAGTGGAGCTTTGGTTCAAGTGGGAAAGTGGCAGCCCGAGTAAAATAGCTAAAGCACGGTGTCCAGACCCAAGTTCAAGCCACAGTACCAGCACACACAAACAAAACATCATATTTTGAGCCTGGCACATCTCACCCTCCTATGGCATCCTGGGCATTGCTTCTACTTGGGCAAAGCTGAGCCATCACTAGATCCCAAACGGTAGAGGGTCTGTCCCCATGAAAGCCCAGGACAACGCCCCTGTCTGTCAATATTTAGGACACCAATATCTGCATTCGAATACCAGGGGTCATTGAAAAGCAGAGAGGCTATCAGGAATTCCTGGCTGTGAGAATGTGGGGCTGACTGTAAAGGATTCCCAGCGCGTGTATGAAAGAAACTCAAATGGCTCCCACTCCCTGTCGCCAGTCCCGGCTTGGGCCATCGTGTCTCGAGTTCACAGGAAGAAGTGAAGTCAGTGTGCACAGCAATGGGGGTCCAACTTAATAATGAATGTGGAGGAGAGAGGAAGGATGTTCAATATTTAAACATTGCAGAATGCCGCTGGCCTTGCCAGCTGCTGCCCTCCGCCTGCCTTGCAGATGGTCTGACACTGAGCCCTGGCCCCAGCCTCCGCCCAGACATCATTCACGCAGAGAAGCCCCGGGCTGGCAGGAATCCGTGTTGTCTGCTGCCTTCCAAAAGGAAGGAAGAAAGTGACAACCTGAAAACTAAGTTCTCTGCGATCCCCAGGCTGCAGGAAGGAGTTGGCAGGCGATGGCGTCGTGGCCAGAGCCATCTCAGTTTCCTGGGGTTCGTTTCTCTTGGAACCATCTCATGTCTTTAGCAGAACAAAAAAGCTTAATTGTGCACATACAATGCCGTTTAAGAAATGTCCATCCAAATACACAGGCTACATGGGTTCCTTAAAAGCTGCCTATAATGCAGAATTCTGCAAATCAATTCCTTTTTTCTTCTTGACACACATTATAGAAAAGGAAAAAGCATTCTTTTCAGGAGGGGGAGGAGAAAACATTTGGCCCAAGACATAATAAAATCATGCTTAAGGATGCTGCAAACTTTAAGTCTCTTAGTTAAAGGAAATCAATACTTTTATGATGAAATATTAATCGTACTAAAAACGAAGTCAAAACTCCAAATGCAGAATAGCCAGGATGGCATTTACTTTAGTATTTGCAAGGCAGTATAAAGAGAAGGCACCTCCAAGAGTAGCCCCTCCAGCACCTCGTAAGCCCCCTTTTCACAGACACCTCTCCTTCAGTGTTGGCCTTCCCCGAGCTTTGGCTGACGCTGGGGAAAGAGGGCCAGCTGGAGGAAGGAGCATACGCACAGGTGCATACACATATGTGTGCATGCGAGGGCACATACACACACGTACACGCACACACTCTGATAGCAGGAGCGAAGAGAAGTCAAGGACTAGGGAAAGTCACTTGTCCAAATCCCCAGCTGCTGCCCGCTTCCTCCCCATCAATGGCCTGGAACCCACCATGACCGTTCCACGAGAGACTAAAGAAGAGGTCAGAGTCCTGGTGGGTGGGGCCATAAGAACTGGTCATTTCTGCAGGCCAACTTGGTTGAATGGGGTCATTTCACACAGTTCAATCAAACACATCCAACTCTATGACACAGGGTAGTCAGTCAGGAGTGTGGCAGAGCCTGAGATTTCAAGAAGCTAGGTGGAAATGAGAATCCCATCTTCTCAAAGGTTGTTTCCATATACAGGCATAGGACTTTGTGAGACTTAAGGTTACTAGAGGAAAACACTCCACATCTCAGTTTGTATCCACTCAGGCCTCCAGCCACAGCAGGTGGCTGGGGGGGAGATCTTTGTCTTGCTCCCACAGTATTCTGAAGAGCGCTGAGCCCAATTCCGTCCTCCCTGGGCCAAGTTCAGCGTCCCCCAAATTCCAGTCAAGTAATCAGAGGAATGCTCAGAGCTCTGTGCAATGAGATGTTACCCACCTTACACAAGAGAAGACAGGCTTGTGGGCCAAGCAGGTCCCAGGCAATCACCTGCCAATCACCTGCCCATGGATGCAGCCTGCCCACTGGGCACTCTCCTCCCTTCCCCCACCTTACCCTGAGTGGCAGCTGCAGGCCTGGAGCCAAGCCTTTGCTCTCTTTGCAGACACGCATGTGCAGTGGTCTTGGTGGTGGAGGCCCACAGGGCTGCGGGCATGGAGCTGACTGGACCCTGTCTGCCTGCTGCACGTCCCCAGCATTCGACCCTTGAAGTGTGTTCTGGGCTGATAGCCATCTTGCCTGTGTAGCTCGGGGCTCATTTCCTGGCTTGGGCTGACCCACTCGTAGATAGTATCTCCTCTCTTGCTGCAGCTGCTGTGTAACGGGCCTGGACATCCTTGTCTTATCACTGCAGCCTAACCCCAATCAGTTTAACACCTGTGCTAGCACAGACTTTGGTGATGGTGACACGCAGCCAGTTCAGACGCTTCCCACCTCCCCCTACTGCCAGACCCAAGTCCTGAGACACAGAAGCAAGGGCAGTGGAACAGGGGCCCGCCATGGGGGCTGTCCTTAGTGAACAGAGCCTGAGCATAGCGGCCCACCCATCCCTTAGGTCTCTGGGTTGGGAGTCCCCTCACACCAGGGGCACCCTGGACACTGTCTAACCTGTTCCCTTTTTAACCTGCTGTTTCAGCCCCTGCCTCAGTAAAGAGGCGGCCAGCCCAGCTGCTGGTGAACTTTGTAGCACCGTGGCTAAGAGATTGTTGTGGAGCTCTTTGCTTACTGATGTACAGACGGTAATGCCATCGGAAAGGGCAGGGCTGGGCGCAGGTGCCTGCTCTTCTTGGGGACCAGCCCAAGGCCAGTCTCCCATTCCCCCACGCCAGCCCACCCCTAGAGAGACCCTCCTCATTCCTGATACCCATGCAGTACAAGGGACACATGGCCCTGAGGTCTCTCCCTTGGGTGGCAGCCCCACACATCAGGCCTTCACCAAAGGCAAACCCATCCTGAGAGTATCAGCAGGACAGGACAGAGGAAAGCCAAGGTACTGAAAGCCCGTTTTCTCTTTTCCGCAGGTTCTCAAGTATTGTCCTTAAAATCCAAGAGGATTTGTCCATGGACAAAGAGCTGTAGGCTAAACAGTCCTGCAAGTCCCCAGCTATTTTTGTATGCTATCCTTTTAAAAAGCAACTAGAATAAAAATGTTTATGCATTTGGAGGTGCGGCCAGTCAGTGCTCAGGGGTCGTTGTGGTGAGGGGTCAGGAAGCCGAGGGAGGGGGTGCTGACAGGGAGGGGGCCCACTCTGTAACTGTCCCCTTTTCCAGATGCCTGGGTTACAGATCTACCCCCTAGGCTGGACAGGAAACGACAGGAAGAAAGGAGAAAACACTGGGTTTTTTTTTGTTTTTCTTTGGTGTGTGGGGAGCCCTGAACAGCACATTGTCTTCCACTCACTAAAGGGATGGGGGTGGGGGTGTCTCTGCAAACACCTAAGTCCTTACCGGGAGCCCAAACTTCACTGGGGGCAGACCCGAGGGTCCTGATCCGCAGGTCAGTGCACATCGGTAGATCCCTCCTTCCTGGCCCTTAGGGGCTCTCTGAGTGATTTTGTGTGTATGTGTGTGGTCTCCCACCCTCAGTCCTCTCTCTCAGCCTCCCCACTCCCAGGCTCCAGAGCCCCCCAGGAAGCTCTCCTGCCCTAGACCTTACAGGTCTGGGCAGAGCCACAGCAGGCTCCTGTCTCAGACTGTCACATTGTCACATCCTCAGCACTCTTCCGCCAACCCCCCCCCCCACCACCACCACAGGGGACCTGGCAGACTTCAGCGGAGGTGAAAGGGCAGAGCAAGGCAGGAGCCAGCAAGGCCAGCACAAGGCCACACGGCACTTGCTGTCTTCTGATTGATTTTTTTTTTTTTTACTGTTTCCCAGCATCACAAGGGTGGCGAGAAAATATGAACACTGCCCAGCCAGAAACCCGAGCTGCAGCCCCTGGGGAGCTGCAGCCCACCCCCAGGCGCTTTTCTGCCTGGAACAGCACAGATAAATGTTAGATTTGTTTGTTTGTTTCTTTCAAGGCCAGGCAGGCAGTCTGCCCTCCAACTCCTGCAGCTCCCCCTCCCCCCCACCCCATCCCCATCCCCAGCGCTGAGCTCTTTGACACACTTCTATGTGAGGCTGAAATGAAATGAGCTCAACCATTTCAAATTTGAATTGGAGCCCAGAGACCCCATCTCAACCCAGGTAGAGCTTGCACATCGAGAACCTGTGCAGACAGGACACTCACTGGGTTTGGTCCCCTGGGGTTGCCCACTGCTTGTTTCTTAAGATGAATGTGAAGGCTGAGGGTTTAGCTCAGTGGTACGATGCTGGTCAAGCCTGGGTGAGGCTCCAGGTTCCAATCCCCCCCAGGGTGGGGGAGGTTTGGGTTGCTTCTTTGTGCTTTATGTGGAAATCCCGATATTCTGCTTCTCTGGAAGAACCGGGCTCTGGTCCCAGCAGTGAGCATGTACTCAATGCACTGCCTTTGCCAGACAGAAGCAGGTATTTCTCAGTGTCTCAGCCTCTGTGGAAGTGGGAGGAATGCACGAGTAGGCCCATCAGCATTAACCTCCAGCCACCAACCAGCCAGCCTTTTAGAATGGGTGACTTTCAACGGTGGGGAAGACCACAGGGAAGAGTGGGAGGGGAAGGGAAGCCCCTCTCCTCCCTAGCAAGGCCCTGCACCAGCCAGAAATTCCCTGTTTAGTGCTGTATAGAGTCTTGCCACTTTGAGAATAAAATGTGTGCCCAGACATCATGGCTCACACCTGAAACCCTAGCATCTTAGGAGGACCTACAAGCAAAAGCAACAAGAGAAAAGGGTGGGGGTGGAGTTTGGAGAGGACCCTCCAATGGTACCCTCCCTAGGGCTACTCCCCGGATTCACCGGGAGGTGACTACTGGTGGGTGCCATCTTCCTCAGGCTGTGGTTCGTGGAAGCTCAGGGCTGAGTGGTGACCCTTATGTGCCATACCTGGAAGTCTGTCTCCTGTCACCTTCACGTGACCTCTATTCTGGACTGTGGGCCTGTTATCAGGTGGCTTGGGGGTGGAGGGAGGGCTTCATTGTTTTGTCTGCCTGACCTCGGCCTTTGGTTTTAAGTTAGAAGCTGCTGAGGTCCATGCTGGAAGCTGAGGGAGTCGTCCTGGGGCAGGGGGCAATCTGCACCCAGTGGGGACTATGGAGTGAATTCTCAGCCAGCCTGAACCTGAGTGGAGGCCTGGGGAGCAGGGAAGGGGCCAGCATGGTAAGGGGCCGGACTGAACCCAAGGTTCAGACTCGACACCTGGCACTATCTCTATCAATGGACCTAAAATGGAAGGCTGGCTTTGTGGTGTTTTGTGCTCCATAGATGCCAGAGAAACATTCATTAGTGCATCTCCCCAGAACCACAGGCAGAACGGGGCCAGGGGCCACGGAAGACCCCAGGCCAGCCCTGAGAAGCCCGGAACATGGCTCACCAGTAGCATAGGCCACCTGCGTCTGAGCTTCATGTGTGCCCAGCCCTGGGAGGTGTGTAGAGGAGAGGAAGCCTAGAAGGTGAAATCAGGGCCAGCCTTGAGTCTGTCTTTACCAGGCTCTCCTCTGGCCTGGGTGGGCAGGAGAGCCTGACCTTTTCCCAACTTCTCATTACTGCAGCTGTCTTAAGCATTGTTCTAGAAGTGCAATCTTCCTTTAGGCCAACATTGTGTGTATGGGGGGGGGTGGTAATGGAGTTTGTTTTTGTTTTTGTTTTTTGGCCAGTCCTGGGCCTTGGACTCAGGGCCTGAGCACTGTCCCTGGCTTCTTCCCGCTCAAGGCTAGCACTCTGCCACTTGAGCCACAGTGCCGCTTCTGTCCGTTTTCTGTATATGTGGTGCTGGGGAATCGAACCTAGGGCCTCGTGTATCTGAGGCAGGCACTCTTGCCACTAGGCTATATCCCCAGCCCCGGTAATGGAGTTTTTAACTCATAGCTTTGAGCCATGCCCCCAACACAACCCTTTTGGCTTCCATTTGTTTTTGACCTAGGATCTCACTAACTTTTTGCCTTAGCTGACCTGAAACTGCAAGCTATCTCCACCTTCCAATTCGCGAGGATTACAGACATCCCCTACTGCACTCAGCCTCCCCAGCATTTTTTGTTGTCACATTAGGGTTGCATCATTGGGCTGTATTAGAAGCCATTTGAATTCGCCTTCTTTTTTGGACACAGCCATGGGTCTTAAAGGTTTCGCACATTTGGGCATCACCCTCCTTGTTCAAAGTGCAGATCTGCTCACAGCAACTTCCATGGTGTCAGTTCCTCGATGGGGAGACAGAAGAATTGTAAGGCCGGGTGGCCTTTGGTACAAATTCCACAGGCTACGGTTGAGACATATGGCAGGCGAGCTAAGCTTGGAGCAAGCAGATGTCCTGGAGAACCTGAGTGCTGTCATCAGGGGCGGCTCTGCGTGTTTGCGAGCACTCAGCTGTCCTTGGGGGCTCCCATCGCCCCGGAAGCCCGTTCACCTGGGACCGTCGCCAGGGTGAAGCAAGAACTAGAGGCTAGGGGTCTGGGCCATGGTGCTCACCTTCAGTTCCTCCCAGCACAAATTCCCTCCCAGAGCAGGGGCCACCTCAGTTTAGAAGAGAATGCTTCAGATTGCAGGGGGTCAGGGTACCCAGAACCCTGGGCAATTGGGGACAGAAGGGGGGATTTAGCAGCTTCGGGCAAGGGAAATGCTCTCCCAGCCTCTGTCCAGTGGGGCCCTGCAGATGGACTTGCTCCATCTTACCCTATACACCTGTATTTTATCACCAGTCTGGAGCCTCAGCCTGACCCATCCCCTAAGTTCAAGCCGGGGCTCAAACACAGGGCCTGCTACACACCAGTTGCCCCACTGCGATTTCCCCCTATCATCGGCCGTGCCATGTGTGAAATGTGTTCTGTTGGCAAATCTGGTGGTTAGCACTATGCTGATGTCCCAGTTCTTTACCAAGAGCAAGGCCTGTCTTCAGAGAAGGGGTGCGTGGCTGCTGCAATTATAGCCCTGCCACCTGTCCACTCAAAGCTAACCCTCCTTCCTGTTGTAAGACTCGCTCACTGGCCCTCAACTGGCACCTCTGATAAATAGGCAGCTGGGGAAAAGCTGCCCAACACTTTGATTTGTGGAGGGGTAATTCATTTTCCAGGCAAATAAACAGCTTGTAAACTCGGGGGTTTACCACTTCAAGTGATTAAGAAGTGAGCAGCTATAAAACTCCTCATGTGAGGCTGTGGCTAATTGTCCCTGTGGAATTCTGCTGGCCAGAAGCGGGATCTGGCGGCTGTTACCCATACTCCCCTGCGTGGGCTCCCCTGCCACACACAGTGCCTCTCACAGAGGCTTCAGACCTCTGCCACAGACAATGGACAACATTGGACCACGACATCCTGCCTCAGAGACAGGCTGCACACCTGCCTTACAGGATGCATGACCAACCCTGCATGGCAAAACAATTGTACAAGTAGCCCCTCCTTGACAGCCAAGCGCAGGGTTTGCCTAAGTCCTCAGAAAGAGGAGGGGAGAGCACAGCGGGCCCCACTAGATGATGGGAAGGGGACCAGGGAGAGCAAGGGTTTCCCCAAGCACCCCATCTGGGTTGATGGGCAGTGAGGGTTAAACCCCAGGCTTCCTTGAGCTGGGCACAGGTGGCTCATGCCTGTGATCTCAGTCACTTAGGAGTCAGGGATCTGAAGATGGAAATTCAAAGCTAGCCTGAACAGAAAAGTCCATGAGATTCTTATCTCCAATTAAGCAACAAAACATCAGAATAAAGACATGGCTCAAGTGGTAGAGTACCATTCTTAGGCAAAAGAACCAGGCAAGGGTGAAAAAAGGCCCTGAGTTCAAGCTGCAGTGTCTGCATACACACACACACACACACACACACACACACACACACCACACACCACACACCTCACTTCCCTGGGGCCAACACTAAATCCTTGGGACCCTGTTTGTTTTGGGATACTGTTTAAGGCCTTGCAGACCACATGGTCTCCATGGCAACTATCTTCTGAGTGTGAGTGCTGGGGCAGTGTAAACCAAGTTCTGTGACTAGGTTCCCGTAAAGCTTCGCCCACTACGCAAGCAGTGGCTGTGGTTTGCCAAGTCTTGTCCACACCTGTGGCCTTTCTGAGTTCTGAGCAAGGTGAAGGCCAAGTGCAGAGGAGGCCGCAACAAGAGCCATCCCAGCTTGGGGCCGCTTCTGAATCAGGGGCTCCATGGACTGCAGAGCCCCGAGCCCGTGAGTTCCACGTGGGAACCACGTGGTCCACGGGGGCTTCTGGGATTGCTGAGGTGGTGTTTGTTCATGGGGGCTTCTGGGTATTGAGATAATGAAGTCCGAACCACAGCCTTGAGGAAGAGCAGCAGGAAGGACAGACGCCTGGGCTTCAGGACAGTGCACGTCCCAGGGGAGGACACAGGCTGGACAGCAGGGGCCTAGGGCTGTCATGGAGAGAGCATGCTTCTAGGGTGTTCTCCAGCCATGAGCTTGCACCTGTGTTGGCCCTGCTGGAAGCCTGCTAACCCCCACCACAGGGCTCAGCAGAGTGGGCAGCGGGGCCAGCCATGTGCTGGAACTCAACAGCCCCCCTACCCCTGAACCACAAGGCAGAGCAGGGAGGGCCAGGCGGCTTCCCAGTGTGGATCTGGCTCCTCGATTTGGCAGAGCACATCAGGACAGCAGAAGGATGGCCAGCTTCCCGGGGGGGGGGGGGGGTGTTGGTCAGGGGCCCTGGAAGCCCATTCAAGGGCACAGCCAGGGGTGCTGGGCCAGCCGCCCTCCGAGCCCCCACCTCGGCCCCAGGCTGGCTGCTCCCTTCTCCACCTGTTCTGAAGCCACTCCTCGGACAGAGAGGGCAGTTCATCCCCTGAGCCACCTTGGCCTTGAGGCCCTGCCCCGCCTAAGGTGGGCAGTCACCCCACGGTGCCCCCCAGCCTGCCGTGCCCTCCCACTCCATCACATACATATGTCCTCCTGTCTTTCAGGCTTCGCCGTGGCCCAGTGCATCAACCAGCACAGCTCTCCATCTCTGTCATCGCCATCGCCACCGACAGCCAGCGGGAGCCCCAGTGGCAGCATTAGCCACTGCGACTCCGGGGGCTCCTCCTCCGCACCCTCAGCAGCCCAGAGCCCATCAGGTATGGGCCACAGGACTCAACGACTGGGAGGCTCTGGGGAACCTGTGGCCCCTTGCCTCCACTGTGACCCCTAACCCCCCGCCCTGTCCACCCCTCCTCCCCTGTTGGTGGGTGCTGCCACCCGGGGTGACCCCTACAGGCCCGTGTGGTTCCTTTCTCCTCCCTGGCTGGTTCCTCCAGAACCTCTGGTGTCACCAGGAGGCGTCTCCAGAGGGGGCTCTGTGAATCCCAGGAAAGCAACCAATTTCCTCTTTCAGTGGTGGGTGGGGTCCTGTTTCCTACCCCCCACCCCCAACCCCCCTGCCTGTTTGAACTTTGTCAGGATGGAGTGGGGTCACATCTTACTGTTCCTTAACGTAGACTAGGTCAGACATGCCACAGAGTAAACCCAGCCCCAGTGCAGCCAGAGGAGCGGGGCTCAAGCCAGGCCAGACCTGCATACCTCCAGCCCATAGGGTGCTTCACACCCCAGCAGCGCCGCCCCATGAGATCCGGAGGGTCCCAGGGCACACGCTGAGTTGGAGACCCTTGGTGATCTCTATTCTTACAGGCTGTAATCCAGAACCCTCACCCCTCATAAATCCAGGGCCCTGACTTGACCCCTGTTCCATTTTGGAGGCGGCAACAAGAGTCACGTCAGGGCATGGGCCATGCCACATCCCTGAGTACCAGGATTCCTGGGCATGATCCTCACCTTCTCAGCAGAGGGCTAGCCAGCTAGCACCCGCACCTGTGCCAAGCTCCCCCAGACACCAGGGCCAGGCGGGGAAGTCCCCTCGGCCACCTCCCTGTGACCCGCTGCCACGCAGCAGCTGCTCCTCTCCCTGCCAACCCGGAGCAGTGACCGTGCTCCCTGATGGGGCCTCTGAGCCCATTGAAATGTGGCCACACCTCAAGCACTTGCCAGCACTGTTCCACGTTCCTCTCTAGGAAGTGCAGGCAGAGCCATCAGATGCCCAGACCTGCCCTTGGCCCCACTTGATCCTGGCCTCATGCTTGACCAAGATGAGGCAGGCGTGCACGATTGTGTTCATGTGCCTACTATGGTGTGTGGATACTGCTGCGTCTGCGTGTACCCAAACACTCCCCCCACCCCACACCACACCACCCCCAGTGGTTCCTGGGGTGAGAGGTCTCTTCCCAGGCAGAGCCATGCCTGTCTTCCAGGTGTTTTAATTGACGGGGGAGGGGAGTTTGTTTTTGGTTTTGTGCTGGTACCTGGGCTTGAACTCAGGACCTAGACACTGTACCTTAGCAATTTTTGTTCGTCTGTCACTTGAGCCAAAACTCCACTTCTGGCTTTTTTGGTGATTAATTGAAGATGAGAGTCTCACAGCCTTTCCTGTCCAGGCTGGCTTTGAACCATGATCCTCATGATCTTAACCTCCTGAGTAGGTAGGAAGGCAGATATGAGCCATTGGCACCCGCCCCCTGTCTCCCATTTTTAAGGAAGTACAGCTAAGCCGCTGTATGGTAAGCAAATAAATCAAATACTTCTTTGCCTAAAACTGAAAGCAGCAAAGAGCCACAGGAGCACGATGGGCCTCAGGCCACCGCTCGCTTGCCCCTCCCTGGGCGGGGCTTGCACGGGCTGTGCACACTTCTTGGCCCCTGTCCTCGGCCCTCCTCAAACTGTCCTCCATTCCTTGCACGGTGCCAACAACATGTCTTCTCACAAGATGGGCAATTTGCCTGGCTGTCAGGTGGCCAGGCAGTTCTAGGTGATAAGTAACAGGATCTCCAAGGTATCTGCCCAATCACTGCGTCCTCAGCAGGCTGCAGAGGCTAACACTGGCCCAGCTGCCGGCCCCAGCTCCACAGCCGGAGATTCTGCACCTCCCGCTGAAGGGCCACCTGGGCCAGGAACACCACCCTGGGATGCAGCTATTGATCCCTGCGAGGAGAGAGCCCTGAGCCACCTGATCCACCCAGAACCTTGCGTCCAGTCCCCACAGTGGTGGTCTGAGCACATGGCCCCCTCCCACATGGAGCTGGGGGGACTCAGGACTGACTTGGGATGGCCAGTGGCCTGGTTTGTAGCCAGTGTTGAGGCTGTGATCAGTCCAGGTGCCCACATGGCATGCCAGCCAGACTTCCCAGCCAGCCTGAGAGGGCGTCCTCTGGGCCCACCCCCTCCCATCTCCTTAACCTGTCCTGGGAGGCCCAGGGGTCACTTCTGTACTTCTGGCCCAGCCAGAGTTGATGGGCACCTTAGTTCTACTGTCCCCAAGGTCTCTTACAGACCAGACGTCTCTCTCTAGTGACCCAGATCCTTTCTCTAGTACCCAGAAGGCTCTATCATCAGGCAGATGAAGTTGTACAAGCAGGGGATTGAGTTCTGGTCCTGCAGGGGCGGGAGGGCTCAGTGATGCCCTGTGGGCGGGGAGACTGGCATTCCGTGTACCGGCTGCCAGGACCCCATGCCAGGAACCAGTTGCTCTCGTCGATGCTTCGCGTCCGTCGCTGCTCCGTGTTCCTTCTCCATGTCACCTTCACTGTCCATTGTTAAAGGCTTTCTATGATCTGTCGCTGTGTTTCCCTCTAGTCAGGAGTGGCAGGAAAGAACGCCGGCGAGTGCTCAGCCTGTCGGAGGCCGACAGTCACGGCGGCCACTGGGTTTAGTGCTTCGAACGGCAGCTGCCACGGCAACTCGTGCACAGTCAATTCAGGCAGGTCTCCTCCAGGCGCCCCCAGGGGCCCTCCACGTCCCTGCACACTTTAGCCGGGCCTGAGGGGGACCCCAGGCTGTGAGAGCTCTGGCTGATGTCCATCCCCCACCCCCTACCCCCCTCAGAGCCGGCTCTCCTCTGAGACCAGCTCCCCCAGCCCGTGCCTCCCAGGGGCTCTTCCTGCACAGTCTGGAAACCGTGTCCTTGAAACACCACCCAGAGCCAACCCTGAGCCAACCCTGAGCCAACGCCCGTGCCCCGGCCTGTCCCCACAGTGCCCTTGGGCGGTGGCGCTTGGGGAGCTGCTGAGTGGAGAGGTGAGAATTTGTAATAAGTGGCAAATTCAGCCACATGGCCCAGCCAGGGGACATAAGTCATCTTGCTTCCAAATGCACGGGTGAGTGGGACGGCATCGCCTTGCGCAGCTCACTGCACACACTCAGGGTCACAGCGGGCTCTGTGCTCGGCCCTCCAGTGCTGCCTCTCCCGAGACATTGCGCCTGGGTTGGTCCTGCGCCTCTCCAATGGCATTTGCGCTTGCCAGCGGAGCCTTTCTCCCTCTTTTCCGTTTACCACTGTCCCTCTGCGCTTTCCTTCTCTCCGCCACATTCGCCCGATCTCTCAAGCCCACGCACAGCAAATCCACGTTTTCACTAGAAGCTGGCGCTTACTTGACAGGATGGCTGTAGGCCCTGCCCCCACAGCGACAGAGTGGCTGCCGAGGGTGCTGGCTGGGTAGGAGGAGGCCCAAGCAGCCGCGTGGACATCTTGTCCACCTCAGCCTTGGCTCCTCTCCCCAGCTCAGGGCCAGGAAGGCAGACCTCACCAGGAAGGAGACACCTCATCCCCTAAAGAAGCTCGTGCAGTGTGTGTGGCATTGTTGGGTAGTTGGTCACCTTTGCCAGACCCCAACTGTCCACTTGTTCTTGCAGGTTTGAGCCTAGAAAAGACTTTCCCACAGAAGTTTGGATTCTTATGTTTGTTTTTGTGCCCGTACTGGGGCTTGAACTCATGGCCTTGGCACTGTTGCTTTGCTTTTTCCACTCAAGGCTAGCGCTCCAGTCATTTCCGCACTGCCTGTTAGATGGCCTCCATGTGCAGAGGCTCCCAGCTAGGCTGTGCTCTCAGAGTGGGCGCTGGGCAGCTGAGCCCGCGCTCACCCCTACATCTGCGTGCAGCAGGCCCCGAGCCAAAGCCAGCCAGTTGACAGGCGTCCTTTCACAGAGCGGCAAGTCCATTGCAACTCAGAGAAACCAGAATTTGTGCATACCATGAACTGAGCACTTTCGGGCTCAGAGGGGACCTCAGCCAGCAGTTCTCACTGTGCCCGCGGGCCCGCAGCCCACAGTGTTTTTTCCTACCTTCCTTCTCAATTGCTTGATCCACATACAGATTTCGTTTAGCTTTGTTTGGGTTTGTTTTTTAAAGCAAGGCCAGGCACTTGCCTAGCATGCATGCCCCCCCCCCCGCCGAGGTCCACCCCCACTGGCACAGTTAGGGGGAGGGAGGGGAAAGACCTGAGGAAGAAACTTA
Organism: Perognathus longimembris pacificus; assembly: GCF_023159225.1. NCBI lineage: Eukaryota > Metazoa > Chordata > Mammalia > Rodentia > Heteromyidae > Perognathus > Perognathus longimembris. The sequence goes on along the minus strand of NC_063183.1, from coordinate 11,324,118 downwards.
CTCGGGACCTTCCAGAACTTGAAGTCTCATGGGAGGAACGCCATGGCGGAGCCGTCTTTACCCCGTTGCCCTGCGTCTCCTGGGGGTCTCTTCCTCTCCTGCATCCCATGCTTAATGCTTTTTGTTTATTTACTTTGCTCTTTGTTCTGCTATTCCTCTGCTCTGTTTAGTTTGCCTTCCTATTTTATTTTTGGCTTAAAAGAGACCAAAAAAAAATCCTAACTCAATTGGAATCATATTAAACCAAAATGCCTCCCGTCTTCCTGGGCCCCAGAGGGTGCTGGCACCGCTACACCACGCGTGCGCACAGTCAGCACAAGATGACAGATGCAGACAAATGAGAATTTGCTGCCCAGGCAGGAAGCCGCTGTCTTCCCTCCCGGTCTCTCAGTGCCCAGCCTCTAGTCCTGGAGGAAACTCTCCCCCTTGAACCTCAACTTGTCATTTTAAAGAAATAGGCCATCTTTTGTCTGCAAGGACTTTGAAAACCCCGAAGAAACAAACACCTGCCACTCGGCGCTTACTGGCGTCGGGTGCTTCTGGCCTGAGTGGCCCCACCCCCTGTGTGGACGCAACCACAGTTTAAGGATTTGTAACTGCAAAGTTGCACAATGTTCTTTATAGTTTACCATGTTTTCATCTCACAAGGGGCTCCCTCTTAGGGGGGGTGCGTGACCTGAGTGAGCCCCAAGCGTCCCTAAGCCCTTTACTTCCAAGGCCCTCACCTCCATGAAGCTGGGTCCTGACTCGTCCATCCATAAAGCCTGCCTGGGCTGGGCCTCCACCCCCCAGAAAGCTCCTAATCCACATGTTCATTCTGCACAAGCCCCGGATTTTTCTCTGTGTCCTGACATGCTTTCCCCAGACCTGTGTGAAGCTAGGTGTCTCCCCCCCCCCCCACAGAATATGTGGCTTGAGGCCCTGTCCCCAACTCTGCCACCCCCACCCAGCTTTCCCCCAGGCCTGGAGTTGGGGTGGGAGCGGGAGTGCCAGCCTGAGTGCGGCATCCCCAGCACTGAATGGGTCCCCACTTTTTCTCCCTGCTAGATGCCCCCATGACTCCGGAGCAGACTCAGACTTCCCCGTCCGACAAGTTGGTGATGGGCAATGACATGGAAGCAGACCCCAAGTCTGGGAAGAACTTGGCTCGGGGCGCAGAGGCAGAGACTGCACACCTGTCCCCCAGCCTGCTCCCCGCCCCGCAGCCCACCATCTCCCTGCTCTACGAGGACGCTGCGGACACACTGAGCGTGGAGTCGCTTACCCTGGTCCCTCCGGTGGACCCCCACAGCCTCCGCACTCTGCCTGGTGTCTCCCAGCCCTCCCTGCCAGCTGCGGCCTGCACGGCAGCCCTGAGCCAGGAGGCAGCGGGGGCAGAGGCGGAAGGCCCCGCCAAGCCCTGAGCGGCCCGCCCCGCCTCGTGTGTGGCCAGCGAGCAAGGACCACGGCGGACGGCCAGACACATGAGAGCCACCCACATCTCCCAGGAACACCTGCCACCTGTCCCTGCGCTCCCCAACATCCAGGCGTGGGCTCCCTGTGGAACCCTCTTTTGCTCTGTACCTCATTGAAGCAGGCTGGGGCCATAGGGACAGCCCAGTGCGTGCTGATGACGGTGGGGGGCCACCCCGGGAAGAGGCCCTGCTCCTGGTCCCTGAGCCCGACACCCCACGTGGCAGGACCCACCGGGACCCTCCACCCCCCCCCCTCCCCGGTGGACACAGAAGAACCAGGCAGGATCGCCTTTGTTAGAAATGTGTAGAAAGGGAACTTAAGACAAACATCCCCTTTGGCTATTTATTTCTGCTGCCAACAGTAGGTGAAAAGCATTTATTTAAGAAGCACCTGTTTGGAGCAAAGAAGTCCAAAAAGAAGAAAAAGCCTCCTCAGCCTAAGGATGGCGGCAGGGTCGCAGCAGGCTCTCTGCTTTCCTTCCTGGACCTCAGTGTCTGACTTTCAGAGTTTCGGTGTCACTGTCGATTTTCACAAAGGCTCCTCATTTCTCTGCACTAACTCTCAGGAGCCTGTGGGATGGTAACGCTTAGGTTATTGTAAAAGAGAAGGGCAAGGGTTCTGGAGGCTTCTCTGCAGCCGGTCTCATTCCCCAAGGGCCATCTCCCCAGGAGAGGGAGGCCGCAGCTGCTCCCCGCTCTGAACACCAGCCTCCCCAGTTCCATCTCCATTTATTTGAGCTGTGAAGACCGCCCAAGCCAGTGCCTGTGGCTGGAGTTAAAATCCAGGGGGCCACCTGCAGCCATGCTTGCTTGCCCACTGCGGCGTGTCCAGGACCCCAGCGGCAAGGCCAGCCTCCCCAAACCACCCACAACTGTCCTTCATCCGCTGCTGCCACCCCCACTGTATGGATCTCCCAGCCCCTCCCGCCCCGGGGAGCTGGCCAGCTCAGCTCCAGGGCCTTCCTCAGCCCCACATTCACACCTCCCTCCCTTAGCCGCAGGCGTGATCACCACAGCCTGGCCAGGCAGGTGGACCCTGAAGACGCCTGTGGGAAGATTGCCCTCCAGCCAGCTTCCCCACAGGGCCCAGACTCAGCCTCCCTAGGAAGCCCATGGCCTCCTGGAGAGGGAGCAGAAGCCCTCCCGTGGGGCTCCCCACCCAGTCTTCACCCCGCTGAGAAGGAAGGCCACACACAGGCAGAATCCATAGCGCCCCGGCCAGCCAGGATGAGCCTCCACCATGAGCATCACCCCGGCCAAGGGGAGGCAGCCGGAGTGGGAGAAGAGAGAGATGGCGATGAGGAGGGGAGCCCGTGCTGTCCAGAGACTGGCTCCCTACAGCTCCGGCACCCCTGCCGCCATGTGTGTAGCTTGATCTTCTAGAGGAAAGGGGGTGGTGCAGGAGCAGGCCAGCCCAGAGCATGCTCTTGCGGTTTTGACATGCCTGTCTCCAGGACCGCAGAAATGGGAACAGACGAGTGAGTCCCCCCACAACTGCTCTCACTGTGCCCACACAAGTGAGCACCCGGCCCTCCACTCCCACACCCGTCCCCCGTCCAGCATCCGCACCTGGCCTGCTGGCCACGGCCATGGAAGGAGCAAAGTCGTGTGTGGCAGCAGGCCACCAGGAGCCAAAGCTGCCACGCTCAGTCCCTGGTCACGGCCAGGCCTGCCCCCTCCCAGGGCCCAGCGTGCCCTTGGGAGGCACTTCCAGGTCACCTGGGCTCCAAGGCTCTTTGCTGGCAAGGAGGGACATGTGCCCTGAGGCCACCCACCTAGGGACTCAAGAAGGACCTCCTTGCCCAGGTCCTGGTCATCTTGGCACAGTGGACATGGCTTGTGTCTGCAGGAGCACCCCATAATCCTAACAGCTGGGTCCCACCAGGCAGGCCCGTCCAGGGCCCCGATGGTGGGAGGTAGAGCCAGGGGTGTGGGTGAGCCCCCAGCTGGGCCACCACAGCTTCTGATCTGGAGGTCTTGGGCAGCTCCCATCTCAGAAGTCTGGCAGAGTGCCATGGCTGCCCTTCCAAGGCTATCAATGGGCTCACTGGCCTTGTGAGGTCACAGGAACCCCAAACCTTGGCTTTGGGCATGGCCGTGGGCTGTATGTGACGCCCCTTTCAGGTTTGGAGGTTTGGGCAAAGCACGGCCTCTAGGTGGATCCAGGCACAGAGGGCACCCCAGATGGGCAGAGACAGCACTTGAGCCTGAGAGCTGGGGGAGGATCCCAGAGCAGCACCCCCACTGCCACACAGCCCTTCCCCGCTCCTATCCCGGGCCTGGGCACAAGGCACTGGTTTTCCCTGTGGTCTGAGACACACTGCTTTAAGTAAGGCACCCCGGATCCGGTTCTGGTCTTTCCTAGATGCAATAAATACAAACTAAGGCAGTCATGTTGATGGCAGGCCTACACAGTAAGGTTCCCTCTTCTGAACTTGATTCTGCAAATGTGTGACAGTAACCCTTGTCCCAGAGTGGAGCAGGGCTCCAGCCTCGGCCTCCAAGCCTCCCTCTGGAGGCACCAGCTCACGTGACTCAGGCTTTGCCGGTACTGAACACCAGGCGGAACTTCCTTGTAACTTCAAACTTGGCAATAAAAGGACAAAAGTACCAGCAGTGTGGCCTGTGCCCCCAGTGCTGTGGTGGGACTCAGAGGGAAACAGCCTGGGCTGCTGAGCCCTTGTCTCCTGCCTGCTGGCCACAGTCCCTCTCCCCCTGCCCCCGACCACCCCACCCGAGGCCTGTGGCAGCAGGCAGGGGCAGAATTCCCCCCCAGCCAGAACACCTTGAAAACCCAGAGCCACTCAGCATACGTAGGCAGCGAATACCCTGTGCCTGGGAGCCTATGCACACAGTAGGTGCTCAGTAATGACACCTTTCCAGCTCTTCTGAAAAGCCTGCCTGTTAACCCCCTGCTGGACCCCTGCCTGGGTGTGGCCTAGGCCAGGTTCCCTCTGTAAAGTGCCATCCAGTGCCAGCCTGTAAGTTCTTGGACCCTCAGGGCAAATGGCCTGGGGGCTCAGGTGATGTCTGAGTGTTCGGCTGGGGCTGCTCAGAGGGCGCACCTTTAAGAGACGGAGCCTAAGGGAGGTCTGTAAGTCATTGGAGGTGTTCCCCTTGGAGGGGCCAGTGGTGGCCCCGCCTCTTCCTCCTCCTGCCCACTTCCTCACATTCCTGGCCATGGCTTCTGCCCTCATATACCACCACAGGCCCAGAGCAATAGGGTCGGTGGGTCGTGGCTAAACCCTCCAGAACAGTTGTGGAAAGCCCCAGAGCTTGCCCATTTTTGGTTTGCTGGCCGGCATGTGTCACTTTGCCTCTGTACGTGTCTGTTCTCATGTTGTCCTGCCTCAGCCTGCCAGTGGCCTACTTGTAGAACAGTCACCATCACTGTCCCCTGGCCTAGCCAGGGTCGGGCTCCAGAACCTGGAGGCCCCTCCTGGATGCACATCCCAGTGGGTCCTGACAGCCCCAGGTGAGACTCCCACAGGGTGGGGGTGGGGTGGGGGAGCAGCCAGCTGGGTGATAGAAACCCCTTCCCTGCCCAAGTCTTCCGGGTGCTTTCTGGTTACCAGTCACTGGGGATTTGTTCAGAGGCGGGGGGCCCCAGCCCTGCTCACAGCTCCATCGCCTGGTTCTCAGGCCTTTGAACCTGGGTGGAGCTCCACCTGCCCCCCCCCCCCCGGGTTCCAGCTTGCCCAGAGCAGGGCTGGCCTGGGTTGACTGCCATAGTCGCGGAGCTGATGCCTGTAACCATCTCAGCTTACTTTTCTGCAGGCTATGGCTCAGCAGACACCTCCCTTATCCAGGGGCCAAGTGGCTGTCACCCCAACCCCTCCCCAGTTGGGAGACCTTCACCTGGCCTGGAAGCCCCCACCCCTAGCTCATTTCTACCCCAGGACCTTGGCATCTACCTTTCTTCCCTTTCAAGGCCCCTCCCTACCTCCTGGTTTAGCCATGGCATGGTGCCACCTTGCAGAAGCCTCCCATGGGGAATGAGCCTGGGTGGAGGGACACAGGTGGCCATCAGAAGTCCCTGCCCTCCAGGTCACACCTGGGGACATGGATGCTATGGGGTACAGGGGACAGCCCCCCACCCCCCAGCCAGCAGGGGAGGCATGGCTCTTGCTCACAGCAACATTCTTTTCTGGAGACATTTGGAAGCCAGGATTCAAATTCAGACAGCTCACGATGCTGCTGCTCCCCAAGCCTCGGTTTCCCCCTCTGCTCCTCCTTTGAGCACCAGGAGGTTAAAGGGACCCAAGGATGGCAGAGCAGAGGCCGCCGAGCTGGTTACTAATGAATGAAGGGATGAGCCACCACAATCAATGGAGCGCCCTGGTGAATGAACAAACAGATGTGAATCAATGGGTGAATGAGCTGCCCAGGGCCACTCAAAGGAGGCCAGAGGTCAGGCGGCGGCTGGCCCGAGGCTCACCAGGCACGCGGGTGACAACCCACTTACTCACTCCTGGGCTGGTGCCCAGTGGCCTGGTGGGTCCTGAGTCAGCATCCTGGCCCCGTTGGCACCGGCCCGGGCCCAAAATGAGTCAGGACTTTTTAGGCAACCCCAGTCAAGAGCCCCAGCAGGAACTGGCCTGGAACCGAGGGGCTGTGGGTGGAGCCAGGAAAGGGGTCCTAGGCACCCCTGGCCTGGAAACGAGCCTTGCCCTTCCCCAGGCTGACGGTGCAGGACAGGGCAGCCCCGCCCACCACACACGGTCACACACGTGACCTGCCGTGTGCCACCTGACCTCTGCCCGTGACAGTGAATGACTGGCTTCTCTCATGCCCGCCCACCGCCCCCCTCCCCCCGGCTAATGGTCTCCTTTCCCCCATTTTGCAGAAAATGAGAGGCTCGGCAGCTCCCGAGCCACCTGCAGAGGAGCTTCTTGGGGTCCACGGGTGAGGGCTGAGGGGGGGTCCCCGAGGCCCTGGTCTGGGAGTAGGGGATCCAGTTGGGCTCTGAAAGGCATGTGGCTGCCCCGAGGAAGGGAGTGGCACGAAGGACAGGCAGTCACGGGGTGAGGGGCTGCGCCTGGTGATCCCCGGCCTAGGCGGGGAATTTGGTGCTGGGGATTTTGGGCTGTTGGAGGCAAGGCAGGGGCTTTCTTGGCCTCTCACTAAGGCCGCTCAGAAAAAGGGGGGTTCAGCCTCCCTCCCTCCATCCTCCCTTCCAGGGAGTGACTCTGTTCAAATAGAGCAGCTTGTATTTTACACAGACAAAGGAGAGCCCAGAGCCACACGCGGTGGCTCATTACTGTAATCCCAGCTCCTCAGGAGGTGAAAATGGAGAGGATTGTGGTTCAAAGCCACTAATAAGTTAGTGATCAATAAATTAATGTGGTGGCACACATCTGTCATCCTAGCTGCATGGGGGTGGGGTGGGGTGGGGGGGCAGAATAAAAAGAACTGCAGGTGTGGCTCATGAGAGTGCATGTCTGCAAGCCCAAGGCCACAAGTTCAAGACCCAAGACTACACACACACACACACACACACACACACACACATACACACACATTTGCATAGGGCTGGGGATTAACTGGAACAGAGTGCTTGCCTGGCAAGTGGGAGGCCTGGAGCTAGACCCCAAGAGAGGGGAGACATGTTTGCATAGGGAAATGAGGGAAGAGGGTTGCACACTGAAGCTTTGGTAATGAAGGAGGAAGGACAGGGTCCATCTCATAGGCATGATGTCCCCAGCTTCCCACTCCTGCGCACTCTGTGATGGTGACACAGGCCCCGGGGAAGGGGTGTTTCCACAGATGGGATCTGAACACCACGGGCAGTGCCAGCCAGGAAGTGAGGGGCTCTACAAGGTGAAGCTTACCTTGTCTCCTCCTCCAGGAAGCCTGCCCAGATTTCCTGACCAGTCTCACATGGCCTGCCTTCTGATGAGCTCAGGGTGCCAGGGGAGCCCTGTCCTCTTACTAGAACCTTCCATGTGCACCCCTCACACCTGCTTGGGGGGCACCAGGATCCCCATGGTAGAGGAGGGCACTGCCACCCAAGAGGCCCAGGGCTTCAAGACACCTGGTGATGACGAGGCTCCTGATGGCTCCACAATCCCTGGGACCCTGCCCAGTTCATGGGTGTCCACCTCATACCTGGTGAGGGGCGTCAGGTCAGGCTTCCTGCCAGAACTCCTGAGACCTGGAAAAGTCCAGGACAAACAGGGAGGGCCAGGTGGCAGCGTGGCAGCTTCCCCCGGGAGGGAGGCCCCCTGTCACAGCATGGTGCACTTTGACCCCAAGGCAGTGCACAGCTGGCTCAGGGCACAGCCCCCTTCCTTCCCAGCAGTGTAGACTGCTGGGGGCCCCACGTGCCCCGCCTGGCTGGGGCTTGAATCCAGGGGCAGATCCTGACTGAGCATCCCTGGACTAGCCCAGTCCCTACTCAGAAGATAACATGGCCCCACATCCTGTTACTAGAGCTATGCAAATGGGGGGGACTGGGCCTCCTGGGGCTGGTTTCCTGGAAGGGAATAACTTCCCGGTATTAACAGTCCTGAGACACCTTGGGGGTAATAGATAGCTCTGCCCTTTCCTCTCCCAGGAAGCAGAGCCTGTGTGTCGAGAACTCTTAACACCTGGGTAGCCCACTTGTCCAGCCATCTGTGTAAGCCAGCCAAGGCTCCCCTATCTCATCCTGGGATCCCCAGCTCCCCAGACCCTATGGATGTGGCCAAAAGCAGAGAAGGAAGTGGGCAGGCAGCCTCAGAGGCTTACAACATTCTTCTCTTGCAAATAAGGAAACTGAGGCCATCTGACAGGGCCTGGGACTTGCCCAGATCTTGCCTTCCTTTCTCTTCCTGGATATGTCCCAACAGCAGCCGGATTGCCGATGGTGACGCTTCTTGACAGCCCCCACTGCCTCGCTCATGTGGGTCCTGCCCAAGCCAGGTCGATTTCCAGCCCAGCTGGTACCCCGGGGCCAATTGCCAAGCGCTCATCTAAGTCTGTTCCTCCACTGCCCTGGCATGTAGCCCTGGATGAAGCCAGACCTCAGAAAGTGCAGCCTCCTCCCTGGGTAATCCTGTCTCCCTGTGATGCCAGCCCACCTCAGGATTCCCCCCAGTTCCTCCAGGGTTTTGTTTAAGCCGTGCTATCAACCTGGCACTCATTCCCAACACCTTTGTCCTCTGACTCCTACGCATCCTTCAACACCCAGCATTGCCACTTCAGGAAGCCTTCCCAGACATTCTCCATGGGGTTCCTGTAACACGACACAGCCCCTACATGCCCAGCTTGGACCCCGATGGCTGTCCCCACCCACAAGGCCTGTGTCCTCCGCAGGATGGACTCCAGGAGCTGGCAGGGGGAAAGGGTGTACAGTGGGCATCCAACAGGCACAGGACTTTTCATTCTACAAGATCTAATTGACCAGAGAGTCAACCATGTCTCTCCTAAGTTGGGGGACACAGGTTGGAGAAAATACAGAGCTTTGCTCATCTATAAGCTCCCTTCCCACTGTCTGAACCCCTTTCCTGCATTTCCCATTGGTGCTCAAGCCCACACCTACTTTCCCAGCCTCCCTTGCAGCTAGAATGAGGCATTTGACCAGGCTCGGCCAATCAGAGCAGCCGCTCTAGAGTCCTAATGGGAGAACTTCCTGGTGGAGAATATTTTTCATGGAGTCCCAGGGGCCTCTGAGATGTGGGAACATTGCCAGGCTGTCTCTGTGGTGGCACTGGTGTTGGGGTCTGGTCTCCCCATTCGACCTACCTTCTTGGAGAGCCCAGTGGGTATCCTCACACCTGCTCCATGCATCCTGTTTTAATGTTTGTTACCAAAACCTCCGGCGCAGGGGTACATGAAGGCCTGGGTTCAATTCCCCAGCACCGCATATACAGAAAACGGCCAGAAGTGGCGCTGTGACTCAAGTGGCAGAGTGCTAGCCTTGAGCAAAAAGAAGCCAGGGACAGTGCTCAGGCCCAGAGTTCAAGCCCAGGACTGGCAAAAAAAAAAGAACAAAACCTCCGGAGCCTCCACATGAGGCCCACTGGAATCGATCATGGTGGGAGGTGATTGATGGGAGCAAGTGCACGCCGGCCAAGGTCAGACTTGGTTTTGGGAACATGGAGCATGGAATTTGGGAGGTGCTGTCCAGAAACCCTGAATACTAGCCCTAGGATCAGCTTGGATGCCATCTAGGTAGCATCCTTAATTGGCACTGTGACTCCATCAGAGGTATGTGTTAGGAAAGCTCGCCTGGTTGCCAGGGGGGAAGATGGACGAGGCAGGAGAGAGACCACTGCAGTAGTCCTAGCAGAAGGTTCTGGTGGCTACAAATCAGGCAGATGCCCAGAGCTGAGATGCAGTGTGGCTGGCAGGGAGGAGCCCCTCCCCATGGCTTGCAGAAGAGAGGTGCAGACAGTGGGGGACCTGGTGGGACTCTGTCCAGAAAGAGGATTCAGATGGGGTGCTAGGGTCAGAACATGCAAGAAGAATACAGCTGGAGAAATGGGGGCAGGGGATTCCCTGCTGCCTCATGAGCTCAGGAGTCCCCTGGCCAGAGCTCAGGGCAGTCTGGGTCCAAGAGAAGCGATAACAAGATCCAAGTCCAAGGTTCAGCCTCCAGCATCCCCAAACCTCATTTGCCTCATTCTGGGAGCCCCTTGGCCCCATCCATCAGGCAGAGACACCGAGAGTCTATTTCGGGAATTAAAACTTGGAATGCTAACTTTTTCTCTCCCCAAATTCCGGGAATGACAAGCTAAGGGGGCCGGCTTCTCCTGGGGAGTCTGCATCATGGTTCATTTCCTTCTTGGTGTTACAGGAACTCATGGGGCTGAGAACTGGGAGAAGGATTGGGGCATCCTGGGGACACCCTGTCCACAGTCCCCCCTCCACAGACCCAGCACAGCCTGCTGGGAACCCTGAAGGGAGGGGGCAGGCTTTGACCTTGAGAGTGGACCCTGAAGGACAGAGGCTGGCAGGCTGCACTGGGCAGGGTTTGCTGAGGGGAAAGTGCCAGGCTGGTCCCTTGACAGGTGAGGGGGCGCGGAGCCACTTCTGGCTCCCGTCATCTCCCTGGCTCCAACATGCGGTGTGTGGGCAACACTGGGCTCTGGGCAGGGGACGGAGTGGAGTCCCCTGACCTCCTCCCCCCGGAAGTCCTACCAGCACAGCCAGGAGCACCATTTCCACCAGCCCAAGTCCTTCCAAGGCTTGGGGTAACCATTGCCCACCCACACTGAGTTCTTTTGTGACACCCCTCCCCCCCCCCGGTCCACATGCTGAGTCTGTGCACCCTCTCCATTCCTGTGGCCACCTCTTCCCCAGGTCATGTCTCACCTGGGCCATCTGCACACCAGTCTACAGGCCCCTGTTCTCCTCAGCACACCCCTGTCTGCCTGGCAGCTGCCACTCCTACCTGCTGCAGGGATCCTGGCCTGGGAGTCCTCCTGTGTCCTCACCTCTCTTGGGCATTGTTGCCATCCTGCTCCAGGGCCTTTGCGCATACACACATACCTGGAGCCGAGCAGGGGCTCTCAGGGTGTCCTTGACTGCCCCCAGGATTTGTGCATGCCCTCAGATGGTTCATCACTTTATATCATCGTCAACACACAGTGCACCGCTCAGCCTGTTTCCAGTGAACTGGAGAGTGAGGGGCCAGTGGCTCATCAGTTTGAGGTTCTGGGAGAGCCACCTGGAGACCAGGGGTGTCGCCGGGCCTCCTCCTTTGCCATCAGGAGGCCAGAGGGACCGCGCCTGCTGTTTAGGTGGCCGATGAGGACAGCCGTGGGGGTGGATAGGTGTAAACACTTCCCACAGAGAGATGGTAGTTCACTGCGAGCCCTAGACAGCTGGAGCAGCCTGTCAGTGCCCCCACAAGCCCCTGCCCGGCCCCCCCCCAGCCCTGCCCGGCCTCCTCCTGGGACTCCCTGGCCAGCAGAGGCTCCTCTCTGAAAATAGCTCTCTGGCCATGGCGCATAGCCATAACCCCAGCCCTCGGGAGGCAGAGGCGAGATGAGCATGAGTTCCACGCCAGCCCGGGCTGCGTGGCAAGGAAGAGGAAAGAAAGGGAGCAGCGGAGTGGGCTGCGGAGCTGGAGAACGGCACACGGGGAAAGCCACGCGGGAGGCCACGTGTGGTGCCCTTCTGCGGGCCAAGTCCCGCGCCAGACACCGTCCAGACCCAGAGCAGCTTTGGGGCTCCCAGGGCCTGGGGCGTCTTGTCACCATTGAATGTCCTAGAATGAATGACCCAGAGTGGAGCGGATGCAGTAGACACCCCTGCATGTGGGGAACGGTGGGTTTAGGTGGCTTCCATGTTGCTGAAATCTTATGCGCAGCCAAGGGCCTGCATGGCCCTGGAGGAGTCCTTAGTGACCTCGGGAGCCCTCCCTGTGTCTGCCCGGGCCGGGGAGTGGGGTGTGTGTGCTCCATTTTCTCCCATCCCCGTGTTCCTGGAAAGCAGAGCCCTACCAGTCCCCCAGGGGAGGGGTGACCACATGGGGCCCCCTCCATCTCTGAGGCTGGGAACAGCCCCCCTGGCTGCCTGTTCACCTCCGGCCTGTGGGGCTGGGGGGAGGGGGAGGGACAGGAAACAGGGGCCAACCAAACCCCTAGAAATGTGTGTGTGTGTGCGCACGCACGCACGCACACATGCGTCGTAATTAACCAGCGGAGGCCAGGTGTGATAGAAGTTACCACAGAAACAGGCCTCTCCTCCTCCTCCCCTCCCCCTCCTTCCCTCTCTCCTCTTCCTCCTCCCTCCTCTTCCTCCCCTCTCCTTTTCTTTCCCTCCCCACCTTCCCCTCACCCTCACCTACTGCCCCCAGGCCCCACCCTAGGCACTGTGACCACCCTAGGACACCTGTGAGACGGAAACGCCCTGCTGACCTCCCCACACTTGTGTGCCCCCTGTCTAGTGCAACACGCAGGCTGCTTCCTCTGAGCTGCCCTCCTCGGGCCTTCCTCTGGACGGAAGAAGGAGGTGATGATGATGAGCACTGACGCTCAGAGAGGGGATGTGACACCGCCAGCGGGCAGCCAGGCCTGTGTGGAGTCACTGTGCCTGGCCAGGCCCAGGGCTGGGATCAATGGCAGGGAGATCAAAGGCAGAGGAAGCCAGGCAGAAGCCCCCAGGCAGCCGGTCCCCCTGTTTCTGTCCCTCAGCCTGGGGTGTCTGCCAGCCCTCCCTGGCTGGCAGTGTCACCGCCTCCTGCTGTCACCCCCAGCTATTCCGGGGTGTCTGGCCCCTTTCACTTTCTTCTCTGCCTCTTCCTGCGCGGTGGTTCCCCTGCCTCCCCAGACTGAGACCTCCCACGGGGCCGCCCCAGCCTCCTGTCTGCACCCCCTGGGCTACAGCAGCCCCAGCTCCTCCCAGAAGCTGCCCGTGGTGGTGGGAGGAGGGTACAGGGCTTAGTGAGGCCTGGGTTCAGGGTTCGAATCCACCGATGTGTCTTCCTGGCTCCACTCCTCCCTCAGAGCTGCTCAAGCTCCTCTGGCTGTGGGTTTGCCGCCTGTGCGTTTGCCGCCTGTGCCCCCTGCTGCAGGGCGATGGGTGGGGGGTGGCCAGTCCCCCTGGAGGCCTAAGTGGTCCTGCAGGTCAGTCCAGCCCCACACAAGGGGCCCGGGCTCCTCCTGCTAGATGGCCACATTGGGTTCCATGGGAAAGAAAATCTGCAGAGGGAGCAGCTGGGATGGCCTGGGGGTGGGAGGGGGGGGAGCCTTGGCCAAGTCATACCCTTCCCTGAGCACCCGTTTTCCCACTGGGGAAATGAAGCAGTTGGGTCAAAGATCAACAGGGTGATGAAGGCCGAGCTGGGGTTCTTGGGAAAGGGAGCACCAGGGCAGACTCGAGCAATCAGCTTGTGCAAGGGCCCTGGGGCAGAGAGTGTGGAGTTTGGGGGCAGAGAGTGTGGAGTTTGGGAGAAGGCAGAGGCTGACCTATAAAACCAGCCACACAGGGCCTGTCAAACCTCCTGCCGTTCTTCTCTAGCTTTAGGCACCAGTTCCCACCCAGCTGGAGGCTTCCTCCCTCTAGCACAAGACCTTTTCCAGGAAGTTCTATAGGAAATATGGTCAACGAATGAACATTTCCTGCTTCTGGAGATCTCAGCCTCTAAGGAGTCGCTGGTGATCACCCATTGTCAACCTCTGTGATCAGCTAGCAATTGCTGTGTAACAAACAACCCTGGCACGAGGGGTGTGAAAAAAGGAAGCATGTAAACACACTGACTGACTAAAATAAATAAATAACGCTGGAACGTGATCAATTATATACTCACTATGCCTACTCATTGACATACAGAGGCCAAAGGAGACGGTGCACAGGAGTGATGGACAAAGGCTCATTAGCTATGGACATATGATCATATAAAATAATATGCTAACGGGGCTGGGGATATGGCCTAGTGGCAAGAGTGCTTGCCTCGTACACATGAGGCCCTGGGTTCGATTCCCCAGCACCACATATACAGAAAATGGCCAGAAGTGGCGCTGTGGCTTTAGTGGTAGAGTGCTAGCCTTGAGCAAGAAGAAGCCAGGGACAGTGCTCAGGCCCTGAGTCCAAGCCCCAGGACTGGCCAACCCCCCCGCCAAAAAAAAAAAAATAATATGCTAGGAAATGAGCTCCAAGAAAAGGAAACAAGAGACATTCTTCAGTTGTTGCTTTAGTTTTCTTTTTCTTTTGTCTTGTTTATTTGTTTGTATTTGGGAGGGGGTAAGGGAGGGCACATAAAAGGTGGAACAAGGATGAACAAATAAATACAACCATGATACTCGAGACGCTATGTAGAAAATGAGCTGGATATCTTATGGGTGGGGGCAGGAAGGAAAGACCGGGAGAGAGCAATGGAAGGCAAGACCGAGTTCAAAAAGCACTATACTTATTGTCTGATTCCTATAACTGTAACCCCCGTATAGCAACTCTACAGTAACGATTTTTAAAAAGCAAGCGTTGATTATTGCTCCTGAGCCCAAGGGGTGGCTGGGGGGGGGCCTTCTGTGTGGGCAGGGCCCACCCTTGTGCCCATAGTGAGGTGTGGGGTCACAAGGGACTGGGGGATCTGGGTGGCCGCCACTGGACAGGCTCCTCTAGGCTCCCTGTCGTGCTGCACACGGAGCAGCCTGGAGCGCCCACTTCCCACAGCGGTCTGGGAGTTCCGACGGAGCTCGTGGAAGCCACAGCCACCCCACAGGCTCGGGTGAAGGTCCTGAACCCCGTGACTTCTTGGCCACCAGCTCATGCTCCTGGGGACAGGGATTCAAGGGACAGGGTCTCGTGATGTCCCCCGGAGTGGCCTGGGACTTGGGATTCCCCACCCTCCCCCTTCTGATGCCGGGATTACAGGCTTGGGTGACCTCGCCCTGCCTTTTCTTACCCTTCCCGCCACATCTTCCCTCTTTTTTTTTTTTTTTTTTTTGCCTCTCTGGAGAGCTGCACTACCTGGTCTTGTTTGGCAGTGTTTGTCCCTGGGGTTGTCTTTCTAATTCTTGCTCATCTCCCAGCTTTCTTTTCACACTATTCTTGTTTTACACTTGCAGAAGCTCTTATTTCCTGAGGGCACCAGCCGTGTTCCTGGGGGTTCTTTCTGCCTGTTGGTTTCTATCCTCACAAACTTCCCAAAGTGCCCTGTTACAGCAGGAGATGGAACAGAGCCTCAGGATGGGACAAGTGGATGGGACAGGCCCGTCCAGCTGAGTGGGCGGGATCTGTGTGTGATTGACAGAGGGTCCCAAGGCCAGCTCTGCAGTGTCCTTCTGAGAGGACTCTTGGGCACTGGGGATCAGGGGAGAGCAGCCACCAGCTCTGGCTCCAAACAGAGCCAGGCACTGAGCATCTCACTGTTGGTCATCCTTGGCGCCCCTCCCCACCTTGTGTATGTGGGAGAGAGGGTACCAGGGCTTGAACTCAGGGCCTGGGCACTGCCCCTTAGCTTTTTTGCTCAAGGCTAACACTCTACCACGCGAGCCACCGCTCTATTTCTGGCTTTTTGCTTCATCAGTGGAGATCAGAGTCTCATACTTTCCTGCCCAGGCTGGCTTTGAACTGTGATCCTCAGATCTCAGCCTCCTAAGTAGCTAGGAAAACAGGCATGAGCCACCAGCATCTGGCTCAGGCATTTTATTTCAAGACTTGCCCCCTCCCCTCAAGTCCTAGGTTGCTATCGATCCCCAAGCCTGAAGGTTCGTGTCGTACTCATACATGGTAAGGTGTATCCATAGGGATGGGAGGGGTAATGGCTGCATCCAGCAATAGACACAGTCAAAGCTGAAGACGACTCATCGATCAGTGCTCCCTGAGCACCAGGCCCTGAACCTCATCAGAGTCTGGCCATGTCGAGGGGGGTAAGCTGGTAAGTAGAAACCAGGGATGCCAAATGCTCCATGATGCACATAAGACAGACCCCAGCCTTGAGTGCTGTGATGTCAGGGAAGGGCAGAGATCCCAGTCCTGGGCCCTGCTGTGTGCCAGGGCCGCCACCGCTGCCTTGAGACCTTCCACCCACCGAGACAGAGACAAGGCTGAGTCAGGGTCCCATTTACCTGCCACCAGCCGGAGCCGCAGCGGGGGAGGGGAGGGGAGAAGCCGCCCTCCTGCCCTGCTCACCCCCCTCCTCCTCGGTATCCTCAGGGCCAGCGGCAGGGGGTGGCAGCAGCTAGACCTGCGGGGGGCCCCCCCACCACCACTCACCAAGCCATGTGACCAGACCGGGCCACAAGAAAGACGTTTCCACAAGCACACTGCTTCCTGGAACTCCAGCCGGGTGACTTCCCCGAAGTGGGGCGGCCGCTGCACCCACCACTGGGGGACCAGGCTGGCCCCCCTCCCGCCCCCACCACCCAGGCTGCCACCCAGAGTTCCTCCAACCACCTGGAAACGCTCTGCCTCCGGCCCGGGCCCCCGTGGGGACATCAGAACCAGGCCTTCGGGCCAGGACCCTGCTGTCCACTCAGCTCCGCCCTACACAAGCACCCCAGGGCGCTCAGCACCTGGGTGGGCACGGAGCACAGCCCCCTCCCAGCCCACCACAACGGGAAGCTGCTTCTCTGCCCGTATCTGGCTGAGCCTTTGACAGGCTCCCCCAGCATAGGAGAGAGGAACTGGGGCCCTGGGTGCCATCTTCTCCCGGGGTGAGGGGGCTCAACTCCCCAGGTCAGGGCTGGCCTTGGCAGCTGCCCCCGCGTGTAGCCTTGCTCCTGAGGAGTGGCTGTGATTTCCTGCTGTCAGTCAAGGGGCGGCAGCAGTGTGGGTCAGCAGCCACCATGTTCCTTGGTGGTGGAGGGGGGAGTGAGTGTGGATAAGATGTATCTATCTGTAAGACTCAGGTCAGAATGTATTTAATTACTCCTTACTGAATTACTACTCTGGCTAGAGTCTTTTTATTTTATTTTATTTTTGCACCAGTACTGGGGCTTGGGCACTGCCCTTTAGCCTTTTCTCTCAAGGTTGGTGTTCTACCACTTGAACCACAGCTCTGTTTCTGGTGTTTTTGCTGTTTAATTGGAGATAAAAGTCACTCAGACTTTTCTGCCCAGGATGATCTTTTTTTTTTTTTTTGCCCAGGATGATCTTGAACTGTGATCTTTAGATCTCTGCCTCCTGAGGAGCTAGGATTACACATGTGGGGTGCTGGCACCCAGCTGGCTAGTCTTAAGCAGTTTTCTTGTTTGTTTTGTTTTGTCTTGTTTTGTTTTATGGAGGAAGGAGTAACCATGAGAATGAAAGCATTATTTGGAGTTCCTGTTAGTGGTGGGGAGGCTGGGCAGAGGGGTCTGTGGGAACCCCCTGACTTCCCACTCAATCTAACACTGCTATAAAAATATTGTTTTGGGGTTGGAGGCGTGGCTCAGGTGGTGGAGTGTCAGCCAGTGAGCAAAAGCATCAGATACTGAGTTTAAGGCTGGTCTCAGATTAAAACAATAAATAATAGGTATTTCTTTTTTTCTTTTTTTTTTTTGCCAGTCCTGGGGTTTGGGACTCAGGGCCTGGGCACTGTCCCTGGCTTCTTTTTGCTCAAGGCTAGCACTCTAGCTCTTAAACCACAGAGCCACTTCTGGCTTTTTCTATATATGTGGTGTTGGGGAATCAAACCCAGGGCTTCATGTATATGAGGCAAGCACTCTACCACTAGGCCATATTCCCAGCCCCAGTAGTTTCATTTTTTTTAAAAAAGAGAAAGACATTTTAATAATAATGTAGGGTTGTTTTTTTTTCAAAGAGAAAAACAGTAAGTTATTTTAGAAACAACTATGAGCTGAGCTTGGTGATACACACCTGTAATCCAGCCCCCACTTCTTTGCTGTGCAACCTGGAGCAAATAAATGACTCTTCACCTCGAAAGAAGAAAGAGAGAGAGAGAGAAGGAGGAGGGAGGGAAGGAGGAAGGGATGGAGGGAAGAAGGGAGGGAAGGAGGGAGGGAAGGAAAGGAGGGAGGGAGGGAGGGAAGAAGGGAGGGAGGGAGGGAGGGAGGGAGGGAGGGAGGGAGGAAGGAAGGAGAGAGAGAAACCTGCCTACTTCCACAACAGTGACCTGGTGAGTGAGAGCGGTGCAGGTCAGTTCCCAGGGAGGACACTGACCTCAGGGTCTTCACCAATGCTATTGAGATGCTAAGGCTGCAGGTGAACTTCCCAGAAGAGACAGAGCCCTCTAGAAGGCCCTGATTTCCACACACTCCCCTCCCTTGCCTGCCCACTTCCCAGGCCTCATCAGCCCTGCCCTGCAGAGGCCTGAGGGTCCTCACCATACCCACATCTCCTTCCTTCTCACAAGTGACTGGCTCACGCTCATTTCCCAGCATGCACTGGATGGGCATTTGCAGGATGAAGGGGCGACTCCAAGCTTGCTCCCACACTGGCTTCTGCCCTGTCTCCCCTGGCATTGAGACACCTGCCGGGAGGCCGGGGCACTGGACTGGGGAGGAAGTCCAAGCCACCACCAGTAGAGACATGGGCGGCTGATTTCTAAGAAACCAGCTGAGGGACAGGAAAGCAGGGTGATGGGGCTCAGCCTGGCTTTTGCTTTCAGTTTTCTGTGGTTGGAACAGAGCTTTAGCATTGGGGCTCCTGTGCCGGGTGGCACAGTTGGCACTGCTTCACAGAGTAAAAGGTACAGCTTCCACTTCAGGACAGGGGCGAGGCTGGGGCCCAGAGGTGCCAGGTGACCCCAGCATGCAGCCACCAAGGCAGTAACAACAGGCTCCTGGGTCAAAGGCTGAGTCTAAGGGCTGTCGCTTGGCTCTGCCACCAATGCCTTGCCATTCATTGGTCTCTTTTATGTCAGTCCAAAGGCTTAAACTCTGGGCCTGAGTGTTGTCCCAGAGCTTCTTCTGTTTAAGGCCAGTAGTGCTCTACCACTTGAGCCATAGTGCCACTTCTGGCTTTTTCTGACAGGGCTGGCTTTGAACTGTGATTCTCAGATGTCAGCCTCCTGAGTAGCTAGGATGACAAGCGTGAGCCACTGGTGCTAGGCTTCGTTAGCCCTTTTTAATGTTCATGCTCTAGTCACTCATTTCTTTACCCATTCATTCACCCACCCATAGGTCCTTTCTCTTTTGTCTTTCATTTTCCCATTGTTCTCTGTTTCTTTTTTACTTTCCTCTGCCCTCTCTTTTTCTTCTTCCTCTACCCTTTCCTCCCTCTTGGCTCTCTCCATCTCATATTCCTTGTGTCTCTCTGTCTCTCTCCTGCTTTGGTTTAGCCTGGTACTCAATAAGAGATAGACATCTCATCCCTAGAGAACTTTGTTCCAGTCATACTTCTAAGAACTTTAAAGACATTAATGCAAGAAAGAGATGTTAGGGGGGAGGGAACCGGGGAGGGAGGGGAAGTGGGAGAAAAAATGAGAGAGGAGGTAACAAGTTTGATAGTAAATGTACTTACTGCCTTACATATGAAACTGTAACCCCTCTGTACATCACTTTGACAATAAATTATTTTTTAAAAGAGATATTAATGCATTTCCCCACCCCGTCCTGTACTTAAATGAAGGAATTAAGGCACAAAGAGGCTGACTAAGTTTCCTCGTGTCACACAAGAGTTAAACTAAGATGAAGGCAGAGCAAACCACTTGGGACTCTCACTGGCAGTAGGGCCCAACAGTCGAGGAGGGGTTCCTAGAGAAGGCAGTGGCTGAGTTGGGTTTTGTCCATTGAGTAGGAGTTTTCCAGGTAATGACACAATAAGGAGATCCTCAAAGGCTTTCCCCTTGGGAGGTGGAAGGGATAGAGAACATGCAGGCTGGGGGTGATGAGAGCAGCAAGAACTGTGACAAATGGCACAAAGCTGTAATTGTTCATGAGGGCTGGGAATCTCCCAGAAGGGTGAGGACTCACACGGCAGATTCTAGAACAGTCTGGAGTCACCTTGCTTGGTCTACCTGCACTTGCTAAAGACAGTGGACAGGAGTTCGCTGTCCCCCTCCCCCCGCCCCCCCAGCCTCTGAGTCCTTCTCTGCAAAATACTCTGGGTAAGGAGATCCCTCATCCCTATTTGTAGAAGGCAGAGGGGATGGATCCGCTACTTTCACGGTCCAGCGTGTCCTTGCCCTGTTTCGACACCCCACCCACTGGACTCCAAACAGACTTTCACTTTGACCCACCTTCTGGGAACCCAGACTCTTCCTGTCACCCGGCTGTATAGAGGGAACTTGGCAAAGGTGAGATAAATGAATCAAGGCTCCCGGGCTGGGTTTCCTTTTCTGCAGCTCGAGCTGGGGATGAGGACTCAGGCTATCCGAGAATACCACGCTGTTCACTGAGCAGTGAGAATCAGCCCATCACTTCCTCTGCTCCTCCAAGACCCACGAGCTCAAGTGCCAGTCATGTGCTCAGAGCAAATGTAGACGCAAACTTCAGACATGGTTTGGGCTTCATTACAGCGTCGACAGGTTATCTCTCTCTGTCAGTGATGCCAGCTTGCTGCGTGTGGTTTTTCTTGATAGAAAATTCACCCAGCACTGGAAAAGAACATTCCCTTTAAAGCCAAGCATAAAAGCACATGCCTATAATCCCAGCACTTGGGAGATGGAGGCAGGAGGGTTGAGGGTTACAGGCCAGCCTGGGCTATATGGTGAGACTGTCACAAACAAAATAAGGATTTGAAAAAAATGCAAAATATGAACTAAATAATAGTGGCTATATCTAACCCCCCCTCATCCATAAACTTGTATTTTTAATGACATCTGATTGGCCCAACTCATAGATATCATGAAAGAGTGATGGAGAAACGAGGCTGCTGTGTTCACACCACCCCCTCCCCCAGATTCTGCCACTCCTTACACTGGGATGCAAAGTGAGGGCAGCAATAAGTTATACCTGTTTCATGTGACTAAATGGGATATTATACCTGAATGGCTTAGAGCAACGCCTGCCATCTCTCGAGCATCTGACATGGCCAAGCCTGTCTCTCCTGCTATTATTAGTAGTTGGTGGGCAAGAATGGGACCAGATCTTTCTGACTTCATGGCTTAGACAGATTCAAACACATCTGGCAGCAGCTGTGATGCAGCCCGATTGTTGTCATGGCTCCTGTATTTGGGTGGTGATGTCTTTTCTTTCCACTTGTTCAAATCCTCATGACCTTCCCAAAGCAGGGCAGAGTGGGTATGCTAATCAGGCCTCCTCCCTGTTTTATGAATGAGGCTACTAGGATCACATGGCTGGCAGTCAAGATTCAAACCCAAGTCTCCCTCCACCTCTCTCTGCCCCTCACGCCTCCCCCACTTCATGATTCACCTGGGCCTCACCCCCTCCCATCATTCCTGTTACATGCCCCCCTCCCACCACTGGTTGCACCTGGCTGTGGGAGGCACTACGTGGCTCACCCAGCAGGCCCCTGCAGGTTCCCAGGTGGGTCAGCCCTGAATGTCACTTTTTTGGGCCCCACCCTGGCAATGGCAAGGGATGGGCTGCTGTCATGTTTCCTGTGCTGTGTCATCTTCACTGGCCTCCCAACTCCCACCAGCTCCTGTGCTGCTGCCCCCTGCCCCCTGGGCTAGTCCCATTGGGGATCTTCTGCCACCCAAGTGGTCAGGGTAACTCTCCTGGGCTGGTTTCGAAGGAAGCCTTACCTGTTAGCTACCAGCCCTCGTGTGTCCAGGCTTCCTCCAGCTACGCGTTGGGGAAAGGACAAGCCGAGGAAGGTGCCCTGTGCCCTGGCCAGTCCTGTACCTCTGACCATCTTCTCGGGGGTCCCAGGGGCCATAACACACGGCATCACTATGACCACCCCTGCACCCCGCCCCCCACTCCAGCACTGAAGCTGGAGGAAGATCCTGACCTTCAGCCTCACTGGGCCCTGGGCTGCCTTTAACCTGCTGCAATGGGGGGGCCATTCCTTAGCCTTCCCGCCCCTCCATTTCCTCCCCAGGGGCGCGGAACCCCTCAGGTGCCTGGCGAGGCGGCATTATGTCCCAACAGCCGCAACGCAAGGAGAGGGCCTGTCGTGTTCGCTCCTGGTCATCCATCGTGCGTGAGGCACTCGCTGGCCTCCTTTCCTTTCCTGTCGACCCCGAGTGGGGAGCTGGCCTCACTTCCAGGCTCAGGACCCCGGGGCGCCAGCTGGGCCGAGCCAGTGCCGGCGTGGCCTGGACCAGGGCCTGTGTGGATGACCTTGACCTGGCATGACCTTGGCTCTGAGTCCTGGCGTCTCCCAAGGGCCCGGAGAGCCCAGCTGACAGGACACGAGGGGCGTTACCAGGACTGTGGCGGGTCCAGGAGGGAGAGGAGCCGAGCAGCTTCGGGCTCGCGGCCGGGAGAGGGGCGGGGGCGCGGTGACGTCACCGGCACGTGGTGCGTGGAGTGCGCAGGCGCAGTGCGCTGCGGCCTACTGGCGCTCGCCCGGACCGGCACCGACTACGAGGACGAGGACAGCGACAACGACGGAGGACGGGAGCAGCAATGTGCGAAGCCCAGACACCAGAAGCAGTGCGGTGAGTACCGTGGCCACACGCCTGCTGGCTCTTCTGGGCCTTTGAGGGCCGTTTGCCGGGCACCCGCCGGCAACACCCGACCCCACAGGGTGTGCGCTGGGGAGGAAAGGAGCCGCCACGTGGCCGGCTGGGGAGGTGGGGAGCGGGGACGCAGGCCACCCCCGCCCTGAAGCACCCCCCCCCCGCCTCCTTCAGGGGAGCCACTGCTCCCGGGGGTTCGGGGGGGCGGCTCAGACAGAGTGACAGAGGGCCTCACACCCGGGTTCTCCCGCAGAGCCCTGCCGGCCGCGTGGTAGGGCGGGCTCTGCATCCTCTGCTCTGCCTCATCGGCCTGTTGTCCTGGTTGGCTGGAGGCAATGGGCGTGGCCAAGGGCGGCAATGGGCGTGGCCAAGGGCGGCCCTGCCCCCAAACCCCCGACTGAAAGCCAGGCACAGGCCAGAGGCTTGGTCACAAGCCAGGTTCAAGTGCACACTCCTTGCCCGAGGCTCGGCACATGCTCCCATCTCCACTCAGCCTTTCCAGCATCTCCCACCGCGCTGCTGCCCCGTGTCTCCCATGTTCACTGGCTGACTTGTGTCCTGTCTTTCAGGTACAGCTTTAGGGTCATCCCTGAAGGAACCTCCCCTCCCTGTCCACCCAGCCTTCCGAGGCTTCATCTGAACACTGTCACACTCCCCCTGCAGTCGTCTGGCCCCTTCCTCTCCCATGTGGTTGTTTACTGTTGGGCGCCCCGCCCCACACGTGGCTTCAGGAGAAAGGAGCCAACACCTCCCACTGTTCAGGCCTCTAGTCTCTGGTTAGTTTTGGCTTAGAGTTTTGTTGTTGAGATGGGGGGTCTCACCCTGTGGCCCTGGGACTCGCGATTTTCCTACCTTCTACCAGTGTTTGAGCACTTCACCATGGAGCACCTGCTGCATGCCACATTCTGTGTTAGGAGCTTTATTGGGTGCCTCACAGAAAGAATTAGGCTCTCCCATTTCCTGGGATAATATCTACTTGTAAGGCTAGGGACCCAAGTAAGCTGGGGTGAGGCCTAGGAATTTGCATTTCACAGGCTTCCTGCAGTCCTTCCTCTTCCTCCCACTCTTTAAGAAACTGAGTGTGTGGAGTAGGAAAGAGTGGGTCCAAGTGCCCCCCTCCCCCCCCCCAGCTTTTCAGCTGTCACCTCCCACAGACATCTCCCAGCCTCCACTCAGCTGAAATGAGGACCAGAGTTAGCAGGCCGGGGATGACTTTGAGGCTTAGCCTCATCGTTCCAGAGAGCCTCCCCTTCTTATATTCTGCCTGTTCCCCAGCTCCTGGTGTGGAGGGCCCCACTCAGACCCTCGCCTACCAGCCCTTCTCAGCCTTCCTCTCCGTTTGCATTCTTTCACATTGACGTAAGTGTTCCTGAATCACGAAGCTGAGGTTTGAGAGTGAGATAAGAGAATCTGCACCACCAGGAAGCCACATGGTGGCATGCACTCAGGACCCTGTGCGTGCACGCGCATGCACGCACACACACACTTGCACACCTGGTCCCCTGCACTGGCACTGGAGTATAGATGGCCCTGTGGGGCTTTCGGATCCCCTTCTGTGGGACTCATAAAGAGCCACCCATGCACTTGTTTGCAGGGACCTTCACATCCCTGGCCGTGCCGCTGCGCGTTGCCACCAGGCCTGGGTTGGTGTGCAGCACTTGCATAACGAAAATAGGACTTTAAAACTTTTTTTCAAAGTAGGAAATCCCCACGCATGTTGTAAACTACCCGCCAGTTCTGCCCTGTTGAGTGGAGGGCCTGGGTCCTCATCTGTTAAAGAGAGGCCTCAGGAGGTAGGGGCAAAGGACAAGGGCTATACACAGGTGCCTGCAGACTCAGTGCCAAGTGCCACCTGAGCCTTGTGGCATTGTGACTGGTACTGTTCTGGTGCTCTGCTGGTGGCACACAGTGGTTCTTAGCCTCTCAAGCATCCTCTGTGGGGTGGTGATGGGGTTTGCATTTCAATCTTCCTCTACATCCAGGTGCTGCCCTGGAGTGGGGGGGGGGGGGAGGGAGACAGGGCCAGGGCCTCAAGATCCACAGGCATAAGAAAGCGAACACCAGCCATTTCTTAGACCTTCCCTCCTGCCCCATTCAAGGATGATGGCTGAAGTTCTGACATCCTGAATGTCTTCCAGCCATCCTCTCCCCACGAGGTCCCAAGCACTTTAATCCCCAGCACAAGCCCATGCCACTCCAGCTGTCCAGCTTGTTTCTGCTGCCCTTTCAAATTTGAAAGGCATCACTAAACATGAGGCCATCCCATTACCTGCCTGTCCTGGGCAGCAGGGCTTGCTGACTGACTTCGGAAGATGAAGGGTGATGTGTCCCCCTAAGCCAGGCAATGACCTGGTTGCTGAGTACCCAGCAGTGCCATCCATGTGTCAGGAACCGGAACCCAAGGGTCCTGGACACTTCCTGTCCTGTGGGCTGCCCCACCAGCATCCTGGAGTAGTGTCCCCATGCCCAGGCAAGCTGCCTATTTTCCAGGCAGAAACTGAGGCCCAGGCCAGCGGAGGGAATCGCCCAAGCCACTAGCGGGGCCCTCCTGCCACCACAGACCACAGAGTATCTTTCTGGCTCCTAGCTGGGTGCTAATCAAAAAGTACCCAGGACAGAACAGGGCAGGAAGCAAGCAGTCAGAGAACTAGCCCAGGACCCTTACCCCGCAGAACTAGGCCTCCGGGATGCAGTTTCAAACAGCCACACCCCCTTCCAAAAAGTCCTCCAGCCCCCACCTCGCCCCCACCCTCTTCCTGGAAGTTGCTGTGGTCTAGAAGCAAAGAAGTTTCCTTTCTGTCATCCATTTCAAACAGACTGTGGCTGGACAGCCACAGAGGGAACGATGCCCGCCCTCGGTTTTCTCTGCTGCAAGATGGGGACAGAGCTGTGCTTCAGCCAGAGGGCTGATTCTCTCTGGGATTATCTGGAGCAGGAGAGGCACGGGGGAGCATGTCAGGAGACACATGTCAGGAGCTCAACTCCCAGCCGCCATTTTACCAGGCCCACACCAGAGACTGAGCCCTTCTGAAGCCAGCTGACCCTGTCTCCCCTAAACTACAGATCCCCATACAACTTTCAGCAAAGCACACGCTCTGGAAATGTTCTTTTAAAAACAAAAGGGGAAAAAAACTTTCATAATAAAAGTTTATTACCTAAACTGTAAAAAATATAAAATAGGGTTCTGCACAGCAGAAAAATAAAGCCAGAGACCCTCCCCCACCCCTGGCTTGTGCAAAGATACTGGGTGTATGTAAACATGAAGAGGTAGGAGTGCGAGTTCAGGTCCTGGCCCCAGCCATACTTAAGCTGGGACAACAACCAGGGGAACCCAGGGGGAGCACCAGGAGGGGAACACCCCCCCAAGAGGTGGGGAGGGGTCTGCGGCCTCATCTCCAGCAGAGAGCAGGAGGCGCCTCGCCCCCCACACCCACTCCCTCCACCCCAGGTGGGGAGGGCACCCCTGTGGTTCCAGGCAAATAATAATAATAACGAAACAATAAGGCGCCACGGTTAATGCTGCGTGCAGGGCGGGCAGCCGGGTGGGCCGGTCAGATCCGGAAGGGGAAGGAGCTTAGGTAGTCGCGGAGGACCGGGTTAAGGGGGATGCGCGCCAGGTTCTCGCGGCCCACAGTGGCCACGATGCACTGGCGGCACAGCTCCTGCAGCGGCCGCACGCGGCGCTGGCGCAGCGGGGCGCCCAGCATGCGGCGCGGCGCCGCCACGTAGTGCTCCAGCAGCTCGAACAGGCAGTCGAAGGTCTCGCGGCTGCCGTCCAGGTGGAAGCGGCCGGCCTGGAAGTGCACGCGGATGCTCGTGGGGCCCGAGGCCATCTTCACGCTCAGGGCGAAGAAGCAGTTCCGCTGGCGGCTGTCGCGCACCAGGAAGGTGCCCACGGGCTCGGCGCGCAGCCGCTCGTGCGCCCCGTGCACACTCAGGGGTCCCCAGTAGAAGCCGCAGGCGTCCAGGAGCGCGCTGGCGCGCGTGATGCGCCGGTAATCGGCGTGCGAACGGAACGTGCGGAAGTGTGTGTCGCCGGGGCCGGGGGCCGGGACCGCCGGGCAGGGGCGCGGGCGCGCGGGGGCAGCCGGCGACGAGGAGGAGGAGGAGGAGGAAGAAGACGAGGTCTCGGGCCGCCGTCGGGGCTCTGCTGCCGTGGAGATTGCATTGTCGGCTGCCACCTGGTTGTGTGCTACCATCCTACACGAGGGGCTTGCCGGAGGGGTGGGCCATAGCGTCCGGGGGTGCGCTGCTGGGGAGACGAGCACTAAGTGCGCGCCCGGACTCTGCGCGGCAGTTCCGTGGGGGCGACCAGACCCCCAGAGGCGAGGCTGAGCGCCGGGTCCGCGCGGCGCCCCGGGGCCTCAGTAAGCCCGTCTGAAAAATGGGCTTCTCCCGCCGAGCCCCTCCAGGAGGCCGGGGAGGTCCCGCCTCTCGGCAGCTCGAGAAACGGGGCAGGGAAGCCGGCCTGAGCCCGGTCGTCCAGCCCGTGGCCGCCGCCTGCCGGCCACGCTGGGGATTGCCGCCTGCTCGCGGTGATTTGGCAGAGGCTGGGGGAAGGCTGCGCTGCGGGATCCCCGCGCGCGGGGGTCGGTCTGGGTGGGGCCGGAGGAAGCCAGGGACAGTCGCGATCCCGCACGCCGGGCCCGAAGGCTAGGTCGGCCTTGGCCGCCTTTCTCTTCCCTCCCGCGCCCTCCCGCCTCCTCGCCCGCTGGCCGGCTCACCTGGCGGCGGGGCGCTGGGCGCCGCGGGCGGGCGGGGCGGCGGGGGGCTCCGGGGCGGCTCTCGCGCATGCTCCGAGACGGGGAGCCTTACGGCTGCCACGGCCGCAGCTCGCTCTCCTGCCGCCGCCTGCCCCTGCACCAGGCTTTTAAACTGGCCTGGGGCGGAGCCTCTGAGGGCCCCGCCCACGTCTACGCCCCCTGCCCACTTTCGGTTTCTCTTTCCGCGGGAGCGCGCGCCACTCGGTTCCTTCCCCAGGCTCGGCGCGCCCGCCCGTGGCCCCGCGCCTCTCTTGGTATTCCTGTATCTCGAGGTCTGCAGCGCCCGGAACGCCGCCTTAGAGCCCTGAACCCGCACTTTTGCCCCGGCTCTCCTGTCCCAAGGGCGCCGTGGCTGGCGCCGCCGCTCCCCCTCTACGGGCCGGGCACGCTCCCCTCTCCGGGAAGCCCACCTTGACGCCCGCGGGCCGCTACCACCGGGCCCAGCTTCTCAGGAAGCGCGGTCCAGACCACAGGCTTCGGGGGAACGCCGGGAGGGGCGCCCCATCCCATTCCATCCCAGTTCCTCAGAAGCCGGGCGCGGCCGGGCCAGGCGCCAGTCTTCCTCACCCCTCCCTGTGCTCCTCCTGTGGGACAACAGGAGAAACTGAGGCCCGGGAAGCGCCTATGATCGACACTGGCTGGTGGATCCCGAGCTCGGGACCTGGCCCACCTTCCCTCTGTTTTTATCCCGGGCTCGAGGTCAACTGGGCATCTCCAAGGGGAAAGGGTGGCTTCTCCAATGTGGCTCTAAACCCCTGCCCCCTCCCGGCCGCCCTCCGCTCCAGTACCGACAGGCCCTCCGTGGCTCTTTGGGGCACCTGCCCTGCCCGCGCAATATGGGGCTTGGATGGCTGGGTGGAGGTCAGGACTGGAGGCCAGGGAGTATGTGCCTGGATGAAGGGCAGGAGTAGATCCGGGAGAGTCACAGCCAGCGTCCTCCCTGGACCAGAGCTCGGGCGGCCGGGCCTTGGCCCACACCGCCCTCTGCAGACGGCTCTAGAGCTGCGGCCCGGCGGCTCCTCGGGAGCCAAGTGGTCCTCACCTCCCTGCCCCCGTCCCGGGGGTTTCCTCCACCGCAGCCTGGCATGGGAACCGCGGATCTGTTGTGTGACCCAGGGCTGCTGCTAACCATCGGTGTGGCCCTCCTGTATGTAACCCTGAAGCCATGACAGAGAGGTTGACTGAACACTTGCTGGGGGCTGTGCAAGAAAGTGCAATGTTGGTAAAAGTCAGACTTAGAACCTAGACTCACCCCAGGGCTGACACTAGCTTGGCTTGCTTGGGGCCCTACCTCTGGAGACACACCTCCAGCCAGCTTCTTGATGGTTCTTTTGGATATGGAGTCCCAGGGACTTTTCTGTTTGGGCTTGTTTCAAATGGTGAACTTCCAGATCTCAGTCTCCTGAGTAGTTAGGATTCCCAGTGTGAGCCATGGACACCCAGCCAGCAATGTCACTTTTTAACCTGTGACTTAGATGATGTGATTAGCCCTTTTGTCTGGAGCTCTGTGTCTGCAAAGGGAACAATAGGGTCCTACCTTCTAGGTTAGGGGACACTTGAGGAACAGCCATCATCCCTGCGGTGACCACCAGTGCACTGCATGGCTAGCTGAAAGCATTGTGTTGTCATTGTTCATTCCAGGGTGCCTGGTTCCCAGGAGCATAGGCTGAAGAGGGCACAGAGGAGGAAGGAGGCCCGCTTGGGAAGTAACAGTTGGCAGTGGGAGTGGAGCACCCCTTCTCCTGTGCACTGGGGTGGGCACTTCCTGGAGAAGGCAGCTACACTGGGTGGCTTTAAGACCTTCTCCCTGCCAGGAAGGCCCCTGCACAGGGGCCCCTGTAACTAGCTGATGGTAACTAGCTGATGGTCCCCCTGCACAGGGGCCCCTGTAACTAGCTGATGGTCCCAACATTGGTTTCAGGGGCTACTTGGGAGAGCCCCTCTTTGCCTTAGCCTGGGACCTCCTCCTCTTGCCTTAGCCCCTTGTTGTCCCACCCATCCTTACACATGCCACCTTTATTTACTGTGGAGTATTGGCCCAAACTGCATGCTAAATGAGCTGTGGATTCAAGGACTCTGTGTATCAAGGGTACATAGCTCATTGCAGGGCAAAGGTGGGGCTCTGCCTCTCCACTATACTGTACCCCCACCCACCCACATGTTCCAGAGAACACTTGCTTAAGGGTACACAGCTCACAAAGGGCAGAGTTGGAGTTCTGACCATGAAGCTTTTTCCCCTGTCCAGTTGTGCTGTAAGCCTGGGTTGTTATGTTGAAGAAACCAGAAACCCGCTGGAGGCCTCTCCAGACCTTCCCCTTGTTTGCATCAGTCCCCTCTGCGTCCAGTGGACCCCTTCTTCCACCCCTCGCCCTCCCTGGGTCGTGAATCAGAGGCTCGGGGTCACAGGTTCTTGTAGGCGCTCACTGAGTATCACACAGCTTAGCTTTCATTTTCTGAAGCCTCAACTTCAAAACGAAACCCAACCCAGACATCAGAGTGGAAAAAGAAACATGCCAAGCAGCTCCACGCCGGGGCTGGCTGCCAGCTCCCAGGCATCTGGGCAGCGCGCCCTGGGTGCTCACACCACACGTGAGGCCCATCGGGCTTGCCTGTGGGGCTGCCGCCACCCAGCTGTGCAGCCCTGGGCCAGCGACCTGCCTTCCCTGAGGTTCAGCCCCTCGCAGGGCAGCCGTGCAACGGGGCCTGGTGCAGAGAGCCAGGCAGGAGCAATGGGTCTGCAGCCTTGCAGTTTCTCTTTCCAGCTTGGGCAGCACTCTGCTGGGAAGAGCAGCCCCGCTCAGGACGCGTCATTCTGAAAGTACTCTATGCCCCAGTGCCCCTCCGCCCAACTTTTCCTGGAACATGTTGGCCAGTAAGATTTGTGGAGCAGGACTGTGTCCCCTAGGAGCCCAAGCAGTGCCTCAGAGAGTGCCATTTGCTGGGATGAGTGCAAATCTGAAAAGTGGGGACAACTTCAGAATCTGGCAGAAACTGACTGAGCACCTAGCATGCCAGACACTGGGGACTGGAATCCTCCAGGCACACCTGGGGAGACTGCAGAAAAAGCAGGATAGAAAGGGAGCAACTGAGTGTTTGTGAGACGAGTTAAGCCCTCTTACAGCTGGTTGAGCTTTTACGAAGGCATTGAGGCCTTGGTAAAAGCAGAATGTGGAGGGGTGAGGTCCTGGGGGTGCAGCTGACCGGCACGCCTAAGGATCAAAACAGAGGTATCTGCAGTTTAACTAGAAAGTGTAGGGGTGAGGCCTAGGGGTTGGTGGGTTCTGGCCGGCCAGAGAAGGGGTCAGGTTTCTCCCTGTGTGCATGGGGTGGCCATTAGGCAGATGTGGTTATTGGAAGAGGAAAGAGCCTTTGGCTATTGACCTAGACCACAGGGACTCTGTCCCCTTAGGACTCAGCTTGCAACTGTCCCTACACCAGCTGCAGAAACAGGGTGGCATGTGGGTCCCCTGCTGTGGGTGGGGTGACACTACTGTATGTGTACTCCCTGGGTGGTGCCTGCTGCCTGCTAGTGAGGCCAGAGGGGCAGGATGCCCTGGGCCTAGAACACCTGGGTTGAAGCCTTCCTCAGGGGAGGAGGCTTTGTCCTGTGTGTCAGGCAGCAGGCCATCCCTGCCCTCCTCATTCTTTCCTGCTGTGAACCCCAGGTCCATAGAAAGGGGCTCCAAGGGGCTCCAGAGTAAGGGCTGGGCCTGCGCTCTGCCAGGAAGGATAGCAGGAGCAGGTTCCTGACACCCCTCTGTTCTAAGCCACCGGCCATGCGGCTTCATCAATGGCTACAGAGGTGTCCCAGGCCTTGCGCCCTACAAACACTTGGGATGTGTCCTCAGAGGTTGCAGAGCTGAGCCTACCATGCCATCACCCCCTGGTCCATCGCCCTACCCATCCCATCATGCCCATCATCAGAGTGCAAAGACAAAACTCATGGTGGAGGGGTGGGGGAGTAGAGCATGGGGCACTACCCGAGAGCAAGGGAGAACTTAGCGGAGCATCACGTTTCAGGGAACACAGGCCAGAGGGGCATCTGGCTCAGTGGGGAAGAAGTGAGCCCGGGTTTTTTCAGTGGCATGGGGCTTGGCCCAGTTCGGGATGGAGGTCATGACTGGTGGTGTGCCAGAGGGCCCTGCACAGGTGAGGCCCAGGACCTGCTGGTGTGTTCTTCCTCTGCCAGCTCCCCCAGGGCCTGCCCTGGAAGGCTGGCGTAGGTGCCTGAGACACCACACAGAGGCTCTGAGCATCCCTGCACAGTACCCATGTGCAAGTGTACTAGATGTGGGCAGAGGCTGCAGGGTGGCGCAATGTCCTCTGGCCCTCACCAGAACATGCTTGAAAGTGACAGCAATCAAGACAGTGTGGGTCCTCAGAGGGTGAGAGGGCTGCCCGGTGAGGGCATGGGGTTCTTCCCTTCCCTTGGTGTTTCCAGGCCATACCATGTGGCACTATGTATCACGAGTGGCTGGCACATTGCCCTGTGCCTGCATGAGCCTGGTGGCGGCTGGGGCATATGTGCCTTTGCCTCTGTGGGTTGGAGTGGCTCTCTAAATGAGTGCGTGGGCACCACTTTTGTATTGGTTTCTGGGGGACCACCCCTGCCCACTGCATCTGCCCCCCCTCTGCAGAGCACAGGGCTGCAGCTGTGTCCGGCCTGTCGCTGTCCCCACCTGTGCTTGTAGGCTAGGACAACTGAGTGAAATCAAACTCTGACTCAAGGGTGGTCTTCCAGGTTCAAGCTTTAATCAGTGTTGTATAGTCACTGTGGTAACATGTCCCTGCGAGAAGGTGGCTGTCACCAGGGCATCCCTATGTGGTCGCCTTCCTCTGAATGCATCCCACACAGGAACAGCCGGAAGCACCATTGCCTCACTTGTGCTTTCGCCCTGATGGAGAGCAGGGAGGGGATGGTAAACAGTGTGTAGGACCGAGACCCAACCTGCTGGTTCCTTATTGCCCATGGGGCCTTGTGGAGCTTTCCTGAGTAATTCATCCAGCATCCATTCATACCCCATGCACTCAGCTACTCCATTCACCCAAGCACTAACCCATCGCCCTCACAGCTATCCCACCAAGCTATCCACAGCATTCACCCTCCATCCACCGCATCCTCCCAACTGCTCCCATCCAACTGACTAACTTGTCTAACCAACCCTTGCCTCCATTCAGTCCACTTGTCACCCAGCTGATCGCATCCCGTGCAGCTTCTGTCATTCATCCAGTTCTCCCTGGCTAGAAGCATACCTGCACCTCGCCTCTTGGTTCTCTTTCCCCGCCTGCTCCTCTTGATCGCCCTTCTCTTGTTCACCTTCCCCTCCAAAGTCTTTCTGTTCCTGGAGCAGCCACTGTGGCGGGTAGGCCGTGTGGAAGAGTGGGAGTGTATGGCCTGCCTGGAGGTCTTGGATGGCGGGCTGGGGCTGGGGCTGGGGCTGGGGCTGGAGCTCTGGCAGCCGGGTGGGCTGCAGCTGTGGCTCCGGTTGCAGCCCTGGCAGTGGAGGCTGCAGGAGCACTGGTTGCAGGTGTGGCTGCTGTGGGTGGTCTGGGAGTGGGCAGTGGTGGACGGGCTCTGCATCTTGGTGTCCATGGGGGTGCAGTGGGAGGGGCAGGGCCTCCTCCTCCTCCTCTTCTCCCAGCAGGCCCAGCTTTTCGCAGGCCCCGGCTGCAGGTTATATAGCTGGGGCCTATTGTGATGGCACAGGCAACAGAGGATGATGCAGGTGGCCAGACCAGGACAGAGTCAGCCCTTGACGCTCACCCCCAGGGCAGGCAGGGCAGGGCAAAGCAGGGCAGTTTGTAGGAGGCCCTGTGGGCATCCCACCTCCAGTTAAGAGTCAAGGCTGTGATCAGGTTGAACAGAGCTGTTCATCCCAGATATGGCCATCTCGTTCTCTGTGTTCACTTCTCCCTGTTGCGTAGACTAGCATCAAGATCCCTGGCCGCTGTGCATTCACCCAGCCATCCATCCATCTGCCCACCCATCCATCTCCTCCACTGACCACTGAGTACACTCCATCTTTCTTCCTTCTGCCATCCAACATCATTCCGTTCTTTCCCATCCTCTCCCACTAGTTTAACCACTTATCCCAACATCCACCGTCATTCTCCAGGCTGCGGCAGGGTGGGGGCCGGTAACACCCACTCACAGGGACACTGGGAGAGTGTCCTGAGAGAATCTCTGCTCAGCCATTGGCGCAGGCCCAGCCTGCAGAGCCCGAGCCTCCACTCCCTGCCTGTTCGCCTGCATGGAGGGTGGTGGGCGGGCAGGTGAGGAGCAGGGGCTGCACCGATTGGACAGTGACCCGTCAGATTAACAGTGCACAAGTGGTGGTGCCTGCCTGGCCGCAGCCCAGCCCACCTCACGTCAGGAGGTTCAGGGCTAGGTTCAAAGCACCCCAGAGCCAGGCACAGGTGGGCCACAAAACCTGTGTCCATGCCTCTAACCCTGGAGCCTTCTGAGGAAAATGGGTCTCTAGGTGGGATTAAGCCAAGACTCTTGATATAAGTGTTCAGGTCCACCACCCGGTGCCCTTGTTGGGCACAAAAGAGCTGACACCCCTGGGGAAAGACTTGCAAAGCCAAAGCTGAAGGCGGGTTCCGCTCAGAGGTGGGGCGCTATCCTGGCATGAGCCAAGCTCTGAGCTCTAGCTCAGCACCATAAGAAAGGATGAGGCGCAGAGGCTGGGGTCTGTGAGCTGGGATGCAGGAAGGAACCGGGAGTGTGGCCGGCCACTCTGAAGGGCTGCAGGTCTGTTTGAAGCCACCAGGTCCATGGGCTTTGACACCCGGCTCCTTGGGAGCCAGATCCACATGTGCCCAGCAGAGGACAGGCAGAGGGGCTGGCCTGGGGCCACAGCCTCTGAACACGGTCATCCCAGCCCGGCTGGTGTCCCCTGGGTAGGCCGAGTCTGTGGGATCCGCATGGCACTGCGCCCCATGGCCCCTGCCAGGGGCTCTGGAAGGTCTGGATGTGGGGGTAGGGCTGTCCTTACCTCCTCATGGCCAACTGTGTCCCCATGCACCCCTCACCTTGTATGGCCCACCTGTGTGGCCCTGTCCTCACGTCAGATGCCGTGTTATAGGCCTAGTGCTATACAGGGCTCAACACATGCTTGCTGGGCAAGTAGAATTGGATTTGGCCAAACCAAGTCCTCTGGCACAGGACTGCCTCCTCCCCACCTCCTACCTCCTCCCAGCCACCTCCCTGCCTCCTGCCCTCTCCTGGCCTCATCCTTTCCTTCTCCAGTCTCCTGCCTCCTACTTCCTTCCAGCCCCCAGCAATGTTCCAAAATAGGGCTTCCTCAGCATTTCCTCTCCTCATTGGGAGCCTGAAAGAGGCATGTTATTTCTTCTGGATAGGAGGAGGAAGGCTCCTCTGGGTGTGGCGAGCAGGCCTGGGGAGGGCTCTTCTCTGCGCCTGGTAGTCTCAGAGCAGTCTTGCCATAGACCCCATGGGAGGCAGCTGGTGGGAGCCTCTGAGTGGAGAGGATTGTAGAAACAGAATGGGCCAGTGTGGCTGGCCACCCCAGAACAGCAAATGCCTCCCCTCCCACAGCAGAGAGGGGTGCTGAGACCTCAGTCCCACTGCACCACTGGAGCGGCCACGGGGACCTGCCAGAGCCTCCTTGTTCCCCACCCACCGAGCCCGCACTCCATCTCTTGTCACAGTGAACACACATATGCACACTCATGCACACTGTCAGCAGGGATGAGAGAAAAACCAGAGAGAAGAGTTCCTTGGAGACCTTTTATTGACTCTTTCCTGAAGTCCTCGCCGATCTGTGCGGGCACCCCGGCGGGCACCCCTCACTGGGCTGCGGTGGCAGGTCAGGAGTGCGTCTGTTTCGGCTCGGGGCTCGGCTGGGCCATGGTGTTGTCCTGGGCACTCTCCTCTTGCCGTTCAGTCTCCATCAGCAGCAGCTTGCCCTGCACGGGGAGCTGTTCCTCCTCCTCCTCCTCCTCCTCCTCTTCCTCCTCTTCCTCCTCCTCACCCTCCGATGACAGGGAGAAGTTGTCCTGACTCACGCAGGCCACAAGCTTCTTCATAGATGATTCATGGCCGCGGCTGTGGCCTGCGCTCTGGCCTGTGCTGTGGCCAGAGCTGAGCTTTGCGCATCGGGAACCCATCGCCAGCTGTGCCTGTCTCTCCAGACCAGGAGGGGCGGCAACTGGGGAGCCAAGGGGCTGTGAGGGCAGCTTGGGGGAGGGCAGGTGCTGACATCACAAAGGGCCTTCTGACATGTGGCCCCACCCCAGAACCTGGGGTGTAGGGGGAGGGGCAGGCCTCCGGTCTATCAGCTGAGGTGGGAGCTGGAATAGAATCTCAGGAAGCAAGGGTGATACAGCTGGAGGGGTTGACTATGTGGAGATGAGGTTGCAAGTGGGGAACTGATTTGTTTCAGACCATTGAGCTGCAAACCTAAAGTGTCTTATCTCCATGACTGCACCCCAGCACCTCCTGACCATTGCTCCAGATACGCGCACCCCTCCATAACCTTCTGAGGCTAAGGGAAGAAGCTGGGTCCTCCAACATGCTGAAAGGCAGAAGCTAAGGAGGTTGTTTTTGGGGGAAGCCAGGGCCTTGTGTGTGCCGTGCTAGTGTGGGATACTTGTGCTGGTGTACTGGTGTATCCCATGAAGACACGAACCCAGACAACATGGGGATGGCTGTCCATTGTGAGCACGTTCATCACATGAGGGGACCTGGGACACCTAAAGTGGGAACATGGTCTTTGGGGACAGGGTAGGTGCCATGCAGCCCAGGCTGCCATCCCATCTGGGGGAGGGCGTCCTGGGTACAGAGCATTCTCAACACCCTGGTGGTGGGGGTCCAGGAAGAGCACCAGGGCCTTTGGCCCTAGGAGGGGTATGATGTGACTAGGCCTTTGGCCCTAGGAGGGGTATGATGTGACTAGGCTAGGCTGCCGCATTGAGCTGCATTTGTACCATACACGCACGCACGCACGCACACACGCACATCTGCCCGCACAGAGGAGAGGCAGGCAGCCAATAGGTTCGTGTCAAGCTTTATTTGGCAGGTGACTTTGCTCATGACTCAGTTCTTGTGGGCCCCTTGGCAACTCAGGGTGTAGGCATCAGGGCTTAGGCTCCGTGTGGGGTGTTATGGTCTGGCAAGGTGTTCCTTGGACAGGTGACTTCTCCTTGGCTTCCGGCAGGACTGAAGGGGCTGCCCTGGCTTAACGGTAGCGCCTCCTGCATCTCCTCCTCCTCCTTCTACAGCCTTTGGGGAAGAAGAGAAATGTGGCAGTAGGGCTGCCAGGAGCGGCTTGGGGCAGAGGGGGCTCAGGTCACTTTTGGGGGCTATTGGGGCTGGGTAGGATCCCAAGCCTCCCCCCTCCCCACTGCAGTGCAAAGAGCCTTGGGTAGCTGGGGGTGGGGGGGCAAGGGCCGGGCAGGCCTGGGTGGCGCCGCCTGCTGTCTGTGCCTACAGCAGCGTCTCCTGCGGCGGCAGGACCGGCGGCGGCAAGACCGGCGGCGGCGGCAGGACCGACGGCGGCGGCGGCAGGACCTGCGCCGACAGGACCTGCGGCGACAGGACCGGCGGTGCCGCCTGTGGATCCGATGCAGCCTCCTTCGAGAACAGCGGCGGCGGTGCCGGTGGCAGCGTCCCCGGTGTGTTCTGTAGGCCTCCACCTGGTCTGAGCCGAGGTCCTGGTCTTGGTCCTGGTCCTGGTCCTGCCCCTGCCCCTGCCCCTGCCCAGGTCTCCCCTGGCGCGGGCGCTCGCTGGGGCTCCTCACACGGTAGCGGACCATGGTGCTGGGCGGTCAGGAGCTGAGCTGCAGCCTGCCTGGTGGTGAGGAGGAGGCTGAGGCCGGGCCACCTGCGCCTGGTGTTGATGTTGATCTGGTGCGCAAGGCTGCCTGGGGTCCCAAATATAAGGGGATCCCCACTATGACATGGCAGCCCACCCATGATTGTCTTCCCTAGCCCAGCCCCTCTGTGAGGGCAGTGCTGGGCACTCAGGCCAGCGGGAGGTAGGCAGCCCAGCCCCTTACCCTATCTGACATAGGCCTCAGTCCCTGAGCAGCCGACCCGCAGGTCCCAAGAGAGGAAGCCAGCTTCTTAGTGTCCAAAAGCCACCTTGTGCTAGATGATGTGCATGCCCCCCCCCATTCATTCATTCCAGATTCTTCCCCACATCCTGGGGGCTATGCCCTGACATAGGCGCTCACCTCTGAGGCCATAGGATAATTTCCATGCTTCCCATGCATCTTCTGCACACTCACTTTTCTCTGGAGAACCTGAGGCCACTCAAGGTCACTGCTGGTGATGGGGCAGACAGGGCCAGAATTCAGCTGAAGTCCAGGTGGCTTCAGAGGCTCCCTTCTAGACACACCCCTTCCCAGCTGGGGAGCATACTTCCCCCTGAAACAGTGG
This sequence comes from Perognathus longimembris pacificus, assembly GCF_023159225.1. Classification (NCBI taxonomy): domain Eukaryota; kingdom Metazoa; phylum Chordata; class Mammalia; order Rodentia; family Heteromyidae; genus Perognathus; species Perognathus longimembris. The sequence goes on along the minus strand of NC_063183.1, from coordinate 11,286,591 downwards.
AGGTGGTCTCTGCCTTTGCTGGGTACCCGTGGCTCATGGCTGTCATCCTAGCCACTTAGGAGGCTGAGATCTGAGGATTGTGGTTCAAAGCCAGCCTGGGCAGAAAAGTCAATAAGACTGTCTCCAATTAACCATCAAAAAAGCCAGAAGTGGGGCTTTGGCTCACTGTGGTAGAGCACTAACCTTGAGCAAGAGAAGCTTAAGGACAGCACCCTGAGTTCAAGCCCCAGGACCATCACCCCCCCCCCACACACACACACAAAATGTAATGTTTAACTGTGACACAGAGAAGAAAAATCATACCTACTGGCTCTGGGTTCCATCTTCAGCAACCGCAAACAAGTACATACAGTACAACATGCAATGTGTTTTGTGTTGTGTGGCACTGGGGATGGACACATTGGGAAAGAGCCATGCACCAAGCCTGGCGCAGAACTCACCACCTTCCTGCCTTCTACTCTCTTAGTTAAGATTACTGATGTGCATTACCATGCCTGGCCCCATGCCGTGTTTTCAGACATGTCTACATCTAGCGGTGCAGTCTGGTGTTGAAGTCCAGAACTGCAACCATAGCAGCTGAAGCCTATCTCCCAAGGGCAGGGCCCAGGGAGGATGTGGTGGGCAGATCAGTGCCTTCCTTCCCCCCAAATATGCAGAAAATGGGATTGCAGCAGGGGAGTGAGTGGTGCGGAGCTGCGGACATGTCCTCTTGTGGCAGAAGGGGCCTTGCGTGGGCAGGGCCCCAGTGTGCCTGGGTGGGCAGTGCAGTCACAGAGGTCCTTATGAGATGGGAGACACCAGAGTGGCTCAGGGAGAGAGATTTAGCCACCAAGGTGATGGAAAGCTTAGGCCAAGGATCAAGGAAAAGCCAAGAAACGTATCTTCCCCCACCTCCCCTTTCGGCTCCAGGTCTATAGCAGTGTCGGATGCTAAACCTGAATTGTGAGCCAGTGGACAGAAGGAACCAGGACAGTGAAGCCCTTTAGGGAAGGGCAGGTGAGAGCCAGCCTTCCCCCATCCTTATTTTTATTTTTTAAAGTGCTGGTCCAGGGCTGGCTTGAACTCGGGGCCTGGGAGCTGTCCCTGACTACATTTGTCTACGGATGGTGCTCTACCATTTGAACCACAGCTCCACTTCTGGCTTTTATTTGGTAGTTTTGGAGGTGAGTCTCACAGATTTTTATGCTCAGGCTGGCTTCTGTGATTCTCAGGTCTCAGCTTCCTGAGTAGCCGGGATTATAGGCATAAGCCACTGGTAGCTGGCTTCCTCCACCTTACTTTAGTGTTGCTCCTAGAACGATGAATGACTCTGACCACAGATGACCAAAATGGAAAGCAAACCAAAGGCCTGCTCAGAGGTATGTGTGTTGGCCGGGGCTAGCTTCTGGCTGCCCAAGGCCCTGTGATAGCAGGGTAGTGCTGGCTCTGGTGTGGCTCTATAGTGCTAAGTGGAGAGTTAGGCCAAGGACCCCAGGTGATGGGCACGTGACAGCCAGCTGTCACTGATGTCATGAAATGGCATAACAAGGCTTTCCTAGCCTGCCACAACCCTGGGATGCCCCAGGTATTTTTTTTTTTAAGTTTTATTTTGCCGGTACTGGGGCTTGAACTCTAGTCCCCCAACTTACAGCTTTTCAACATGTAACCCATGACTTCAATCCAACCCAGGCAGTTAATTGGATCTAGAGACCCGCTATTTTGCCAGGCTTACTTTAAACCTCAATCCTCCCCATCTCAGCATTTTGTTTTGCCAGTCCTGGCCTCAGGGCCTGGGCACTGTCTCCGAGCTTTTGCTCAAGGTTAGTATTCAAGGCTAGCGCCACTTTTGGCTTTTTCTATGTTTTACTGATGGAATCAAAACCCAGGGCCACTAAGCCACAGCCCCCAGCTTATCTCAGCAAGATTTACAGGTTTAAAACGCGAGTTCCACCATGACGAGTGTGGACTTGGTCTCCCATACAGTGTCACATGCACTTCCTCCATGAGCACTGTGCCCCACTCAGCTGAGTGGAAATTCAGTGTTGACTGGCTCTGATCAGTGAGTGACTCAAGCTTTGGGCTGCAGTAAACCCAGGCATGGTGACGCCAACCCCATTGCTAATTCAAGCACCAGGTCTCAAACACACCACCCTGCTCGGGGCTCTGCTAGCAGTTTCGAGAGGCTCCTCTGATGTGATATTGTCACCTCGCAATGTGGCCCAGAATTCTGAGCCTCCTGTACACCCACCTCCACCAGCACCCTCCCCAGAGGGCCCCCCCCCCCAATTAAGGACAGTAGGCTGGAGTGGGATGATTTTCAACATTTATTGACAGGCGGCATTGTTCCTCAGCAGGCTCCTGTTTCGCATGGTATGGTGGCCTTTTCAAGATGTGGCGGCAGGGTCTCGAAGTCTGGTAAAATTCTCAGGCAGGAGTTCGGATGGATTTGCTGTGCACGTCTAGTATCTTCTGCACCTCAGGGTGCATCTGCGGCGCCGGCGGTAGCACCCTAAGGGACAAAGTGAAGTGGGAGTTCAGGCCCTGGAAGCTCTGGGGTCTCCCTCCCCTATAAGGCCCCTTCCTTACTTCGCCTGCGTCTGCGGCAGCATCTCCTCCTGCGTCTACGGCATCTCCGCCTCCGGCGGCGGCATCTGCTCCGGCTTCGACTGCGACAGCAGTATCTGGCCATGGTGCTAGGTGGTGGGCTTGGCCTGTGTTTGGCTCAGAGCAGCTGGCACCAAGTTGGTCGAGCCAGCCAACCTGTGAGCAGGTGGAACTTCTTGGGCTGTGAGCCAGGGCTCCCGGGCCTCATTCTCTTATAGACCCCCCAGCCCCCCTGGGCACTGTGAGGTCAGAGAGGGTCAAGGGGGCCTGCATCATGCCCATATATGGACATGTGTGGGGAGGGGGGGGGGTCTGTCCGTGTCACAATCAAGGGGTGGCAAGGTAGTCTGTCCATCCACCCATCTGTCTATCCATAGGGACACTCCCTCCCTCCCTCTCTCAATAAGACATTATGGAACGCGGCCACGTACTAGGGGATACGTGAGTGACACCTTCCTGCCCAGCAGACTTCATACCCCAGCCACGGAAGTCACAGCGAACACAGCCACTCAAAATCCTAGCCGAGAAAGCCCAAGCGGGACCCTGGCCTTTCCTGTGTGCTGAGGGACCTGGACCTCATGGGTCACCTGGGGAGGCCCCGAGGGAGTGGGGAAGGAAGGAGCAGGGGAGGGCCCTCAAGGGCGGCCTGGTGGCGCTGAGGGGCATGGGACTGGCAGCTGGTAGGAGCTCCAGGCCTGAAGGGCCAGGGCGGAGTAGAAACTGAAGCTGAGGACCAAGGCCATCCTGGCTGTATGTGGTCTTCTCCATGGCCCCTGTGAATTTGAGATAGCCAAGCTAGCAGAATTAGGTTTGACAATATAATCGACCCCCAAATCTGTGGTTGATATATTTCAGAGGAAGCCAGAGACCATCAGCATCCTGGCACAGAAACACAGCTGGAGGCAGAGGTGGTGGCTGTGCTACGGCGGAGGAAGAGTGAGGGATCAAGGGAGCGTGTGCGCACACGCATGCGTGTATGCCTCTGTGTGTGTGTGTGTGTGTGTGTGTTTGTGTTGCCTAGAATATTAACCAGACACAGGGTCTCTTGAAACTTGTTCTCCAATTTGAAAGTTGCTACAAATAAATTATTTTTAACAGACTCTGCCCCTTGGTCTGCTTGCCCAGCCAGGCCTGGCCCCCAGGGTGCTTCTACCCCTAATTCTGCCTCCCTCCATCCCTCCTTCCCTTTCTTTCTAGAGACTGAGCTCAGGAGGCCAGGCAAGTCCTCTAGAACCTGAGCCACACCTAGCACCAGAGGTCTTTTACCAGCTTGAACAAAGGCACACTGAGGGCCTGCCATGGCCTTGCTGGAGGCTTAGTGGCTGTCGAAGCAGGAGGAGGAAGGAGACAAGACCCTTCCTCATCTGGTGTGCTCAGGGCTTTGAGGAGGGGGGCTAGTGCCTGCTGTCCAGGGCAGCCCTGTCAGCTGCAGTGGGTCTCACAGGAAGTGCGGAGAACACTTGGAGACAGGCACTTTGAGTCTATTAGATGGCAATCCCCTCCCCAGCTGCCCTGCAAGCTCAGCCCTGGGCACAGGGCTTGCTCCTGTGCTCCTACCCTGAGCAGCCACCATTGTCACTGGCAGATGTGCTCAAGAGCAAATGAATGAATGAGATGCTTTGCAAGTTTCCTACACATGGCAGAACCAGCCGGTGCGAGCATTCTGAACACATGGCTCTGACCGCTTCCCAACAGAGGGACCAAGTTCCCAGGTGTCCTTCTGCCCCTGTATCTGACTTTGTGTCCCTCCCAGCCAAACCCCTGGCATAGCATGGTGGTGGGAAGGGGGCTGTGATTGAGTCCCACAGGGACATGAGATTGGGGAGGCCAACGTGGCTGCCCAACTGCAAGGGTGACCAGTAGGGGGTTAGCACACAGATTCTGGGAACAGAAAAAGCCTGGGACTCAGAGGGCCACCATGTCTGCCAAGGGTGAGGCAGGGCCACAGACCCCTCTCAGGGCTGGAGCAAATGATCTATGGTGTACATGTGCACGCTGGGCCTCACTGGGGTGCCAGGCTTTTGGCCTTTGAGATGGGGTTTGTGACAGCATCTGGCCTGAGCTTTGCTTAATGACACCCCTGCTACAAGCTGCTGCTGGTTGTTATCATCTCCATCCCAGGCAGAATGGGGAGAAAGGGAAGTCTCCAGACATCTTTGGATGGGGACAGTGTTTGTTGAATGAATACTTGCGGTTAATGTCCCTCCTCATTTCCCAGTGTACACTCATGGCATTGTGCTGGAGTTTTTATTTCTCTTTGCTGGCCAGATGAGTGTGTGTGTGTGTGTGTGTGTGTGTGTGTGTGTGTGTGTGTGTGTGTGTGTGTGTGCATGTGTGTACTCAGGGCCTGGGCACTGTCCCTTAGCTTTTCCACTCTAGGCCAGCATTCTACCATTTGAGAGCCACAGCTCCTTTCTGGCTTTTTGGTGGTTAATCAGAGGTAAAGTGTCAGACTTTCCTGCCCTGGCTGGCTTCAAACCTGGATCCTCAGCCCTCAGCCTCCTGAATAGCTAGGATGACAGGTGTGAGCCACCTGCACCCAGCTGAGAATTTTAAACACAGCAGCCAGCTTGTCCCTCTGGCCACCCCATCCTGCTGGGCACGGCCCTGCTGAAACCCCACATCCATCACCATCCCACCCCTTGGCGAACCCTGAAGGACTTCCAGCCCTGTCCTCTGATGCCCCCTCTACCACCCTCCCTTTACCCCTGTGATGTCATAGCAGCTCCAGGACATCCACCTTGCTAGAGAGAGAGGCCAGCGGGGAGGGGGGGGGGAGGACAGGGTCCTGCATACCCCTCTCCTTGATGTAGGAAGGAGGGTGGTTGGTGGAGTACTATGGGGAGGATATGGAGACGAGAGTTCATTGTGGGGCCAGGAGAGGACCCTGCAGTGTGGAGGGAGGCCCACAGTGCATGTGTCCTAAGTGAGCTCCTAAATGAAAATGCATGGCTCCTCCCACATGGGTGAGAAGTTAACAGGTCCTATGGGCACAGAGGATAAGCCTCGAACCTTCCCCAACAGTGGAGAAGGTCTCAGGTTTTTGTTTGTATTCTTGTTATGTTCCATCTATACTACGATTTGAAGTTGAGGCCTGTCCCATGTCCCATCACTGGTGCCATGTTGAGCTTGTGCTGCTTGAATGGAGATGAGAGTCTCTGAGACCCTTCAGCCTACCTGGCTTTGAACCACAGTCCTCAGATCCCAGCTTCCAGAGTCCCTGGGATGCCAGGCATGAGCCGCCAGCATCCGACTCCTCCTCCTGACTTGTCTGGATTGTTGAGATTCTTCGCCTGAAAGGGCCAGGATGCTGAGTTAGGTCCATGGGATGGAGTGGGAAGTAACTAAATCTGGGCGCCGCCGGTCGCCCCTCACTGCCACTCTGTGGCCAGCACCTTCCATCGCCCGTTCCCACCCTCGTGCCAGGACAGCTTGGTTTCCACTGGAGAAGGCACTAGAAACCAAGACCCCGGCACTAGGTGCTCTAGACCCTCTTCACTGACCCAGCAAGGCCACTTCTGTGTGTGCCAGTCTCACACCTTTGCATGCACGCGTGCATGCACACACATACACCTGTGTCTCAGTGTCACTGTGTAGAGAGCCACCACCTTTCCGTGATGGCCCTGACCTGGCCTCTGTGCCCAGCCAGGGCGAGGCCTGCGCTCATCGGGGCAGTAGGCACTGGGTCCACGGGCCTTTCGCTGCTCTTCCCATCCGGCCCAAGGCATGGGAAAGAGAAAGGCTTTTTTTTTTTTTCTGTAAGATTTTGTTTTATTCACATATGTTAGTTGTATGGGGGGGGTGGTGTCAGATCGTGACATTTGTGAATGTACCCCATTAGCTTCACCCCTCTTTCACATTCCCTTGCCCCCCCCCCACTGTTTCACTAGGATTTTTGTCATTGTTTTCATACTTATTACTCTCCTTTGCCCTCTCTATGGCCCTTCCCACTCAGCGCCTGCTCCCTAACAGAGCCCGTGTTGCTCTCTCTCATTCATTGTCTCTGTCTGTTCATTGTACCAAGGGCTCCACAGCACCCTGCCTCGGCCCCGCACGTTTGTCCCTGCATAGTCAAAGCGTGTGGCAGAGGGCACAGTCTCAGTGTTGCGCCGTGTGTGGGCAGCAGCGCCCTGTGTCCACGGCAGATTATCCCTCAGCCTGGGACCACAATCCTCCCGCCGCCTCCTCCCCCATAGCTGGGACTGCAGGAGTGTGCCAGCACCCCCCCCCCCCGACCCCTCTGGTATCTTTACTGCATCTAATGTCAGCCCGAAAGTCCCATTTATTATTTTGCCACGTGTGCTGTACTTGAACACTCCACAGACAGCCTCTTTCCAGCACCCTGCCACTGGAAATGGGCAGGGGTGGCCAGGCACTGGCAGCTCACACCTGCCATCCTAGCTACTCAGGAGGCTGAGATCTGAGGGTCAAGGTTCAAAGCCAGCCCTGGCAGGGAAGTCCATAAGATTCTTATCTCCACTAAACTATCAGGAAGTTGAAAGTGGAGTAAGGGCTCAGATGGTAAAGGGCTAGCCTTGAGCAAAAAAGCTCAGGGACAGTGCCTAGGCCAGCGTGCACGCACAGCCCCCCCACACCCCCACACTCCCACACAACACAAAAAAAAACAACAGAAGAAAAACAGGCAGTGTCCACTTTGTACCCATGTGCAGTCTCTCTGACATATGACGGGCGTAGTCCCCAGGCGCACCTGGTAACACTGTGTCTACAATATTGCTTTTTAAGTCACACGCAAACCTGGGGCCTGCAAAGCCATGGGCTCGCTCCTGGGGCCTGCCCCCCCTCCCCCAGGCAGCCCTCCAGATTGCCGAAGGCCCTGGTGTCCTAGGCTCCCGTGGGAGCCCATCCTGGTGAACAAAAACCAACAATCAAAGCTCAGGAGCAGGGCCCAAGCCTCAGGATCAACACACACACACACACACACACACACACACACACACACACACACACACGTATTCCAACCAGAGTATTCCAGCCACAGGCCCTTTGCACTGGTTGTTCCTCCCGATGGCAGCACTGTGGCTGCCTCCTGGCAGCCTGGGGCTCTCTGGAGGACAATCCTGGTGAGTGTTGCACGGCCCCTGGTCCCTGCCATGCCCCCATGGCTCTGGCCATGTCCTGGTGGCATCCTCAGCCCTCATTTCCTGCTCCCCGACACACCCCCGGGCCCACCTCGAGAAGCCCATGGAGCACACTCAGAGTAGGTGAACAGCTGGTCTCCATGGTTACCAGGCTCCCAGGGGGCAGAGATGCTCTGCCTCAGCCCTTTGGGGTGATAGGCAACCCCAAGGGGAACTGGGAGAAAAACATGACCCCCCCACTTCTGTCTACAAAGGAAAAGTAGGGGGCTGGGAGTGGAGTCAAGATCTTCTCCTGCATCTTCAGTCAAGACAGCCCAGCTCCTGTGCCTCTAGCTTTTGACATACAAAGCTCTCCAGGGGCATTGGTTGCACTCACCAGTGAGTGCCAGCCGTCCTGTACTCCTGTACGCAGGGCGCACACAGGGCAGCCTTGCCAAGAGCCCAGGAGCTGCCCAGTGCCCCAGCCTGGAACAGCGCTGGGGAGCTGGAAGGGCGCCAGCCCGCATTCACATAAGTCCCACCCCCAGAAGGGTCCCCCCCACCCCGAGCTGCCTGTCTCTCGTTGGCTGAGAAACTCCCGCAGACCCTGAACAAGAAGAACAGTACTCATCACCTGACCTGTAAGAGGCACAGCACCTTGATAATGAAAAGATGAAGTTCCCCCACTCGCCCCTGCATATCTACCCAGGAGAGAAGGGGGCCATGCATGGCACAGGGGTTCCCCACAGCTTCTACCATGGGACCAGGGCAGTGCTGCCCCCCACCCCCGTGACAATGCCCCGCCCCGACAAGAGAGGGCACAAACTGTGCTGGTTGCTTTGTGCACAGGTTTCCTTATTTCTCTGGGTGTATATGTATGCACACATGTGTGTGCGTGTGTTTATGCGCATGTACCAGTGTCAGAATTTGAACTCAGGCCTTCCTGCTTTTACCCAGCCTTCTTGCTCAGAGCTGGTGCTCTGCCACTTGAGTTACACCTCAATCCAGGCTTTTGCTGGTTATTTGGATATAAGCATCTTTTGGACTTTTCTTCTCAGCTGGTTTTGAACCTCAGTCCTCACATCTCACTACTCAAATCAAGAACCATGGTACCCAGATCCAGAAGGGCCCTTGAGCCCCATTTCAGCCCCCAATGCCCCCCTGCATCATAGCAGCTGCTCTGCCATGTACCAGTATTCACAGATCGATCGAGGGATCGATCGATAGACAGCTGCAAAAGCTCAAACAGCTGCAGGAGGGTGCGTGCACACCAAAAAGATACAGCAGAGGGCTGAGGAGGCAGGTGTTCCCCCGCCTCACACATCACAGCGCAGACCCTTGTCCAACCCCCCCTCCGTTAGAGCCCCTTTTTATCAAAAAGGAAGAAGGCCCAGCTGGTAGAGGACCCAGCAGGAGAGGGGGGGACTCACAAAAGAGGGTGAGTGAGGATGAAAATGAGCTGTGTGTATCCATGTGCATGAACACAGAACCGCAAAGCCTGCTGCTGCTGCTTTAAGAAGGGGGAGTGAGGTGGAAGAGAGCGAGGGAGGGGTGAGTACACTGCGGGGGGGATGTCACAATGCAACCCTCCTTGGACAAATGCTGTGTGCTAGTGGAAGGAAAGGAGGGAGGGAGGATGGGAGGGAATCAAACTCCATATAGCTGGTGCAGCAGCAGCAGCCCGGGGGGGGGGGGGGCTGGTTGGGCACCCCTGGGAGCAAACCCAGGTCCCTTGAGCCCTGGTCTGACAGGAAAGAGAAAGTGAGCTTCCAGCTGGGCCTGTTTGCATCCCCCTGCCCACCCCGCCAGTGACTGGGACCTGTGCAGCTGGGGCTCCAGGGACCCACAGCCTTCCCCAGCCAGGCAGAAGCTGGGGGCACAGCAGCTCCCTGCCTGCCCTCTCCTCTGCGGGATCCCCACCTAGCCGGCACAGCCCTGCCAGCCAACAGTCCCTTGCCTGATGCCTAGCTCTCCTTCCCAGCTGCAGGGCACCAGCTGAGCAAAAGCTAGAGGCCCTGAGTTCAAGCCCCGGCACCAGCACATACAGAAGTACTGGAATGAGAAACCAAGAGGTCTTGCAGAACTTACCACAGCTGGCGCTTGCCCCTGACCCTGTGCTGAGACCCTTGGGGTCATCTGTTAAGATGCAGGTCCCCAGCCCAGCCACAGGGCTCTGCATGGTGACAGGACCACTGTGCTGGCCAGGGCACATGCACCTGCCTCCCCCTTGCCCCAGGAGAAAGATGGCGCTGGCATCCTAGCCCTGCTCCAAACACTGCAGGTTCTGCGCCTGGCCCCGCGCCTGTGGAGATGCCTGAGAGTGGACAGACGCATCTGACACACGAGCCAAGCCAGGCTGCACGACAGACTGGATGGACTGCAGGGGGGAGGGGGTGGGGCCAGGCCCCAGGCCCCAGGCCCTTTGACACTTCTGGGAAACGTACAAAGGAAACCGATATACACACATATATACACATAAGCATACACACACAGACACATATGCACGAACATAAACACATAAATGTATTACATGTGTATACATGCACATACACAGGTGTACACATGTGTGTATACACAAAGTACATGCACACGCTTGTGTGCACCTGCATGTATACATGGTATACATACCTGTTCACATGTATGCATGTGCATGTGTATATGTGTGTTGGCATGCGTGTCTGCACTCATGTACATACATGTGCACATATACACACAGAGCCTTCCCCCCATGCCCTGGAGCTCTTGGGGGCAGCCAGGCAGGGCCTAGCAGGGGGTCCTGCTGGGGTGACAGTCCGGGTCACCCCCACATCCCTGTCGCTCACAGCAGCCCTGGTTCAGAACTGCCGCAGGGGACGGAAAGCAGAGGGAGCCCTGGGGACAGGACCGGCCTCCCAGGGGACGTGGGGGGTAGCCAGGCCCGATGGGGTTGCAGCTTCACACCTGAGCTGCCCCCTCTTCCATTCATGAACCCACACCCCGCAGAGACTGAGCTGTGGGGCGCCAGGCTCCACACAGCGCTCACAGCCTCCGTGTCCTCCTCTGTCTCGTGGGAACAGTTGAGCCAGGGATTCCTCAGTGGTAGGGCACCCACCCAGCAGTGTTTGAGGCCCTGGGTTTGAACACTCCCCCTCCTCCCCCAGCACCGAAGAAGAAGAAATACAGGAACAAAACGCAGGCCTCTGCCTGGCAAGGTTGCTGCAAGGGTCAAATGTCTCAGCAGCGACTCTCCCTGTCCTGTCCAGGCGGGCACTTGGGTTGGGCGCTGGCCCCAGGCCCCAGGGGAAGGTGGCGTGGTGACAAGTGAGGCAGGGAGCACAGGCGTGGCCAGGACCGCCATCCAGATCCATCCGTCTGCTTCCTGGCTCAGAGGAGCTTGGAGACCCCTGGCCCAGCGCAGCCAGCCTGCTGCTCCACAGCTGGTCTCCCTCGCGGGCATCAGGTGACTAGCCCTGGTACTGTGTGGGTAAGCACACGGGCGTGGAGACAGAATCACCAGGCCAGAGGCCTTCTCTTCTGTGCACTCCCATCACACTTCCTTTGTCCCCACGTTCTCCTGGAGAGAACTTAACATTTGAGACTGAGCACAGAAGCTCACTCCTGTAATCCCAACTATGCGGCAGGCATATGTAAAAGATTCTGGATCTGAGGCTAGCCCTGGGCAAAAAGCAAAACTTGTCTACAAAACCACCAAAGGGCAAAGGGGGCTGGAGCATGGCTCAGATGGTCAAGTTCCAGCCTGGGAATTGTGAGATCTTAACTGCAAACCCTACTATACCACAAAAAATAAAAATTCCCCTCTGCTGTCCTGTCATAGCCAAGCTCAGGGGAGAGGGCAGTGTGGCGGGGCATCCCCAGGCCTCTCTTTGGAGGGCCCCGTTGCTGCACTGGAAACAGTGTTTCCTGGGGAATTGTGGTATCCGTGGGGCCTCCCCAGCTCCTGGATGGAGTCAGACCTGAAGCCTGCTCATCCCTCCCTGTCCCTGCAGGATGAGGACTAGAGACCCCTCAGGGTCTGCGCAAGCCCTTTGCCTGCCTGTAAGACTGTAACCATGACCATGAGGCTGGCGAGCACATGTGGGTGCTGACACCCTGGCATTGGGAATTTCTTTAAACCATCTCCCCAAAACATAGATGAGAAAACGGAAGCCCAGAAACAGCAAAGAACCTGTCCAAGGTCACACAGCAAGTAGTTGATTCAAAATCAGGCAGGCTAAGCTAGGAGAACCCATCAGGTTGTGTCTGCTCCAAATCAATATGAAATAGCAGCAAGAGCCCTAGTATGTGTGAACTTATGAATGAATCCCGTACGTTGCCTTTGTTGCCTGGGAACGGAGGCTTCAAGACCACAGAAATGGATTCTCTCCCACTTTCAGAGGCCAGAGTTCCCAAGTCAAGAGCCGGGCAGGGGGGCTCTGCTCACAGGCTGCAGGGCAGCACTGTCTTCCACCCCCTTCTGAACTCTGGAAAGAGCCGGGATCTGCCCAGCCCCCTTTACCCGCAGTCTGTTTGGCGAAGAGCCCAGCAAACGCTTGTGGGGAGTTGGGGCCTCAGGCCCAGGCAGGCCCCACCGGGGCGCTTTATTGGCAAACCAGGGCCCTTTGCCTTCCCAACCTCCGGCCTTTCTCTTGCCCCCCCCCGCCCCCGCACTCACCTGTTGACAACTACCTTGGTAAAATGTGTTGCTCTCTGTCCACCCCCAGGGTCCAGCTGATCTTTGCAAGAGGACCCCCCACCTTATCCTACTCACTCCATCATCACCTCCTCGGCATCCTCAGTTTCTACCCCAGTCCTTTGTAGGTCCCCATGGAGGAATGTGGTTGCTGCCCCAGGGGCCTTTGTGCTGGCTGCTTCTACCTTTTCCCCACCAGGAGACAGCTGGCCTCTCCTTACCCACTCAGCCTTCAGTGGGCTGTGACAGCCCTGCCCCACTGGGCACAGTCACTTTGATGTCCACTCAGGCCTGGCCCACGGATGGAGTGTGGTCAGGGCCAGTGAGTACGGGCCTTTGCCACCACCTCTGCTGGGTCATTCTCCCGACGTGATCACCGTCAACCCTCAGTGCTCACAGTGAATTGCATTGCTCGTCTCCAAGGAAGGGCTGACAGGGCACACACCTGGGCACCTGTGGCCCAGAACCATAGCCCTGTGTGCAGCACTGCAGCACAGAGGGTTTAAAGGAACAGTGAACCGCCTTCTTTCTCACTGCTGTTCTCACTCTGCGCCTTTGTCAAACATCCACTGGAGTTTTGTTATAGTGTAGCAGCCTGAACCCCCACAACATACTGTGACATATAACTCAGCCTGACAAAAGAAAGAATCGGTGTCCCATGCTACTGCAGGAATGAGTCCTGAGGGCTCACGCTAAGAGAAGCCAGCCAGCCACAAGAGATGCACGGAGTTATGGTGCTATAGAAGGTCCTAGAGCATGCAGCTCAGAGGAGAGGAAGCCTGTGGCTGGCAGGGTGGAGAGCTCTGGAGCTGGGAGTGCGGGCGCTGCTGGGCACAGGGAAGATGGCGAGCCTCACCTGTGCTTCACATGAGAGAAATGGCTCAGTGAGCACGCGGGGCAGGGCACACCGCGGGGACACCTGGGCACCCTCCCCCCCAGATTATTAGGTTAGAGACCATGCTGACTCACGCCACCCAGAGAGCCCTGTGCTCGAAGAATACAGACTGCCTCCCTACAGGACTTCCACACGCCTCGTCCACATGGACATCCACACCTGTGTTCTGCCCTTCTCCACACTGCATACTATTCCCCAGTATGGAGGCCACACCTGGCTCACCTGCTCTCTGTGAGCAGTGTTCTGGCATGGCACTGTTGTGTAATCACTGACAAGAACATTCTGTATGTGTGAAGTCAGGGAGTGAAGTCAGGGTCTCACATTCGCTAGGCAGGTACACCACCACTTGAGCTATGCCCCAGTGCTTTTGCTCTCATCGTTTTTATGCAAGGATCTCATGCCTTTGCCCAGGCTGCCCTGGTCTGCCATCCTTCTCTTTGTGCCTCCCTTGTGGCTGCGATGACATGCGTGAGCCACCGTGCCTAAACTTGTACTGTCTTCTGATGAACACATGGCCATACTTCTCTCTGGCATTGCTCAGGTGCAAGGTTATCGTCAGCTCAGGAGATGTTGCCAGACACATCCTAAAATGTGTCCCATCACCACACTTGGGCAGGCCTCCCTCCCTCCTTCCCTCTTTTCTTAGTCCATTTCTCTTGCTGCTGTGTCATATCCCATACAGAGACATCTCTTTTTATTTATTTCTCCCCCTTGTGATGGATATTCATGTCCTAATTTTGTATAATTACTGGGCACAGTGGCTCATGCCTGTAATCCTAGCTACTCGGGATGCTGAGATATGCAGATCCAGGTTCAAAGCCAGCAGGGCGGGAAAGTCTGTGAGGCTCTTATCTCCAATGAACCACCAGAAAACCAGAAGTGGCGCTGTGGCTCAAAGTGGTAGAGCACTAGCCTTGTGCTAAAGAGTTCAGGGACAGCACTCAGGCTGAGTTCAAGCCCCATGACCATCAAACAACAACAACAATAATAATAAATAATATTACAAACAGTGCTGCAGTGGATACTTGTGTTATTGTGTCCTTAAGCAAGTACATAGAATTTGCACGTGTTCTTGGGGAAGTATACAAGAATTGCTTACAGTGAAGACTTGGTTTAGTCCATCCGTTTTGTGTTACTGTAACCAAGTTCTACAGACTGGTTAATTTATTATGAACAGAAATTCAGTGCTAGCAGCTGAGAAGTCCAAGATCAAGGGCTGCCTCTGGCAAGGGTCTTTTTGCTGTGCAGTATCTTGGCAGAAAGCATGGCAAACGAGAGAGAAAAGAAGGGAGCGACTCTTGCAATAATGGTGTTCATTCAGTCCCCCCTCATGGCCAGATGGCCTCCTGTTAGGCATTACCTCCCTTCCCTTCCTCCTCTTAAGACTTGGCAGGCTGTGTAGCCCAGGCTGGTCTTGAGATCCTGCCTCTCTGCTGAGTGGCTGGGACTACAGACCTGAACCATGCCCCCCAGCCCCACACTTGGTTTGAGCCTTCCATGTTCACCCTCTGGTGGCTCTTCTAGTGCCCACTGCAGAGGTGATGGTAGTTGGGGTCACAGGCTGGGGATAGGCGGCCTGGTGGGGTCTCACCCCACTTTGCCTGAAGGACCAGGTGTGCTTGCTGAGCCCAGTAAAGCCCAGTGGAGACGCGTGAGGTGGGCTTGTGTGGGAATGGTGGTCCCGGCGGCAGCACAGCACCAGCAGGGGGTGTTAAGGCCCACCCCACCCCACCCTGGTGTCATGAGACCCCTGGTGTGGCCCCCGTACCCCACCCGCCTGCCTGCCAGAACTCAGGTGTGGGAGGCGCTCAGGGGAAAGGAGGTGCAGCCTCGGCCCTCCACCCCCCCCCCCCCCGCTCGGTCCACTCACCCACCCCGACGTCCGCACCCTGCGACCCCCTCCGTCCCGCGGCCCCGCCCTGCAGCCCCGCGCCTCCCCCAGCACCCTGCCCCCCCCTGTCCCGCAGCCTCACGTCCCCCCTCCTGCGCCCGGCAACCCCGCCACACCCCCCACCCCGTCCTGCAGCCCCGCAGGACCCCCTCCCCCGCTCCTCACCCCTCCACCACCGCCCCGCGCCCCTCCCTCCCCCGTCCCGCATCTCTGCAGCCCCGCGCTCCTCTTTCGCTTTCTGTTTCCCGGAAAGCCCAGGCCTTCCCCGCACCCGGTCCCTCACTCCCTCGGCCTGTGGCGCCCGGCGCCCCGGGGACCGGGGCCAGTGTCCGCGGGGCCGCCCGGAGGCCGCCTCTCCACCCGGCGTCCGGGTGCAGGTGACTCAGTCCCGCGTCCCGGCCCGCAGTGAACGGCTGGAGACCCCGGTGCCCGGAGGGCCGGCGGCCCGAGCGAGGCTGCTGCGGGCGCCGAAGGTGGCAGGTGCGCAGTGCGCCCGCCCCCCGCCCGCAGCCCGGTCCCAAGGCCGCCGCGCCCCCTCCAGGGAGCGGGCGGAGCATCGGGCGGGCGTGGCCTCGCGTCGTGGGCGTGGCCGAGGCCGAGTGGGCGTGGCCGAGGCCGGTGGGTCCCGCGCGCTCAGCGTCTCAGTGTCTCGGGAGTGTACGCGCCGGGGCAAGGGCGAGCCTAGTGCTGGGGGCGCCGGGGGTGTGGGGCTCGTTTTCTGAGATCCACACTATAGTTTATCTCTCAGGTCGCGCGCTCGCCCTGGTGTTTAGTGGTAAAATGGCCCCGTGTGAGTGATCTGATGTGGCCATGCTAACTCCTGACTACCAGCAGTCTTGTGGGCTCTGGCGCATCTTCTCATCTGTTTGCAGGCGGCTCTGTTGCGGGGCACAAAGTAGCAAAGCCCACGCTGGGGATGGCAGGGACGTGGAGTCACCTGTGGTGGCCTTCCCCTGGTCAGTGGATGCTGGGGAGGGCGTGCTGCGGGGCCTCTAGGGGCCTGATCTGAGTGCATACCAGGTGACACAGCCCAGCTCACCCGCTGGGGTCCACCGCCCTGCCCTGCAGCAGACACACTCTGCTCCACCACCACCCCAGGGTCTCACTATGGAACCCAAGCTGGCTTGGAACTTGATATCCTCTGGCCTCAGTCTCCTGCATAGCTGGTATTACAGAAGAGCATCCCCACACCCAGCCAGCGTGTCCTCTGGGCTTTGCTGGGTCGACAGCAGGTGTGGATTGGATCCACAGGTGCTGGTGGACCTTCAGCTCTGCCTTTCTAGGGAGTGCCTGGTGACAAGCTGCCAGTCTGAGGGCCACACTGGGAATGGCTACGTCTGAATTTGCCCGAGGCTGTGGCTCATGTGTACATCCCTGTTTGTACAGACTGTAGAACTATGCGTGGATCAGTGGATACTTTTCTGTGTGTCAATTTTGCCTCAGTCAAAAAGGTTACATATGCGTGCCCATAGGTTTTGGGATGCTACATGGATGGGGAGTTTAATGACCCAAAGTAATACTAAACCACCCAGCCTAAGAAGACCTAAGGTGCTACCCTGGCCGTTCCCCCACAGACACTCCGGTGCTGGGGTCCCACACACCCAGGCGCTGGACCTCTGTGGAAATGCACGTGGGCTCTGGCCCTGGCCAGGACACAGAGCCACCTGTGCTTTGTCACTGGCTCATGGGAGGCAGGGGCAGAAGTTGCTTAGAGATTTCTGGCAGTGGGGTGTCTCAGTGACACTAGCCTCATAGGGGGCCCAGACCCTCTGGCTGCTCCTTTCCCTTGCCATAGGGGCCCCTGGGACCTCTGGCCAAGGCTCCCTCCGGCAGTTGCTTGCTGCCCTGATGCCCCTTCCCACGGGCCACCTGCCAGTGCTGGAGAGTGAATTTGAGGGTGAGCCTAGCTTCCACCCAGCTCCCCTCTTCTGGGTTCCTCCCACCTGGCTGTGTCCAGGTGGGCAGTGGGGTCTCCATGCAAGAGGCTGCCCTACCCCGGCCCCAAGGAGCCCAGGCAGAGCCCAGCAACCCATGGTCCCACCCCAACCACAGAGCAGGCCATGCTGTTCCTGCGGCTTCCCAGAATTCCCATGCTGGGAATGGGAGCCTGTTTTTGTGAATGGGGAAAATGAGGTCAAGGGATTATATGACAGGCCAGAGACTGGCCCCTGGCCCTGTGCCAAGGCTGCTGTGGGTCCATTGTGGTTCTTTGTCAGGAGCAAGCGCCTGGCTCACGGATGGGATAGAAGAAGGGGCAGGCACAGCAAGATCAGGAAACCCACCACCACCTCGCTGCTGCACGTTTGTGCCCAGCAAGCCTCACTGGCACCCTGCCAGAGGGTTTCAGTTTGTATTTTACTCCCGGCAGACATGCTGGAAGTAAGGCCACTTGACAAGCCACCAGGGCCAGTGTGGACCGGGAAACTCCAGCCTGGAACCAGAGCTCACGCTGGAGATGACACAGAGGGGCCACTCTGTGAAGATCAGCACAGGCAGCGCGCCTCTCTGCAGGACATGAGAGGCTGGTGCGGATCTATTAAATGATCACGGGGGGGGGGGGGGCGTCTAAACTCTCAAGGAAGCCCTGTGTGAACTAAAATGTATGACAGTCGGAGGGAAGCATGTCCCAGGAGCAGGAACGCTATATGCAAAGGCCCCGAGGTGACCTCTGGCATCCTGAAGGAAAAGAAAGGCCTGTATGGTTGGAGCTCTGGGAATTGTGGAGTGGGGAGCAGGGCTAGAGAGTGGACAGAGGGCAGCAAGCCTCCATTCCTCTGTGTGTGTGCACACGTATGTGTGTAACACACTTGCTTGGAACATGAAGGGTTGTGCCCAAGCCACGCAGCTGTTCCGTGGCGCAGCCCCATGGGCTGGTGGGCCCGTGGTCCTCAAGTCCGCAGCAGCATCACCTGGAGAGTGCCTGGGGCTCCAGGAACCCGGGAGGGCCTGGACCATGCATTCCTGCAGGCCTCACTGCCCTGACACCCTCGGAGAAGGGCTGTTCTTAGCGCCCCTGTACCTGCCCTCAGCCTCAGCCCTATGAAACCTACTCAGAGAGGTGGTCAGGGGTCAGACTTAGTGTGACCTTCAGAGGGCCCAGGAACGGGGCTCCCTCCACCCTGGCCTTCTCTGCCCCTCGGGGGTCCAGAGAAGGAGAGACTATTGCCAAGGAGCTCCTGGGGAGTCCAAGCCCCGGTACCAGCCCCCTCCAGCTTCAAGGTGGGCCAGCTAGAGCTTTATGTATTAACTTACCAAGCATTTACAACTTGGGGAGCAGCTCAGTGGTAAGGGTAGGTTTTCTCTGGGAGTCTGGGGGCGCTGGTCCTGGGGGATGCTTTGACTCCCGCCATCTGACCTCCAGTGTAAGGACTCACTTCCTGTTTTGAGTCCTGGGGTTGTCAGCGCCTGTGTATGCACATGGGTGGGCATGTGCACGTGTGTCTGTGGACAATCCATCCTCACTCATGTGGCATGCACGTGCACACACACATGCTTCGCTTTTACATCTGCTGCCCCACAGAAGCCCTGGTTCCTGTAAGCCGCCGGCTGCTTCCTTCTCCGGCCCTGGCTGCAGCTGTGGAGAGCTAGGACCGACAGGGCGCATCTGCCCCAGCATCCTCGGCACTCGGCCGCAACGGCCCGGGGGAGCTGGCCCCAGGGAGAGTCCCTGCCCGACCTGGCCCCTGCCTGGTCCCTGAGGACCTCAAGGGTTTGCTGGCTAGGACTCGGGAAGGAGCCAGCCCTGAGCACCCGGCTAGGCAGCCAGGAACCGGCAGCTTTCAACCTCAGGCCCAAGCTCCTGGAGTTCTGTGTCAGGTCTGGCTGTTCACCCCATCCATCAAATCAGAGACATGGTGAAGGGCAGAGAAGGGAAGTTTATGACGTGACTGCCCCAGGAAAACAGCACTTCAGCCCATCTTCAGGGTGCAGACAGGAGAGATTTTATAGATGATGAACTGGGGCGGGGGGTGGGCACAGGGTGTGCACAGTAATTAGACAGTCTCAGTTACTCAGGAGAACGCCAAAAAGGTTGTGGGCCCTTGGGCCAGGAGGGTGGGCTTCCCTGAGTGTTTTGGACTGTTCTCTTGCTTTCAGGTGGTCTCACCTTTTGCTACAGTAGCAATGACTAGAAGACAACATTGTCCAGCTGAGGGCAGTTGGCCTTGTGTCCTAAGATTTTACAAGGAAATCCTGTCCTTCCTTGGACCAAGGTGATTGCAAAGTGACTGCAGGAAGGAGAGGCGCAAAGGACACAGGTGCAAAGCAGGCACTGAGCGCCCAGTGTTTCTCCTGCTTCTGATCCATTCCTGGGCCCTGCAGAAGTGGCTGTGAGCACCTTGTCCAGGCCTGGGCCCAAAGGCAGAGAAGGAAGCCTGGGAGGAGCAGGGCAGGGGCGGCATGGGGCACACTGTCAGGCTTGGGAAAAATGAGAGTTCTCCTCCCCTTCCTCACAGCCTTCCCTGAGCACTGTGTCCTTGCTGTCCCCTTGGAGGAACCCTGGTCAGCCCAGGAAAACATTGCTGGTGTCCAGGAGCAACATGAGCAGCGGTCCTTCATGAATGGCTACATGGCTGCTCTTGCAAATGAGGCAGTTGAGTCTAGAACTTGCGTGCCACCCATGCCATGCTGGGAGGTTGTCAGGCTGGGGTTCCACCCACGCAGACACTGGCTTTTGTGCAGCCACCCTCTCCTGAGGCACCCCTCGGTTTGAGGGAGGACCAAAGGCCTTGTAGAGGGAGAAACAGGGAAGCAGGGGTGGGACAGGGCATGGAGCGCATGAGCATGACACCAGAATGGCAGGTCCGAGAGGCAGGAATGCTGGGCCCAGTCCCGGATGGATGGCTGCCCTTGCTCCAGCTCTCCTTGTCAGCACCCCAGGCTCCAAACCCTCACTTCATCCCGTGTTCCCCTCCTGGGATCAGTGGAGCGAGGGACTGAAGCCAGCTGCTCCATGCCTGCGCTGTCCCAGTGCCCCGTGTGCCGCCTTTCTGGGCTTCCCAAACCTGCCCTTACCCATGGCCGGGGGCACCTATGGAGAAGGAGGACCCCCATCACCCCCCCCCTGCCTGCTCTGGTGGATTGGGGAGAAAATCCAGTCTTTCTACCTCCGCTGGCTACATCACACCCCAAGCTCACAGCAGCCCCGTCTGCAAGTTCTGCAAGCTAGGGCTGGCAGCACCCAACCAGCCCCTTTGCAGCCGGGCCTCTGCCCGCACAGCTGAAGGACAGCCAGAGCTCAGGCTCAGATCGTGCAGGAGCCCCCTCCCAGGCTGCAGCCGGGCCCCCCGGACGTCCCTGCTCCAGCAGTGTTCGGAAAGGCAGAGTCTCAAGTCCTTGTAAAGCCCGCCGCCTCGGGCAGGCTGCTGCTCACTGACCTGGGCAGGACAGTCACATGTCCCCAAGCCTCCGTCCGGGTCATTGGGCCACCAACCCTCCCAGCCCTTGGGCTGGTCAGCTTTGGAGAAACTGCTTTGGGTCTGTTTCGCCTATGCACCTCTCTCCTGGTTGAACCCCGTCCCAAAGCCATCCGTACAACTCCATCCATCCTGCCCTGCCTGCATTTTGAGGTCTCTAGCACCTCCTTCCCCATTAAATTTTCAACCACAGGCTCTGCCAGAGCCCATCAAAGCTCTAAGAGAGCTTTATGAGCCGGCAGAGGGATGCTAGGCTCCGCTTTCTGGAAGTTTCACTTTCCCAGAACTAGGCTCATTAGGAGAAAAGGGGTCTGTTGCAAGTTACAGGCTTTGATTCTGGTTTCTTGTTTATGTCCCACGAGACTTTTCACATACACAAGGTCACCTGAGGGGGGGGGCGGTCAGCTGACTCTTGCCCTGAGCCCATCCCAGGTGTGACACAGGTGTACCCGGGTTGCTGCCGCAGAGGCTCCCCCATGGCAGATCCTTTTTCTCACCTGTGCTAATGGGAGGACTGAAGCTTGGGAGGGAGGCAGGTCCCCCTGCCTTGTGGCCTTGGGGCAGATTACTTTCCTGAGGCCTAGCTTCTATTTGGGGTTAGTAATCCCTGAGTACTTGTTGTTGTTGTTGTTGTCTCGGTTGGAAGCCTTCCTGAAGTGTTAGTCAGCTTCCCATCATTTTAACAAACACACAAGATAACCGGCTCACAAAGAGCAAAGGTTGGTTTCAGTTTGTGGGCTTGGGGCTTTCGGTGCACGGTCAGGGGACAAATGCAGGTCAGCAAATGCCGTTGCTGGTGTGTATATGGAGGAGGATGGGGACAAGTTCAACATCACCCAGGGTACCTGGGACGGCCACCACCAGCGGGGTTATCTGGGCCCAAAAGCTGGCCTGGCTGAGGCTCCCAGGATGTCTTTGTCCTGCCCGCAGGGAGGGAAGGGGTGCTTGCTTCCAGGTGTGGGTCTTGGGATGGGCTCCCTGCAGGTCATGATACCCAGCAGGTACTCCATGACAGAGCAATGGAGAGAGCCTGGGCTAAGTAGGTCAGGGCTGGCAGCAGCACACTGGCCAACCAGAGGCATCTCCGGTCAAGGGATCACAGAGTCTGGGGTTCAAAGGAGGATGAGGCTACCAGGCACCGGGGGCTCACACCTGTAATCCTAGCTACCCAGGAGACTGAGATCTGGAAGATCAAAGTTCCAGGCCAGTCCAGGTAGAAAAAGTTTGCTAGACTCCATCTAAAAAATAATATACCAACACTTGGACTGGAGGCATGGCTTAAGTGGTAGAACGCCAGCCTAGCAAGTATGAGGCCCTGTGTTCACACTCCAGGACTGAAAAACAATAAAAGCCGCCCTCTGGCTGATAGCTTGGGGCTGTGGGGGGCTGTGCGTAGGACGTCTGCTGTGAAGTGGGATGGGGGCCATGGGCGTGGCTCAAAGAGTGGAATATAGGATTCAGTCACCAGTCCCCCCCCCAAAAAAAAAAGACTAGTCCTGACTTTAAGGATTCCCTGGTTTCCGTGGATTTGTGGATTTGGTTGGTTAGGGACAAACAATTTTTGTCAGTTGTGGGTGTTGAACTCAGAGTCTGGGCACTCTCTCTGAGCTTCTCTGCTCAAGGCTACTGCTCTACCTCTTTGAGCCTCAGCTCCACTTTCATTTTTCTGGTGGTTAATAGGAGATAAGAGTCTCACAGACTTTCTTGCCTGGCCTGGCTTTGAACTGCAATCCGCAGATCCCAGCCTCCTGAGTAGCTAGGATTACAGTAGAGAACCACAAACACCCAGTCTGATAACAAATTTTAAGGAGAAATTTCCTGGAATTTCATCTGAAAGATTTATCTCTAAATAGTCAATATATTTTTTTCTTTTTTCCAGTGCTGGAAGTTGAACTTGCGGCCTGGGCACTGTCCCTGAGCCTCTTTGTATACAAGGCCAGCGCTTTACCATTTGAGCCACAGTGCCACTTGTGGCTTTTTCTAAGCAGTTTATTGGAGATAAGAGTCTCCCGGGAACTTTCTTGTCTGGGCTGGCTTCAAACTGTGATCCTCAGATCCTGAGTAGCTGGGATTATAGGCGTGAGCTGCCAGTGCCCAGCACACCAGACTTTTAAAAGTCATATTTGTAAACAACAATTGGCAATGACTTTTAATTGCCCTCTACAGGATGTTGGCTAGATATAGATAGAGACAACTGTAGTCTTATACTGTCCTTCACGACAATGAGGGGATTAATTGGTGTGGAAGATGTTATTAAGTGAAAACAATACATAAACAGCTTATTTATCAAAATGTGTATAGTTCATTTTATTTATTTACTTTTACCAGTCCTGGGTCTTGAACTCAAGGCCTGGGCACTGTCCCTGAGCTGCTGCTGCTGCTGCTTTTTTTTACCTTTTTTTTTTTTTTTTTTTTTTTGGCCAGTCCTGGGGCTTGGACTCAGGGCTTGAGCACTGTCCCTGGCTTCTTTTTTGCTCAAGGTTAGCACTCTGCCACTTGAGCCACAGCGCCACCTCTGGCCGTTTTCTGTATATGTGGTGCTGGGGAATTGAACCCAGGGCCTCATATACACGAGGCAAGCACTCTTGCCACTAGGCCATATCCCCAGCCCCTTTTTTTAACTTTTAAAAGATTATTTTATTAAGTCATTGCACTTGGTCATTTTGTTGCTATAGCAAAACAAGGCCATTAAATTATAATACTTCTCATTTCTTATTTGAACTGACTGTCTCATTCTGCTCAGACATTTCAAGATTAAATGCAAGCATAAAATGTTTGTTACGAAACAGCAAAGCACTTGAATTTTTTTTTCTGGGATCACAGTAAGAAGCATAAAAGACTTCTATTACAAAAGGCTCATTCTCTCTTTGCATTTAAAACCTTTTCTATAAAGTTTCAGTAACAGCTTGATATGACAGAAGCTTAGTGGTCACAAGCTGCACACACACACACACACACACACACACAGGACAAAAAACAGAAATACATTGAGGAAATTGGTGTATTGTGTGATTCAGAGAAGAGCAAACCTGAATTACACATCCAGTAAGTTTGGCAGGACAGATTCCGTGCTCATCACCTTCAGTCTGTTACTTTTATTCACATGTAGGAAAAGAAAACATCTTCTTTTCAATCTTTAAGTAAAAGCCATAATAATTACATCGTTTTCTGATATGAACTTCAGGGATAGTAATTAGCAGAAGATCAAAATCAAGAGAAAATACGAATGACCATATGAAAGAAATTATTCTGTTTCCTTTACACTCAAGCTTACTTGGTTTTCTTTTCTTTTCCTTCTTTTTTTTTTTTTTTTCAGGCAGGAGAGAAAGTTTATTACCAAACTGCTGGCCTGTGGCTGAGATGATCCATGGCTGGAGAGAAGGGAGAGAGAGCGTTACTTGGTTTTCTTTACTACTGTGTTGAGGTCAGAAGAATGGATAGAGAACTCCCATGACTTTTCTATTCTTCTTTCAGCATTCATGAGAATCCTGCTGTTATGGACCTCCTCATCACGTTGCACTGGCTGACCTGATACCCCTCCCCCCCATCCCAGCCTCTCAAGTGCTGCCACCACCCACAGCTCACAACCAGCCTGGGGTCTGCCGGAACCTTTCTTGTCCCCATTCTTAGAAAAAACTGGAGTATGGTTTCTAGATGGAATGTTTACAGCTTCAAAGAACCTCAGGGACAGCACCCAGGCTCTGACTGAGTTCAAGCCTCAGGACCAGCACCAAAAACAAACAAACAAAAACCCAACAACCAGAAATTTTGTGAAAATGAAATTTTGTCATGTGTTTTCAGTTAAAGGAGAACTGGAATGGAAATGCTAGTACAGGAATATTAATGTTTAATTCATAATTTTGGGTGTGTACGTGGTGGCCATTTGAGGTCTTTGGGCTCTTGTAATGAGGTCACCACTGAACAAAGTTGCTCCCTCCTGTTTCATCTTTAAATCGCTACTCAAATAAATTTATTTCTCATTAAATAAATTAGATTTTCTTAATGTCAGTCTCTGAGCTTCTTTTGCTCAAGGCTGGCACTCTACCACTTGAGCCACAACGCCACTTCTGGCTTTTTTCTGTTTATGTGGTACTGAAGAATTTAACCCAGGGCTTCATGCATGCTAGGCAAGCAGCCTACCACTAAGCCACATTCCCTGCCCCAAAATGTTTAATACCTGTAACTTAACACTCTCAAAAGTTAACAGCACCATATACATAGAAAAAGTCGGAAGTGGTGCTGTAGCTCAAGGGGTAGAGTGCTAGACTTGAGAAAAAGCCAGGGACAGCGCTCAGGCCCTGAGTTCAAGCCCCAGAACTGGCAAAAAAAAAGTTAACAGTAGTGATCTCTTGTTTCTCTTTACATTTGTTTGTTCTAAATTTGTTCTATTTTCAATTGCCTACAACTAATGTGCATTTCTCTCACAAAAATATGGTAATTTATTAACTTTAAAATTATTTGATAACTGGGTGCCTTGGCTCACGCCCGTAATCCTAACCACTCGGGAGGGTGAGATCTGAGGATTGCTGGTTAAAGACAGCGAGGGCAGGAAATATTTGATGGTAACATACAAATAGCAAAAACTGTGAGTGCAGTCCCATCCCCTTTCCCTTCTAAGTTCGTTTTAAAATTATTTTGCAAATTGACAGATGATTGTGTATATTTATGTGAAGTGTGTGTGTATGTGTGTGTGTGTGCCAGTCCTGGGGCTTGAACTCAGGGCCTGGGTGCTGCTCCTTAGCTTTTTCGCTCAGGGCTGGTGCTCTGCCTCTTGAAGCCACAGCTCCACTTCCCAGGGTGACACGTGACACAGGGATGCTTTCTGTCATCAAGCGAGCAGTTGGCATACCCATCACTTACATTTACCATTTCCTGATTGAGTTCACTTCACTTTTCACGAACACATATTAACTTGAAAATACTGAAGCATGCAAGGCCGTGTAAAGATAAGGCGTCCTCGGACGACTGGCACGCTCCAAGCCGGGGGGTCGTTGACAGCCCGGGCTTTGGCTGCCGGCCTCCACTTAGCCCGCTGGAGTTTCATCCAGCCGTTGCTACTTCGGGGGCGGGTCTTTACTTGGCGTACGCATGCGCACTGCCGGCGGCTGGAGAGGGCTGTGTGGCCCAGCGGTCCCGCCTCCCGGCGCTGGTAATTGGCCGGTATCTTCCAGCGCGTTCCTGATTGGTGGCTGCGGACCAGGCCTCGCTGCCTACCAAAGTTGGCGGGAAGGCGGCTGCGGCGCAGAATGGCGGCGACCGAGGGCTCGCTGTGCGCCGGCGGCCCCGCCACCGTGCGGTTGCCGCGGTCGCCGCCGCTCAAGGTGCTGGCCGAGCAGCTGCGGCGCTACGCGGAGGGCGGCCCGGGCGCCTGGCGGCTGTCGCGGGCGGCCGCGGGCCGCGCGCCGCTGGAGCTGGAGGCCGTGTGGATGCAGGGCACCGTGGTGGCGGCGGCCGGCGGCGAGGCGCGGCTGCGGGACCCGACCGGGCCCTTCTCGGTGCGCGGCCTGGAGCGGGTGCCGCGCGGGCGGCCCTGCCTCGTCCCAGGTAACCGGGCCGACCTCGGGCCTCCTCCCCGGGGGCCTGGCCGGCAGCGCCCCCCGCCCGGGCCCCCCAAGTCCCGCCCGCTGGGCTTCCGTGACCCCCCCACTGGGAAATACTATCCTGACCCCGGGGGGGCCTCCCGGCACTGGGCTAAGCTGAGCGCATTGGCCTTTGCCTCGGTGCTCAGGCTGGGCCTGTGCTGAGAGGCCTAGGGCCTGGGGCTTGTGGAGGCCAGGAGCTGAGAAAGTGTGCGCCTGGGGTGGGGGGCGGGCGGGCCCCCGGAGCCCCCTTTGAGCTCTGCTGTGGCTCTGGCAACTTAGCTTCAGAGTCTGTTTCCAGTAGGTGCCCTGACAACCAGTTTGTTGTGCCAGGCATTGGATACCCACTAATTCCTGGGGTGTCCACTGATCCTGCGCAGTGCAGTTGAGCAGACCCCGTGTCCTCTGCTGTCTGACAAGGCTGGTCCAGGAGATGCCTGGGAACCAGCTCTCCCCTCCCACCCTTGTGTGGGATGGGGACCTTTTGGAGTCTAACTAGAGGAGGGACCCTTGGTCTAGCCTGCACTGATTTGGACTCAAAGGCAGGTTGAATTTCTGGCCCACACCTTCCCCACTGGGCTGTCAGAACGTTTAGACTTTCTAGATTGGTCCTCTCAGCAAAAAGACCCAAAGCCTGCTATGTGGCTACTGCTGTGTTCACAGTAGGGAGAGCGCGACCTGATGGTGGCAGCCCTGCCCTTAGTGAGGCCTCAACTGATTGTGACTCTTGCTGTCTATGATACCTTCAGGGTCCTGGCCCACTCCCCACTCCCTGGCCTTAACTCTAGCCCAGAACTGATGAACTTCAGGTCCATACTTCTTTTCACTCCGCCTGCCAACTAGAAATGGGTTTGAAATTGTTAAGTGGCTAAAAAAAAAAAATCATCACAACGTGAAAAAAGTATACATACTTAACAAGTTAATATCCACAGTCAGATGCCACTGGCTAACATCTGCAATACTACTCAGGAGGCTGAGACCTCAAGATCTCAGAAGCCAGCCTGGGTAGAAAAGTCTTCAGGGTTCTGTCTGCAGTGAACCAGCAAAAAGCCGAGATGGAGTGTGTCTTATGTGGTAGAGTGCTAGCCGTGAGTAGAAAGCCATGTGAGTACAGGGCCTTGAGTTTAAATTCAAGTACCTAAAAAAAGTCAGTATCCACAAATGCAGTTTTAATGAAACACGCTTGTAGTTTGCATAAGATGTAAGGCTGCTGTCCCACTCTTCCTACAGAGGTGAGCTATGACATAGCCCATAGGCCACAAAGACTAAAATATTAGCTATCTGACCCTTTACAAAGAAATCCCTGCTCATAGGCAATGCAGCTTGGTGTCTCAGCCTCCAGGAAAAGCCTCTTCCCCCACTTTCCTTCCTGGGGCTTGAACTGAGGGCCTGGGCCCTGTCCCTGAGCCTCTTTATGCTTAAGGCTAGCACTTGAGCCCCAGTACCACTTCTGGCTTTTTCAGAGTAGTTTATTGGAGACAGACTTTCCTGTCTGGGCTGGGTTCAAACTATGCTTCTCAGATCTCAGCCTCCTGAGTAGCTAGGATTATAGGCATGAGCCATCAGCGCCCCGCCAGACCAAGCCTCTTGAAGGCAGTCTTGGGCAGTCGAGTCAGGGGTTGACTCTGGTGAGGGTCATGTGGGAAAAGAGAAGGGAAGATGTTGGTGAGGGCATAGAGTCATGACCAGGTTCACCAGGGTGTCCCGTGTCTTGCCTTGCCCTGCATGCCAGGTGTGCACCTCCTAGCTGGTCCAGTAGCCTCACCTGGGCTTTAGCCCTTCTGTTTCTGGGGCTTCTGTCTCCATTGACTGAGGACCCCTGGGGTACCACTGGTGTCTTTGCATAACTTTTACCACCGAAGGACCCAAGTTGAATGTGGGCATGGATGCTGAGAGCTGATGGTCTTGCCAGGGTGAACTCAGGGCTCGGCAGCCAGAGCCTGGGTTTACGCTCAGACTCAGCCATGACCTGGAAACAGGGCGTGCAGTGGGCTGGCCGTCTGCCTGTCCTTCCTGCTGTTTGGGGAATCTTTTTTTTTTTTTTTTAACACAATTGCATTTTGTGTGGTTTGTGACTAGCCAAGCTGTGCTTTCAAGGAGAGTCACTTCCCCCAGGGAATGGAAGAGAGTCGTCGTGGTTAATAAATTCTGTGTCATTAGATCATCCTCTTGTCAGCCTGCCCTTTCCTTGACTGCATGTGTGTGCCCAGCGCTGGCCGGGACAGAGCCGGAGGTGTCAGGAATTAGTGCTGGGTACTTCACAGTGGGGCAGTGTGTATGTGTGTGCCTTGGGGGGGTGGGGGGGGTTCTGCCCAGCTTTTTTGGCAACCTGGACAGCTTTTCCACTGTCAGAAAATGGCTTTGCAGAAAGAGGACCCTTCTGCACAGAAAGCCACCACCGTCTGACAGTGAGCAAGGAACAAGAATTAGAGGAAAGCTTGGCATTTTTCTGTCCCTGTCTTGGGCAGTGTGTCTGATTAGAACTCGCTGCCACAGGAGACTTGGTGCATGAGGATTTTGTTTTAACATTCAAAACAGGACCTGAGGAGCAAGCAGATGATGCTCTCCAGTTAAACATGAATGTCATCATTAATATGTGTGTCATTTGGGTCTGCTAGGCATACGCTCTGTGCCCTCCCTCCTAGCTGCCCTAGGGCCCCAATGGTTTTCTGTGCCATTTCCCTGTCTGTGAGGCTTTGCTGCTTGCAGCCAGGGATCCACGGGGCCCTGGGGGGGAGCCTCACCCCATTCCTCTCTGCTGTCTTCCTAGGAAAGTACGTAATGGTGATGGGAGTGGTCCAGGCCTGCAGCCCTGAGCCCATCCTCCAGGCCGTGAAGATGACGGACCTGTCTGATAACCCAGTGCACCAGAGCATGTGGGAGCTGGAGGTAGAGGACTTCCACAGCAACCTGCCCTAGTTCCCACAGTGCGGCCCCCAGTGCGCAGTCTCAGTGCCATGTGCACCTCCCGGCCAGCATTTGGGGTCCAGTTCTCAAAGGGTTCTGGGAGAAGAAGAGATATTGGATGGGGGCCCGCCACAGTTCCTCATGCTGGTGGACTCCAGCTCCCACTGCCTCCTGCCTTCATGAAGCATCTTCTGAAGAAAAGCACAGGCCCAGCTTTTCCCAGGGATGGCGCTTCTCCATTACCACCGCGCCATCACTGCTGTGCCCACAGTGACCAGGCACGGACAGCAAGGGAAACAAGGACTGATGTTAGGACTCGGGGTCTCCCTACCTCTCTGAGACAAGGGCACAGATTCAGCTCTCCTCTGCTTGGATACCACCAAGATTCCAGCCGCTTCCTTCACTCCAGAAAGCGCCAGTGGTGACCATGGATTCCAGCCAGGATCTAAGCTGCTGCACAGCCCGGCCCAGCCTCTGTTGCACCCATGGGGAGCTGGCACCACTCTACCTCACCCTCCTTACTGTGATTGTGGGGATGCTGTCTCTGCTGTCTCCAGACAGCAAACACTGGGGGGGAACACATGTATCCTCTAATCCAGCTGTGTTTAGCCTGAATTATCTATATTCTACCACTGACAAATGTGTATCCGGTGTCTGCTTTTGAAAACAGTCGATTTGTTTTTCAAGCAGGTTTGGGTTGGCAGGAAGGAGAGATCCCACACTATGTCCTATTGCTGAAGTCTTGGCTGCTTGTTGTGAGTTTCCCTGGGGAGCCCCGGCTGGCCTCAGTCTCGTCCTCCTGCCTCCTCCTGAGGGCAGCCATTGTTACTAACGCTTTGTGGTATGGCGCGTTGTTTCCATTGGGGAGCAGTCGCTTACAGCAAATGTTCCGTTGGTGCCCTTAGGGGCTGAGCCTCTTTCCTGCAAGGGCCACATGGATGTTATGACATCATGGGCGCGCCATGTTGTTCACAGTACTGGCAGCCACCAGAATTGTTGCATTTATTGAATAATCTGTCAGGTCTTCACTGGTTCCCACGTTCTATGCTCCTCACCACTGCGCCAACTGCAGTCAGTAGTTGACATCAGGGTGCACCGTCTGGCCTACATTCCAGGTGGGGCCTCTGCCAAATGTAAGACGGCAGGCGCCCCACCCTTATAGCGCCCTCGGGACTTGCACTGCCTAGGGAATCTTCGAGGCCCTCCCTGACCTCCTGCTCCACGTCGGTTCTGTGGTTCTGCCTCTCCCAGGCCGTCAGCTTTGGGCCCACCTATTGAGGGACACCTTATCAGATGCCAGTCTGCGGGTCGCTTGGTGCGGCTGTGGTTGGTCTAGTATGAAGCCCCCAGCCTGGCACCACCGCCACCCCAGCAGCAAGAGACACATGCTCTCAAACCACAGCAGCTGTTTTTAAAGGTAGAACAAATGGGAAGCAGTTGTTTTCACTGTGGATCTGGGTTTTGCTGCACAAAGTTTGTTGTGAGCTGGTTTTGGAGTTGTGTTTTGTTTTGGGGGCCTGGGCACTGTTCTTGAGCTTGGCTTTTTTTTTTTTTTTTGTGGTTAATTAGAAGAGGGCTGGGAATATGGCCTAATGGCAAGAGTCCTTGCCTCGTATACATGAAGCCCTGGGTTCGATTCCCCAATACCACAAGTGGCAGAGTACTAGCCTTGAGCAAAAAGAAGCCAGGGACAGTGCTCAGGCCCTGAGTCCAAGCTCCAGGACTGGCCAAAAAAACAAAACAAAACAAAAAATTAGAGAGAAGAATCTCATGTATGTTTCTGCCTCTGTTTCACACCAGGACCCTCAGATCTCAGCCTCCTGAGTAGCTGGGATGACAGATGGGAGCCGGCAGCGCCCGTGTGAGCTGGTTTTCTGTCCACCATATGGTTTCCAGGATGGCTAGGCTTCAGTGGGAGCTTTTCAGACCTGTAGATATGCATTTGAGCCTCTCATCCATTGCTTGGAGCTGGTCACCTAACCTCCTTGTTCTTATCAATAAAATGCAAATCATACCCAGCTGATAGCAACTGATAGGAGGAATAAAGATAGCATAGAGCATTTTTACACTGTGCCTGGTATATGATAGGCATCAAATTATGGCTGCTGGGAGGACTAGACAGTTCTTACATCCATAAGTGGCCTTTGTTTGTGTGAATATGTGTATGTGTGTTTACACACACATTTATTTAGAATTCTTAGATCTACGGGAAAATTACAAAGATAGCACAGGATTCCTGTATATTTGCATCAAGCTTTTCCTGTATCATTAATACAGTGCGAGCCAGCTTGATAGTGAATTTTGATTCAAACCCTGCTGTACCTGTCCCAGAATTCTTAGGTGGAAACTTTGTCTCAAAACTATAGCCCTGGGGCTGGAAATATGGCTTAGCAGTAGAGTGCTCGCCTAGCTTGCATGAAGCCCTGGGTTCAATTCTTCAGTACTACATAAACAGAAAAGGCCAGAAGTGGCGTTGTGGCTCAATGGTAGAGTGCTAGCTTTGGGCAAAAAGAAACCAGGGACAGAGCTCACACACACACACACACACACACACACACACACACACACACACAACTACAGCCCTAGAGCTGGTGTGTGATGGACCTATGACCTTCGACCTTACCCTAAGGCTGCCCTGCTGTGGCCCCCGCTTCTGAAAGCAGATTTTCTGCAGGAAGCCTGATAGAGCACCTCCTCAGCCGTCCTCACCTAACCTCTGGGGAATCACACCCCAGTGGCAGGCTGGCTGGGCAGTGCGGCCAGAAGTGGGGGGTGGAGGGCATTGGACATACTGTGGGTCTTTTGCCACAGACTCCCCAAACAGCCTCTGGCTCCTGGCTGGAGGAGCCCGCGAGCCAGGCCCTGTGGTTTGTGTGAGCATTGAGAACTCTCACTGTGGGGCCAGTGTTTCGTCCCGGATGAAATCGCATCCGGAGGTGGCTTCAGTTCTCTGCCAAATCAAAGTGAAGTTTCCGAGGCGGCAGCCAGCCCGCCAGGCAGCGGCAGGCTGTGTGCCGGGCCGGTGAGCCCCCCTTCAGAAATGAGCTCTCTTCTAAGAACTGAAAATAAGCAAGCTAGGTGGTGACTTCACTTTTCTTGGAACTGCTTTACATTATAAAAAAAGACAAAACCCTCACTTAGCTGGTTTTGGGTCGCCTGAGTTCCTACTTTCTGTTGCATGTTCTTATAAAACTGAAGTATTTACCACAAAATGGTATCAGGTTTGGGGCGGGGGGGAGGGATAAAGGGGAAGAATTGAGTTTTGTCTGTTGGTGTACAATTTAGAAAATGAGAAAAAAGAGGGATGCGGTCATAGCTCAGTCTTAGAGCAGAGCACTGGCCTAGCAAGTGTGAGGCCCTGAGTTCAAACCCCACTACTGCCCCCAGAAAAGAGGGAGAAGGAAAAAAAGAGGAAGAAGAAAAGGAAACCAAGAGCAATGAGTCCCAGCCCTGTGCTCTGTCTTGGACCCCGACTGTGTCTCTGGTCCTGTCTCTGTCTTGGACCCCGGCTGTGTCCTGTCTGTGTCTCTGGCCCTGGGGCCTTGCATTAGCATGCACCCCGCACTGGCGCTGGGTTCCTGGAGTTACCCTTGTCTTTCGGCTCTCTCCAACTAGGGCGCCCTTCCTTTGTAGGCCATGAGAATCCCTGCCCTGCAGTGGCCAGAGGAAGCGGCGGAAGAACACTTGTAAGCCTATAAAAGGCTGCTCTTGCTGGGGAATGGGCACTAGTGGGAGGGTGAGGGGGAAGAAAGGGTGGATGAGGATGAATGTGGTCCACACAGCTTATTTGTATGTATGGAAATGGAACAGTGAAACTATGAGCATTGTTTTAAGGGGTAATGGGATAGAGAGGTTGATGCTTATAAATGGGAAGATTTCACAATGAAACCTACCTGGAGCTGGGTGCTAGTGGCTCATCCTAGCTATTCTAGCTATTCAGTAATCCTAGTAATCCTAGCTAGTAATCCTAGCTATTCAGGAGGCTGAAGATGAAGACTTGAAGCTAGCCCAGGCAAGAAAGTCTGAGAGTTTTGTTTTGCTTGTACCGGGGCTTAAACTCTGTCCCAGAGCCCCTTTTCGCTCAATGCTAGTACCCTCCCACTTGGGCCACAGAGCCACCTCTGGCTTTTTCTGTGATTAATTGGGGATAAGTCTCATGGACTTTCCTGCCCAGGTTGGCTTCAAGCTGCAATCCTCGGATAGCTAGGATTACAGGTGTGAGCCACCAGCACCTGGTTGTGAGACTTATCTCCAATTAAGTACCCAAAAGTTCAGAAGCGGAGGTGTGGCTCAAGTGGTAGAGCTCCAGCCCACAGCACCCAGGCCTGAGCTCAAGCCCTAGGCCTGGCATGTGTGCGTGCGCGCACACACGGAAGACAGTGTACGCATGCAGCAACAGGTGGATTCAAGCCCCAGTACCAGCACAAAAAAGGAAAGGAAATCTTGTACACCTAATGTATGCTAACTTCAACAACATAAAAGTGGAAGAGAAATAGAAACACCCCTATGCAAAAGAAGGCTCTGAATGGTGGTCATGAGAACCATGCCTGGGCCCTTGGTAGAGGAGGCAAATTCAGTTGGGTTTGAATCCTGGCTGTGCTGGAAGTAATGGCCCCCTTCCTTCCTACTCTTGACTTGGTTAACCTAGGAGGCGAGTCCTCATTTAACTGGAAAATCTGGGTCTGCCGAGATGAAGCCAGCTATCCAAGGGCATCCGGCCAGCCAGCAGCAGACAGGCTGCGAGCCAGCGGTACCCGGCGTCTGTGGTCACGGACACTGCGCTAGGTGGCCAGGTGCAGCTCAGCGCTTCCCCGGCAGTCCTGGAGGCAGACACTGGCGCCCCCTGCTGGCCTCCAGACAGCTTGGCTAGCCTGAGCCCCGGGACCTGCCATGTCCACCACTGAATGAGGCCAAGGAACTGACCGCCACGGGAAGTTTCACAGCTGTCCACCTTGGGAGTTTTGCCCACTGTGGCCGAGTGGGGGTGGGGATAGGGACAGTAGGGGCTTCCGCAGCCTCTGGGTTCTGACCTGCCTGACCTTCCACCCAGCTCTGTTTATTAACTGCGTGACCTGGCTGAGTTACTTCAGCTCCCCCACCTCACCCCCCACGCAATGAAAACACTTAATGTCATCATTATGACTGCAGAGCTGGCTGAAGAGGCACAGGGCCTTGCGCCACACCCCAGCCTTCTGAGCCCTACTGCTCCCATCTGTGTGGAAGTGGTGGCTGGGGTGAGAGGTTAACTCTCTCCTGCACGAGGCAGTTCCCTGGGATCCAGGAGGGAGATGCCTGCCTGCTTCTCCCCTCCTGCTGCCGCCTCTCACCCCCTCAGCCTAGCCACTTATATCTCCCCCCACCCCCCAGACCCTAAGCGCAGCCTCACGGCTGAGGTCCCCCTTGCCACCAGGGTCCCAGTCCCGGGTCCCAAGGCCGTGGTGGTGGGTGTCACCATGGAAGGCTGCTCTGCACTTGTAGCAAGTGCCTGGTTTGGGAAGGGGTGTGGGGTGAGGCCTGCCCAGGGGGCCCCAGCCCCCTCATATCCCCAGGTGGGCCCAAGATCCCTGAGCAAGGCTGATTAGCAGCCCTGCCCAGGCCCTGTCCCAGCTGATCCTCAGCTTCACCTCAGATCCATGCAGCTGGGCCTTGGCATCCAGAAAGCTGCTTGCGGCGTGCGGGGCTGGCCCTCCCCCCCGGCTGGGGACACAGGGGCAGGAAGGGGTCCAGGCTGCTGCCCACCAAACGGGGTGAATTGCCGTTTGCTAGAAGCTCTCTCGGTGAAGACCCCCCCCCCCCGCCAAGTCCTGCGGACCAGGAACGGGGCCATCGCCACCCCCCAGGCCCTGGACGGAGGAGGTGGAAGCCAGAAGGACTGCTCAAAGGAGCGGGGCCTCCCGGGCCGTCATCAGGTGGGCTGCTGCTAAGTGTGGGATCTGGGGATCCTGCTCCTTCTCTAAAGGTGCATCAAGGAAAGTTGGGGTGGTACAGGAGGCAGGCGTCTAGGCACAGCACTTGCTCCTTGTCCTGCCCCGGGCAGCTCATCTAGGTAGGGTGGCGGTAGCGGGTCTTGCTAGCTATGGGTACCGGGCGTGGCTGGCATGTCACACTGAGGAAATGGTTCGGGAGCCCCCGCCCCATCCCGCAGGGGATAGTGTGCGCCCCAGTCGCCTCTCCCAAGGTGCAAAGGAGGACAGAAGTAACTCGGAATTCGTGAGGATTTTTTGTTCTGGTACTGGGGCTTGACAGGGCCTCATTCTCTTGCTTTTTCTTTTTTAATTATTATTGTCACTCAGGCTGGTGCTCTACTACTTGAGCCTCGCCTCCACTAATGATTTCCCACTGACTAATTTGAGGCAAGAGTTTTGTGGATTTGTCTTTGGGGCTGGCTTTGAACCATAAGATCATCAGCTCTCAGCCTTTTGAGTAGCTAGGAGCACATGCATGAGCTGCTGGTGCCCATATTTATTTTATTTTTATTTTTTGGTGTATATGTTTGTTTAACATAGACAGAGGTTTCATCATGACATTGCCATACATGCATATCATATATTTTACATTCACCCCTCCATTGCTGCCTCTCACCCCCTCCCCGCTACATTCTAATTCCTCTCTACATGGCTTGTGAGAGCTACCACGATATAAATAATGTGTAAATCGTTGCTCTGCTGTATTTAGGGAATCATGAGAAGAAAAAAGTCAGTTATGTCCAGTACAATTTTTTTCCAAGTATTTTTGATGAACGTGGTGGTACAAGCTTGTTGTTGCAGGACTTGAGAAGGCAGGATGGTCTTGAGTTCAAAGCGAGGC
Source organism: Perognathus longimembris pacificus (assembly GCF_023159225.1). Lineage (NCBI taxonomy): Eukaryota > Metazoa > Chordata > Mammalia > Rodentia > Heteromyidae > Perognathus > Perognathus longimembris. Next base: position 11,250,768 of record NC_063183.1, on the reverse strand, counting down.
TAGGTAGAAAGAGTAATTAGCCACAGAGGAACCTGACAAAACCACCTGAGCGAGGCAGCCGGGATTCGCAAGCTAGGAAGACACAGGAGGCCCTGGCGACCAGGGCTGGTCCTCTTCTGGGGCTCCGGGCAGCAAGGACGCTGCCCTGCAGGGCCCGCAGGCGCCCCTGGTGGCCGGGCCAGGCCTCCTGGGGCGGCACGTGAGGACGCAGTGCCTTCAGTGGGTGACGGCCAGCGCGGCGGTGGACGCCTGGAGCCCGTGCTCACACCCATAACATTAGCTGCTTAGGAGGCTGAGGTCTGAAGGTCACAATTTGAAGCCAGACCAGGCAGGAAAATCTGTAAGACTGGTTTTGTTTTGTTTTTTTGTTGGTTGGTCCTGGGGCTTGAACTCAGGGCCTGGGCTCAAGGCTAGTGCTCTACCACTTCCAGCCACATTTCTGGATTTCTGGTTAATTGGAGATGAGTCTCACTTTCCTGTCAGAGATGGCTTTGAACTGTGATCCTCAGACCTCAGCCTCCTAAGTAACTAGGATTACAGGTGTGAGCCCCCAGTGCCCAGCTTGTAAAACCCTCATTTCCAATTAACCACCAAAAAAAAAGCCAAAAGTAGAGCTGTGGCTCAACTGGTAGAATGCCAGCCTTGAGCAAAAAAGCTCAGGGACAGCACCCAGACCCTGAGTTCAAGCCCCAGGACTAGCACATGCACGCGCACGCGCACGCGCACGCGCACGCGCGCGCGCACACACACACACGCCCTTGAGACCAGAGTTTGGGGACTGCAGTTTAGACCATGGGACGGTGTCCCAGTTGGGGTGCGTGGGCTGCTGCAGCCCGGCAAACTGCTTTATGCCCGCCGATGGTCGTTAAGCTCAGAAATTCGGGTGAGTTGGTTGAATCCTGATTTCTCTGACTTAACACACACGTGGAGCACAATGGGGCGCGCCATATTGGAGGCGGGGCCCCACCCATTCCCCCCAGGTGAGGGGCGTGCCAGGCTCGCCTGGGCTGGCCGATCTCTCTGCAGGTGAGAGAGGCAAGCACCCCGCTGTGTGGAAGGGGCCCCACAGATCTTATGTCAGCATTTGCCTTATGCCCACACATGCCATGTGTTTACAGCATCCCCTGCTTATTGAAAAAAACAAAAGGGGGAGATGTTGGGGATTATTATGGCCTGGGAAAGACTGCCCTTCCACCAGCCTTGGGACAATAGAAGCCCCTCCCACCTTTTGACCTCTACCCCTTGGGAGGTGAACACGTGCGTGCCACCATGATGGGGTTGTCCCGCCCACAAAGGGAAGTTTCGTGATGTCACTTGATGAACGTGACCCCTAGCCTATGACTGACCCTTTGGCCAGCCCCCTTTCTTTCCCGCCATCACTTCTATATAAGTGCCCTTCCATATTAAAGTCTTTGAGACGCATTCCACCACCGCAGCGTGTCCCTGATGCCTTCCTTTCGCCTCCGCCCTCGGTAACATGTGGGGGGAACTGGGGGGAGGGGAAGCTTCAGCAACCCGTCCTCTACTTAGCGTTTGCCCATGTGAGCACGCCTTTGGCCTTCCGCTGGCGGAGGGCCAGGCTGGGTGCTCTTTCATAGAGTTTGTGGTTACCATTCTCCCCGTGGGGGGAGAAAGGGGGTCCAGAACCCCAACAGGGACCACAGTGATGCAAGAGACAAATCTGGCACCTGGGCCTCCATGGGCTGGGCTGGCGGTGAGTTGGGCCCTCTGCCCAGCCACGGGGGGCTGATGTGGAGGGGAGGCGGGTCCCTCAGTCCCTCCACAGCAACACCAGTGTTCGACAAGACCTGAGAGAAGGAGGCCCCACCGGGTCATGTGTAGAGGGTGTCTTAGAATTGGGCCCAGCACAAGGTCTGGGTGGCGGGGTGCAGGGGTTTTGGAGCCAGGTAACCAGCAGGATGCAGGGTGGAAATGCTCACTGAGGCCATGACATTGACTCAGTCTCCATAGCCGGCCCTGTGGCGTTGGTAGCATGGCCCTTTAAGGGCTCCAGAGCTCTGCCTCCCAGATCTGGGCCTCTTGGGTCTGATGGCCCAGCCCAGCCTTGGCTGGAGAAGAAATGTCAGCGGGAAGGGCCTGCCATGGAAAGTCTGTCCAGCCCAAGCCTCCTGGTGGCTCTCCCAGCACTGAGGAAAAAGAAAGTCCCTTCCCCCTCCCTGGTGCCTGGCTCTTGGGAGTGAGACATTCGGCTACAGAATTCACCACGAGCATCCTGTTTATCCCATGGCGCTGGCCTTTAGCACCAGATTCCCTGGAAAACCTTGCAAAACGATTTATGAGGAAAGAGAGCGAGGGATCTTGGGTAATGGGAAAACAAGCGGCCAGTTTTGCAAGTATTCCAACATGGGTGGTTTGGAAGTAATTGGAAAAACATGTCTCTTCTCGCCTGACTTCATCCTTTTCGGCAATGCCGGGTCTCCTATGTGTTCCCAGAAGGCTTAGGGGCAAGCTCGGCTCCCAGGGTGGCCCCTGAGCCTTGCCCTGGGATGAGGGCCTTCCAGGGGCACCAGGATGGGGGCCCGGAGGACAGACTTGGCCCAGGGACTTGGCTCCGGCCTGCAATGCAGCCTTTGGGAAGAAAGCTTCAGGGCCCAGACAGGGCGGGGAGCACCAGCCTGCGGGGCCTGGGAGGAGTCCCCAGCCCCTCTCTATTATCCTTAGAGATGGACTGTGATGGCAGGTTCTCTGCAGGAGAATACTCTTCCCTGGTTGGTCCCTAAGCCACTGGACAACAGAGGAATGAGCCTCTCTGGACAGCAGACAGGCCACCTTGGCGGTGCCTAAGGCCCTGTGGCCCACAATGCACCGGGGCCTCAGTCTCTGGCTCTAGCTGCCTGGCTGTCATTTATAGGGGTGAAGACACTGTCCCCCCTCCTCCTTGGACCAAGAGGTGACCCCACTAATCAGGTTCTATGTGTTTTCCATTTCTTGTCTCTCCACTTCCTTCCAGAAACCCCCAAAGCGATTTCTTGGGAAAGGCAGGGCCTTTCAGATCCTCAAAGGTCGCTGGCCTCAGCAGCAGAGCTGCCCAGGCTCCTGCAGAGTGGCGGTCTTGTCCCCGCACAGTGGCCTAGCGGACAGATGTTCATACAGTGCCACTCAGAGGAGTACTGGGGTGCTGGCAGAGGGACGGGGTGCCAGGCCGCAGGGCCCCATTAGGAAGTGGCTCTAAGACCTCATTCTAGCGGTAGCCTAGATTAGGGAGGTCGACTGTAGTCCAGGCAAAGGGGGAGGGGCTCCAGGACAAGTTGAGGGTGGTGTTGTTTTGTTTTGTCAGTCCTGCGGCTTGAACTCAGGGCCTAGGCGCTGCCTCTGAGCTTCTTTTGCTCAAGGCTAACACTCTACCATTTGAGCCAGAGCACCACTTCTGGCTTTTTCTGAGTAGTTTAGAAAAGTCTGGGAGACTTTTTTTGTGGTCATGGGGCTTGAACTCGGGGCCCCGGCACTGTCCCTGAACTTTCTTCCCTCAAAGCTAGCACTCTGCCACTTTGAGCCACAGAGCCCCTTCCAGTTTCCTGAGTAGTTTATTGGAGGTAAGAGTCTTGTGCACTTTCCTGCCCGGGCTGCCTTTGAACCACAGCCCTCAGATCTCAGCCTCCTGAGTAGCTAGGATGACAGGTGTGAGACACCATAGCCCAGCTAAGAGTTCTTGAATTGAGAGACCTGACTCACTTAGCTCTCAGCATTTAGGTGGTAGTGGGGTTTGAACGCAAGGCCTCAAACTTGCTTGGCTGATGCTCTACCACTTGAACCAAGACTCGAGCTTTTATGTTGGTTATTTTGGGAATGGTGTCTTGCCTGCTTTTCTGTTCTGTCTGGTTTTGAATCTCAGTCCTCAAGATCTAGCCTCCTGTATAGCTAGGATGACAGATTGCAGGTATGAGCCCGCAGTACCTACTACACTCTTAAAAAATTGAGTTATACATTCTCTTGCTGTAAAAAAAAAAAAAGTGCCACTTTGAAGAGTTCTGTGTGCAAGTCTCAGTGTGTCACAGGGGTGTGTGTATCACAGTGAGACTGCAGAGCAGCTGATCATTTCTTTTTTTTTTTTTTTTGGCCAGTCCTGGGCCTTGAACTCAGGGCCTGAGCACTGTCCCTGGCTTCTTCCTACTCAAGTCTAGCACTCTGCCACTTGAGCCACAGCGCCGCTTCTGGCCGTTTTCTGTATATGTGGTGCTGGGGAATCGAACCTAGGGCCTCGTGTATCCGAGGCAGGCACTCTTGCCACTAGGCTATATCCCCAGCCCCAGCTGATCATTTCTAGAAGAAATTGCACATTAGCAGCCATTCCCCCCTCCAAACTTCCCATCCCCCTCACCTCCAGGAGCCAAGGATCTGCTTTCTTTGTGGGTTTCTGCCGTGGGGCCTGTCATCACATAGACCATGGCATGCATTGTTTCGTGCGTGGCTGCTTCCTCCCGGTATGTTGTAATTCTCCAGGCCCACCCAAGTTGCAGCCCGTCCCATGTCAGCGCCTTGTTCCTGTTCAAGGCCGAAGAATATTCCGCTATGTGGCAATGCCACAGTTTTTTCCTGTCCTCTGATTGGCCCAGGGGTATTTGATTGTTTCTATTTTTTGGCAAAAGAGACATGTTGAATTCTACTAAGACTACAGGGCCCCCAAAGTGGGGCCCAGGTTTCATCTTTTTCCTTGCCAGTCTTGTGGCTTAAACTCAGGGCCTGAGCACTGTCCCTGAGCTCTTTTGCTCTATCACTGAGAGCCACAGTGCCACTTTGGTTTTCTGGTGGTTAATTGGAGAGAAGGGTCTCAAGGCCTTTCCTGCCCAGGCTGGCTTTGAACCACCATCCTCGGATCTCAGGCTTCTGAGTAGGAGGATGACAAGTGTGAATCACGGTGCCCAGCTCATGAGACTCCAATTCACCACCAGGAAACGGGAAGTGGCACTGGGGCTCAAAGTGGTAGAACCCTAGCCTTCAGCAAAAAAGTTCAGGGACAGAGCCCAGGCCCTGAGTTCAAGCCCCAAGACTGAAAAAAATAAATACTGTGCACCCAGGTAGGTACGCTCTCACCCACGGTGCCTTTGTTGCTGTACAGTCTTAAGTTTGTTGCAACCCCTGCCACAAGATGGTTTGCTTGTTTGTTTTTCCTGCTTTAAGTTTGTCATAGTCCTTAAAAGTCTTGGCTGGACCCAGTGGCCCACATCTGTGAATCCTAGCTGCTTGGGAGGCGGAGATCAGGGGAGGATTGTGGTTTGATACCAGCCTAGCTAACGTTAGTGAGATCCTCATATCAGCAAATAAAACCAGGTGGCACTTACATGCCTCCCAGCCCAGCTATCAGGGAAGTATAAATGGGATTGCTGACCAAGCCAGCCAGCCCCCGGCATAAATGCAAGCTGCCCCATGTAAAAAAAAGGACTTCATATGGTTTTCTCCTAGTTCTTTTAGTTTTGTTGTGTATGTCTCAACCTCGGAATCCTGACCTTTGATCTCCAGGTGTGGCCCAGCTGTTGTCAGTAAATGGAAGGCAGTAGACCACCTCATTTGAAGCAGGGCCTTTGCTGGAGTCCCCAGCGCATTCTGCTCTCTCTCTCTCCTAGGCCTTTGGTCTGCTTTGTGTGTGCGCACGCGCACACACGTGACACAGGACCGTTCTGAGGACAGGGCGTCACACCTCAGTTAGCAACTACTGGATTTTCATGAATCCTTGCAGCACTCTCCTGGTTCTCACACTGATCTTTTAATTCACTGAACTTTAGAATCATCTAACACATATCCACCAGCACAGATCTCAACTTGGTTTTTGTTTTTTGGTCCTGGGTCTTGAATCCCCAGCCTGGGCCCACTGTCCTTAAGCTTTTTGCTCAAGGCTAGCCCTCTACCACTGGAGCCACAGTTCTATTTCTGTCTGTTTGGTACTTAATTGGAGATAAGAGTCTTATGGACTTTACCGCCCAGGCTGGCTTTGAACCACAATTTTCAGATCTCAGCCTCCTGAGTAGCTAGGATGACAGGCGTGAGCCACCAGTGCCTAGCTTTTTTTTTTTTTTTTTGCCACTCCTGGGGCTTGAACTCAGGTCCTGGGCCCTGTCCATGAGTTTCTTTTGCTCAAAGCTAGCACTCTACCACTTGAGCCACAGCGCCACTTCTGGATTTTTGGTGGTTAACTGAAGAGGCTCTCAAGACTTCTCTGCCTGGACTGGCTGTGAAGCGTGATGCTCAGACCCCCGTTTCCTGAGTAGCTAGGATGACAGGCGCGAGCCACCAGTGCCCATGCCCGGCCTCTGCTTTTATTATCTTTTGAAGAGGCTGGTTTTAACAGGTCCTCCTACTTTAGCCTCCTGGATATCTGGAACTACAGGCAGGGACCACTGTGTCTGGCTTCCTGTTGGGGGAGGCAGGCTTGCTGGGCGGGCCCAGTGCGGGGGGTCATGCCTCCAGCCCCGTTTCTCAGGGGCCCTGTTTAGGAGAGTGTCTAGCCTTGGGTTTCTCCTCTAGGTGGTGGGATCGCAACACCACTGTCCAGCTTCCGTTTGTACATATGGAGTCTTGCAGCCTCCTTCCTCCATCCTCCACCTCCATCTCGCCTGACATGACACATGCGGGTCACCATGCCCAGCTGCGGGGGTTGAGGGTGAGCCCCATGAATTTTTCTTTCCCATCTGGCCTCAAACTGTGATCCTCCCATATTCGGCCTCCTAGGATCGACAGGCGCGAGCCAACGGCGTTGTCGTTCTTGATGGCACTAGGTACTTTAACACTGCTTTTTAACTTCTGTGCGTACACACACACGCACGCACGCACGCACGCACGCACGTACCCTGGGGTTCCTGCTTCTGCTCTCAAATCGAGAATTTAGGTGGAGGCCACATCTCATGGAGGGCACCTTGCCCTTTGTTTCAGAAGGCTCTGCAGGGAGCCTAGGCCAGAAAGAAAATGTTCACGGACTATGATTGCACAAGGAGCGGCTTTGGGAAGGAGGGGTGACGGGGTCATGGATGACACAGGTTTTATACAGCATCATGAAACCCACAACACTGGAGAGGCTAGAGGGTGACTTTGTGCGAGGGTCCCTATCCGCTTGTGTGGACCCGTCACAGCGGAGCCCCTTTGTAATAAACGGTCACAGGCACGGGGCTCGGCTGGGGCTCACGGGGCCCCCTGCTGGCGCCCAGGAAGCACAGCACCCGTCAGCTCCGCAAGCCCAGGGACCAGGGGCTGGGCGTGCACCAGGTTATCCTTCAGTTGAGAACTCCAGTGAAAAGCCACCGCCCCCAAGACAGGAACACACGCGCACGCACACACATACACACACACATACACACACACACGCGCGCGCGTGTGCGGTCGTGTGTGCACCCCAGGGGGACAGTGCTGAGGACTGGGTGATTTCTCTCCTGCATTCTCCGGCTCCTCCACTCGCACTCCGCAGTGCTGCCATGAGCTTCTAGAACAGTTGTGGTGAGTCCTGACATCCAGCTGAGGACCCGTCCACTGCCGGTGAGAGCAGAGGTGAGCACCGTTGCCCTCCTTTCCCCTTCCTTTCCCCCTTCTCTCCCCTCTCTCCCAATTACGCTCCCCCTCCCTCTTCTTTCACATTTCCCCTTCTCCTCCCCTAATCTCTCTCCTCTCCTTTTATCCCCCACTCGCCAACACTCCAGGTTCTCCCTCCTCCCCTCTTTACCCTCCCGACTCTCCTACCACACCTCCCCTCCTATTTCCCTCCACTCTCTCCTTCCCTCCCCTCTCCTCCTTACTCTCCTCTTCCCACTTCTCCCTTCCACCTCTTCTACCAACCCTCCCCATGTATTCCCCTCACTCCACCCTCTCCTCCCCTCTCTTCCCTTCCCCCTCCCTCTCCCCTCCTCCCACCCCCTCCCACACCCACCCCCTCTCCAACTCCTTCTCCTCCCCTCTCTCCCCTCCTACTCCCTCTCCATCCCTATCACTCTTCCCCTCCGATTCCCGCTCCTCCCACCCCCTCTCCCTCCCCTCCTCCCCTCCCACCCCCTTCCCTCCTGACTCTCCCCACTTCTCCCTTCCACCTCTTCTACCAAACCTCCCCACTCATTCCCCTCTCAATCCAGCCTTTCCTCCCCTCCCCTCTCTCCCTCCCACTCCTTCTCCTCCCATGCCCCACCTCCCCTCCTGCTCCTCCCCTCCCCTCCTTACTCTCCCCACTTCTCCCTTCCAACTCTCCTACCAAACCTCCCCAGTTATTCCCCTCTCAATCCACCCTTTCCTCCCCTCCCACTCCCTCCTCCCACCCCCTCCCTACCACTCCCGCCTACCCCCTTCTCCTCCTCTTCCTCCCCTCTCCTTCCAGTCCTCCCTCTCCCACTCCTCCACCTCCTCTCCCCTCTCCTTCTCCTGGAGGACAGGATCCCACCTCAACCCGAAGTGCCAGGGTCTGGAGGAAGCATGGAGATGCCGGACTCAGACCCCACCAGGCCTGCTGCAGTAGTCTCAGCTTCTGCCCCATCCACAGTCTTGCCTCAGCCCCTTGGCAGTGAGGCCCCCGGGCCCTTACCCAGCACCAAGCCTCCCTCCAGCCCCACCCTTGGCCCTGTGGGTGGGGGCCACCGGCTCAGCCTTGCAGCAGTGCAGGAACCTATTTTCATGGGGCAATGGTGGAAGCAGCTCTAACAGTAACCATACTGTGCATAAACCCTGAATATCCACTTCTGGTGCCTTCTGGAAGTCTGTGACCCACCCCCCCCACCCCCCCAGGGTCAACTTGGGCCAGGATGGGTGTGTTGCTGGACGGATGATGGATTGGCTGGATGAGAGAGTGACAGGATGGTTAAGATGGATGGGTGGGAGAATAGATTCAAGGGAGGAAGGATAGAGATGATTGGATGGCTGGGAGAATAAGATGGACAGGAAGATGAATAATAGCAAATGTGGATTGTGGACGGATAGATGATGGATGATAGGATGGGTGGGTAGAAGGATGGAAGAAGCCCTTATGATTGCTCACAGGGGCAGGGGAACGAGGCTCCTCTCCACTAGGAGCTTCCCCGCCCCCCCCCCCCCGCCTCCCTCCGTACTGCCTCCTGCCCTCACAGGAAGCAAGCTCAGGAGGGGCCACACTGTTACCCTGCTGGGGAGGGGCAGTGTGCCATGCCATGCCAGCTGCCTTCTCTAGGGGTTCCTGGTCAAACCATGGCCCTTCCCTGGTGACTCGGGCCCCTGTGCCACACACCGCCTTGGGAGAGTTGAGATAGTGCCCACTGGGCAGGGCTGAGGCAGAACAGCCTTGTTCAGCTGGGGAGACTGAGGCTTCAAAGGGGGAGGCGCTGCTGGGCAGGGGGAGAGAGAAGGGATCAGCAGGGACCACCTAACTACTAAGCAGCCCTCCATCAGCGCTAGGCACCACCTCTGCGGAGGGACCAACCAATGGGACGAGGAGAGCAGAGGCCCCGCCCCCAGCCGGAACAGCCCAGGGCAGGGGTGGGGCTGGCTCAGCGGGCAGGGCTGGCACAACTGGTCCTGCACCAGGCTGCACCAGGCCGGGGCTGGCTCTTGGGGGTGGGGGGACATGGTGGGGGGACTGGCCCAGGAATGTAAGCCTGGGTGTGTTCTGGAAAGCTGGAGCCTGCTGCTGCGAGCCACAGACAGCTGTGTCACTACCACTGGGCCTGCGCTGGCTCAGGGCCGGGCATCTGGAAGCTGTTAGGACGCGGGGGCCACGGCCCCACAGCCTCAGTGGGAAGAAGGCAGGCAGGCCCTGAAAGTTCGGGGTGTTATCGGAGCTGTGTGACCTAAGAAAAAGCCGCTCACCTTCTCTGAGCCTCCCAGTGTCTCCTGCACGGTGGGCAGAACGGAGGGTCCCGTTTGTGCCTGGCTGCTGTCCCCCCCCCACCTGGCCAGGAGGACGGGGTGGCAGTGACTGGCCTTAGGCGAGTCACCTGAACCTTGGCGTGACCACAGTAGTGACGATGACCCACCCGTCACCTCCATAGTGGAAGGCACTCTCCAGCTGCCTGCGGCCCCCATTACAGGCACAAGCATGATGCCTGTTTGCACAGAGGGGCTGGGGCATCTGCCCAAGGCCACACAGCAGTGGCACAGCTGAGCCCTGACTCAGGAGGGCTTGCTTCTCGTCAGGTATCAGCAGATAACTCGGATCCACGCACAGAAACCCTAGACCAGGGCTCGGGAGCCAGGCGTGGCGGGAGCGGTGGCTCGCGTGGCGCAGTGCTTGGCTGCCTGCCTCGGTGATTCCATGTCCAGAGCCCGGGCTGGGTCCTCGGCCCAGGCCCCTCAGGCTTCCCTGTGTGTGTGAGGCCTGCGTCCCCAGATCAGCACCCAGAGGGCCCTCCAGTGACTCCAGCCCCTCGGGGTGCAGATCTGAGGTTCCCCCAAAGCTAACAGGGATGGCGGGGACCTGGGTCACACACCCCGTGGCCGTGCCAGGCTTACAAATAGAGTTTTATTGGAATCCGGCCGGTCTCCCCTGGAGCCACAGGCTGCCACCTGCTGGCCCAGCCAGGGATAACAGGGTCCTTGGGTGCTACACACTGGGCTACGGTGGCCCCCCGTGCTGAGGTCACCCCAAAAGTCCTATTCCTCCCTTTCCACCCATGAGCCACGTGCCACAGCCATCGCCCTGCTGGGGCCGTGCCCATCCTGTCCTGTGGGCCAGGCCCCCGTGGCTCTGCCCGCTGCACAGGCCTCCCTCAGGAGGTTGGGGGAGCTAGCAGAGCAGAAAGCCGCAGGCCAGGGTCAGGGCACCGGAACCCCCCACCTTCGTCCAGCCCTGCCTGGCCAATGTCAGGCATTGGCGCTGGCCAGCTGTGTGGGGACCTGGGCCCCAGGCCACGTCCACGGAGGCCATGGGGGTCAGGCTGTGTGGCCTTGGGCATCCTGAGTATGGCCGACACCCCCCCCCCGCCCTGCTTTAAGGGCTCCCCACCGCATCCCAGGTGCCTCAACTCCACCATGGCTGATCGGGGTGGGGGGGATCTGTGGGGTGGGGACGCTGCCCCCTCCACCCTGAGTAGTGGCATGGGGCCACCCACATCCCGTGGCAAAGCAGGCAGGTCTGCACAGAGCCCTGAGGGTCCCCACCTCAGCCTCTGCCGCCCCTCCCCCCACAGCCCTGGGGTCTGCCCCCCTCCCGCTGGCCCCCCAGGACCGGCAGCGCCCTGGTTCTGCTGGCCCTGCAATGCAGGGCAGAACGGACAGAACCAGGGGAAGATCCCGTGTGAGCCGGCCCATCATGTTGGGCAAGAGCCAAATGAGGCCAGGCGCCGTGGCTCACACCTGTTGTCCCAGGGACTCAGGAGGCCGAAAACTGAAGATCGCGGTTCAAAGCCAGTCAGGACAGGAAAGTCCGTGGGACTCTGATCTCCAGTGAGCTGCCAGATTTTGAAGTGGAGCCAAGGCCAAGTCCCATGACTGACCAAAAAAAAAAAAAAAAAAAGCCAGGCAAGGCCAGGTCAGCCTGGGGTCATGACCCCAATACCCCAGGGGCAGCGGCCCCAGCCCAGGAGGTGACACAGCCACCTACGCTTCTTGGGGTCCCTGCTCCCACGAGCCAGTCTTGGAAAGTGGAGACAGGAGCACCAGAGAAACCCCCAATCACAGCACCCACTCTAAACAGGGGACCCCTCGTGTCAAGTCCTGGTGGTCTGGGGAGCCTTCCCTGGGGATACGGTCACCCCACCCCATCTCTCAGCTGATGTCAGGACTCCAGCTGCACACTGGGACTGTGAGACCCTGGGGCAGGCCCCACGCCACACCAGGCTGTCAGCTCAGATACTGGCCTGGCCCCCACAGGACCCCTGAAGACTCCCCTCCCCTCCCCCCCCTCCTCCTCCCCCATTCCGCCCCCTCCCCCTCCCGTCCCCCATCCTTCCCCTCCCCTTATCCCCCCTCCCATCCAAAGGGCCCCACCCAGAGTCCCAGAGACAGAGTGGCCCTGAGGTCTCCTGCCTGCAGGAAGAACCCCAAGATCCCACCCCAGGCACCACCACACCCCGCCATCGGTGGGAATGAGGCCCCCACACTTCTTCCCAGGCCTTGAACCCTGATCCTCCTCCTCTCAGCCTCCCAAGTGGCTAAGATTACAGGCATGTGCCACAGCACCGGGCTTTATAAATGGCTGCTCGTAACAGGCGCTTAGGAAAAAAAGACAGCGGAAGAGGAGAGAAATCCCTGGAGCCAGCTCAGAGCAGAAACCCCGGCAGGCCTGCGTGTGGAGCCGGGACGTTTCCTCCAGGGAAATTTAAGTTTATCAACAAGTGGGGCCCCACGGCGAGGCCCCACACGGGAGCCAACGGGCAGGAGTCTGTCCCCCCCCCCCCCCCCGCAGGCAGAAATCGGCTCAAGATGGAGCCCACACCTGGGGAAGTCTCACAATCGGTAAATCAAGGCTCAGGCACACACCTGGGAGGGAAGGAGACCTTCCCTTAAAATGACCGGTGAAGGCCGCACCTGCCTGTAATCCCGGCTATTCAAAAGCCGAGATGTGGAATTTCTCAGTTCCCAGGCCAGCCTGGGCGGGTGAATCAGAGACTCTTCTCTCCAGTTCACCTCTTGCCTCAGCCACCCAGGTGCCGGGATTGCTGGCATGCACCACCACACCAGGCTGGGCATTTTCTTCAGTAAGCAGGCAAGCGTGCGATTACCCAAGACGTGCTGATTCCGTTTCTAGATGTCTGCCTGAAATGAAAATCCATGCCCAAAACTGAATATGGCCAGCAGCTCTGTTCCCTGCCTCCTGTCCTAACCTAGAAATGACTTCAGCTGTCCATTCAGTTACGGGGGTTTCAAAGGCCCAGTGGAATTGCTGGGATTACAGGCAACCCCTGCCAGTGCCCGGCTATTATTTTAAGCTACTCGGGAGATGAGGGGAGGAGACTGCAGTTCAGGCTGCCTGGGGAAAAACATTAGCAAGACCCCATCTCAACACAGAAAAGCTGGCTATGGTGGTATATGCCTGTCATCTCAACTATGTGGGGACCACTGTAGACAGCCTTTAGTACCTTTGAGCCTCAGTGTACCCATCTGTAAAGGAGGTCGTGAGGGTCAGTAAAGCCTCCACTAGAAGTACAAAGCTTAGTCCAGCTTTCAGGATTTCCCAGCCCATTTTTTTTTTTCTCACCAAAACCTTTTTTTGTTGTTAGTGGTCTTGGAGTTTGAACTCAAGACCTGGGCACTGTCCCTGAGCTCTTTTGCTCAAAGCTAGCACTCTACCACTTTGAGCCACAGAGCCATTTCTGCTTTCCTGGTGGTTAATTGGAGTAAGAGTCTCACGAGCTTTCCTGCTCTGGCTGGCTTTGAACTTCGATCCTCAGCACCCAGCCTCCTGAGTAGCTAGGAGGACAGGTGTGAGCCACCGGTGCTCGGCCCATTTCTTTCTTTGTTTTTGGCCAGTCCTGGGGCTTGGGACTCAGGGCCTGAGCACTGTCCCTGGCTTCTTTTTGCTCAAGGCTAGCACTCTGCCACTTGAACCACAGCGCCACTTCCGGCTTTTTCTATATACGTGGTGCTGAGGAATCAAACCCAGGGCTTCATGTATACGAGGCAAGCACTCTACCACTAAGCCACATTCCCAGCCCCCAGCCCATTTATTTCTGACAGTAATAGTGGCCCTATGCCAGTCTGATAAGACTCCATGTCTGCTCATCCATGCTTCCAGATTTCCATGCATTTTTTGAGAGTGAGCCTGCGGTCTATCTCGAGGGCCTGGTGTCGCCCTGAGATATCCCCTGATCAGCACTGGACTCCTGGGTAAATGCTCAGTGCGTCCCCTGGCCTTGGGGCATGGGGGTTTCTTCCTTGCCCTGACTGGCCCCAGCACCCCACCACCATGGCAGCTTGGGGCGCACTGACATGCCAATTCCAACCTTGCCCAGTGGGAACAATGGCCCCTTTATCTGCCGGGCCTTTGCTTGGGTCAGGCCTTCTCCCCGTGGGAAACCCCAGACTCCCCTTTTAATCTCCTTCTTGGCACAGATCCCAGACAGAAAGGCCAGCCAGGGCCCCAGTACCCCAGACCACACCCAAGTCCCGCCCCACCCCGCCCTTACCCATCACTCTGGCGATAAAGGAAGAAAATGGCCAAAACTCCATCACTTCCTCGGAGAGGCCCAGCATCCTCCGGGGCCCCGTCTGTGGCCTGGGGTTGGGGTGGGGGCAGGGTGTGGGGGAGCCCTGGTCCTCTTGCCACCCCCACCTGCCAGTACAATTGTGGACAGGGTGGAGCTGTGGTTCCACCCACCCCCCCAATCCCCCCAAGGCGATGGCGCCGTTCTGGCTCTGCCCTGCTGAGGCCGCAGCCTTAACCACAGCCGCCAGCTTCCGGGCTCACTCCTAACAAGGGCCCAGCGGGCACCCCCCGCCCCCCGCCGGGGCCAGCGCTGAGCCCACACAGGCGTGACCCCCTGAAATCCCAGGGGGTGGGCAGAGGCAGAAGGATCACAACCTTGAGGCCAGTCCAGTCTAGGCTACACAGCCAGTCCTTGTCCAACACAGACGAGGAGGGAGGGAGGGAGGGAGGGAGGGAGGGAGGGAGGGAGGGAGGGGTGGCAGCTCACACCTGTCATCCTGGCCACTCAGGAGGCTGAGATCTGAGGGTCCTGGCTCAAAGCAAGCCCAGGCAGGAAAGCCCATGAGACTCTAATCTCCAGTGAACTGCCAGAAAACAGGAAGTGGAGCTGTGGATCAGAGTGGTAGAGCCCCAGCCTTCAGCAAAAGAGCTGGGGGACAGCGCCCAGGCCATGAGTTCAAGCCCCGACCCCTCCACATGTACAGTGGATTGAAGCTTTACTCGCACACCTATCACACCAGAATGCAGGAAACCCCTGGGGTTCTGGAGATGTTTGCTTTGGGAACCTTTGCCCCTTCTCTCCCAGAGTCCCTTGGGTCTCAGGCTAGCAGCTGCCCCTGAGCCAGAGCCCCAGGAAGAGGAGGCACCGCCTGGATGGCTTTGAGACCCCAAACAAAGGCACAATACACACACACACACACACACACACACACACACACGCACGCACGCACGCGCGCACGCGTATGCTTTCAACCTGCTACTCAGAGCAGGGCACAACATAAAATGGAGGGATTGTTTCTTTCTGGGACTTTCCATTTCGTATTGTTGGGCTGTGGTTGGCCACAGGAAATGCTAACCACTGCCTCCTGTGGGCGGGTGGGGGGGGAGACAGGGGGGAAGCCATGGGCCCTGTCTAGGCTCACTCAGCACAGAGCCTTTGGGGGGGGTCACCCACGGCACACCCTGTAGCACCCCAGAGGAAGGACAGCTCAGGCCCAGCCTGCCAGACACCAGAACCCATGCCCACCAGCGACCCAAGCCCAGCGCGGGGGGCCGCCTGCTAAGAGCGGAGCCCAGCCCCAGATCTACGGTGTCACCTCCGAACGCACAGTCTTCAGTTCTTGGCAGTACTAGGGCTTGAACCCAGGGCCCTGGTTCTGACTCTGCTTGCTCACGGCCGGTGCTCTACCACTTGAGCCACACCTGCAGCCCTGCTCTTTGCTTTGGAGCTGGAGTCTCTCAGACTTTTTCTGCCCAGGCTGGCTTAGAACTGCGATCCTCCAAAGCTCAGCCTCTGTAGTGAAGATTATAGGTTATGAACCACGGGGGCTTGGCTTTAAAATGATTTTTCCCCTTTTTTTAAAAAAATGGTAATTTTAAAGGTGCTGTACGGAACTTTTTTTTTCATGCTACTGGGGTTTGAACTCGAGGCCTTGCTCTTGCTGAGTGGGTGCTCTGATGAGTGGTATTTGCTTCCACTATGGCCGTTACCAAGCTGCTGTACTGTTGGGGTCCATCTTCCCCCCTAGATGGAAGGGGCCTGATGCACCTCCCCCAGCTGGGGAATGCAGCCCTTCCATCCTCTCTACATTGGAATCCGGAGAAACCGGTCGGGCAAAGAGACCCCCGACTTAGCTGGCAGCCAGCCTGGCGCCTACCAGCCCCGCCCTGGTTTGGCGCGCTCAGAGTGACGTAGCCCCTTGGAGGTCAAGTGACCAGCCCCTTGGAGGTCACCTGACAGCTCGTGGCCTATGGGAATCCTGGCCAACCCCCTTTCCCCCGATCATCTCCCCTTGCCCCTCTCTCAATAAAGTTAGTTCGCTCTCAGAAGCTGACTCCGTGGTCTATGTCCGTAGCTCCCAGGGTAGGATAGCGGTCACATTGCCACGCGGGTCGCGCGCACGCCAGGACGGAGACGCCCCTACGTCTCACCCTGACAGACCTGCAGGCCGAGGGTTAGGGGAGAGGACGATACGAGGGTAATAAGAGAGAAAATAAGCATTTGAGCCGGAGCAGAGAAAGCAGACCCCACACTGTACAAGTCTTGGAAGACAAACAAGAAGCCTCCCATAGCAGCGTGCAGGACAGTGCTCACGCTGCGTAGATGTGCCCCGGCAGTGCAGAACACTGGGGGGCGGGGGGGGGAGGGGGCAGGCCCTACACTCCAATCCTTGTACCACCAACTAGTTCTAACATCATCATCTTTGTATAATTCCTAATAACAATCTTTAACGACCAGTCTGGATTTCTGCAAATCGATGCCTCTTGTAAGCCAGTAAAAAACGGGGCGGGGGGGGGGGGGGAGGGAGGGCAGGAGTTTGGCTTAGTGGTAGAGTGCTTGCCTAGCATGCATAAAGCCCTGGGTTCAATTATTCAGCACCACATACACAGAAAAAGCCTGAAGTGGCGCTGTGGCTCAAGTGATAGAGTGCTAGCCTTGAGCAAAAGCAGCTCGGGGACAGCGCCCAGGCCCTGAGTTCAAGCCCCAGGACCGGCAAAAAAAGAAAAACACCCAGTTCTGCAGTAGCATGGGCTGCCAAGCGCTTGTCTGGGTTCAGGCTCAGCTTGGCGGCAGGGCTGAGGCTGGGTGGAACATGGCGAAGCACACACAGGGTGCTGGGCTCCATGCCACCACCCCAACAGAGAAAGGAGTGGGTGCCAGAGGAGAGGGAGGGAGAGAGAAAGAAAAGGAGGAAGGAAAGGAGGGAGGGGAGGAGAGGAAAAGAGGGAGGAAGGAAGGGAGGATGGAAGGAAGGAATGGGAGGGAGGGAGGGGAAGGAGGAAAGGAAGGAAAGGGAGGGGAAGAGAGGGGATGGGAGGGGAGGGGACGGGGGGGGGGGGCAATTGAATCTTGATTGTACACAGTCATCATCTAACAAGTGCCAGTGCCTTGTGCTCCCAGTAGCAGCATGAGCTGCCCCTGCCCCCTTTCCCCCATCCTGGAAGGCGCTCCCCAATCCTTGCTCCCTGGGGACCCCAAGGAACCGCACTGCCCCCCATGTTGACTTGGGGGCTCTGTGGGATAGCCAAGCTGGACTTTGCTGTCCTTTGTCCCGGCTCAGTGGCTGCCCCACAGCAACCCCGGGCACAGCTCCCAGCAGAATGGGGATCCCCAGAGCACAGCCCCCAGTCCACGGTCAGAATGTTGCCCTGGGCAGCCAGGGCAACTGTGCTGTCCAGGAGACACTGGTCGCCATGACTACCAGGGAGCAGCAGCAGGCATCCAACCAAGAGAGGGCAGGAATGCTGCTCCAGCTCCCACAATGCAACGCCATCAGCCTGGGAATGCACACCAGGCTAAAGCCTGTCAATCAATCCCTGCAGGCCTGCCCGGCCTGCTCTTGCCCATCCCCAACTGGGCACACAGATGCCAACTGGGGCCCTCCTGCCAGAGGGCATAGTAACTGCTCAGTAAAATCCTGGTGAGGTGAATGGTGGCTCCCAAAAGATATGCCCCGGGCTCAGGGCCAGAGGCCCCTATTTTGAAAGGGAGTTCTTCCAAAAGAAGCCTAACAGGTACTCAAGCTGCTTTTGCTGAAAGGCACCAACTCCTTACTTGGCCCCAGGAATTAACACAAAGGAGGCTCTTGTGGGAAGCAGATTGTTCCCCAAATGGTGACCAATCACTTCTCCAAAGAAGTTGAGTCTCTAGCACGGGTGGCTCACGCCTGTCATCCTAGGTACTCAGGAGGCTGAGAGCTAAGGATGGTGGTTCAGAGCCAGCACAAGCAGGAAAGCCCATGAGACTCTTTATCTATGCCAAACTACCTAAAAGGCCAGAAATGAGCTGTAGCTTAACTGTGCGAGCACATGCACAGGGACAGAGCCCAGGCCCTGAGTTCAAGCCCTAGGACTGGCACGCAAAAAGTTATACAGGTATGTCCCAGGAGAGACAGCCCCAAGCCCTCAGCTAAGGGGGTGAGGGGAC
The DNA here is from genome assembly GCF_023159225.1 of Perognathus longimembris pacificus. Classification (NCBI taxonomy): domain Eukaryota; kingdom Metazoa; phylum Chordata; class Mammalia; order Rodentia; family Heteromyidae; genus Perognathus; species Perognathus longimembris. Next base: position 11,232,580 of record NC_063183.1, on the reverse strand, counting down.
CCTACTCCCCCCCACCTTGTTGGAGGTTCCTGGGCCCCCTCCAGTCTGGCATCCCGAAGCAGGGGATGTTAACAGCACCCGGGGCTGCCTTGCCTAGCCATCTGGAAATGACAGCTCAGGCCTCTGCATTTGCATTTCTGATGGGGCTGGGGAACAAGAAACCCCTCAGAGGGGACCCCCAGGCCTTTCAGCCTGGGCCCCATCCCAGGGTCCCAACAAAGGCTTTATGTTCTAACAAAGGAGTTCACAGCCAGAAGGGAAGAGGCTCCGAGAACCTCTCAGGGGAGCCCTGGGAAAGAGGACCAGGGGGCTCCAGGCTTGAGGGTCACAAAAGGGGCTTAGCTTGGAGTGGGAGAGGACTGGGGTTCCCCCCCACACACCTCAGTGCAGGGGGCCATCCCATCTGAGGACGAGGAGGCAGGCATGAGGCCCGGCCAGGTCAGTGGGGCCAGGTCCCTGTCCTTAGAAAACGCCCTGGCTGACCAGTCCCGACTCCCCCCACAGCGTGCTCCAGGGGTATCTAGGGCTTCAGAGAGGAGTCCCCAGGGACCTGCCCAGGACACTGGGGGACGCAGGCGCTGCGGGGGCCAGTCCACAGCTTACTCACTTCATTCTCACCAACAAAGGAGTGGGCGGGGGGAAAGATTGATGGGAGGATGGATAGACAGATGGGTAGACAAAGGGATGGACAAATAGATGGGAGGATGGACAGACAAATGGATGAACAGATGGATGGACAAAATGGATAGGCAAATATATGGACAGATAGAGGGGAGAGGGGAGGATGGATAAACAGATGGATAGATGGATGGATAGACAAGTGGATGGCCAGATAGATGGGCAGACAGATGGACATATGGGAAGATGGACAAGTGGATGGACGGGTGGGTGGGTGGATGGACAGATGGATAGACACACAGATGGATGGGAGGGTGGATGGGTGGACAGATGGATGGATAGACACATGGATGGATGGGTGGGTGGGGGGATGGGTAGATGGACACACAGATGGATGGATGGGAGGGTGAGTGCGTGGACAGATAGATGGATAGACACATGGATGGATGGATGGATGGGTGGATGGGTAGGTGAGTGGATGGATGGATGGATGGATGGGAGGGTGAGTGGGTGGATGGGTGGACAGATGGATGGATAGACACATGGATGGATGGATGGGTGGGTGGGTAGGTGAGTGGATGGATGGATGGATGGATGGATGGGAGGGTGAGTGGGTGGATGGGTGGACAGATGGATGGACACATGGATGGATGGATAGGAGGGTGGGTGGGGAGCAGGATGGATGGACAGAAGGGAAGCTGGGTGTGTACATGCAGGTGCAGGTGGGGGTGATGGACAGACCACCAAGACCAGCCAGAGGACACAGCCATCGGCGTCCCAGCAATGCCTGGTGAGACTCGTCCGGTCCCCTGCCATCAACACAGTCCAGGACCCACAGTGATCCATGCAGCCTGGTGCCTCACCACCAGGGGGCAGTGTGCCAGGGACCCAGACCTTCCTTCCTGAGCGACGCCCACCCTCTCCCCACCTGCCCCAGGCCTGGTCTGTGGGTCCCCACCCCCAAGTCCTTCCTGCCACGAATTTACATGCGGGGTGACATCCAGGGTCCCCAACATGCCAGCGAGTGCCCACATCCCGCCACCCCGATGGCTGTCACGTTGTGAAATGGCAGCGAACACAACGTGTTTCAGCACAGCCACCATAAGCTCATGTGGACTCACACCCAGTGTCCTGAGTGCACTGCCTGACCACGCATCTGTGTGACACACCAGCCACCCCCCAAGCCCGGCTCCCAGGAACCTTCCAGAAGGGCTCTGCCCAGGTGCGCCCCTGGCCATGATTCCCAGGCGCTGGGAGCACACATTACTTTTGTACAGGTTCTGGGGACCTAGGCAGGAGGACGGGCTGCGACAGATGGGGTGCCTGGGAGACCCTCCCCACCATGGGGTCTGCCAGGAACCGAACCCCCAGCAGCCCCACGCCAGGGCGCAGGCCCAGGGGCCCCGCCGCCCTCCGATGCTCACCCCAGCCCCGTCCATCGGTTATTCAGCCCAAGGACCGTCCCTGCCCCTGAACTGTGGGGACAGGGCCGCCACACACCCGGCCACCGCAGCCAGCCCCGGGCCACCCAGGGCTCCCAGCACCTGAACCACTTCCACCGCTCCACAGAACCCTTCATCCCATCTCAACCCACCCACGTGAGAAGCGGGCGCTCCACTCGCTCGTTCCAACCAGCCAGCAGCTCTGAAAGCAGCTGACACCCGTCCAACTCCCCGCCTGAACTGACAGACAGACACACAGACTGACAAACAGACCAACCAACCGATAGACCAAGTACTTATAGGGCAAACCTACCATCCACACTCCCTCTACCCTGAGCATCAGACATCAAATACACTCAGAATGGAAATCAAGGTTAAGACAGTTGTTAATCCAGGTGCTGGTGGCTCACCCATGAAATCCCAGCTACTAGGGAGGCTGAGATCTGATTATCTGGGTTCAAAGCCAGCCCAGGCGGAAAAGTCTATGAGAGTCTTATTGTCAATGAACTACCAAAAAGCTGTGGCTCAAGTGGTAGAGTGCCAGACTTGAGCAAAAGCAGCTCAGGGACAACCGCCCAGGCCCCGAGTTCAAGCCCCACAAAAAAAAATTTTAGAACTGATTTCACCTGCTTCTTGTTCAGTATTTGCCTGTGTGCTGGTATTGGAGTAAAAACAAGGCAAGCACAGCCATTTCCCATCACGCCTCCCTCAGGGCGCAGGGTGTTAAAGTCCCTGGTCCTGCAACTCACCGCCCCGGGTTGGGGTCCACCCACAGCCGCTCTTCCGCCCCAGGCCAGCCACCCCCAGGTTTCTGTCTACTTATGTTTGCCTTTCCTGTAGTCAGAACCAGACGTCTAAGCCCTTTGCAAACAGGAGAAGCTTACAAATCAACCAATAAAACCCTGTCGCAGTTGGGTCTGACTCAAAGAGCCAAAGGCCCAGCCAGTAAGGGGTACAAGAGGAAGAAGCCTGGGGTCCCGGAGGCTTAGGGGGCCCGGGAGAGGGGAGGGGCGGACTTGGTCCATTAGCTGTGTGTCCTTATGAGAGTGTCTCCACCTTCAGGACAGGAGGCTCTACATTGTGTCCAGGTGGAGAACAGAGAGGGCAGAGGGAAACTGAGTCCACACACGGCTGTCGTGCACACTGGTGCAATAAGGCAAGAACCTAACGGATTGGCCCTTCATTCGCTCCACGTGGCTCTGTGTGAGGAAGAAAATGGGAAATCAAATGGGCTTCTGCAGTGGTGTGGCTGGGGGAAACACATAGAGGCACAGGGTTTGAATCTCTGCACTTCCCCACCCCTTGTCTCCCCCCAAAAAAGCCACACACATCAGAGGCCCCGCCACCCCCACGCGGCCATTTTCACCCGGCAGGGGAAGCGCCTGTCCACAACCTTGTTGTGCTGGCTTGACATGAAACACACCCGAGTGTCCACGCGGGAATTCAGCCACGGGGTGGAGTACAACACAGCAGGGAAAAGGGGTGAAGGCCAGAGGGCCCCTTAGAACCCCGGGTCCTCATCTGCTGAGTGGGAACTTGCCTAAGAGGCTCAGGACATGCCATATGGCTGGCGTTCACCGCTGCTCTGCCCGCCGGCAAGTGGGGTGAGAGGTGATCACCCACAAACCTAGTTACCCTTCTTCATTCCGTGTCCCCAGGAGGCACAATCAATGTCACACTCACTTCCTGCTGCCCCCACAGGCTCCCCCGGGCTGGGCGAGAAACCAGGGTGCCCCAGGACCCTGTGAACCAGGGCCAGGACTGAGAGCTCTCACCCCATCCACCTCCTCCCCGCCCCCCAGACCACCCCCAGCACCTCCGAAAGCTGTGTCCATCCTCTGCGTGGGTCCACTGCTAGCCTGACAAGCCCCCAAACCTCGTGGGCTTTATTAACGATGCCGTCCTCAGCTGTGTGCACCAAAGCCCACACACCCAGCAACCGGGGCCAGCACTCCCTGAGACTCTGGCAGCCCCCTCTGCCCTCACCCCGCACCCCTTCCCCTGCAATGTTACCTGGGGAGACATGGGAGGAGAGCGAGCTTTCAGCGGCAGCCCCTGCCCCGCACAGAGGAAACATGGCTACCTGTTTCTTGGGGCGTGAGTGCCAGGAGTAGCAGTTGAGAGTCAGCAGTGCCTGCTGCTTGGGGTGGGGTGCAGCTGGGAGCTGGCAGGTGGAGGAAAACGCAGTCCATGCGCAGACGTGAACACATTTGCTCTTCCTGCCACACTTCTGGGACACGCCAGCCTTGTGTGCATCCCAGTGAATGGAGACCCAGAGCCAGGGAAGACCCCCCCTACTGTCCACCCTCCCCACAGGTCAGCTATCCATTGCCCCCCCCCACCCCCCCCACACACTGCCTGCTCCCCACCCCTTACCACCCACCACCGGGGCTGCTCACCTGCAACATCCAGACCCAGGAATCCGGACCACAAAGCAGGAGTGGAAGAAGGTGGCTGGGGACGTTTTCCTTCCTCTGGGTGCCAGTACCAGGGCTCAAACCCAGGGCCTGGCGCTGTGTCTTAGCTTTTTTTTTTTGTTCTCCCAAGCCTGGCACTCTACCACATGAACCACAGCTGCACTTCCTGCTTTGGGCTGTGCAGTGGGGAGAAGAGCCTCAGGGACTGGGCTGGCTTCACCTGTGACCCTCACACAGGTCTCCCGAGGAGCTAGGATCGCAGGCCTGAGCCACAGCGCCTGGCAAGTCACCTGATCGTGCAGTGCGCGGCTGGGAATCACACAGAGCGCTTCAGCAGGCGCCAGGGCGGCGTGCGAGTCCGTCATCCAGACCCCAAGTGTCTCACCCCAGGGCTCTTGGTCCACGGCTGGGCACGAAGGAGTTCCCACTCGGGTTTTCCCAACAAGACCCAGAGAAGCACTACTCAGACTGGAGGGGTGGAACCATCCAGAAAGCGCACCGCTGGGTCTGGTCTGGAATTCAATGCCTGGCCAGTGCGAGGACGTGAGTTCAAATCCAGACACACACAAACTCAAACACACACACACACACACCCCACTATTTCAGTTTGGAACTAGGGAGAGACACTTTGCCACAGGCAATGGGTACCAACTTGAGCTGACGGGCAGAACACCATCCCAGCGCACCCACATCCTGGGCCAAATGACAAGACAAGCCACCCCGTGGCCGTGGGGCCCGTGGAGGCTTCCCAGACACGGAGCTCTGGGGACGGCACAGCCACACCATGGTGACCTTCCTGACAAGGCTGCGCCGGCCCAACTGCACCAAGGGCAGGGGCACCGCCTGGCCCCCTCCCCCACATCCAGCAGCGCCTGCCCCTCCGTGAACAAGCATGCTTTGTTGGGTGGTGAGCAGAGCCCGTGAACACCAGGGCTGGCTGTGGCCATCGGTGACGCCTGGGGCTGGAACTGAACTCAGCACAGCAAGCCCTTCAGCCCGTCCCATCCCCACAGCCAAAGACCTGCGTGGTTAAAGGTTCTTCACAGCAAACGCGACAGCACGGCCTTCTCCCAGCCCAGGAGCCGACACACAGATCCCCGAGTGACCCAAGGTCTTTATTTGGGAAGCAGACCACACTGCAGCGCCCGTGGTGTCCAGCGTGTGTGTGCGCATGCCTGCGCCGCTCTCTGCGAGTCCCCGCTCTGACCCCCAGCAGCCATCCCGGGGGTCCCGAGGTGGTTGCTTTTGTGATTCCCCGCCCCCCCGCCCCCCAAAGACACAGACGTGGAGCCCCTGGAGAGGGGAGACATGGGCCTCCCCGACAGGTTGGGGGCCAGGAGTGCGGCCTGGGCCTACAAGCGCTTGTAGGAGCCCAGCAGGGCTTTGCAGTTGGGGCAGTGATGGTCCACGTCCTGCAGGGCGTCCACGCAGAAGGGGATGAAGCAGCAGCCTAACGCGCACCTGCGAGAACAGAGGCCACATGGGGTCACCCGGCCCCGCCCGCCCGCTCGCCCCAGCACCCAGGGGTGCTGCTATTAGGGCTCCACCTTGGGCCTTTGCACTTGCTCAAAGGTGGCGCTCTAGCCCTGGAGCCGTGCCTCCAGCGCCGCTTTTTGCTGACTTCCTGAAGAGTCTCCACAGGCTTTTCTGCCTGGGCTGGCTTCAAACCCTGAGCCTCGGGATCTCAGCCTCCTGAGTAGTTAGGATTTCAGGCGTGAGGCGCCAGCACCACACCCAGGTGTGAGTTGTGACAACCGGGCCCTCCTCCTCACCCAGCCAGCCGTGGGTGTGGCGGGAGTCCAGCAGAAGCGCAAACAGCTCTGAGCCGGGTTTGGCTGGGCTGACGTGTGCAGCCCCGTGTCCCACCAGTCCTGAGCAACCAAGTAGCCCTCCCTAAGCACCGCCTCTCCTGGCACCAGCACCTGAATGCGGTAGGCAGGAGGCCTGCAGCCTTGGCACCACGCCGGGATGTGCCAGTCACAAACACACGAGTGTTTGTGGCAGGGATTCTGAGAGTGCCCGTCCCCACGCAGACCCGCCGGCTCCATTCCCTGCATCCCCCCAGGGCTGCACAGAGAAGTGCCTAGGCTATGAAATTCTACAAGGAAAACAAGCCCCTGAAGGCCCCGCCCCTGCCTCTGCCCATTCCGAATGCTTCTGTGGAAAGTGGTTTCTAGACTCCCCAGTGCCTGAGCTGTATGCTTCCCCCCAGGGTGATGCAGCTGGCCAGGAGGAACTTGTAGGGTGCTCTGGGCGTCCAGTGGGTAGAGAGCAATGACACTGCTCCCACAAAATCCCCAAGTAGAGCCGGGTGCTGGAGGCTCACACCTGTCATCCTAGCGAGCCAGGAGGCTGAGATCTGAGGATCGTGGTTTCAAGTCAGCCTGCGGAAGGAAAACCCTTGAAACTCTCATTTCCAATGAACCACCAAAAAGCCAGAAGTGGCGCTGTGGCTCAAGGGGTAGAGCGCCAGCCTTGAGTGGAAAAGCTCAGAGACAGTGTTCAGGCCCTGAGTTCATTTTCTAGGACAGGTATGCACACAAGAAGGGGAGGAAGGGAGGGAGGGTAGGAGGGAGACAGGGAGGGAGACCCTGAAGTGAAGGTCTGGGATGCAGTGAACATGGTCAGAGCCCACGTAGTGTGGCTAGGCCCTGAGCTCCAGCCCAGCGCCATGAAAATGAAGACCCACTGAGGGATGAATGGATGAAAGGCGGGGAAAGGTCACTCCTCCCAGCAGACTCACCCCAGCAGGCACAGGACCCCGCAGGACAGCCAGGTGACCAGTCCACTTTTGTATGTCACCTGGGTGACGATGGTCTGGTTGCAGGAGGGGCAGCACATCTGGATGGGGTGGTCAGCGAAGGAGATGGGCTGCTGCATGTTCACTGACGGCACCAAGACTGGGGGCAGAGAGCACAGGCTCTGGTGAGGGGTGGGCAAGGAGGTCAGAGAGAGAGCAGGACTCAGGCAGGGAGAATGGGACCCCAAGGCACCAGGGTGACCCCCCCATCCTGTGTCTGTCCACAGGTGAAGGGGCAAATGCAAAGTGACCCATCCACTGTGTGGAGTACTACTCAGCCTTAAAGAAGAAAGGACATTCAGACACATGCCACGACCTGGATGGGCCACAGGCTGGTCATTAAGGATTGGAGGGTGTAATTTGCCCTCTGCAAAGTCCCCAGCAGACCAGCAGAGACAGGAAGTGGCATGACTGGGGTCAGGCCTGTGGGGGAGGGGAAGAGGGGCAGAAGGTCAGCCTGGAGCTGCGTGTGGTCCTGGCCGTGCTCCAGCGGGAATGTATTCACTGCCACTGGGCTCCATCTTAAATGCTTAAAGTGGAGCCGGGTGCGGGGGCACACCCCTGTAATCCCAGCTTTGAGGAAGGCAGAAGGAGCTTAGTTTGTGGCTCTGAGTGCAGCAAAAGAATGGGACCGCGCCTCACACATCAACTGAAAGCCCCGGAGCTGGAGGGGAGGCTCGGGTGGGAAGACCCCGGCCCGGAGAGCCGAGTGCCAACTCCAGGACTGTGGAGAAGAGGCTCAGATCGATTGTATGTGGTGTGGATTTTAACACAGAGAGAGGAGGAGAGGGGAGAGAGAGAGAGAGAGAGAGAGAGAGAGAGAGAGAGAGAGAGAGAGAGAGAGAGAGAGAGGTAAAGGGAAGGAAGCAAGGGAGGGAGAGAGGGAGGGAGGAACTGTAGAAAAAGGGATGGGAGAAAATGAGTGGCAGATTTCTACAAGGTTCTGGAACCTTCTCATGGGGAGATGTTGGTGGCAGGCTCTGGGTTGGTGACACTGGGTCACCCCGAATCTCCCGGAGGCCTGAGGTGGTCCTGGGGTCTGCCTCGGCCCACCCTCCCCTCCTGAGTCCCCCACCCGTGGCTCACCGGCAGTGTGATGAAGACAGAGGCGCCTGGCTGGGCAGCGGGCGTGGGGTCAGAGTGTCGAGGGGCTTCTTTGGGGGGGGTGATGGGAATATTCTAGAATTATCCTGGATGGCTGCTCCTTCTGAAGAGGCTGCAAGCTCTGCACTGGGCGTTGGCTAGGAGTGATGGAGCGAGCGGAGTCGTGGCCAGGCTGTTATAGGCTCAGAACTAGACCCACCCACCAGCTCACCACACAGCCCTGGGGGGCCCAGCGCTCTGAGATGAGTGCCGGTGAGATGGAGGAAGATAAGACACCTGGAAGCCCAGGGCGGGAGCCAAGGCCACCGACAGGAGAGGGGTCCCCCCGTCCTTCTATATGGGGCAAAGAGTGCTTACTGCTACATACAGGTCATCTCTCTTCCAGGAGATAAATGCAGTCCACCGCTGCAGAGCTCCCGATCCTATTTTCTATACACTCTGGACTCGAACTCAGGGCCTGGGTGCTGTCTCTGAGCATTTTTGCTCAAGGCTGGTTGCTATTTAAGCCACAGCACCACTTCCGCTCTTTGGAGATTAACTAGAGACAAGAGTCTCCCAGCTCTCTTCTTTCTCGGCTGGCTTTGAACCACCTTCTTCTGCCCTCCGTCTGAGTCCCTGGGATTACAGGGATGAGCACTGCATCCTGGCTTCATTAACATTTTGGGGGGGTGGGGGAGTATTCAAGATTAAGTTATTAATCACAGCAAAAATCTAAATGGATCTGACAAGTTATCATCTTTCTTCCCATCCCAGGGGTCCAGTGTAACATAACCCCCTTACTAGATGACTTTTATCTGTGAGAGCCCCAAATCCAAGCTGTGAGACACCGAGAGGACTGGGAGGATGGATCGCCTCCTCCTAGAGCTCTGGGAATGCTGAGAGTTTCCCGGAAAGGTCCATCAGTGTGGCTTAGGGGAACTCAGACCGTGGCGGTCCTGGGTGTGGGCTAACTGCAGCCTCACCTGCGTGGGAGCCTGAGGGAGACTTAGGTTTAAGCAAATAGCCGTCTGTTTCCTGTGTACCTCTCCTTCCCAGAACAAGAAGGTCGCCGACCACTTAAATACACAATATTGTCACATGTTAGTGTGTCCTTTACTCCCTTGCACAAGCCCGATCAAGACCTTGGTTCATGGAAGCTTGCAATTGCACCCCACAATCTCATTATGAGAAAGAGTTCAGAGGACTGATAAGATACCAGAGCAGATATAATTGTCATTGCTCAAAAACACTGGACCCTCCAAAGAATAGATAGTGATGGCGTTATATACCCTTCCTTTTGAACATTTAAATTTCCCAGCCAACACTTCAGCAGCAGATAAACATTGGAAAGACCTGGAAAAATGGCACTCTTCATGTCAACCTGTATGGGAGGATGGCACCGATAATAACTGGAAACCCGGAACTGTCAGAGTATGGGGCTGTGGTGCTGTTTGTGTATCCGCAAGTTCTGTGGATATCTGGCTATCAGCCCAGAAATTAAAACCCAGAAAGGAGGAGAGAACCATGCTTCAACTGTATACGTGACACTAGTAACTGTTCCTCTGTCACAATGTGTGATCTGCCTAAGGGAAAAAGACTTGGCATGGACTGAACTTTCTCCTGTGGAGGAAAGGCATCACGCGCTCTAAAGAGAAACTATTCCAGACTCTGGGACCTGGGGCGAGTGTTGCCCTCTCTTACTCAGTAATTGGATCCATCAAAATAAGGGATGTATAAAATGTGATCTCCCCCCAAACTGAGATGACAGCGTGGTGCTGTTAAATACCACGGATATGGCCAGGGCTACCGCTTCTGTTTTGCCTGTCCCTGGTCTTGTAGTAGCTCTCCAGAAGGAACTCAGCAAGCTCGTTTGTATTTTCAACAAAGTAACAAATGCCACAGCTATCATTTGGGAGGAAATAAATCAGGAAATGAAGGAGTGAGCAATAGGAATTTTACAAAAATGGAGCTGCCATGGATTAGCTACTGATGAAAAAAGTAATGTGAACAATTTGAAGGAATGTGCTGACAGTTCTCAGAATATCCAGAATCACTTAGAGCTTCGCAAGAAGGAGTTGGGAAAATTAAAATACAGTCATCACTGGGGAGTCCCAGAATGGCTTTCCTGGCTTTGGCATCTTTGGGGCCCAGTAGTTTCTATTTGGGGGTATCATTCTGTTGGCTCCCTGCCTATTTCAATGTATATCTATTAGCATCAAGCATATGCTGGCACAAACAGAAACAAAAATTATGGTTTCTCAGATAATAGAAGAAGAGGTGTTGAGAGCCCGAAAATCCAAACTGTGAGACCCCAAAAGGACTGGGAGGATGGATCGCCTCCTCCCAGAGCTCTGGGAATGCTGAGAGTTTCCCGGAAAGGTCCATCAGTGTGGCTTAGGGGAACTCAGACCTCGGTCCTGGGTGTGGGCTAACTGCAGCCTCACCTGCGTGGGAGCCTGAGGGCGACTTAGGTTTACACAAATAGCCGGCTGTTTCCTTAAATACACAATATTGTCACATGTAAGTGTGTTCCTTACTTCCTTGCACAAAATCCTTGGTTCACGGAAGCTTGGGGTCTAAAGCTGGAGGAAGGTTACAGGTCCCCGGGTACCCCAAGCCTCAGTTCCAGAGTCCGGTCTCCTTTATGTGTTACTCCTGGTGGCAGCAAATTAGTGAGTATGGGGAGGGTTGCAACATTTGCCAAATAATAAATAACTTCACTTTTTTGTTTGTTTGGTTTTGTTTTTGTTGCCAGTCCTGGGGCTTGAACTCAGGGCCTGAGCACTGTCCCTGGCTTCTTTTTGCTCAAGGGTAGCACTTTGCCACTTGAGCCACAGTGCCACTTCTGGCCATTTTCTGTATATGTGGTGCTGGGGACTCGAACCCATGTATATGAGTCAAGCACTCTTGCCATTAGGCCATATTCCCAGCCCTCCAGCTTTTTCTATATATATGTGGTCCTGAGGAATCGAACCCAGGGCTTCATGTATACGAGGCGAGCACTTTACCACTAGGCCATATTCCCAGCCCATAACTTCACTTTTTTAAATATAATTTATTTATTAATTAAACAAAAAATTTTTGACAAGGTGTTGTGCAAAAGGGGTACAGTTACATAGTAGGGCAGTGTGTACATTTCTTGTGATATCTTACACCCTGATAACTTCACTTTTTAACAACCCATTGATGCAGGAATTCGCTGGGTCATGCTTTGACTTTTGTTGTTGTTGTTATTTGTGGGGATTGAACTCAGGGCCTGGGTGCTGTCCCTGAGCTCTTTGGCTGAAAGCTAGCACTCTAGCACTTTGACATACAGTCCGACTGCCGGTTTTCTTTGTGGTTCACTGGAGATAAGAGTCTCACAGGGACTTTTCTGCCTGGCTGGCTTTGAACTGTGATCCTCAGATCTCCGCCTTCTAAGGAGATAGGATCATAGTTGGGAGCCACCCATGGCTGGCTGTTCATTTTTCCCCTGCTCTTGGAGATCTGAACTCTCACATCTGCTAGGTGGGCACTCTACCTGGAGACACACCTGCAGTCCTTTCCCCTTGTTTTTCAGATAAGATCTCACTCACACTTTTGCCCTCGTGAGCCTGAAACCATCATCTTCCTAAGGAGCACCAGGGGGACCGGGGCCAGGCATACTTGGGCTCAGGCACAAAGGTGGGTTCGTGTCTTTCCCGTCCCAGCCTGCCAAGGGCAGGGCCATCGCCTGGCCCCCTCCCCCACATCTGGCAGCGCCTGCCCCTCCGTGAACAAGCATGCTTTGTTGGGTGGTGAGCAGAGCCCGTGAACACCAGGGCTGGCTGTGGCCATCGGTGACGCCTGGGGCTGGAACTGAACTCAGCACAGCAAGCCCTTCAGCCCGTCCCATCCCCACAGCCAAAGACCCCTGTGGTTAAAGGTTCTTCACAGCAAACGCGACAGCACGGCCTTCTCCCAGCCCAGGAGCCGACACACAGATCTCCGAGTGACCCAAGGTCTTTATTTGGGAAGCAGACCACACTGCAGCGCCCGTGGTGTCCAGCGTGTGTGTGCGCATGCCTGCGCCGCTCTCTGCGAGTCCCCGCTCTGACCCCCAGCAGCCATCCCGGGGGTCCCGAGGTTGTTGCTTTTGTGATTCCCCTCCCCCCGCCCCCCCAAACACACAGACGTGGAGCCCCTGGAGAGGGGAGACATGGGCCTCCCCACAGGTTGGGGGCCAGGAGTGCAGCCTGGGCCTACAAGCGCTTGTAGGAGCCCAGCAGGGCTTTGCAGTTGGGGCAGTGATGGTCCACGTCCTGCAGGGCGTCCACGCAGAAGGGGATGAAGCAGCAGCCTAACGCGCACCTGCGAGAACAGAGGTCACATGGGGTCACCCGGCCCCGCCCACCCGCTCGCCCCAGCACCCAGGGGTGCTGCTATTAGGGCTCCACCTTGGGCCTTTGCACTTGCTCACAGGTGGCGCCCTAGCCCTGGAGCCGTGCCTCCAGCACCGCTTTTTGCTGACTTCCTGAAGAGTCTCCACAGGCTTTTCTGCCTGGGCTGGCTTCAAACCCTGAGCCTCGGGATCTCAGCCTCCTGAGTAGTTAGGATTTCAGGCGTGAGGCGCCAGCACCACACCCAGGTGTGAGTTGTGACAACCGGGCCCTCCTCCTCACCCAGCCAGCCGTGGGTGTGGCGGGAGTCCAGCAGAAGCGCAAACAGCTCAGCAAGCCCGGTTTGGAGTGTCTGTGGCAGGGGATCTGAGGGGGGGGGGAGGGAGACAGGGAGGGAGACCCTGAAGTGAAGGTCTGGGATGCAGTGAACATGGTCAGAGCCCACGTAGCGTGGCTAGGCCCTGAGCTCCAGCCCAGCGCCATGAAAATGAAGACCTACTGAGGGATGAATGGATGAAAGGTGGGGAAAGGTCACTCCTCCCAGCAGACTCACCCCAGCAGGCACAGGACCCCGCAGGACAGCCAGGTGACAGTGCCCTTTCTGTATGACACCTGGGTGACGATGGTCTGGTTGCAGGAGGGGCAGCACATCTGGATGGGGTGGTCAGCGAAGGAGATGGGCTGCTGCATGTTCACTGACGGCACCAAGACTGGGGGCAGAGAGCACAGGCTCTGGTGAGGGGTGGGCAAGGAGGTCAGAGAGAGAGCAGGACTCAGGCAGGGAGAGCGGGGACCCCACGGGCACCACGGTGACCCCTCATCCCGTGGAGCCGGGTGCGGGGGCACACCTCTGTAATCCCAGCTTTGAGGAAGGCAGTTTGTGGCTCTGAGTGCAGCAAAAGAATGGGACCGCGCCTCACACATCAACTGAAAGCCCCAGAGCTGGAGGGGAGGCTCGGGTGGGAAGACCCCGGCCCGGAGAGCCGAGTGCCAACTCCAGGACTGTGGAGAAGAGGCTCAGATCGATTGTATGTGGTGTGGATTTTAACACAGAGAGAGGAGGAGAGGGGGGGGGAGAGAGAGAGAGAGAGAGAGAGGAGAGAGAGAGAGAGAGAGAGAGAGAGAGAGAGAGAGAGAGAAGGAGGTAAAAGGAAGGAAGCAAGGGAGGGAGAGAGGGAGGGAGGAACTGTAGAAAAAGGGAAGGGAGAAAATGAGTGGCGGATTTCTACAAGGTTCTGGAACCTTCTCATGGGGAGATGTTGGTGGCAGGCTCTGGGTTGGTGACACTGGGTCACCCCGAATCTCCCGGAGGCCTGAGGTGGTCCTGGGGTCTGCCTCGGCCCACCCTCCCCTCCTGAGTCCCCCACCCGTGGCTCACCGGCAGTGTGATGAAGACAGAGGTGCCTGGCTGGGCAGCGGGCGTGGGGTCAGAGCGTCGAGGGGCTTCTTTGGGGGGTGGGGGGTGATGGGAATATTCTAGAATTATCCTGGATGGCTGCTCCTTCTGAAGAGGCTGCAAGCTCTGCACTGGGCGTTGGCTAGGAGTGATGGAGCGAGCGGAGTCGTGGCCAGGCTGTTATAGGCTCAGAACTAGACCCACCCACCAGCTCACCACACAGCCCTGGGGGGCCCAGCGCTCTGAGATGAGTGCCGGTGAGATGGAGGAAGATAAGATACCTGGGAGTCCTAGGCGGCAGCCAAGGCCACCGACAGGAGAGGGGTCCCCCGTCCTTCTATATGGGGCAAAGAGTGCTTACTGCTACATACAGGTCATCTCTCTTCCAGGAGATAAATGCAGTCCACCGCTGCAGAGTTCCCGATCCTATTTTCTATACACTCTGGACTCGAACTCAGGGCCTGGGTGCTGTCTCTGAGCATTTTTGCTCAAGGCTGGTTGCTATTTAAGCCACAGCACCACTTCCGCTCTTTGGAGATTAACTAGAGACAAGAGTCTCCCAGCTCTCTTCTTTCTCGGCTGGCTTTGAACCACCTTCTTCTGCCCTCCGTCTGAGTCCCTGGGATTACAGGGATGAGCACTGCATCCTGGCTTCATTAACATTTTGGGGGGGTGGGGGAGTATTCAAGATTAAGTTATTAATCACAGCCAAAATCTAAATGGATCTGACAAGTTATCATCTTTCTTCCCATCCCAGGGGTCCAGTGTAACATAACCCCCTTACTAGATGACTTTTATCTGTGAGAGCCCCAAATCCAAGCTGTGAGACACCGAGAGGACTGGGAGGATGGATCGCCTCCTCCTAGAGCTCTGGGAATGCTGAGAGTTTCCCGGAAAGGTCCATCAGTGTGGCTTAGGGGAACTCAGACCGTGGCGGTCCTGGGTGTGGGCTAACTGCAGCCTCACCTGCGTGGGAGCCTGAGGGAGACTTAGGTTTAAGCAAATAGCCGTCTGTTTCCTGTGTACCTCTCCTTCCCAGAACAAGAAGGTCGCCGACCACTTAAATACACAATATTGTCACATGTTAGTGTGTCCTTTACTCCCTTGCACAAGCCCGATCAAGACCTTGGTTCATGGAAGCTTGCAATTGCACCCCACAATCTCATTATGAGAAAGAGTTCAGAGGACTGATAAGATACCAGAGCAGATATAATTGTCATTGCTCAAAAACACTGGACCCTCCAAAGAATAGATAGTGATGGCGTTATATACCCTTCCTTTTGAACATTTAAATTTCCCAGCCAACACTTCAGCAGCAGATAAACATTGGAAAGACCTGGAAAAATGGCACTCTTCATGTCAACCTGTATGGGAGGATGGCACCGATAATAACTGGAAACCCGGAACTGTCAGAGTATGGGGCTGTGGTGCTGTTTGTGTATCCGCAAGTTCGGTGGATATCTGGCTATCAGCCCAGAAATTAAAACCCAGAAAGGAGGAGAGAACCATGCTTCAACTGTATACGTGACACTAGTAACTGTTCCTCTGTCACAATGTGTGATCTGCCTAAGGGAAAAAGACTTGGCATGGACTGAACTTTCTCCTGTGGAGGAAAGGCATCACGCGCTCTAAAGAGAAACTATTCCAGACTCTGGGACCTGGGGCGAGTGTTGCCCTCTCTTACTCAGTAATTGGATCCATCAAAATAAGGGATGTATAAAATGTGATCTCCCCCCAAACTGAGATGACAGCGTGGTGCTGTTAAATACCACGGATATGGCCAGGGCTACCGCTTCTGTTTTGCCTGTCCCTGGTCTTGTAGTAGCTCTCCAGAAGGAACTCAGCAAGCTCGTTTGTATTTTCAACAAAGTAACAAATGCCACAGCTATCATTTGGGAGGAAATAAATCAGGAAATGAAGGAGTGAGCAATAGGAATTTTACAAAAATGGAGCTGCCATGGATTAGCTACTGATGAAAAAAGTAATGTGAACAATTTGAAGGAATGTGCTGACAGTTCTCAGAATATCCAGAATCACTTAGAGCTTCGCAAGAAGGAGTTGGGAAAATTAAAATACAGTCATCACTGGGGAGTCCCAGAATGGCTTTCCTGGCTTTGGCATCTTTGGGGCCCAGTAGTTTCTATTTGGGGGTATCATTCTGTTGGCTCCCTGCCTATTTCAATGTATATCTATTAGCATCAAGCATATGCTGGCACAAACAGAAACAAAAATTATGGTTTCTCAGATAATAGAAGAAGAGGTGTTGAGAGCCCGAAAATCCAAACTGTGAGACCCCAAAAGGACTGGGAGGATGGATCGCCTCCTCCCAGAGCTCTGGGAATGCTGAGAGTTTCCCGGAAAGGTCCATCAGTGTGGCTTAGGGGAACTCAGACCTCGGTCCTGGGTGTGGGCTAACTGCAGCCTCACCTGCGTGGGAGCCTGAGGGCGACTTAGGTTTACACAAATAGCCGGCTGTTTCCTTAAATACACAATATTGTCACATGTAAGTGTGTTCCTTACTTCCTTGCACAAAATCCTTGGTTCACGGAAGCTTGGGGTCTAAAGCTGGAGGAAGGTTACAGGTCCCCGGGTACCCCAAGCCTCAGTTCCAGAGTCCGGTCTCCTTTATGTGTTACTCCTGGTGGCAGCAAATTAGTGAGTATGGGGAGGGTTGCAACATTTGCCAAATAATAAATAACTTCACTTTTTTGTTTGTTTGGTTTTGTTTTTGTTGCCAGTCCTGGGGCTTGAACTCAGGGCCTGAGCACTGTCCCTGGCTTCTTTTTGCTCAAGGGTAGCACTTTGCCACTTGAGCCACAGTGCCACTTCTGGCCATTTTCTGTATATGTGGTGCTGGGGACTCGAACCCATGTATATGAGTCAAGCACTCTTGCCATTAGGCCATATTCCCAGCCCTCCAGCTTTTTCTATATATATGTGGTCCTGAGGAATCGAACCCAGGGCTTCATGTATACGAGGCGAGCACTTTACCACTAGGCCATATTCCCAGCCCATAACTTCACTTTTTTAAATATAATTTATTTATTAATTAAACAAAAAATTTTTGACAAGGTGTTGTGCAAAAGGGGTACAGTTACATAGTAGGGCAGTGTGTACATTTCTTGTGATATCTTACACCCTGATAACTTCACTTTTTAACAACCCATTGATGCAGGAATTCGCTGGGTCATGCTTTGACTTTTGTTGTTGTTGTTATTTGTGGGGATTGAACTCAGGGCCTGGGTGCTGTCCCTGAGCTCTTTGGCTGAAAGCTAGCACTCTAGCACTTTGACATACAGTCCGACTGCCGGTTTTCTTTGTGGTTCACTGGAGATAAGAGTCTCACAGGGACTTTTCTGCCTGGCTGGCTTTGAACTGTGATCCTCAGATCTCCGCCTTCTAAGGAGATAGGATCATAGTTGGGAGCCACCCATGGCTGGCTGTTCATTTTTCCCCTGCTCTTGGAGATCTGAACTCTCACATCTGCTAGGTGGGCACTCTACCTGGAGACACACCTGCAGTCCTTTCCCCTTGTTTTTCAGATAAGATCTCACTCACACTTTTGCCCTCGTGAGCCTGAAACCATCATCTTCCTAAGGAGCACCAGGGGGACCGGGGCCAGGCATACTTGGGCTCAGGCACAAAGGTGGGTTCGTGTCTTTCCCGTCCCAGCCTGCCAAGGGCAGGGCCATCGCCTGGCCCCCTCCCCTACATCTGGCAGCGCCTGCCCCTCCGTGAACAAGCATGCTTTGTTGGGTGGTGAGCAGAGCCCGTGAACACCAGGGCTGGCTGTGGCCATCGGTGACGCCTGGGGCTGGAACTGAACTCAGCACAGCAAGCCCTTCAGCCCGTCCCATCCCCACAGCCAAAGACCCCTGTGGTTAAAGGTTCCTCACAGCAAACACGACAGCACGGCCTTCTCCCAGCCCAGGAGCCGACACACAGATCTCCGAGTGACCCAAGGTCTTTATTTGGGAAGCA
This sequence comes from Perognathus longimembris pacificus, assembly GCF_023159225.1. NCBI lineage: Eukaryota > Metazoa > Chordata > Mammalia > Rodentia > Heteromyidae > Perognathus > Perognathus longimembris. The sequence goes on along the minus strand of NC_063183.1, from coordinate 11,214,485 downwards.
GACCACACTGCAGCGCCCGTGGTGTCCAGCGTGTGTGTGCGCATGCCTGCGCCGCTCTCTGCGAGTCCCCGCTCTGACCCCCAGCAGCCATCCCGGGGGTCCCGAGGTTGTTGCTTTTGTGATTCCCCTCCCCCCGCCCCCCCAAACACACAGACGTGGAGCCCCTGGAGAGGGGAGACATGGGCCTCCCCGACAGGTTGGGGGCCAGGAGTGCGGCCTGGGCCTACAAGCGCTTGTAGGAGCCCAGCAGGGCTTTGCAGTTGGGGCAGTGATGGTCCACGTCCTGCAGGGCGTCCACGCAGAAGGGGATGAAGCAGCAGCCTAACGCGCACCTGCGAGAACAGAGGCCACATGGGGTCACCCGGCCCCGCCCGCCTGCTCGCCCCAGCACCCAGGGGTGCTGCTATTAGGGCTCCACCTTGGGCCTTTGCACTTGCTCAAAGGTGGCGCCCTAGCCCTGGAGCCGTGCCTCCAGCACCGCTTTTTGCTGACTTCCTGAAGAGTCTCCACAGGCTTTTCTGCCTGGGCTGGCTTCAAACCCTGAGCCTCGGGATCTCAGCCTCCTGAGTAGTTAGGATTTCAGGCGTGAGGCGCCAGCACCACACCCAGGTGTGAGTTGTGACAACCGGGCCCTCCTCCTCACCCAGCCAGCCGTGGGTGTGGCGGGAGTCCAGCAGAAGCGCAAACAGCTCAGCAAGCCCGGTTTGGAGTGTCTGTGGCAGGGGATCTGAGGGGGGGGGGAGGGAGACAGGGAGGGAGACCCTGAAGTGAAGGTCTGGGATGCAGTGAACATGGTCAGAGCCCACGTAGCGTGGCTAGGCCCTGAGCTCCAGCCCAGCGCCATGAAAATGAAGACCTACTGAGGGATGAATGGATGAAAGGTGGGGAAAGGTCACTCCTCCCAGCAGACTCACCCCAGCAGGCACAGGACCCCGCAGGACAGCCAGGTGACAGTGCCCTTTCTGTATGACACCTGGGTGACGATGGTCTGGTTGCAGGAGGGGCAGCACATCTGGATGGGGTGGTCAGCGAAGGAGATGGGCTGCTGCATGTTCACTGACGGCACCAAGACTGGGGGCAGAGAGCACAGGCTCTGGTGAGGGGTGGGCAAGGAGGTCATCAGAGAGAGAGAGCAGGACTCAGGCAGGGAGAGCGGGACCCCAAGGCACCAGGGTGACCCCCCCCATCCCGTGGAGCCGGGTGCGGGGGCACACCCCTGTAATCCCAGCTTTGAGGAAGGCAGAAGGATCTTAGTTTGTGGCTCTGAGTGCAGCAAAAGAATGGGACCGCGCCTCACACATCAACTGAAAGCCCCAGAGCTGGAGGGGAGGCTCGGGTGGGAAGACCCCGGCCCGGAGAGCCGAGTGCCAACTCCAGGACTGTGGAGAAGAGGCTCAGATCGATTGTATGTGGTGTGGATTTTAACACAGAGAGAGGAGGAGAAAGGAGGGAGGGGGAGAGAGAGAGAAGGAGGGGAAGGGAAGGGAATGGAAGGAAGCCAAGAAAGGAGAGAGGGAGGGAGGAACTGTAGAAAAAGGGAAGGGAGAAAATGAGTGGCGGATTTCTACAAGGTTCTGGAACCTTCTCATGGGGAGATGTTGGTGGCAGGCTCTGGGTTGGTGACACTGGGTCACCCCGAATCTCCCGGAGGCCTGAAGTGATCCTGGGGTCTGCCTCGGCCCACCCTCCCCTCCTGAGTCCCCCACCCGTGGCTCACCGGCAGTGTGATGAAGACAGAGGTGCCTGGCTGGGCAGCGGGCGTGGGGTCAGAACGTCGAGGGGCTTCTTTGGGGGGTGGGGGGGTGATGGGAATATTCTAGAATTATCCTGGATGGCTGCTCCTTCTGAAGAGGCTGCAAGCTCTGCACTGGGGGTTTGGAAGGAGAGAAGGAACGAGCCCAGTTGTGGCCAGGCTGTTATAGGATCGGAACTAGACCCACCCACCAGCTCACCACACAGCCCTGGGGGCCCAGCGCTCTGAGATGAGTGCCGGTGAGATGGTGGAAGATAAGACACTCGGAAGCCCAGGGCGGGGGCCAAGGCCACCGACAGGAGAGGGGTCCCCCGTCCTTCTATATGGGGCAAAGAGTGCTTACTGCTACATACAGGTCATCTGTCTTCCAGGAGATAAATGCAGTCCACTGCTGCAGAGTTCCCGATCCTATTTTCTATACACTCTGGACTTGAACTCAGGACCTGGACACTGTCCTTGGGCATTTTTGCTCAAGGCTGGTTACTATTTAAACCCAGCACCACTTTTGGCTCTTTGGTTGTTACTTGGAGACAAGAGTCTCACAGCTTTTTTTCCTGCGTTGGCTTTGAACCACTGTCTTCTGCCCTCTGCCCAAGTCCCTGGGATTACAGGAATGAGCACTGCATCCTGGCTTCATTAATGTTTTCTTGGGGGTGGGGGAATATGCAATATTAAGTTATTATGGGGCTGGGAATATGGCCTAGTGGTAAAGTGCTTGCCTCAAGAAAAAGCCAGAAGTGGCGCTGTGACTCAAGAGGTAGAGTGCTAGCCTGGAGCAAAAAGAAGCCAGAGACAGTGCTCTGGGCCTGCGTGCAAGGCCCAGGACTGGCAAGAAAAAAAAAGAAAAAAAAAAGACTAAGTTATTAAATCACAGCCAAAATCTAAACGGATCTGACAAGTTATTATCTTTCTTCCCATCCCAGGGGTCCAGTGTAATATAACCCCCTTACAAGATGACTTTTATCTGTGAGAGCCCCAAATCCAAGCTGTGAGACCCGGAAAGGCCTAGGAGGATGGATGGCCTCTTCCCAGAGCTCTGGAAACACTGAGAGTTTCCCGGAAAGGTCCATCAGTGTGGCTTAGGGGAACTCAGACCGTGGCGGTCCTGGGAGTTGGCTAACTGCAGCCTCATCTGCGCGGGAGCCTGAGGGCGACTTAGGTTTACACAAATAGCCGTCTGTTTCCTGTGTACCTCTCCTTTCCAGAACAAGGAGGTTGCCAACTACTTGAATACACAATATTGTCACATGTTAGTGTGTCTCTTGCTCCCATGCACAAGATTAATAAAAACCTTGGTTCCTGGAAACTTGGATCTGAAGCTGGAGGAATGCTACAGGTCCCCGGGTACCCCAAACCTCAGTTCCAGGGTCTGATCTCGTTATTGTGTTGCTCTTGGTCACGGTGGATTAGGGAGCACGCAGTGGTCGCCACATCTGACCGCCCACGTGGGGCACAAGGCATGAGTGAACGACGGAGTATGGAAGAATCTGGGAGGTGAGCCGTGGAAGGCATGCCAGGACACGTGTCAGGACTGCCAGGGTCATCAATGGGATTAGCTCAAGGCAGAGGGGTCGGGGATCTTGCGCCTGTGAGCGTGGTGCTGGCGGAGTCAGGAATACAGGTGGAGGGAAGCGACATGGAGAAAGCAGCCCTGTGGATAGGAAAGTATGGCCGTCCAGACCTCGGAGGGAAATGCCCAAGGCAGCAAGGGAGGGGGATTGCAAGAGCTTCTGGTGCGGCTCAGAGCCTGGGGAAGAAAATCCCACTAAAAGTTTGTTCTCCGTGCAATGGAATCCTCCTGGTCTCACAGCCCCTCCGCGAGCCTCAGCCTACCACACGCGGCCTGTGCCAGAAGCTCCCGCACCGCCGGCAAATGTGGCTGGAAGCTCTGAGCCTCGCGACAGTGGCCAGAACCGTGGGGCCGAAAGCTCCGAGTCCTGCAACCAACAGCAAAAGGATGTGACTAAAAGCTCATTCCCATGACAACAGGCAGAAAGATGTGGCTTAAGGCTCTAGACCTGGTAACAAGGAGCAAAAGGAAGGGAAGCTGGAGAGGGGGAGGAGGAGGAGGAGGAGGAGGAGGAGGAGGAGGAGGAGGAGGAGGAGGAGGAGGAGGAGGAGGAGGAGGAGGAGGAGGAGGAGGAGGAGGAGGAGGAGGAGGACGAGGCTTCTGGCCCCTCTGGGGATGAGACTCAACCATTAGTCATATCCCACAGCGCCCTCCAGCCCGGCCATCTGCCCCTCCTGGAGGAGTCAAGCAGGTTCCCTTGTTTCACAGCTCCTTCAAGAGTTTCAACCGGCCACCAGTGCCTACGGGGCCACTTCCTCTTACACTGTGGGCCTTCTCAGGGGACTAGCAGAGGTCAAGCATCTGATTCCCCATGACTGGGAAAACCTGGCCAAACCCTGCCTGGAACCCAGTCCATAGCTACAATTTAAAATGTGGTGGCGTGAGGAAGTTCACAGCTAGGTTGTCAAAGCTGGGCACGCCCAGCCTCCCATAGAAATGGAGGCAGACGGGGCTACCGAACAGGGGGTAGAACTGGGAGAGGATGAACAGCTAGATCATGATGAGCAAACAAATAACCAAGTGCATGCTTCCTGCTTGAGAGCTTGGGGGAAAACAGCGCAGCCAGGTCAGAGAGCTACTCATTGTGTGAAAGTTAGGGAGACAGTGGAGCCTTAAAACCACCTGAGCGAGGCAGCCGGGGTTCGCAAGCTAGGAAGACACAGGAGGCCCTGGCGACCAGGGCTGGTCCTCTTCTGGGGCTCCGGGCAGCAAGGACGCTGCCCTGCAGGGCCCGCAGGCGCCCCTGGTGGCCGGGCCAGGCCTCCTGGGGCGGCACGTGAGGACGCAGTGCCTTCAGTGGGTGACGGCCAGCGCGGCGGTGGACGCCTGGAGCCCGTGCTCACACCCATAACATTAGCTGCTTAGGAGGCTGAGGTCTGAAGGTCACAATTTGAAGCCAGACCAGGCAGGAAAATCTGTAAGACTGGTTTTCTTTTTGTTAGTTGGTCCTGGGGCTTGAACTCAGGGCCTGGGCGCTGCCCCTGAGCTCTTTTCTTCAAGGCTAGACCTCTACCACTTTGACCTACAGTCCCACTGCTGGGGTTTTATTTATAGCTCACTGGCGATAAGAACCCCACAGGGACTTTTCTGCCTGGCTGGCTTTGAACTGTGATCCTCAGATCTCCGCCTTCTAAGGAGATAGGATCACAGTTGGGAGCCACCCATGGCTGGCTGTTCATTTTTCCCCTGCTCTTGGAGATCTGAACTCTCACATCTGCTAGGTGGGCACTCTACCTGGAGACACACCTGCGGTCCTTTCCCCTTGTTTTTCAGATAAGATCTCACTCACACTTTTGCCCCGGTGAGCCTTAAACCGTCATCTCCCTAAGGAGCACCAGGGGGACCGGGGCCAGGCATACTTGGACTCAGGCACAAAGGTGGGTTCATGCCTTTCCCGTCGGGGCCTGCCATCAGCCCCGTGGCAGGGGTGCGGTGGGCATGGACGGCTCCGCCGCTGCCTGGTAAGGTCCAGGAACTGACATTTTACTTGAAGAAGAAACACAAGGAGCCAGGTAAGAAAGCCACCCCATCTCGCATCTTCAACCTGACGAGATTTGAGAAGGTGACCAAGAGCTGGCCACCACCAAGTGTCAGAGGGGTCTGTCTTCAAGTGCAGACCAGCAGGAAATCTCCTGACAGAAAGCCCCCAGCCCCACGCACCCACGGCGGCCTCTGTCTCCCCCACCCTGGCACCACCCCAAAGCCGCCATGTCCTCTTGCCTCAGGGTCATGCAGACACCAACACAGATGATCACCAAGATCCTGGGAAAGGCAGACCCCCCCAGACCCCCCCAATCAGGATGGTGGGGTATGGGCAGGGGGGATTAAAAATGGGAGTGTCGGGCTGGGAATGTGCCTTAGTGGTAGAGTGCTTGTCTAGCATGCATAAAGCCCTGGGTTCAATTCCTCAGTACCACATAAACAGAAAAAGATGGAAGTGGTGCTGTGGCTCAAGTGGTAGAGTGCTAGCCTTGAGCCAAAGAAGCTCAGGGACAGTGCTCATGCCCTGAGTTCTCAAGACCTAGGACTGGCAAAAAGTAAAGAAAGAAAATAGGAGTGGGGAGCTGATGAGTTAGGAGGCCGGTGACTCTGAGGAAGGGGGGAAAAGTCTAGCAGGGGCCTAGAGGGGCCTCTGAGCTGTGTCCCTTGGCACAGAGCCTGCCAGGCCGGATGGCCGGGAGGGTGAAGGAAGGCCCAGGGTAGTTCGGGGATGCTGCAGGGACAGTGGTGGCTTTGTGAGTCTGTGTGTCCAGCCGGGCAGGGCCATAGTGGCTGGCCACCCCTCCCCCACAGCCACTTGTTCCATACCCAGGGCCAGCTGGGAGAGCCATTCCCACCTTGCAGACACAGGATGGGGCCTGGGCTGGTGCACCCAGGCAGCTGTGGGTCCTTCCAAGCCCCGAAATTCTCCATGCCTGGTGAACCGAGGCCTCTCATTTCCATGCTGCACCCAGCCCCTGAGTGACACACTTAGTGTCACCCTAGCTGGGGACAAGGAAACCCCAGCATTTTGTCCATTCTGAGCCCTGGTCAACCACTGGCCACAGCCCAACTGACAAAGATGATGTGACCCTTCACTGCACCCCAAACTCTGCGGCTCTACAGCACCTCCCAATGAGGCTTGCATTACAGCTACCTCAAGGAGAAATGTGTGTGTGTGTGTGTGTGTGTGTGTGTGTGTGTGTGTGTGTGTGTGTGTGTGCTAGTCCTGGGGCTTGAACTCAGGACCTGGGTGTTGTCCTTCAACTTCTTCTCTCAAAGCTGGTACTCTACCACTTGAGCCACAGCTCCACTTCTGGCTTTTTGCTGGTTAGAGTTCCAGGGACTTTTCTGCATAGGTTGGCTTTGAACCATGATCCTCAGATCTCAGCCTCCGGAGTAGCTAGCGTTACAGGTGTGAACCACTTAGCCCAGGCAGTGAGATACTTTCATGTAGCCAGGGCTGGGGGCCCAAGGACCAGGGAGAATGGCGCCCACGGCTTTGGGCTGCCTGCTGCTAGGTATTTTGAATTGGGAACCAAGGTTCTGGTGTGCAGGGGCACAGGAGATGTCTGGACTCAGTCTCTAAGCCAGTGTGGTGGCACGCACCTGTAATCCCGGCTGCATGGGAGGTGCAGGTGTGAGGAGAGACCAAGGGGAAGATCCTAAGATTCTTCTCGATGAACAAAGCCAGGGCAGGGCGCGGCTCAAGTGGAAGAATGGCTTCATGCCCACCATGTGAGCAGCAAACCTGACCCGCTGGGGAGCGGACCCAGACCCTCCTTCCTGAGCCACGCCCACCCTCTCCCCACCTGCCCAGGCCTGGTCTGCCGGTCCCCACCCCCAAGTCCTTCCTGCCACGTATTTGCATGTGGGGTTCGCATCCAGGGTCCCCAACCTGCCTGCAAGAGCCCAGACCCCGCCACCCCGATGGCTGTCACGTTGTGAAATGGCAGTGAACACGTGTTTCAGCACAGCCACCATAAGCTCATGTGGACTCACACCCAGTGTCCTGAGTGCACTGCCTGACCACGCATCTGTGTGACACACCAGCCACCCCCCAAGCCTGGCTCTCAGGAACCTTCCAGAAGGGCTCTGCCCAGGTGCATCCCTGGCCGCAATTCCCAGGTGCTGGGAGCACACATTACTTTTGTACAGGTTCTGGGGGATCCAGGCAGGAGGACGGGCTGCGACAGATGGGGGGCCTATGAGACCCTCCCCACCATGGGGTTTGCCAGGAACCGAACCAACAGCAGCCCCCTGCTGCCCTCCGGTGCTCACCCCAGCCCCGTCCATCAGTTATTCAGCCTGAGGACCGTCCCTGCCCCTGAACTGCAGGGACAGGGCCGCCACACACCCGGCCACCACAGCCAGCCCCGGGCCACCCAGGGCTCCCAGCACCTGAACCACTTCCACAGCTCCACAGAACCCTTCATCCCATCTCAACCCACCTGCGTGAGAAGCGGGTGCTCCACTTGCTCGTTCCAACCAGCCAGCAGCTCTGAAAGCAGCTGACACCCGTCCAACTCCCCGCCTGAGGGAACTGACAGACAGACAGATAGATGATGGACAGACAGACCAACCAAACGACCAAGTATTCACAAGGCAAATACTTGCTTTGTCCCAAGCATCAGATACCAAATATATTCAGGATGGAAATCAAAGTTAAGACAAGTTTTGAAGCCAGGTGCTGGTGGCTCACACATGAAATCCCAGCTACTAGGGAGGCTGAGATCTGAGGATCAAGGTTCAAAGCCAACCCTGGGCGGGAAAGTCTGTGAGACTCTGATCCAATGAATCACCAGGAAAATGGAAGTGGTGCTGTGGCTCAAAGTAGCTATCACTAGCCTTGAGCAAAAAGAGCTGAGGGACAGTGCCCACCGGGCCCTGCGTCCAAGCCCCACAATTCACAAAATAAAAACAAAAAAGTAAAAAGAAGAAACCTACTAACAATCATTGTACAAAGAAACACGGTTACTTGTATTTTTTTTTTGTTTTGTTTTTTGGAGTCAATACTAGGAGTAGCAGTTTGAGAATCAGCAGCTTTGGCTTTTTGATTTGTTGGAGGCAGGGTGAGTCAAGTTTGTTCGCGGAGCACCTGACAGCGGGTGGGGGAGTAAAACGCAGTCCTTGCATAGACGTGAACACATTTACTCTTCCTGCCACACTCCTGAGGCACGCCAGCCTTGTGTGCATCCCAGTGAATGGAGACCCAGAGCCAGGGAAGACCCCCTCTACCCCCCGCCGGGGCTGCTCACCTGCAACATCCAGACCCGGGAATCCGGACCACAAAGCAGGAGTGGAAGAAGGTGGCTGGGGACGTTTTCCTTCCTCTGGGTGCCAGTACCAGGGCTCGAACCCAGGGCCTGGCGCTATGTCTTAGCTTTTTTTTTTGTTCTCCCAAGCCTGGCACTCTACCACATGAACCACAGCTGCACTTCCTGCTTTGGGCTGTGCAGTGGGGAGAAGAGCCTCAGGGACTGGGCTGGCTTCACCTATGACCCTCACACAGGTCTCCGGAGGAGCTAGGATTGCAGGCCTGAGCCACAGCGCCTGGCAAGTCACCTGATCGTGCAGTGCGCGGCTGGGAATCACACAGAGCGCTTCAGCAGGCGCCAGGGTGGCGTGCGAGTCCGTCATCCAGACCCCAAGTGTCTCACCCCAGGGCTCTTGGTCCACGGCTGGGCACGAAGGAGTTCCCACTCGGGTTTTCCCAACAAGATCCAGAGAAGCACTACTCAGACTGGAGGGGTGGAACCATCCAGAAAGCACACCGCTGGGTCTGGTCTGGAATTCAAGCCTAGAGTGCCTGCCTGGCCAGTGTGAGGACCTGAGTTCAAATCCAGACACACACAAAATCAAACACACATACATACACACACACACACACACACACACACACACACTCTGCACCATAAACTGGAATGGCCAATGAATGCTTTGTTTTCCAGGCACTCAATACCCATATTTCACACTTTTGTTTTTTTGCCAGTTACGGTGCTTGAACTGAGGGCCTGGACACTGCCTCTGAGCATTTTGACTCAAGGCTAGTGCTCTACCACTTAAGGCACAGCTCCACTTCCAGTTTTCCGGTGGTTCACTGGAGATAAGAGTCTCATGGTTATTCCTGCCTGGGCTGGCTCTGAAACTCTGATCCTCAGAGCTCAGCCTCCTGAGGGGCTGAGATGAAAGGTGGGAGCCAAGGACACCCCGCTATTTCAGTTTGGAACTAGGGAGAGACACTTTGCCACAGGCAATGGGTACCAACTTGAGCTGACGGGCAGAACACCATCCCAGCGCACCCACATCCTGGGCCAAATGACAAGACAAGCCACCCCGTGGCCGTGGGGCCTGTGGAGGCTTCCCAGACACGGAGCTCTGGGGACGGCATAGCCACACCATGGTGACCTTCCTGACAAGGCTGCGCCGGCCCAACTGCACCAAGGGCAGGGGCACCGCCTGGCCCCCTCCCCCACTTCTGGCAGCGCCTGCCCCTCCGTGAACAAGCATGCGTTGCTGGATGGTGAGCAGAACCTGCGAACGCCATGGCTGTGGCCATCAGTGACGCCTGGGGCTGGAACCGAACTCAGCACAGCAAGCCCTTCAGCCCGTCCCATCCCCACAGCCAAAGACCTGCGTGGTTAAAGGTTCTTCACAGCAAACGCGACAGCACGGCCTTCTCCCAGCCCAGGAGCCAACACACAGATCTCCGAGTGACCCAAGGTCTTTATTTGGGAAGCAGACCACACTGCAGCACCCCATTGCGTCAGAATTCAGAAACCACAGGGGCATCTTCACAACACAAGGCTATGGCTGACCGACTGCTGGTGACCGCAGGGCTAGAGTCCAGGTCTGAGGGCTCATTGGAGCCAACTGCAGCCCCAGGGCAGAGATGTCCACAGAGCACTGGCCTCGCCAATGGGGCTCTGGAATCAGCAACTCGGGGTCTTCCGCTGTCACACTTCAGCTGTGCCTCTGGGAATCAGATGGGACTGGAATGTTGTCTGGGACGGTGGTTCAATCAGGACAGATGTCAGATGATCGAGGGTGAGGGAATCTCACATGGCTGCCCAGAAACCCAACAGGATCTGTGCACAGGAGGTGAGTGTGCATGTGCACGTGCGCATATGCGTGTGCCTGCTGATCCTGGGGATTGAACTCAGGGCCTGGGCACTGTCCTTGAGCTTTTCGTGCAAGGCTAGAGGTCTAGTACTTGAGCCACAGCTTTCCTTCCAGCTTTTTTGTTGGTTAATTGGAGAGAAGGTTCTGATGGACCTTCCTGTCCAGGCTGGCATTGAACCCCAATATCTCAGCCTCCTGAGTAACTAGGATTACAGATGTGAGCTCCCAGTACTCAGCTAAGAAATTTTCAAGAACCACTTCAAACTCATGGAAAGGCAATTACTCATTTCCTTTTCTGTGTCAAAAAAGAAAAACAGGTAAATAGTAGATGCCTGTAGTCCCGCTTTCTGGCTATTTATTCATGAGGATTGCTTCAACTCAGGAGTTCCAGGCCAGCCTAGAAACATAGTGAGATCCAGTCTCACACACACACACACACACACACACACACACACACACGGAAGAAAGAAACAAGAGCAAGTGTGAGCTAGCAAATGGCGGAAACAGGCTCTGGCGTGTGGTTGCAAACTTCCAAAACCAAATCTTGGTCAGAGTGTGGAGATCTCAGAGTCTAAAAATCCTGCTAGGTCTTGGCGAACAAGAACATGGGAAGAATTATGACAAAACGAAGTTTTCTTTCTCCTCTTTTGCTTTTCACATTTATAGCCTCCTGGGAGCATTCCTGGTGTTAGTAGCCCTTACCATGCATGTAAAAAATAAGAAATTCAAATGAGTTAGATCATTAGTCTGCAGTTACTTGCCCCAAAACTCAGTAAGGCAAGGTCTGTGGTAATGCGGCCATATTTGGGGACAGAACAATCTAGGACATAAGGCAATGAATGGCCGCTGTGTCAAAGACCACCACCAGAAAGGCCCACTGAGGCAGGAGAAGCCCACCTACAGCAGGTCATGGAGGGTATCCAAATGATGATATGCAGATGATGATATGTGAGGCAGCCATGACAGGAGGGAATCTCCAAAGGCATCCTGAACTTGAACCTGGCCTCAGGGTCAAGGTCTCTGCAAGTCCCAGGTATGACTTCCAGCAGCCATTTCTGAAGTTTGGAGGTTGTTGGTTTTGTGATTCCCCTCCCCCCCGCCCCCCAAACACATAGACGTGGAGCCCCTGGAGAGGGGAGACATGGGCCTCCCCGACAGGTTGGGGGCCAGGAGTGCGGCCTGGGCCTACAAGCGCTTGTAGGAGCCCAGCAGGGCTTTGCAGTTGGGGCAGTGATGGTCCACGTCCTGCAGGGCGTCCACGCAGAAGGGGATGAAGCAGCAGCCTAACGCGCACCTGCGAGAACAGAGGCCACATGGGGTCACCCGGCCCCGCCCGCCCGCTCACCCCAGCACCCAGGGGTGCTGCTATTAGGGCTCCACCTTGGGCCTTTGCACTTGCTCAAAGGTGGCGCTCTAGCCCTGGAGCCGTGCCTCCAGCACCGCTTTTTGCTGACTTCCTGAAGAGTCTCCACAGGCTTTTCTGCCTGGGCTGGCTTCAAACCCTGAGCCTCGGGATCTCAGCCTCCTGAGTAGTTAGGATTTCAGGCGTGAGGCGCCAGCACCACACCCAGGTGTGAGTTGTGACAACCGGGCCCTCCTCCTCACCCAGCCAGCCGTGGGTGTGGCGGGAGTCCAGCAGAAGCGCAAACAGCTCTGAGCCGGGTTTGGCTGGGCTGACGTGTGCAGCCCCGTGTCCCACCAGTCCTGAGCAACCAAGTAGCCCTCCCTAAGCACCGCCTCTCCTGGCACCAGCACCTGAACGCGGTAGGCAGGAGGCCTGCAGCCTTGGCACCACGCCGGGATGCGCCAGTCACAAACACACGAGTGTTTGTGGCAGGGATTCTGAGAGTGCCCGTCCCCACGCAGACCCGCCGGCTCCATTCCCTGCATCCCCCCAGGGCTGCACAGAGAAGTGCAGTCACCTGCCCTCAGCCACACAGCGAGGGCGTGGGCACCCGGCTGCCCTCCGCCATTGAGGAGCGGACGGCAAACGCTCTCCCAGCAGAGGGACTCAGAACACTCCTTCTATTCTGTCTTTCCTTGTTTAAAAGATAAAAAGTCAGTGCTAGGTCTGCCTTGGACAACAGCCCCTCCCTCCTCCTTTACCAGTCTGCAACCTATCAATCTCCTAAGGACCCCAGACTCTGAGGTCACTTCCTTCATCCGCTGAGGTCACATCCTGGACCGCCCTGGTCACGCCTCCCTGGGAAAGTGAGAGGTTCCCCAGGCTCTGAGCTCACCTCCGTATCTGCTGTGGTCCTGCCTCCCGCCCTTCCCTATATAATCTGGCTCAACATGCATCCTCACTCTCTTGCTTTCTCTCTTCTTCCTTCCCCTGTCTCCCCATGCTGCCATCTTGTGTGTGGGGGCCAGCAGTTTGCTCTCCCCCACATAAACTCCTTTCAGCCTGAGCTATGTGGCGGGTTTCCTTTCTGATGAACCTTATAGTCAGTTCTAATACAAAGATCCAAAGGTGATGAACTTGTGTGTGTGTTGGTGCTTGAACTCAGGGCTTTACACATTTTTTCTCACTGCTGATAGTTAATTTGGGTCGCGATTCTCATGGACTTTCCTGTCTGGGTTGGCTTTGAATCATGATCCTCAGATCACAGCCTTGTGGGGAGCTGGGATTAAAGTTGTGAGCCACCATGCTCAGCTCCTTCCTTCCTTCCATCTGTCTGGGGAAATAATTGTGGCCCCCTTGATTTCTCTCCCAGAGAAGAAGCGAACCTCCCTTTAAGAGAACCCCTGTGCAGACATAACTACTTAAGACAGTCCACCTCTCCTGCCTCACACGGGAAAGATTAAGAAGTTCTGGAAGACTCTGTGAAATGTACAGAACATTCACGGCTTCTCTCAGGCAGTCAGGATTACTTAGGTCATGAAATTTTAGAAGAAAAAGAAGCCCCCCGAGGGCTCCGCTCCTACCCCCCTATTATGAGAGGCCTTGTGTCCCCACTTATGGAAAGTGGTTTCTAGACTCCCCAGTGCCTGAGCTGTATGCTTCCCCCCAGGGTGGTGCAGCTGGCCAGGAGGAACTTGTGGGGTGCTCTGGGCATCCCATGGGTGATCAATTACCCTGCTCCCACAAAATCTCCAAGTACAGCCTGGTGCTGGTGGCTCACACCTGTCATCCTAGCGAGCCAGGAGGCTGAGATCTGAGGATCGTGGTTTCAAGTCAGCCTGCGGGAGGAAAACCCTTGAAACTCTCATTTCCAATGAACCACCAAAAAGCCAGAAGTGGCGCTGTGGCTCAAGGGGTAGAGCGCCAGCCTTGAGTGGAAAAGCTCAGAGACAGTGCTCAGACCCTGAGTTCAAACACCCAGGTTTGGCATACACACAGGATGGAGGAAAGGGAGGGAGGGAAGGAGGGAAGGAGGAAGGGAGGGAGACCCTGAAGTGAAGGTTTGGGATGAAGTGAACACAGTCAGAGCCCACCTAGCATGGCTAGGCCCCAAGCTCCAGCCCAGCGCCACAAAGATAGATAGATAGACAGATAGATAGATAGATAGACAGACGAGAGAAAGGCCAGGACAGGTGACCCCCAGTGCACAGCAGGGGCCCCGGGTGTGCCTGGGATGGGTGGGCAGGCTGAAGGGCAGACTCACCCCAGCAGGAACAGGCTCCCGCAGGACAGCCAGGTGAGGGTGCCTGCATTGTAGGACAGCTGGGTGACGATCATCTTGTTGCAGGAGGGGCAGCACATCTGGATGGGGCGGTCGTAGAAGGAGACAGGCTGCTGCACGTACACCGTCTGCACCGCAACTGGGGGCAGAGAACACAGGCTCCCATGAGCAGGACAGAGTGGATGGGGAGCCCAGCTGGGGAAGGGGAGCTCCAGCAAGGAGAGTGGGACCCCCACAAGCACCTGAGCCCAGCAGCCACAGGGTAACCCCCCATCCCGTGTCTGTCCACAGGTGAAGGGGCAAATGCAAAGTGACCCATCCACTGTGTGGAGTACTACTCAGCCTTAAAGAAAGGACATTCAGACACATGCCACGACCTGGATGGGCCACAGGCTGGTCATTAAGGATTGGAGGGTGTAATTTGCCCTCTGCAAAGTCCCCAGCAGACCAGCAGAGACAGGAAGTGGCATGACAGGGGTCAGGCCTGTAGGGGAGGGGAAGAGGGGTAGAAGGTCGGCCTGGAGCTGCGTGTGGTCATGGCCGTGCTCCAGCGGGAATGTATTCACTGCCACTGGGCTCCATCTTAAATGTTTAAAGTGGAGCTGGGTGGGGGGGCACACCCCTGTAATCCCAGCTTTGAGGAAGGCAGAAGGATCTTAGTTTGTGGCTCTGAGTGCAGCAAAAGAATGGGACCGCGCCTCACACATCAACTGAAAGCCCCGGAGCTGGAGGGGAGGCTCGGGTGGGAAGACCCCGGCCCGGAGAGCCGAGTGCCAACTCCAGAACTGTGGAGAAGAGGCTCAGATCGATTGTATGTGGTGTGGATTTTAACACAGAGAGAGGAGGAGAAAGGAGGGAGGGGGAGAGAGAGAGAAGGAGGGGAAGGGAAGGGAACGGAAGGAAGGAAGGAAGGAAGGAATTGTGAAAAGGGAAGAGAGAAAAAATCAGTGGCAGGTTTCTAGAATTTTCACTGGCAGCTTCTGGAACCTCCACATGGGGAGATCTTGGCAGCAGGCGCTGGCTTCGAGACACAGGGTGAGATGAGTCACCCCCAATCCCCCCACAGCCTGAGGTCCCCCTGGGGTCTGCCTCAGTCCCCCTTTTGTGAGCTCCCCCGTGCCCCCACCCCTACGGCTGTCATAAAGACCGAGCACGTGGCTGGAGGGAGAGTGCAGGACTTGGAGGGTCATGGGGCTTCTCTGGGGGGGGGATGATGGGAATATTCTAGAATTCTAGTGGATCACGCTCCACTCTGAGCTGCAAGCCTTGAGCTGGGGGTTTGTGAGGAGTGAAGGAGGAAGCCGGGCTTGGCAGGCTGTAGGGCAGGGAGACAGCTGTCACAGGGCCGTGCTAGGAATGGGAACTCAATCCGCCCATGAGCTCTCCCCACAGCCCTGGTGGGGGCCCAGCACCCCAAGATCAGGGTAGGGCTGACGTGGGCAAATAGGACACTGGGAAGCCCAGGGCGGGGGCTGCAGCCACAGGCAGGGGACGTGTCCTCATGTCCTTGTATGTGGGGCAGGAGCCCATGCCATGATGTCACCTTCTCCCCAGAAATACATGCCGTTCACGACTGCAGAGTTCACTGGTCCTATTTCTTGTGTGGTCCTACACTTGAACTCAGGACTTGGGCGCTGCCCCTGAGCGCGTGTGCTCAAGGCTAGTGCTCTACCACAGCTCCACTTCCAGCTTTTTGATGATTAATTGGAGACAAGAGTCTCACAGATTTTCCTGCCTGGGCTGGCTTTGAACTGCGATCCTCAGTTCTCAGCCTGGTCAGTAGCCATGATGACAGGAGTGAGCGGCCCACACCTGGATTTTGATTCTTTTTCGCTGATATTGGAGATTTGAACTCAGAGTCTCACGCCTGCTTGGTAGGCGTTCTACTAATTGAGCCACACCTCCAGTCTCATTCACACTCGCCCCAGCCAGCCTTAAACCATGATCTCCCTGCGTGGATTCAAGTCGCTGGCACTACAGGTGCACACACCATACACACAATGAACACTGTGTCCTGTTCACGCATGCGCAAATTGAGGCACAAGTCAGGCAAGTAGGCCCAGGCAGTCTGAATGGCGGGCTCACTCTCTCACCTGGAGAGCTCTTTCAGAAGTGCTCGTGAGGCTGAGTCACTACAAACGCAGGCAGCAGGTAGGACCAGCAAGGATCAAGAAGGATCAAGAAGCAGCTGCCCAGGACAAGAGGGCGGCCTGCGACGGAGGCCTGGAAGAGTTCCGCTCCCCCAGGGTTCTCTTGGGGCCCCACACTGGCCAGGCAGGGACACTCTACCACCTGAACCCACACCCCTCATGGTTTTTGCTTTAGTTACTTCCCAGTTAGAGTATCACACGTTAGCCTGGTGTAGCCTGGGAGTACAGGTGTCTGCTACCATGCCCAGATTGACTAAGCAGTCACCTGATTCCTAGAGTCCACAGGCCAGGGTGGAGGGCTAAGGAGTACTGGGGGGACCCGGGCCAGACATACTTGCACTGGGGTTGGGCGCAGGCACTGGCTGGGTGTAATATGAAGGTGGGTTCATGCCTTTCCCGTCGGGGCCTGCCATCAGCCCCGTGGCAGGCCCAGGCACGGGTGCTGGGGCTGTTGGGTAGTAACTGTTCACCGTCTCTTCATAGGATGGGGGTGCGGTGGGCATGGATGGCCCCGCCGCCGCCTGGTAAGGTCCAGGAACTGACATTTTACCTGAAGAAGAAACACAAGGAGCCAGGTAAGAAAGCCACCCCATCTCGCATCTTCTACCTGACGAGATCTGAGAAGGTGACCAAGAGCTGGCCACCACCAAGTGTCAGAGGGGTCTGTCTTCAAGTGCAGACCAGCAGGAAATCTCCTGAAAGAAAGCCCCCAGACCCACGCACCCACGGCGGCCTCGGTCTCCCCCACCCTGGCACCACCCCGAGGCTGCTGTGTTCTCCTGCCTCCAGGGACGGGCAGACACCAACACAAATGATCACCACGATCCTAGCAATGCCAAGATGCCCAGACACCCCTTGAGCCACACTGAGCTCCATTTCTCACTCTTACTTTCTTTTCTTTAGTTATATTTTGGTTAGGGCCTCCTGCTGGAGACCAGACCAGACCCACCCCCAGGGCTGAATAGGAAGATGAGTCACAGAAGAAGCAACCAGACAGATAGAGGTCTGGGGAGGGGACAGCCACTCAACACAGCCTTGATTTCCCCCACG
Source organism: Perognathus longimembris pacificus (assembly GCF_023159225.1). NCBI lineage: Eukaryota > Metazoa > Chordata > Mammalia > Rodentia > Heteromyidae > Perognathus > Perognathus longimembris. Next base: position 11,197,235 of record NC_063183.1, on the reverse strand, counting down.
GCTGCATGTTCAGGCTTCAGAGGAAAGAGGGGGAACCTGGGGTTCAGGAAGCTGACCTGAGCCACTGCCCCCCTCCACTCATTGGCTGGGCGGCACTATCTGAGCCTTGTGTCTGATTCCTAAAAAGTGACCAAGAAATAAGGGCGGGGCCATAGTGCAGGCCTTTCTTCCGCTGGTCTGCGGGTCCAGTGATGCTGCCCAGCAAACCCCAGTTCTTCATGTCACATCTCCCCACCCACCCCCTTTTTTTGGGGGGGGTGCCAGTCCTGGGGCTTGAACTCAGGGCCTGAGCACTGTCCCTGAGCTTTTTCCCTCAATATTGGTGCTCTACCACTAAGTCACAGGTCTACTTCCAACTTTTTGCTTGCTAATTGGAACTAAGCGTCTCATAGACTTTCCTGCCCAGGCTGGCTTTGAATCTTGATCCTCAGATCTCAGCCTCCTGAGTGGCTAGGATGACAGGCATGAGCCACTGGTACCTAACTCCCATTTCTTTTTAATGTGGCTGTTCCTGGGGGACCAGGGACTGATTGACTCAACCCCCTGATGAAATCACCTTCACCGCTCACCTTATCCCTCCCCCACAATACCCCCATGTCACCCTGGAAGGCCTTATCACCCACATTCAGGGCAGGCCGCCCAAAGAGGCAGAGGTCCTGCCTCCATTTGCCTGCTTTCCTGCAATAAAAGTAGAAACTAGAGGAAACCCCATTTCCTACTGCAACAAAATGGCAAGGCCACATTCCTGTTGCAGCGAAACACAGCTTGAGAGGAGCCCGCTGGGGGCCTGGACGGCTGGGCGGTCAGCACACTGCTTGAGACGGTGGCCCCTGTGGGGTCTGGGTGGCCATAGGAACGGGGAGCTTTGTCAGGAAAAGAAGAGACACAAGGGTCTCCTTCCGACTTAGGAAGTTGTTCAACTTTGTCGCTGGGACCTGCAAGTGGCCCTTGATTGTCCACCTCAAAGAATGGGCCGAAGCCCATGCAACCCCACCTGCAGCCCGGCCCAAACGCCATCACAGACAAGCCCCGCTGCAGGCCTCTTTGCTCTATCATTGCAGAGACATAGTCTAAACTGGGAGGGAGGCCTTCCCACGCTAAGACACAGGAAGGGGCCTGGCCTGGTTTCCATGCGCACCCCAGGCAGCCGCCGGCCCCAGCGAGCCCCAAATTCTCCACGCCTGGTGAACTGAGGCCTCTCATTTCCATGCTGCACCCAAGCCTCTGGGTGACACAGCCAATGTCACCCTGTCCAGGGACAAAGAAACCCCAGCATTTTGTCCATTCTGAGCCCTGGTCAACCAGTGACCACAGCCCAGCTGACAAACACCATGTGACCCTTCACTGCACCCCCAAACCCTGCTACACGACAGCACCTCCCAATCTGACTTGCATTAACAGCTACCTCAAGGAGAAACGAGTGTGTGTGTGTGTGTGTGTGTGTGTGTGTGTGTGTGTGAACACGAGGGCATCATCAGAACAAGATGGAATCAGACAGGAAGGAAAAGCCGCCGAGCCCAACCTCAAAGAGGGCTTCATTTCCGCAGGGCATCCTGGGCCTGGCACAGGCCCCTCGGGCTCTGGAAGAGCAGAGGGAACCTCCAGAGCCCTTCCTGACATCCTGCGGTTCAAAGTCCAAAATACAACCGGGTGAGGCCTCACCCCCAGGCGCCACGTGGAAATCTGTCATCAGGACCTTCCTGCCACCACCCTTCGGAAGCCTCATAGACCTGGGGCCCAGGGCGAGGCACAGCCTGAGGTTCTGACCCTGCAGACGCCTCTCATAGACCTGGGGCTCAGGGTGAGGCACAGCCTGAGGTTCTCACTTGGTCGTCCCAGGCAGAGCACAACAGAGGAGCAGGGCTGGGGAGGATAGGACAGGGCCCAAGGTGGACGGCGGCTCCGTGGTGAGGCAGAAGCCATCAGGAGCCAGCCTGTGGGGAAAATGAGGCCAGCAAGCTCCAAGGGACTCAGGCAGACCTGTCTGCAGGTGCTAAGGATTCTGGAACAGTCGGGACATAGGGGAAAGGTGGGGAGACATTAAGGACAAGTGCACAGGGGACAAGTGCACAAGTAGAGGGGAATGAGAGGACTCACAGAAAGCTAAGCGGTCAGCACTGGGATTTGAACTCAGGCTCTGTGCTCACCAGGCAGGCACTCTTATCTACTTAAGCCACACCTTGATTCTCCAACCTCCATCTCCTGAGTGATTGGGATTACAGGCTGCACCAGCAGGTTGGGATCTTACAGCAAGCAGGTCTACAGCTTGGCCCAGGGCTCCTGGTTCACAGAGCCCAGCTCTACTGGGTCCTATCTGTGGGAACTGAAGTGAGCTGCCAGCTTCCCTCTGGGCCTGCTTCCTCACCTGGAAAGTGGGCTGATGAGCCCCTTGCACCCCTGCCAGGACATGGGGGGACTCCGTATCTAGGATACCAGGCAGGGTCTAGGGGCTCCACAGCAGACATTCACAGTTCAGTCCAAGTCCCTACCACAGTGTGGCAGATGGAAGAATGTCCTCAGACCTCTGACCACATGACTGTCCCTTTAAGTGGCACAAGGGGCTGTCCACCTGCACTGAAGGGTCTTAGATCCAGGGATTAGCCTGGATTACAACGGGGCCAAGGGAGCCAGCCAAGGAACGGAGCCAGCCAAGGAACGCAGGTGGCTCCCAGAAGTGGGGGGGGGAGGGGGGGGAGGGGAGGGAGCGTGAGACCAACTTTCCTGGAGCCTCCTGGACCCCAGCCTGGCAAATGGCTGACTAAATTTCAGGAAGACCAGAGTAGATGTCCCTTCAAAGCCTTGAGATCAATCTGTGCTCCCAGCCTGGCCTCCCCTCCCCCTCCTGAGGGCTGAACAACAGGCATGCACAACCAAGCCTGGCCCCGAAACTGGATTCTGCGTGTGTGTGTGTGTGTGTGTGTGTGTGTGTGTGTGTGTGTGTGTGTGCTGGTGCTGGGACTTGAACTCAGAACCTGAGCTTTTTCACTGAAGGCTAGTGCTTTGCCACTTGAGCCACAACCCCACTTGTGCCACAACCCCACTTGTGCCTTTTTTGATAGTTAATTGGAGATCAGAGTCTTGCGGACTGGTTTTGAACTAGGATCCTCAGATCTCAGCCTCTTGAGTAGCTAGGATGACAACTGTGAGCCCCCGGTGCCTGGCTTCACCCCACGTTCTGTAAGCCACTTGCACACCCTGAAAATGATCCTGGGGGGCTCTGACCCATCACCGCCCCCAGCCCCAGGTCCCTCTGTGCGACTTCCCAGGGGCCTCTGCTCGCTCCTGACCCTGGCTCTCCTCTCCCCCGTGTTCATGCAGCTTGGACTCTGGAGTGGAGAAGGACCCGCCACCACCAGCTCCCTCAGATCATTCCTGTCTCCATGCCACCCCCCTCCTTCCTCAGTGGGTCCCAGGGTGTAGGATTCCCCACGCTGAGCCCCACTTGGGCCTTCACACACAGGGGAAGCTGGCCCAGCACTGTGACCCCACACGCGGGCGGGCCGCAGCCCGGCCTCATCCCTGCACTCCTACCACTTCCTGGCAACAACACTCTGCTAAACTGTGGGAGCCCAAGAAACCAAGGGGAGCCTGAGAAATGAGCCCAGAGCAGAGGAGAGGGAGGCAAACAGCGATGGGAGATTCCGTGGCCCCCTCCCACCTCAATGCTCAGTGAACTTGGAGCTGAGACATTTCTATTGATTACAAATTACCCAGTCGATGTGGCCAGGTGTGGTGGCTACTGAGGAGGAAGAGATGGGGAGGAGCAAAGTGTGAGACTAGCCCAGCCAAAAGGTTAGGGAGACCCCATATCAGCCAATAAGCCAGGCATGGCAGCTTACTTGTTATCCCTCCTGCGTAGGTAGGAGGTATAGGTAGGAGGATCAGGTAAAAAGTTAAGAAGACCCTACGGAAAAAGTAATAAAACAACGGGCTGGAGGCATGACTCAAGCAGCAGAACACAGTGCACACAGGAACTTTCCACATGCACCCTATCAACCAAAAAGTATGCCAAATACAAGTTTGTGGGCTGGGGATATAGCCTAGTGGCAAGAGTGCCTGCCTCGGATACACGAGGCCCTAGGTTCGATTCCCCAGCACCACATATACAGAAAAAATGGCCAGAAGCGGCGCTGTGGCTCAAGAGGCAGAGTGCTAGCCTTGAGCGGGAAGAAGCCAGGGACAGTGCTCAGGCCCTGAGTCCAAGGCCCAGGACTGGCCAAAAAAACAAAAACAAAAACAAAAACAAAAACAAAAAAAAACAAGTTTGTATGACAAGGAAAGATTTTTAAAAGGCCCACAAGGTAAAAGCAAGGTGACAGACCCCCCAGGCCTCTCACAGAGCATCCGAGGGGAAACTGAGGCTCCAGCTACGATGGCATTCACACATTTAACATGTGTGAGTCCTGTGACCCAGAACTTCTCCTCTATTAATTCAAAGCACACGGCTCGTGAGGGACTGTGCACTGGATAGAGGAGGTCCCCTCCCGGGCATGGGACATGGGGTTGCAGGAACAAAGCCAGAGCCATGACCAGCAGCACACACAGATTCATTTTTCCATGAATGACATGAAGAAAAGTCCCTCCAGACTCATGCCTGTCATCCCAGCCACTCAGGAGGCTGAGATCTGAGGAGCATGGTTCAAAGCCAGCCCAGGTTAGAATGTCAGTGATTCTTGTCTCCAATAAACCACCAAAAACACCAGAGGTTGAGCCATGGCTCAGTGGTAGAGCACCAGCCTTGGATGAAAAAGCAAAGAGATAGTGCCAAGGCCCTAAATTCAAGTCCTGTACTGGTGCGCACACACACACACACACACACACACACACACACACACACACAGCAAAGCATGGTGGTGCTGAGCAGAGGACTGGGGAAGGAGGGGACATTTCCTCCCTGTGAGGCAAAAATCACTCATTTACCAATGTGCCCCCCATTTCCTGTCCCCCCCCCAGGCCCAGAGAGAAGTGATGTCATCCTTGGCCTTTTGTCCCCTGAACTGCCCACCCTCCTTGTTTGCAGATGATTCCGGATTCTAATTGCAGCAGACACTTCCTATCGCTGGTCCCCACGCCTGCGCATTCAGCCAAGGGTGGACTGGAAATATTTGCAAAAAACGAAAGCATCCTCAGAGCAGGAGGGAAGTGGCTTTTCCTTGGAATTGCACATGGGGGCGGGGAGCAAGCATCTACCCAGCATGCACAGCGCAAGGCTCTTCCGGGTCACTGGGCAGGATGCACACAGCAGGTGCACAAGGCATCTAAGGAACATGGCATCTGTGGTCTGGAGGATTGGGGGGGGTCCCATCCCCACAGGTATAGAGGAACCCCTCTCTAAGCCCCGTGCCCCTGCCCGCTGGCCTCAAGGACTCAGTTAGCCAACAGGTAGGTGTAGGAATGAACACAAAGGGAAACTGAATCCAGCTCCTCCAAGGTGGGGTTATTTCAGTGGTCCTCACAAGGCCAGGCTGGGTCTTTGGGGAGTACCTCACAGTGGGTTCTGGTTCCATAAAGAACAACTCAAGAGCAGCTTGCATCGTCCCCCTTGAAAAAAATATTACTCTTGCCAAAAACTGAGAGTCAAGTCCTAAAAATAAATCTCTAAACCCACCAAGGCAGGGGCCACCCCACCACAGGGCGACAGACATCAAAGCTTGGGAACCTGTCTGGGGGGCAGGGCCCACCCCAACACCGCCAAGCCCTGGGCTCCAGAGCTGGGGGTCAGCCCCCCAAATAGCATCTTAGCCTCTCCCTAATCTGTCTGTCTGTCTGTGTTTCTCTGCCTTCTTAAGGTCAGGGAGAAGAATGGAAAAGAGAGGAAGAGATGGAGAAGAGAAAAAAGGAGGGTGAGAGAGTGAGCCCTTGTCTGCATTTTGGGGTTCTGTCCTACCCCAGATGCAGCTGGAACTCCAGCCTGGGACCAATGGCAGCCCTGTGCCCCTCCCTCACCCCCATAGTTTACAGCTACAAACCTTCCCAGGACTTACAACCCAGCAAAGCAAGGGTGAGAGAACTCCGCAGGAAGAGCTAATAGTGTTGGGGCTCAGGAATGACACCCTAAAGCATGCTGAGGGCTTCTGAGGGCTTAACCTAAGAGAGCCCCCAGATCTCCCCTCTTCCCCTGGAGGGGGAGGGCTTCTCCCCCACTTACTTCCTCCACCTGGAGACAGAGGTCTCTAGAGAATCCTGATCAATTTCCCAGGAATTGGAGGGAGGGAGGGGCTCAGGACAGGAAAGAGCAAAGGTTGACACACTTGGCACAGACTTTGTACTGGGCCAGCTGTCTCCCTCCCCGCCCAGTTGGCCCCCACTGCAGTAGAGGGAGTTACTGGACATCAGGAGCAGGGCAGGGGAGAACTTCACTTTCCCGTCTTATAATCCCCCAGGCACTGCAAACCCCTCTGCTTGGTGGTTCTGGAACAGCCAAGGTCAGGAAGCTGCTCCCGCCCACACAACTCTGGCTGGGTGAAGCTGGAGTGAGTAAGCAGGCGGCCATCTGTGGGGCCCTGGGGCACGGCCTGCTCCTGGCTCTGGGGCCTAGCTGTTTGGGCGGCTGGAACCCACAGCCCTGCAGCAAGCCAGCAAGGACACCTCCACCCCTTCCCTTCTCAGCTCCCCCTCAGATCCCACTTCCCCAGGCCCCGCCCACCCAGTCCTAACTGCTTCCTGTGGGGCATGTCTCCCCAACTGTGGCAGGTCACCCTGGGGGGAAGGGGGACAGGCTGTGAGCCCCCTGTAGCTGATTCCCATACCTAAGGGACATCTGCAAGCTCTTTACAAGGTGTGTACCAACACTGGGACTTGAACTCAGGGCCCCGGTACTATCCCTGAGCTCAAGACTGGCATTCTACCACTTAAGCCTCAGCCACTTGTGGCTTTTTGCTAGTTAATTGGAGATACAAGTCTCATGGGGACTGAGAATGTGGCTTAGTGGTAGAGTGCTTGCCTAGCTTGCACAAAGCCCTGGGTTTGATTCTTTAGTACCACATACACAGAAAAGCCAGAAGGGGTGCTGTGGCTCAAGTGGCAGAGTACTAGCCTTGAGCAAAAGGAAGCCAGGGGCAGTGCTCAGGCCCTGAGTTCAAGCCCCAGGACTGGCAAAAAAAAAAAAAAAAAGTCTCATGGATTTTCTTGCCTGGGCTGGCTTTAAACCATGATCGTCAGGTCTCAGCTTCCTGAGTAGTGAGGATTACAGCCACCCACTATGGACTCACAAGTGTCTTTCTTAAACACCGAGGGCACACAGCATTGATGGAGGACTACTTGCTAGCACTGTGCCTCAGTCCTGAGAGCACCTGGGCTCCACTGCAGCACAGAAAAAAGAGAAGAAAAAAAACCAAAAACCTGGCTTTGCAGTACTGGGATTTGAACTCAAGCTCAAGGCTCATACTTACTACTTAGGAGTCATTACCACTTGAGCCCGAGCCCAGGCCTTTTTGCTTCACTTTTCAGATAGTCTTGCCCACCAGATCTTCCTATCTCAGGATTGCAGACATGCACTCCTACACCTGTACCACCACACACATACCTGGCTCTAAAAGTGTGTTTTTTTTTTTTTGCTTTGTGTTGTGTTTTTGTTTTGTCAGTCCTGGGGCTTGAACTCAGGGCCTGGTCACTGTCCCTGGCTTCTTTTTGCTCAAGGCTAGCACTCTACCTCTTGAGCCACAGCACTACTTCCGGGCTTTATATATTGTGGTGCTAAGGAATCAAACCCAGGGCTCCATGTATATGAGGTGAGCACTTTACCACTAGACCATATTCCCAGCCCCTAAAAGTGCCTTTTTTTAAAATGAGGAAGAAAAGCCAAATCTTTTCCACATACGAATTCCAAATAATATTGGCAGCCAGTCCACTCCACTCCAGGAACCTCAATCTCTTGAGATGCTGAGGGGCTCTTTGAAAATCCAGGTCAGGGAACTAGCACAGAGGAAAAGTGACCACCTTGCTCCCAACCCAAGAAATGTTACTCATGCAGTCATCACAATCCCGAGTGGGACCAGAAAGGCTCATCACACGCAGGGCCTTCCCCCCGAACCCTGGGGGACTGGGGGACCTGCATAAGGGTAAGGGGATCTCTGGGTACAAGCTTGACAACCTTCTTGCAAATCAACACTCACTCCAATATTAAAACGATGCAGTCAAGCATCAGTGGCTCACGCCTATAATCCTTGCTGCTCAGAAGGCTGCAATCTGAGAACTGTGGTTCAAAGCCAGCCAGGGCTGGAAAGTCCTTAAGACTTCCTATTTCCAATTGCCCAGCAAAAAGCTGGAAGTGGAGTTGTGGCTCAAGTGGTAGAGTACCAGGTTTGAATGAAAAAGGCCAAGCAATGGGGCTGGGAATATGGCCTAGTGGTAGAGTGCTTGCCTCGTGTACATGAAGCCCTGGGTTCGATTCCCCAGCACCACATATATAGAAAAAGCCGGAAGTGGCGCTGTGGCTCAAGTGGTAGAGTGCTAGCCTAGAGCAAAAAGAAGCCAGGGACAGTGCTCAGGCCCTGAGTTCAAGGCCCAGGACTGGCAAAAAACAAAACAAGAAAAAAAAAAAAAAAGGCCAAGCAAGTGTGCAAGCCCCCATATTGAGTACCCCCCTCCCAACATACATTGTCATTTATAAATAACTAGGGGGGGGTCTCACTCAGAAATGGATGTAAAAAATATCTCAGGCTAAACTGTACTGCCTAGACCTTATCTAAAAGAAGAAGGGAGGACGGGAGGGAGGGAGGGATTCAAGCTTGCAGCACAGGGCCAGGCCTTAAGGACTCTCCCCCCAGCTGAATGCACACTTCTGTCTGCCTACAAATCCTTCCTCTCCTCTTCAGATGTCCATTTCAAAACTTCCCCCAAGTTCCTTTCCACATGTGGGAGGTAAACATGGCTAAAAGCACAGCACTGCTGAGAGCTGCTTTCTTGATGTTGGCATCCCAGGCGAATGGAGGCAAGACAGACAGCAGCTTCCTCACCACCAACCGAACACACCAAGATCAATTCTTCCTCGAAGAAAGAATTATTCAATGCCCCCAGCCTGGAGCTCAGCTAAGCGCCAGCAGGCAGAGTTCCAAGAATATGTAGCTCACAGGAGTGACCCCAGGAAAAGAAAAAAAAAAAAAAGAGGGATTCCTTAAGCCAAAAGAAGTGGGAGAGCTGACACGTAAATTGTGGGCTAGTTTATGACAGGACAGAAATTAGCCAGGGAAGGCCAAAAATGGTTTTCAGGAGAGGAAACAGGAATTTGACACACCCCACTTCCAACAAATTCAAATGCCAGTTTTGAAACAAAACAAAAAAACTTGTTACCAGAAGCTCCTGAGGTCCTAAAAAAATATTCCAGAGAAATGTTTCAACTTCCATCTTTGGAATTCAGGGTGTTTCTCTGGGGCCAAACATCCCACAAATCAAAGATAAGGTGACCGTGAGCTTGAGGTCAGGTTCAAATATAGCAGGAGTATAAATCTGTGGGTGCTTGTCTGTGGGTGGGAGATGGACGCATGGGAAACTGAGCTGCGCTTCCAAAAGCCAGCACAGACCGTTCCTCCCGGCTCTACATCAAACCAGGCCCCTTTCCCAGGGATCACCTCAGAGCCCATGACCAAGCCTGCGCCATCCTGATGACTGCCAAGAAGAAACAAGCCCAGGGACAAGAGACCGCCATCAGATGACGAAAACTTCCACAGCACACTTCCTAAAATAGGCATCTTTTTACAGATGTGTGTGAATGTGTGTGTGTGTGTGTATGCATGTGTGCTTGAACTCAGGGCCTGGATGTTGTCTTTTAGCTTTATCCCTCAAGGCTAGCACTCTACCACTTGAACCACAGCTCTACTTTTGGCTTTTTGCTGGTTAACTGAAGAGTCTCAGACTTTCCTGCCCAGGCTGCCTTTGAACCAGGATCCTCACCCTCCTGAGTAGCTAGGATTACAGGCGTGAGCTATCAGCACCTAACTTTTTACAGAAAGTTTGAAAACACCAGTACATGGCCTTTAAAGCCACTGGCTGGACCCTGAACCCTGCTCACCCCAGACCCCAGGATACCCCTATGAGGAGAGGGGCACACAGGGCAATGTCACCCTCAAACACCATCTATAACATTTCCTTCTTTTGTCCACATACTATTGGGGTATACAAAGTAACCCCCCCCCCCACATTATGGTGCTTAGAAGGGTGAATGGGCCTCAGAACCACAGCCTCCTCTCTCTGACCTCCTCCTGTTATGAGACAATTTCCCTTCTCCTCAAACAGGGGAAAGCCCATCATAGAGCCTGAGACTATTTCTAGAAGCTTCCTCGCCTCTCTGTGAAAGACACCCACCCTATCTGGGAGATCAGAAGACTCTCCCCACAGGGCCCCCATTTCCATAAGAAAAGAAGATGGAACCCCTAGAGAGGAGAAGAAGCCAAGCAGAGGCTGGCTGGGTTGCCTCGGCCTCTTGTCCAGTTACCTGTCCAGCAGCTGTCCTGTGTCAGTGAATCTAATCTAAAAATAGCATTACCTGGGTCTTTGAAACTTCATGTGCAAAGCTCTGTCACATGAAACTATCCCAGAAGAAGTGTGTTACCCGTTCCTCTAGTAACCTCATCTTTTAGTCGCAGGAGTGTTGACAGTGTCCTTATGAAGGGACAAAGCAACCTCACCCTTCCCTGGCTTTCGCAACCAGAAAATTCTCCCAGCCTCTGTCTGCTGTCACCACAGCACAGAGGAGGTGAGAGGCCAGAAAGGCGGAGAGCAGCACCAGGCCTCCACGGGAGCAAACACCCATCAAGTTCAGAACGGGGTGGGGAGTAGGGATGGCCACATGGGCTCCAGACATCAAATACACGTGTGGACTAAAGCAACATGGAGATAAGGAAGTCTGTTTACCCACAGAGATAGGCCACCTGGCTGCTGGGCTGTTTTCATGGCAGTAAAGCAAAAACAAACAGACCAAGTCATGGTGCCAAGACTGGGACTTCCTCCTGTGGGCTCTTCCTACTGGCTGTGTAGCTTTGGGGAAATGCATCTTTGGAGGTGCATGTTTTAAGCCCGCCCCCCTCTGCCTAGTCTCAATGTGGAATTAGGCTGTGCCTCAGGTCAGCAGGTCTGTGATTCGATTAACAGCAAGACAGCAGGCTCTGTTTCTCTTCTTGAAAATTAGCTTAGGCTAGAAGTGCCTTGCAGAGCCTTCGGCCCCGTGGATTCCCTTTTTACTACCCTTCACCCTGGAAGTGCCTGCACCTTCTCTGTAGGCTTGCTGAGGATCTTCTGCTTATTTGAACCACGTACCCACAAGTACTCTCACCTCGGGTTTTCCATGCAATGCTCCCAGACCCACAACCTGACTCCTCCCTTTCCTCTCTCACTTTCTAGAGTTCCAAGGGCAGTAGGGAGCTGTACCCCCATTAACCACCCCCCCCCCTTGTCCTGCATACGACCCTCAGGGCCAGGAGCCATTTCTTCTGTACTGTCTCTCTACAGAAAAAGGGTAATAATGTTCTATGTCTCCACAGCCAGCCCAGCCCATAAAAGCAACTGAAAGGAAGAACAAAGAGAAATATATTTGCCAAAGACAAGGAATTACTTCATTCTACTATCTTAAGAAATTGAAGCTACATCTCAGCTCAATCACTAAGTGATTCAATTCACTAAAACATTGCAAGGATACTTTTCAAACATAAATGAAAGCATCCATTATTAATGCCATAAAACAAGAAAGAAAGAGAGGAGGCGATGGGCCTCTCCTGTAGTAGACCTACAATGAATGTTTATTCCAGAGCAGGAACACTTTGAGATGGCAGTGCCAGGCTGGCGATCAGGAGAGCCAGGTGCATCATGGGTGTTCTTCCATGCCAGTCCACACCCTCTGGCTCTAGATCCAACTGATAAAACCAAGCCTTGGAGGAATTCCAGGCACCAACCTTGGCCTTTCTCTGCAGCCATCTGGGTTAGCCCTATTATAATTGAGCCAGTCTTGAAAGCTGGGGTGGGAAGGGGAGGGTGGCCATAGAGTCAGGCAACATGCATGGAAATCCCGCCTTCCTGAAAAAAGACCCCAAAGTGGGATCCACACAGCCGGGGGGAGGGGGGATGTACCCCATTTTGTTATGGCTGATGTGGGGGGCAGAAGGCGGGTGACTGCTAGAAACTGTTTTCAACAACCAATGACATCAGCTCCCAAATAAGAAAGCAGGAAACCGGCCAGAAAAGTAGAGAAGTCCAAGTAGCCCCAGAGAACACAGCCACACTCTTCCCCTCCACCCCCACCCCCGCAGGGGCTGGAGCTGCGGGCAGAACCGCAGGGCCCGGGTCGGAGGTCGCGGATCACAGATCCCGGATCCCGGATCCCAGCTCGGCCATGAACAGGAACCACAGCGAGGAGAGCTGTGGCCGAGCAGGGCCGCGAGGGGCGACGTCCACCCCGACCAGGCTTCCCCGCCTCCCCCCCCCCCCTGCCCCGCAGCTGCCCGGCCAGGGTCCCCCCGGGTGCCAGGGGTGACCGAGAACTCCTAGGGCCCGGGGTCCGCACCGAGGCCGCGCTGAGGGCACGCGGTCCCGGGCCCTCCGGGCCGGAGCCCAGGGGTGAACGGATGCCCGGGGAGACCCTGAAACTTCGAGGTGCTTTTTGTTTCGGAATCCCACGATTCCGAAACTTTGAGCTTTGAAGCTTCTTGAGCGAACCGTGCCTTTTCCTGAGTAGGCCCCGCCCCGACGGCGTCCGGTCTGCGGAGGGGACCCCAACCACGCGGCCCGCTCCAAGAGGCAGGGGCCAGACCCCACCTGCCCCGCGGTGGGCGGGAGAAGTTCCCCGAGGCTGGGCCCCTTCCCAGCCGCTCCCGCACCCTCCATCCTCCGCTTCCAGGGGTTCCACGGCCTCCTGGAAGCCCCCTGCTAAAGGCGCGGTGTCCCAGGGCCCTGGCCGCATCCCCCAAAGGTACCCCCGAGGCACTCACCGACCCCGGCGCCTGTCAACCCCTGGGTCTGCTCGGGCTGTGGCACCGGCCAGGAGCGAGCGCGGGGCCGGCCGGGGAGAGGCGGGGCCTGTGTGGGCGGGGCCTGTGGGCGATAGCCATGGGCGGAGCACCGCCTCTGTGGGCGGGGCTTGGGCAGGATGCTGGCCCGTGTGGGTGGAGCACGGTCTCTGAGGACGGGGCCTGGGCGGAGCCGGGCTGGGAGACCCCGCCTGGACTTCCCGCTCCTCCAGCCTCCGTGTGAGGTCCAGACTTGCCCCCAGCCAGCCCCAGGGTCTCCCCCAGAAGCCTCCGGCCCCTCCCTGGTTCACCCCAGGTCACACCCAGACCCCACTCGCAAGCCTGGAACCCCCCTCTCCCAGTTTCATCCAGACTTCCGAGACCCCCCCCTTTGTGGATCCTAGTTAGTGACACCCCTCTCCAATTCTGCACGAGGCCCGGCCCGCCTCACCCCCACCTCCTCCATTCCCGCATGCTCCCTTCTGCCCTCCGGCCCGCATTCGGGTCTGGAGGACCACCAGCTCCAGGCCCAGAGCCTGGGCTCTGTCCATGCGTCCCATCTAGTGCTGTAAAGTCCAGGCCCTCCCAAACCGGAGCCATCGCCCTCTCCGGATTCGTCTCCAGCCCACAGAAGGGGCAGGCGAATCCCTAAGACCTTTGCTTGCCCTTTCCTTTTCTTATGCTGGTCGTGGGGGCTTGAACTCAGGGCCCTGGGTGCTTCCTCCGAGCTTTTTCACTCAAGGCTAGCACTGTAACTTGAGCCACAGCTCCACTTCTTGCTTTTGGGCAGTTAATTGGAGCTAACAGTCTCACAGACTTACCAGCCCAGACATCCCAGCCTCCTAAGTAGCTAGGATCACAGGTGTGAGCCACCAGCACCCAAGCTAACCTTTTGCTGTTTTAAAAAACAGAGGAAATTGGATTGGGTCCAACCTCTGCCCTTGTTCTGGTACAAGGAAGTTGAACAGAGGCATGGTTCTCCTGACCTGAGGGCAGAACATCACAGGCCCTCATTGGGAGACAGGAGGCTGCAGAAAATCTCCATTAAGGAAACAATCTATGGGTTGTTTTTTTCTCCTTTCCTTTTTTCCCCCCTTCCCTTCCTTTCTTGCTTCCCTCCCTCCTCTCCTTCCTTCTAAGCAAAAGCTCCAAATCCTCCTTCTTGTAGTGGCTCCCACCCCAGCTTCATGCATTGTCTCTTCTCATCTCCTGAATCAACCACCAGGATGGGAGCTGCTTTGTCCTCTCTAGCCCTTGGTGCCTTACCTGTGGCTTATGGGGGAGCTGTAAAATTGCACCCCACCCTCATCCTTGAAAAAAACCCACAAAATCAACATATCCAACCCAAAGCTTTCAAGCAGGAAATAAAAGTTAAAGGGGCCACACAATCCTGTCAGACACAGAAAGAGCATTTGACAAAACCCAGCATGCTTTCTGTGGTCCAAATGTTCACAGAAGCAGGAATGGCAGGCATTCCCTCCACCTGATGTGGAAGGGGGCTCTCACCTGCTGTGAGAGCCACGCAGCTATTGGCACTGAGCTGAGAGTAGACCCAGCAGGTTTCTGTAATCCTAGCTACTCAGGAGGCTGAGATCTTGAGGATCACAGTTCAAAAGCAGCCCGGGCAGGGAAGTCTATGAGATTCTTATTTCCAATTAACTACCCAAAAAAGCTCAAAATGGAGCTGTGGCACAAATGGTAGAGGGCTAGCCTTAAGCGAAAGAGCTCAAGGACAGTGCCCAAGCACCTCAGTTCAAGCCCCGCAGCCAACAAAAACAAGGAAAAAAAGAAAGAAAGGAAGGAAGGAAGGAAGGTCCCAGTGGAGGTAGCGGGGGCAGAAGATAGCAAGAACAAGAAGTTGAGGATGGGAGAAGTAAAATTCCAAGCATACTCAGTATCTCCTGTTCCTTACAAGCCACCTGTTGTAGACTAAGGCCCTGATCACACTGCAGGTTGATCCCTGGGGATGAGTTGGGTGTTTGTGTGTGAGAGAGACTATCTGGAGGCTTGAACTCATGGCCAGGATGCTATCTATCCCTTAGCCTTTTTTCTCAGGGCTAATGCTCTCTAGCACTTAAGCTACAAGTCTACTTCTAGCTTTATGCTGGCTAATTGGACTTTTCTGCCCAGGCTGGCTTTGAACCACCATCCTCAGATCTCAGCCTCTTGAGTAGCTAGCATAACAGGTGTGAGCCACCGGTGCCCCGCTAGCACTTTTCTCTTGAGGGTCCCTGGATTCTGTCCCCAGTACTGAAACCTAAGTAAATGACCAACTACTCGTGCCCTGCAACACCAGATCATCTGCAGGCTATTCCCCAGAAACCTCATGACCTTAAGTCATGGGGACCCCATGACTTAATCCCACAGTGGGGCTTCCGGGAGTGGGGGCCGCGGGCACTGGGGAGGGGTCAGGGCCGCACAGTCATACTCACCTCGTACACAGTCCTATGACCTGCGGCCCAGAGGGGTTACGCAAGTTTACAAAGCCCACACAGCAGGACCTGGTGGCAGTAGGGTTCAAATCTAGCCTGCCTGGAGCTCATAGAACTTTCTAGATAGTCCAGAGCTGTGGCTCTGTGAACCCTAATACATAGAGGCTTTGGTGGGGTGACACAGGCTCAGCCTGCGTGGCTGGGATAGAACAGGGTACCTGCTGACACCCATCCTAACACAGCTGGGACAGAGACTGGGGCTGGGGTTCTGGGGACCCCACAGCTCAGGCCAAGCAGGGGCAACCCCTGGCATGCCCGGCATGCCCCCCAGCCCTGCTGTCCCTTCCTGGGCTCCCGGAGGGACACCCTGGCTGGGGCCCTGCACCTGGCTGCACCTGCTGGAATGTGAACCAAACACCAGTGTTTGCCCTGGAGCCCTGGCACCTGGCACTGGGCAGTCCAAGGTCGATGTCCATTCCCGGGGTGGGGAGGAGCCCGCCAGGGGCGGTGGAGGCGGCCAGAAGGCTGGGGTGGCCCAGCCTCTCTCTCCCCACTGGCTCTGCCCAAGCTCCTGTGGCTTGACATGGTGGTGACCAGTGACAAAGTCCTCTTGAGTCACAGGGCTCGGCTGTCCTCACCCCACAAAGCCCTGGAACATGTCCACCCAGCTGGAGACATAGAGACATGGTGGCACAATGCTGGGCACAGGCCGAGCTTTGGCCCCTCACACCTACAAAGGCTGTGCCACTATTGGACTTCAGCTTCTTTTCCACCAACCAAAGCTCCTGACTCCGTTTCCCTACCGTCTAAAGAGGTCACAGAGAACTGGAGCCTCCAGAGCCCTCTGAGGGGCTCTAAAAGCCCCTCAACTCAGCTCACTGTACTTCAGCCACACACATTGCTGCTGCTCCTGCTCTGACTGGCCTCAGGACCTTTGCACCAGCTGTGCCTCGTTCCTGGTCTATTGGCACCAGGTATCCACAGGACTCGTGCCTTCCGTTAACCAGGCCCAACCCACGTGACATCTTCTCTGTCGCCTCCTAACTGTCCATGCGTTTCCATCATTCTCACAAAGCAGCCAGTGCTCTGCCACTTGAGCCATGACAACCCCCCACCCCCGCGCCCTGTCTGTTTTATTCATTTCAAAATAGAACTGTGCATGTATGCCCAGGCTAGCCTGGACTGAGATCCCCCTATTTATATTTCCATCATAGCTGGGAGGGCAGGTACTCACCAGCACACTCCGCCATTATCAGTTGAGATGGGGTTCTTCAAACTTGCTGCTCAGCCTGGCCCGGACTGGGACTGCAGTCCTCCTGATAAAGGTCTCAAGGCCCCAACAGGAAAGCCTCTGCCACTCAGAATCAAGTCCTCCTAACATGACGCCAGCAGGGAGCAAAGGGGAAGTGAGCCAGGGGCCTGACTCATTTCTAAACCCACTTGGCATTCCCTGCCCCCCCCCCCAGCAAGTTATGCAACCAAACCCTTCCTTCCAGCTTCCAGGCAGTGCCATCCCATGAGCCTCTGACCCTGCGCCAGCCACAAGCAACAGGGCTCTTTTGAGACAGGTTCTCAGGGTGTTTGGAATTCCAGGTCCCCTTGCCTTTGCCTTGCTGGGACTACAGATGTGAGCCACCAGGCCCTGCCCGGGGTACGCTGTAGAACCTGGGAATTCAGCACACAGATGTGGAGAATATAGCAAAGGACTCTGCTAGCAACGGCCCCAGAGTAGGTGCAAAGCAAGTGGCTGTGGAGAAGGAGACTAAGCCAGGTGCTGGTGGCTCACACCTGTCATCCTCACTACTCAGGGAGGCTGAGACCTGAGGATCATGGTTGGAAGCCAGCCTGGGAAGGTAAATCCATGAGCCTTTTTTTTTTTTTTTTGGCCAGTCTGGGCCTTGGACTCAGGGCCTGAGCACTGTCCCTGGCTTCCTTTTGCTCAAGGCTAGCACTCTGCCACTTGAGCCACAGAGCCACTTCTGGCCGTTTTCTGTATATGTGGTGCCAGGGAATCGAACCCAGGGCCTCATGTATACGAGGCAAGCTCTCTTGCCACTAGGCCATATCCCCAGCCCACATGAGACTTTTATCTCCAATTAATCACCAAAAAGCCACAAGTGGAGGTGTGTCTCAAGTGGTAGAGTGCCCCCAAAAAAGCTCAGGGACAATGCCCAGGCCCTGAGTTCAAGCCCCAGGATCAGCCCCAAGAAAAGAAAAAGAGATGGAGGAGTGGTAGAGTGACTGCCTAGCAAACACAAGGGCCTGCCAAATAAAGAAAGGATACAGATAGCCAGGTGTGGTGGCCCACGCTGTTGCAAACCATCCCCAGTGCCTTGTCTGGCTGTAGCCCGGAGCAAGGCCGGGAGCAAAGCAGTGATGGAGACTGGACCGTGGAATTGATTTGCCGGGTACCAGGGGACCTTGCAGCCACTCTCCAGCTTCAGATGCTGTGGGTCCCACGGACAGGGTTTTATTTATTATCCAACAAGAGTACATGCAGGAAGGTGGCTACATCAAAGGGACTACTTCAAAGAGATAAGGGTGTCAGTTGGGGGGGAATAATTCTAGGATTGGCAATTACCTGTAAATAAGAAAACAACCAATTTGCATAGGCTACCTGCTGGCTCCAAGGTCTTGTGATGTTTGGGATTCACAGGAGGGTGAAGACTGTGGCCATTGTAATGCTAAGAACAGTAGGTCTTGACTGGGCCGCCCTCAGCCTTCTGAGAATGGCATTCCAATTCTCTAAAGCCGACCTCCTGGCTCTGCATTTACTGTTTCCCCTAACATTCCTGTAATCCCAGCACTTAGGAAGCAGATTCAGGAAATGAGATGAATAAAATGAACAGCCCTGGGCAGGCGCCCAGGCCATGGTCATGTTTGCTCAAAACTTCTGCTTCATTGGAGACCTGATTACCACCTAAAACCCACTCCCCTAGGCTAGAAGCTTGGAAAAAGTCTTTAGGGCTGTGGCCCAGTGGTAGAGTACTTGCTTCGCATACTTGAAGCCCTCAGCACCACATAAACAGAAAAGGCCAGAAGGGGCGCTGTGGCTCAAGTGGCAGAGTGCTAGCCTTGAGCAAAAAGAAGCCAGGGACAGTGCTCAGGCCCTGAGATCAAGCCCCAGGACTGGCAAAAAAAAAAAAAAAAGAAAGGAAGAAAGGAAGGAAGAAATATATATATTAAAACAACCACCACAAAGGTGGGCACAGTGGCTCACACCTCTGGTCCTAGCTAGCAAGAAGGCTCCCTGGGGGAAGGAGGCGATGGGTACAGACTTGATTCTATGCAGTTTGCCTGTCCAATCTTGAACAAGAAGCAGGCAACAAGACTGTTTTAGAACAAATAAACACCTGGGCCTTGCCTGGGAGAAAACTGTGCATCTCATCCTTAGGCTGGTCCTCCAACGAGTTCCCAGCCCCCAGCTTCTCCTCCTGTCCCTCTCAAGGCCTTGGGGGAACGGCCCTGTGCCCCAGCTCCAGTGCACCCCCATTCCTCCACACCTCTGGGCCCCTGGAGAAGTGCCTCCACATTCCCAGGCCCTGGGCCCCCTAGTCTGGGCTGCTCCCTCCTGTCCGTTTCTAGGAACGGGCCATCAGAAAAGGGGGGCCCTCATCTCAGGCCTCAGAGTCCCAGCTAGGGTGCAGCCCCCCTCCCAAGCCCAGCCCTGGAGAAGTGAGGACCAGATGTGTCCTAAGGCCTTAAGGGACCCCCCCTCCAATGTCACAGCTGCTCTCCAGCTCTACCCTAGACACCGTGTGTGTGTGTGTGCGCGCGCGCGTGTGTGTGTGTGTGTGTGTGTGTGTGTACACGTGCACGCTGGTACTGGGCTTAAACTCAGGGCCTCACACTCTTGCTTAGCTTTTGGGCTCAAGGCTGGTGCTCTACCACTTGAACCACACCTCTACTTCCAGCTTTTTTCTGGTTACTTGGAGATAATAGTCTCTTGGATTTGTCCGCCACAGCTAGCTTTGATCTGAGCCTCCTGAATAGCTGGGATTACAGGCGTGAGCCACCAATATGGGCCTTATTTACTTTAAAAGAAGACTTCCACCTCACCATCCTGGGGCTGTCCCCCCTGCCCCCACTTTTCCTGATGGCACTGGGGATCTCAGGAGAGAGACCACGAGAAGAAGGTGGCATTGACCTTAAGAAATAGTCCAGGCCAGAAAGAAGGGGAGGCGGGGGGGGGGGGTAGGAGGCGCCATAAAGAAGCATGGGAGCAGCAGCCTTTGCACACAATGGCGAGCGGCCTCAGAGTACACAGAGCGAGCGGCCACGAGTGCACAGCGATCCTCATGGAGTTTCTAAAATGATGGCTGCCGGGGCGGGCGGTGGGCCATGGCAGGAAATCTTCACACCAGCCATCTGGGCGGCTGTGCCTGCCTGTCTGCCCGAACGCCAGGGGCCATCGTTCCAGCGAGGCAGGCGCGGGCATTCTTGGGCGGCACAGGAGCCCAGGCAATCCGGAGTGAGGTCCAGACGCGGAGCAGGTTGTCCGGTCTGTGCACCGCACACCGTGTTACCCCATGTCCTAGGCTCATGTGCAGTGGCCTTCGTGCCCCACAAGGGGGACCAGCTGGCTCCCCTGGCCTGGCTGCCCCACCCCGTGCTGGTCCTGCAGCTCCTTAGGCGCAGCCCACTCTCCCTGGCTGTAGGTGACTCTGTGGTCCCATGGGTTCAAGGGCACCCATCCCCTGGCTCCTCAAGCGGCTCTGCAACGCCCTCCCCTCTCCCCCCACCCGCCGCCGCCAGGCGGGCAGGGCTACCCAGGCGTGTGACCTTCCTAGGAGCATGGGAACGGGTCAGGGGCCAGGTGTCAAGGCCACCCTGTGCCCGGAGCCCATCTTGCACAAGGCCTGCCTGGTAGCCCGGACATGTGGCCACGTCAAGTGACTTCCCATGCAGTGTCACCCTGACTCAGGCCTTGCAACGCTTCCCCAGAAGTGGGGAGGAGCTTGGGAGGCCAAGGAGGCTGGTTCATGTGGGGAGAGGGCAGCCCTTGGGCCGTTTTCATGGGAATGGCTGCTGTCCCAGGGGGCACCTATGGAGGGAGGGGCCACCCAGCACTGCATTTCCAGTCCCATTTCCTGTCTGCTGAGTCCCTGCGGAGGCTGGGAGGAGGAGGACTGGCTTGGGGTCCACTCCCTGTCACCCTAGAGTCCTGATCTCCCAAGATGCTCTGGGCTCTGTACATCCTACATCCACAGAGAGCCCAGCCCCGGGGGTCACCTCTGCTGACCCGGTGTTCAGGTGGCCTCGCTGGCCAGCCATACAGGAGTGTGACACAATTCTCTCCCAAGGGCCTGCGGTCAGGGAGGGCTTCCTGGGGGAAGTGGCACTAAGGAAGAAGGGAAACCGAAGGGAGAGGAGCAGGAAAGGTGCCATGGTGAGGGGGCAGTGACACGCAAAGTGGGGCTTGGGGACCCTCAGCAGTACAGCTGGCAGAAGAGTGGCCGGGAGAACGCTACCTGGACATAGAGGAGCCAGCATGGCCCTGCCACAGGCCGGGGGAGGACTCAAGCAAGCCGCTGCCCCGGCGTGGCCCTGGCCTCAGAGGACACACAGGGCTTGATCTTGATCACCTTATCAAAGACTGCAAGCGTCTCAGGCCGAACTCACCGGATGTTGGGTAAGCTCTTAAATGGCTTCCAGGAGCCGCCTCCGGCCTGCTTCCACCAAATCCCCAGTCTGGAAGCCACATCTCAAGGACAGACTGGAAGCAGGGCGTGGTCCTTCCTGCCTGTAATCCCAGCTACTTGGGAGGCAGAGGTCAGAGGATCTCAGTCCAAGGCTGGACCAGACAAGAGCATGAGACCCGATCTGAAAAATAGCTACCCCAGAAAGGACTAGGGCAAGTGGTGGAGCCCCTGCCTACCAAGCCTGAGACCCGAGTTCAAACCCCAGCACTGCTCATCCAGCTCCTGGCCCCTGCCTGCCACTGTCTGCCCTTCCTGCTCCTCTCAAACCAGCCCTTCTAGCTGCAGCCAGGGTTTGTGAGAGGGCTGGGAAGAATTCTAATGAAATCTCCCCAAGTTTTAAATTGCCAGCTCAAATTAAACAAAATAAAATGAAACAAAACAGAGCAACCCCAACACTGCAGTCCAAGCTGTCGGGGGATTTGGGGAGCAGAGGGAAGCTGTAGCCCACCTGGCAGCCCAGGGAGGCCAGCCTGGGGAGAAGCAGCTCCCAGGCCCAGCTGGAAACATCTGGAAGACCAAGGGAGCCCCCAGGGCCTTGGGAGACTCAGAACAGGAGGCTGGAGAGCTTTGTTCCCCCAAGCAAACCCAGGCCACCCAAGCAGGGGCAGGGGAGGAGGGGCCAGGGGAGGAGGGGAGAAGGGAGGAGGGGGCGGGGCGCAGAGGGCAGGGCTGAGCCCCACTCTCATGAACTCCTAGTTGTGTGCAGATGGCCCAGCTCCCTCTCTCTGGAGCAGCAGAGGCGGCCCCAGGTAGCTTATGCCCCATTTCATATAGTTATGCAAAGCCATTCCTTTTGGGAATGTTTAAGGAGACTGGGGCAGCTGTTCCAGCCCCGGTGGCTCCCCCTGTCATCCCAGCCACCCCAAGGCTGAGATCCCAGGGTTGTGGCTTGAAGCAGCTGGGCAGAGAAGTCTGTGAGACTCTGATCTCCAATTCACCGTCACAAAGCTGAAAGTGGAGCTGCAGCACAAGTGGTAGAGCGCCAGCCTTGAGCATACTAACTCAGGAACAGCACGCAGGCCCTGAGTTCAAGCCCCAGGACCTGCACCGAAAGAAACAACCAGGAATAAAAGAAAAGGAAAAAGGAGTACAGGGTGCCAGGATGCTCCAAGCAGGATGAGAGCTGGTGGGTGTCAGGTAAAATTTTGACCTGGGGCCTGCCTAAGGCACTGGCCATGGCCGCTTAGAAGCCTGCCCTCCACGACTCCCGGCCATGTGCAGTCCAGTCCTTGCATCCTGGAAGCCTGGGTGTAGACAGGCGTCTAACCTGGCCTGTCCAGTGCTCTTGTGCCCAGCCCCACCCCAGCCTCTCAGGCTGGCCCAGGACACCACCCATTGCCTCAGGCCCAGGCCTGTGATCCAGGGTAAGCCAATGAGACTCTTATCACGGGGGCCCAGAGACAATGGAGATTCCCTACCAGGTCACTGAAGCCCGACACCCCTGAAAATACTACCTGAGCCCCAGGATGCAGGCATGCCTGAAGTCATCTGACTCCCAACTTCCCAGGTGACACCAAACAATGCATCCTGCTTTGGCCTAAGCCAATGTCAGTTGAGCTCTGTTATTGACAGAATTTTGCTATTCATCTGGCCTCATGTACTAGACTTAAAAAAAATCAACAAACCCAAAGCCCCACGACATGACACAAAGACAAGTTGCACTTTGAAGGAATGGAGAAGGGAGAAATGTGTCCCATTCCTTCACCATGAATCAGAAGATAAATAAAACCTGGCTCATTTCTCCAGCAGGTTGTCCTGCCTAGCAAGCATTACTCATGGGAGACAGGAAAGGCAAGCCTGACACACTTAGCACCTACCAGAACTCCCTGTTCCTGAGAAAGCCCTGTGTGCCACTCCCTGCCTCGGCCTACAAACGGGAATGGGGTTCAAGTTTCCAAAAGGGCCAGGTGTGGTGGCTCATGCCTGTAATCTCAATATGCAGAAGCAGAGAGAGGAGGAATAAGGTCTGATATGAGGTTAGTTCAGGCCAAAGCACAAGATCCTACCTAAAACACAGGTGCCAGCAGTAGAATACCAAAAGCAAGTGAGAGGCGAGTTCAAACCTCAGTATTGCCAAAAGGGGATCATCCTCCTCCTCCTCCAACTACTCCCCTACTCTGCCTTTCCTCCTCCTCCTCCCCTCCTCCTCCTTTCTTCCTCCTCCTCCTCTCCTCCTTCCCTCTTCTTCCTCCTCTCCTCCTCCTCCTTTCTTCCTCCTCCTCCTCTCCTCCCCTTCTCCTCCTCCTCAACCTCCTCCTTTCCTCCTTCCCTCCTCCTCCTCTCCTCCTCCTCCTTTCTTCCTCCTCCTCAACCTCCTCCTCTCCTTCTCCTCCCTCCTCCTCCTCTTCCTCCTCCCCTCTTCCTCCCTTCCTCATCCTCCTCCCCTCCTCCTCCCTTCCTCATCCTCCTCCCCTCCTCTCCACCTCCTCCTTTCCTCCTCCTCTTCTCCTCCTCTTTTCTTCCTCGTCCAACCTTCCTCCTCCTCCCCCCTCCTCCTCTTCCTCCTCCTCCTCTCCTCCTCTTCTCCTCTTCTACCCTCATCCTCCTCTCCTCCTCCTCTTCCTCTTCCTCCTCCTCCTTTCTTCTTCCTCCTCCTCCTCCTTCCTTCCTCCTCTTTCTCTTCTTCTTCCTCCTCCTCCAACCTTCCTCCTCCTGCCCCCCTCCTCTCCTCCTCCTCTTCCTCCTCCTCCTCTTCTTCTTCTCCTCTCCTCTTCCACTTCCTCCTCCTCCTTTCTTCTTTCTCCTCCTCCTCCTTCCTTCCTCCTCTTTCTCTTCTTTTTCCTCGTCCTCCAACCTTCCTCCTCCTGCCCCCTCCTCCTCTTCCTCCTCCTCCCCTCCTCCTCCTCCCCTCCTCATCCTCCTTCCCTCCTCTCCACCTCCTCCTCCCCTCCTCATCCTCCTCTCCTCCTCCTCTTCCTCTCCCTCCTCCTCTCCTCCTCCTCCTGCTTTCCTCTTCCTCCTCTCCTCCTCCCCTCCTCCTCCTCCTCTCCTCCTCCTCCCCTCCTCTTCCTCTCCTCCTCATCCTCCTCTCCTCCTCTTCCTCTCTTCCTCCTCCTCCTCTCTTCCTCCTCCCCACCTCCTCCTCCTCCTCTCCTCCTCCTCTTCCTCTTCCTCTCATCTTCCTCCTCCTGCTTTCCTCCTCCTCTCCTCCTCCCTTTCCTCCTTCTCCTTTCTTCCTCCTCCTCCTCCTCCTCTTCTCCTACTCCTCTTCTCCTCCTCCTCTCCACCTCCTCCTCTTCCCCTCCTCCTCCTCATCCTCCTCTCCTCCTCCTCTTCCTCCTCCTCCTCCTTCCCTCCTCCTCCTCTCCTCCTCCTCCTTTCTTCCTCCTCCTCAACCTCCTCCTCCTCCTCTCCTCCTCCTCCTCCCCTCCTCCCCCTCCTCATCTCCTCCTACTCTTCCTCTTCCTCCTCCTCCTGCTTTCCTCTTCTTCTCCTTTTCCTCCTCTCCTTCTCCTCCCCTCCTCCTCCTCTCTTCCTCCCCCTCCTCCTCCTCCTCCTCTCCTCCTTCCCCTCCTCTTCTTCCTCCTCCTCCTCCCCACCTCCTCCTCTTCC
The DNA here is from genome assembly GCF_023159225.1 of Perognathus longimembris pacificus. Classification (NCBI taxonomy): domain Eukaryota; kingdom Metazoa; phylum Chordata; class Mammalia; order Rodentia; family Heteromyidae; genus Perognathus; species Perognathus longimembris. The sequence goes on along the minus strand of NC_063183.1, from coordinate 11,172,614 downwards.
TCCTCTCCTCCTCCTCTTCCTCCTCCTCCTCCTCCTCTTCCTCTTCCTCCTCCTCCTCCTCCTCCTCTTCCTCCTCCTCTTCCTCCTGCCCAAATCCTCGCTGGCATTCTGGGGTATCACACTGGGCAGGAGCCACCACAAGGCTGAAGGTAGAAGTGCCCCTGCCATCAAGGAGATCTCCACCCCTGGCCATGGGGTGGGGGAACAGGGTGAGGTCAGGACATTTTCTGGAACCTTCTCCAGACTTACAGGCACCCCCATAGCCCTGGTGCATGTGAGCCGCTTTCCCAGAGGCAGGGGCAGGCCAGCATCCGAGGGTATGTGGCTTTTGCATGGCTATAGCAGAGTGAGAACACAGGAGGACAGGCAGGGCGGGGTTCCCATCAGTCCCGAAGCCCCTCAGAAGGGCTCCCACAGACCCAGGGATCCATGAGCCCCTGGAGGAAGGCTGGGCCCCTGAGCCTTCCTCACTCCTGTGAGCCCCAGCCGCAGGGGGTGGGGGGCTGCCCGGGGAACCCCTGAGCTGGGCTCCCACTGAGAACACAGTGTCTGCCAGGCACCCCTCCCAGTGTCCCAGGGCTGGGCCTGCACCAGCTCAACCTCTGCCCCCTTCCTTCCTTTAACTGCTCTGTGTCCTGGATCCCAAGGATGGCATGTGCAAAGGCCCAGGGGCCGGAGCCTGTCATGGAGGCCACTCATCTTGGGGATGGGGGACTGCGGAGCTGGTGCAGTGTTGGGCTGTAAATTGCCGGGCTTAGCTCTATCCCTCCCCAACACGTGGGGAGGGGTCCTGGGCTTATCTATTCTGCGGGAGATCCATACCTACTCTCTCACGTCCCCCCGGCCGGTAGGGTATCGACGTGGGAGTGGGGTTCCGGGTGACTCGGTTCGCGTGTGAGTGCAAGACCCCTTGCCCGCCAGCCCAAGGAAGACACGGGCGCGTGGGGTCTCAGAGAAAACCTCTAGGGCTTCTGTTTATTCAAATAAGGAGCCCCCCAGATATACCCCCGAGGGCGGGCACAAGAGAGGGATTGCAGATTGGTCACAGAGGGCTGTCCATCAAGTGATGTCAGGGGACCTCCTTTGGGGGCGGAGGCCCAGCCCCCCAAGGATGGGCCCCTGGGGTACCCCTCCATTATACACGTGCTCACCCCAGGAGCAGGGCTTCTCTTCCTGTTAAAGGCAGGAAGGGGAGGGGCAAGCCGAGGTCAGCTGTGGCCCCTTAAAGGCACAGCTGACCCCAACAGTGCAGGTTCAGTGCAGATCTATCAGCTGTGCCTCACCTCTCCGTGTGGCCTGGAAGAAGCTGGGAAGGGAAGGGGTGAGCTCGGGGGGTGGGGTGGGCAGAGGCAGTCAGGTCGACAAAGGATTTGGTGGTGAGGGGGGTCCTGCGAGACCAGCAGGACAAAACTGCCTCCCTCCCCCACTGCCCACTGCCAGCCCGGGGTGCCCAGGCCTGGTCCCCTGAGAGCCAGACGAGGGCACTGGCAAGATTCCCATCTGCACACAGCACCAGGCAAGGCCCTGCCTGGATGGGTCCCCCCCCCCTGCCTCCGCCCCCCCTGAAGGCCAAATGCCTTGAATTCTATGCAACTCCCACGGCCCTGGATAGAAGCAGAGCCATGGGAGGGAGGGGGCGCCAGAAATCTGTAACCAGGCAACTGGGGCGGGCTGGGCCCCTCTGTGCCTGTGTCCCCCAGAAGTCCCATCCACAGGGCACAGAACCAGCAGACTGGGCAGAGGGCACAGCAGAAGCACTGGGGACCAGGGGGACTTCATGAGGGCGCTGTCACCTGTCACCATGCAGAAGACGCTGTCCTGAGCCCCCTTGATGCCCGGGACACGTGGAAGCACAAAGCCAGCATTGCATGGGAAGCGTCCAGCCACAAATAACAGCAAGAGCATTGCAGGGTCTCTGAGAATGGAATCTTTTGTTAGCCAGGCGCTGGTGGCTCACGCCTGTAATCCTAGCTACTTGGGAGGTTGAGATCTGAGGATAGCAGTTCAAAGCTAGTGGAGGCAGGAAAGTCAGTAAGACTCTTACTTCCAATGAACCACCCAGAAAACTGGAAGTGGTGCTGTGTCTCAAGTGGTAGAGAGCTAGCCTTGAGCAAAAGAAGCCAGGGACAGGGCCCAGGCCCTGAGTTCAAGCCCCAGGACTGCCACATAAATAAATAAATAAGATGAGTGAGAGCATGAGGCCCTGAGTTCAAGCCCCAGTACCAACACACACACACACACACACACACACACACACACACACACACACACGGTTCAAGGGCTTTACCAGGTCCCCAGGGGTCCTCAGAGCACCCCATGATGGGCCCCCAGCCTTGTAGGCCTGGCAGGGTCCTGGGGGTTCTGGGGGTAGGGGGTCCTGTTTGCAGAGGCTGCCAAAGGCAGAGGGCACCTGTGCCAGCCTCCAGACCATGCCCAGCGGGCAGTGGCCCTGGCTTGGTCTCCATGAGAGGAACCTGACCCATGGGGGACATGCTGGCCTCGGTGCCCAGCATCCGCCAAGGCCGGGCTGCCCCGTGCACGCATCGGGGCAGCCCGGCCTTCTCACTGTGTTCCTGTGCACGCATCTGCTCAGGCGTGGGCCTCCTGCCTTCCCCACACAGCCACCACGGACCCGGGGCCTGCTGGCCACCATGCACCACGCAGCTGTCCACCTGTCCCTGGGGAACAGGGCTCCCAGACCTCAAGGGCACCACCCAAGGCCACCCAGTTGCCATGATTGCCCATGGATGGCGCCCAGAGCCCAGTGCAGGTCAACCTGTGGCATAGGTCCCTCATGGGGCTTGAACTCAGGGCCTGGGAGCTGTCCCGAGCTCTTTCGCTCAAGGATAAGGCTCTGCCACTTGAGCCACAGCTCCACTTCTGGTTTTCTGGGTGGCTCATTGGAAATAAGAGTCTCACTGACTTTCCTGCCCCAGCTGGCTTTGAACTGGGGGGAGAGGGGCTCCATCCTCACTGACTGCAGGGTGTATCTGCCCCCAGGGGCCTCTCCCTCTATGTCTGCACTGGGGAACAAGAAGTGGGGTGCTGCACCCCCTCTGTGTCCCTGCAGGGACCCCTTCCTGCTCCAGCCCTCATCAGACAGAGCTGGAGCGTGGATGAATAGACAGACAACAGCACCGGAAAGCAGACTAGGTGAACGGGATGGGACGGCAGTGGACAGATGTAAGCTCAGCTGGGACTGGGGTCTGTGTAACACATGGCAAAGACCAGGGCTGACTTCAAAGGAAGATGATGATCGGGCCCTGCCCAGCCGCAGTTGGGCCAGGCTTTGCACAGCTCCCTTTTGCACTCACAGCTGGCGCTCTACCACTTAAGCCATGCCTCCAGTCCAGCTTTGTGCTGGTTATTTTGAAATGGAATCTCAGGGACTTTCTTGCCTCTGCCAGACTCCAATTATGATCCTCTGGATCTCAGCCTCCTGAGTAGCCAGTACTGGGGCTTGAGCTCAGGGCCTAGGCTCTGTCCCTGAGTCTCTCTGTGCTTAAGGTTAGAGCTCTACCACTTGAGCCACAGCTTCATTTTGGTTTCACGCATGCTAGGCAAGCACTCTACCACTAAGCCATCTCTCCTTTTTGTTCTGAAGCCAGTTTCTTCCAGATAAAATCCACACATCAAATCCACCCATCTGGATTCCAGAATGTGTTCATCGCCTCAGAAACCAGCCTGCGCCCAAGGGCTGGGGTGCGGTTCCATTGAGGATCACTGGCCTTGAGCCTAGCAAGCCCTCTACCCCATGAGCCCCAACCCCAGCCCTTCTTGATTCAGTTTGTTCTTTAGGCAGGGTCTCCAAACACAAATCTCCCGCCTCTGCCTCTGGAGTAGTCGGGATCACAGGCATGTGTCACCACACTCGGCCCACGATCTACCTTCTAGCTCTGAATTTGCCTGCTCTGGATTCCTCATGGAAGCAGATTCACGCAGGTCCTCTGTTGTCCTGTCGCTACTTCATTCCTTGTTATGGATAAACAACATCCCACGGCCTGCGCAAGGCACCAGTTTTGTCTGGCCTTTTGCCAGTAGAGGGCATTGGGGTTGTTTCTACATTTTGATGCAGGGCTGAGTGTGGTGGCACAAGCCTGTAATCTCAGCACTCAGTAGGACTGTGAGTTCAAGGCCAGCCTGGTTGCAGAGCAAAAAGACCTGGTTTCAGCCAGCCCTGAACAAGGTTCAGAGTGGACATGGGTGTTGTTTCCTTCAGGTCAGGGTCTAGGAGAGGAACCATGGTGCCCGGATCTTGTTTGGAGACCCTCAGCAAACACACAGCCAACGACCACCACAGATGGTCCCAACCCAGCCACACAGGCTTCCCCCATGACAGCTGCTGCTCCACGTGAAGCCCCTCGGTCCTCACGACAGCCAGCTGGAGTTCTAATTCACCTCTGTTGTATGGATGAGGAAACCGAGGCACAAAGTTCCTGGTCAGTAAGTAAGGAAGAAATCCCCTGACCTGCCTGTCAGAGCGGATCAGAAGGCAGGGGCCCCACCCCAGAGAAGGAAGAGGGGCCTTGGAGAGCCCGAGAAACAGCGGTTTTATTTTCCCCCATTGCCTCAGTCTTCTGGCTCTGGTGGCATCTCGATCTTCTGTTGTTTTTCTTTTTCTTTTTCTTTTTTTTTTGTGGGTTGTGGGGTTTGAACTCAGGGCCTGGGCGCTGTCCCTGAGCTCTTCAGCTCAAGGCTAGTGTGCTCTACCACTTGAGCCACAGTGCCACTTCTGGTTTTCGGGTGGTTCATTGGAAGTAAGTCTCACAGACTTTCCTGCCTGGGCTGGCTTTGAACCATGATCCTCATATCTCAGCCTCCTGAGTAGCTGGGATTACAGGCGTGAGCCACCAGTGCCAGGATTCTTGCTTTTTTCTTTTAGATCTGAGATGGGAACTCAAGCTCAGTACCAGAAGCCTTCACTCACTGGTGAGTGCTCTAGCAGCTGAGCCATGCCTCCAACTCCTCTTTGGTTGTTTTCATGACCTTGATGGTTTGAGGACTCGCCACAGCTGGAGCATTCTCTAGAGTGTTCTTCAGCTGGGGTTGTTTTTCTCCTGATCATAGTGGAGCCATGGGTTTGGTTTTTTCATGCCTATTTGGTGTTATTTACTGAACATTGCAAAGGGCATGTTTTACTGGGTAAACTACAAATCCAGGTGCCTTCTGAACCAGGCACCTGTAGTTCACACCTGTAATCACAGCTACTCAGGAGACTGTGATCTAGAGGATCGTGGTTCAAAGCCAGTCAAGACAGAATAGTCCTTGAAACTTTTACCTCCAATTATCCAGCAAAGAGCCTCCTCCCAGGACAGGCTGGGGGAGGCGGTGACAACCTGGGGGTTGCGGCGTGCATGGAAGCCCATACAGGGTATCCAGGAGTCTGGATGCTGATCTCACAGGTGGCAGTGCCCCCTGCTGGCTGGTGCCTCCTGCCTGTTGCAGGTAGCCTCTGCTCTCTGCTGCCCCCATCAGGCCATTTTAGGAGGAGCATGCTTGGAACACACACACACACACACACACACACACACACACACACACACACACACACACACGGTCAGAACTAGTACAAGATCAGAGATCAGAAAGGTCAGAGCCTGGCCTTGGGCCCTGGCCAACCTCAGCTCTTCCACCTGCTAAAAGAAACTCAAGGGTGTTAAGGAATTTTTCAAAAGTTAACTCAGTGCTCAATCATTTGTTAAATGAATGCAATTTTTTTCTTAAAACAATGCTTGCCGGTAATTTTTGACAGTGGCATAAACCTCCTGCTGGAAAGATCAACAGCACCCTGCAGTGGAGTCTCAGATACAACATCCTGGTGAGTTCTCCAGGGAAAGAACAGAAAAGTCCAGCACCGGTGGTTCACGCCTGAGGCTGAGATCTGAGACTCATGATTCAATTCCAGTCTGGGCAGCAAAGTCTGAGACTCTTATCCCAAATTAAACACCAAAAGGCTGGAAGTGCTGCTGTGGCTCAAGAGGCAGAACACTAGCCTTGAGCTAAAAGGACAGTGCTCAGGCCCTGAGATCAAGCCTCAGGATCAGCCTCCCCTGACCCCCACCCCCTCCAACAAATTAAAAGAACAGAAAAATCCACACTCACCCCGAGTTACAAATGCAGCTCCAATTCCTAAACCCTAACATTGTTTGCTGGATCCCATACGAGTCTGAGCCCATTCTTTTTTTTTTCTTTTGTAGTTGTTTGTATCTTTTACACTATATACCACTGTTTACCAGTATACATGGTTTCCAATATACTCAGATAAGATACAGAGATAGTGTAGGTACAACCACAAGAAGGGGATACAAGAGGATCATCAATAATAGAAGCTACAGTTACACATAGCACATTGACAGTAGTTACAACAATGATATAACAATTGTTTCCATAACATGGAGTTCATTTCACTCAGCATCATCTTATGTGTTCATAAGGGTATAGCTATTGGTGAGCCCATTCTTATAACCCTCACCACCCCTTTCTCTGTCCATGGCCTGCCCCACCCTCCTGCCTGGACCCTGAGCCTGGATCCTAACCTTTCCCTTCTCCTGAGAAACTCCATCATCAATCCCAGGCCTCACTGTGCAATTCTAGCTCTTCTCTCCACCCCTCTGCCAATTTCACTGGGTTTTCAGAACAAATCCCCACAAATCTGGTAACAAAACAAACAACCCAGAAATGTATTCCCTCCTCCCCATTCTTAGAGCACAAGCCCTGAATTGGGCCTGCATCTCCTCTTGCTCCAGAGAGAACCAGTCCTGTCCTATTCCTGCTTTCAGTAGCAGCCGCTGGAAGGTCTTGCTGTGTGTCTGGATCATGCCATCCCTGAATCCCTACTAGGTGGCTGCTCCCAAAGTGTGTCTTAGCCATCACCTCCCTCCTTATTTAACTCAACCCGCTGGATTGGGGGGACCTCAATCCTGCAATTTTAATTCTCTTAGTCTTGATTTGATCTTCAGAGCCAATTTCCACATAACAGTCCCATCTTGAAATCCTCGGTAGACCTATGTTTGGGGAGATGCTGTACTGCCAGCTATCCTTCCAACTCAGCTTCTAGAAGGGGAGCATGGTGAGCTGGCTGCCTAGCGGTGCTCTAAAGCAGGCTCAACCACATGGCCAGGTGCCCTCTGACCTCCAGGGGCCCAAGCTGGCCTGCCACCCATGCTCCCGTGGTGGAGGCCAGGCATGCGGGCTGGCAAAGGAAGAAGTGGAGGTTCGGAGCGGTACAGACGGACACCCCCGGACCCCAGCCAGAGGTCCTACTCATATCCTGCCAGGAGACATTTCCTGTGGCTATGATGGTGAGGGTCAGGACACAGAGTGAACTGGATGGGACTAAAATCATAGGGGTGGCAGAGTGGGCCTGGGGAGGCTGCCAGCCCTCCTTGGCTAGTGGCCCCTTCACCTGCCTAGCGGCTGCTGTCCCACCACTCCTGCCCACCCCCCTGGGTTCTGCTGTACCCTGCCAATCCAAGGCCATGATCACATGTGCCTAGTCCCTTAACAGATTAGGCGAGGCCCACCCACATGGGAAAAGCCCTCTTCCCTACCCAGTGCACTAACTCAGATGTTAATCTTATCCAGAAACACCCTCCCAGAACATCAGGAATCACGTCTCCCCAACCATCGGGGCACCCCCAGCCCAGTCAAATTGAGGCATAAAACTAACCATCACAAACTCTATCAGGTCTATGGTACAGATGAGGAAACTGAGGCCCACCCAGGCCGAATCATACAGCTCAGTCTTTGGGTACCAAAGAGCCAGGGCTGCTTAAAGGTACAAGGAAGAAGGTCTAGGTCATCCCACTGGGACGATCCTGGTCTGTGCTCTGTCTGTGGCTCACCATCCCCAGACACTTTCTGTGTTTGGTGGGGCAGCTCTTGCCTATACTGAGCTCCTGGGGAATCCCCCAGCCCCAGATTGTCCTGTCCTCCCTGCAGCCGAACCCCACACTGTCCAGCAGTGTCTGACCTCTTCCTCCACTAGCAATCAATGGAGGCTGTGGTCTAGCTGCAGCTACTGGGCCTGGCACCCCTGAACTGAATCCAGTCCCTCTGGCTACAGCAGCTGGGGCAGGCCACCATGCTGGGGGGGCCAAGGACACCCACCAACTATAAGCAGGTGCTCCCCTCACCCTCCATAGGCAGTGACCTTTCCCCAGGTCGCCTGCGCTGGGCCTCACCCCAGCACATAGGGTGGGGTTGGCCTTCTCCACGGGAGCTCTGAGGGACCATGCCTCCGGCCACCTACCAAGCTCCTTCGCAGCCTCTGCTGGTGTGACTGGGGCTCAGGGGGTTGCTAGGACTCAGCCACCAACCCCTGCCTGTCTAGTGCAGAGCTGGGACTGAAATCCTCATAACCCACATTGGAGAGGTCTGTGGAAGGCAGTGGGGAAGAGGACCTGGAGAGAGACATGCAAGGGGGCACTGTGAGGCAGGCCAGAGGCCAAGGCTGCTGATCAGGGAAACAGCCAGAGCAATGGCGTGGAGATGGGAGCATGAGGCACGGAGAGCTAAGAGTGAGCAGGGAGGACAACAGACAGATGCACACACACACAGACTGTGTGTGTGATTGTGTGTGATCATGTGTGATTGTGTGTGATCCTGTGTGCAATTATGATTCTGTGTGATCATGTGTGACTGTGTGGTCACAGAGGTGGTCATGTCTGTACATGTGTGATCCTGCATGCACAGTCATGTGTGGTCATGCATGTGTGTGGTCATGTGATGGTGCCTATGCGGATAGCGTGATGGTGTGATCATGTACGCATGGTGGGGATTGTGATCCTGTGTGTCTGTGTGTGTGTGAGTGTGTGATTGTGTATGAATAGCTGACTCATGACTTGGTGTACATTTGTGCAGGTGTGGCTGTCAGGAGAACTGAGGCAGGGTTTGGAAGGGAGGGAACAGGACCCCTGAGTCTTGCCACATGTGCTTCCTGAGTAACCTTGGCCTTCTTTGTCTCCCAGCTGAGTGCAGGAGATGCAATTGATTATCCATGGAGATTGCTATGTTTTGGAATGTCCTTTGAATTGGAGGCAATTTTTTTTATTATTTCTCTCTTTAATTAGTGAGCTAAAAGTCTTTATACTTGTATGAGTCATGAGCTTACCTATTAATTAATTGGTTTATTTTGCTAATCCTGGGGCTTGAACTCAGGGCCTGAGTACTGTCCCTGGCTTCTTTTTGATCAAGGCTAGCATTCTACCACTTGAGCCACAGCAACACTTCTGGCTTTTTCTGTTTATGTGGTGCTGAGGAATTGAACCCAGGGCTTCATGCATGCTAGGCAAGCACTCCACCACTAAGCCACATTCTCCGCCTATAGGTTCATTTTTATAGACAAGGAAATGAAGTCACTGGTGGTGACTAAGAAAATTGCAGTGTATCCCAGCCTGTACTCTTCTTCTAAATTGTTGCTGCTGCTGCTTTCTTTAGGACTTTGGACATCAAGGTAGAAATGGGAAACAAAGACCCTCATCCTGCCCCAGGCCCAGAGGCCCACTTGGGGTGGGTTCAGAACCACGGACAGCACCCCCTTCTCTGTCCTTGGCTCCCCGTGTCTGCACCAGCCCATCACAAGCCAAACAGCAGGAGGAACAGCGCCCCCTGCCATCTGCACCCTGTCATGACTGGTTGTTTTCCACTCATGTGGTGCTGGGGGAGGGACATGGGGGACACTGAGTCACCCTCATTTTCTGTGTGTCATCTCCCCAGCTGCAGCTGCCCCTAGGAGGGGCACTGGGACACATGAGCAAGAGGCAGGAAATCAGCCTTCTCCCTGGGGAGCAGGGTGGCAGCTCTCCTGAGCCCTAGCCAGCGTATGCCCTCCAGTCCACACCGATTCTCTGTCCTGGATGCCACTGTGGGAGCCACGTCCCCTCTCCCATGTCCTCCCTATGTCCCTATTCCAGATGGGGACAGGCAGAAGCCACACCTGTGTGGAGGGGACAGGACTGGGGACAGAATGGATGAATGAGTTTGCTGCTTCCCAAATCACGGCAACTCCCTTTCAGCCCAGGTATACTTAAGATGGAGATCTGTCATAGAATAGACAAAGAAGGGCTGGCAGGACAGGGTGAGGGTTGAGTGCCATCCAAAAGAGGTGTCACTTGTCTCAAAAGGTTTCCTACAGGCCAAGCACAGTGGCTTATACCTGTAATCTCAGATACTTGGGAGGCAGAAATTGGGAGGATTTAGTTCAGACCAAGCAAAAAAGTTAATAAGACCCTATCTCAAAGAACAAAGCTAGGAGTGCTAAGTGTCATCCTATCTATCATCCCAGCTACAAGGGATGTAAAGTAAGGGGATCATAGTCCAAACTGCAGAGCTGGCCAAGAAAAGTGAAACTCGGCTGGATGATGGTGGCTCATGCCACTCATCCCAGCTATTCAGGAGGCTGAGATCTGAGGATCACGATTCAAAGCCAGCCCAAACAGGAAAGTCCATGAGATTCTTATCTCCAATGAACCACCAGAAAATCAGAAGCACTGAGTTAAGTCTCATGACCAACAAATTAAAAAAACTTTTTTTTTTGGCCAGTCCTGGGGCTTGAACTCAGGGCCTGAGCACTGTCCCTGGCTTCATTTTGCTCAAGGCTAGCACTCTACCATTTGAACCACAGGGCCACTCCTGGCTTTTTCTATATATGTGGTGCTGAGGAATCGAACCCAGGCTTCATGTATGCTAGGCAAACGCTCTACCACTAGGCCATATTCCCAGTCCCCCCCAAAAAAAATTTAAGTGGAACTCTACCTGAAGAATAAGTAAAACAAAAAGGCTGGGGTCATGGACCAAGGGTGAGGCCCTGAGCTCAAACCCCAGGAGTGCCAAGACACAAAGAAAAGGAGATGAGCTTTGCACACTGGCCACTGCAGGCCAGTGATGCATGCTGATTGCTTCTTGGAGGGGGGAGCGGGGCTTAGAGCTAACATCTTGTTCACGCATGGCCTTTGGCAAGCCATGCTCCCACTGCATACCTTAGTTTCTCCATCTGTCAGCTGGACAACACTGCCTGCCCAACAGGACAGTGATCAAGGTGACAGCAGACACACAAAAGAAGCCAGCATGTGACAGGCACTAGGGAATAGCAAATTGCAGTCCCCCCCCCACACACACACCTTTTGTCAGTTGTGGTGTTGGAACTCATGGTCTTGGCACTGTCCCTGAGCTTTTATGCTCAAGGCTAGCACTCTACCACTTTGAGCCACAGCATCACTTCTGGTTTTCTGGTGGTTCACTGGAGATAAGAGTCTCATGAACTTTCCTGCCCATGCTGGCTTTGAACTGAGATTCTCAGATCTTGGCCTCCTGAGTAGCTAGGATGACAGGTGTGAACCACCAGTACCCAGCGATGTTAGTGTACTTAGCAGCAGGCAATCTCTGAGGTGTTCATTGCTGGTCCCTGAGTCCCCAGCTGGCCCAGCCAGATGCTGCGTTACTGCAACCCGGAGAAATGCACCTGTACAGATCTTAGTGCAGCTTTCTCCAGAGCAAGGATGACCTGCTGCAAGTCAATTTCCTCTTGTGCTCTCTGGATGAAAAAGGAACTGTGGAGGACTCACTGTGTAGCCCAGGCCGGTGCAGTGGCCCCTGGATGGGAAACAGCAGGGAACGGTTCTGTGGTGTCACTCAGACACTGGACACCTGGGGGCGCCATCCTCTGAACTAGGGCAGGTAGGCCAGGGGCAATGGCATCCGCAAGGTCACTGTGTCACCTTCAGGAGGTGTGACAATCCCTTGGGGTGACAGTGGGCTGTGCCCCCTGCCTTGCCTGCCAGCCCTGTGGCAGGAAGCAAGGTGCTTCAGGTCTGGTCTTCTATCTGGGCCAGGTGGGCTGGGGCCTACATTTCATTGCTATTTCTGGCTTCAAATCCTGCTTGCCCACACTTGGAAGAGACCCCATCTCCAGAGAGGGCAGGACATGGTGCACAGGCCCTGGGAAGCACCCGGAAGGGGCCCCAAGCCAGGCAGCATCAGAAAGGGGCTTTCTGCCTGCAGGGAAAGGGAGATTGGGTGGTGAAGGGGAACTGAACCCCCTCCCCCAACTGGACATCAATGCCCCCCAGCTCTCTCACCTCACAGACTTTACCTGTCACCGTGACCCTCATCTGACCTCTTTCCCACACCCCCGACTTCAACCTCCCTCCCTTCCTTCCCTCTGAAACAAGAATTTCACTAGGTATCCCAGGCTGGCTCCACACTCAGGATCCTCCTCCTACCTCAGCCTCCTGAGTGCTGGGCCTACAGGCATGTACCACCATGTCTGGCTCCAAGTCTGGGAATATGATCTAGTGGTAGAGTGCTTGCCTCGTATACATGAAGCCCTGGGTTCGATTCCTCAGCACCACATATATAGAAAACGCCATAAGGGGTGCTGTGGCTCAAGTGGTAGAGTGCTAGCCTTGAGCAAAAATAAGCCAGGGACAGTGCTCAGGCCCGGAGTTCAAGCCCCAAGACTGGCAAAACAAAACAAAACAACAACAACAAAAACAAATCAATACAACTAAAGTAACTAGCTTAGTATTGGGGAGGAATGACTGAAGGACAAGTGGGAGGGAGAATGGCTTTTTGTGGTCCTCTCTTTGATTTTACTATGAGTAAGGATGTTCCTTGAAAAAGAAAGAGCCAAAATAACACACAAAAAAGCACACCCACGGTGACGACTTCATGTAACAAGACAAAAGCCTCTTGCCACAAGTGTCATCCTAGCTACTCAGAAGTGGGAGGCAAGAGGATTGTGAATTCCAGGCCAGCTCCGACAAAAGTAGTACAACCTTATCTCAAAAACAAAGTACCAGCCAGGCACCAGTGGCTCATGCCTGTCAGTCATCCTAGCAACTCAAAAGGTGGAGGTTCAAAGCCAGCCCAGGCAGCAAAGTCAGTGAGAACTCGTATCTCCAATTATGCAGCAAAAAGCCAGAAGAGGAGCTATGGGTGCAAGTGGAAGAGTTCCAGCCTTGAGTGAAAAAACGTGAAAGAGAGCAGGAAACCCTGAATTCAAGTCCCAGTACTGGTGAGCACATGCATGTGTGTGTGCGTGCACACGTGCGAGCGCGCACACACTATTTGCAAACAGAACATTTCAAACACACACAGAAGCACGTAGAGGCAGCCTCCGCATCGCAGCACATGACCCACCAGCTGCCATCAATTCATGGCTGATCATTTTATTGCACACACTCCCCCTCCCACCCAGATCATTTTGCAGCAAATCCTCAAGCGCACACCACACCCACTGTAAATAATTCATACACTACTCTAAAAAGTAATTAGAGGGGAGGTCGCAGAGCTGAACCGCACCACCATCATCATCACACCAAAGGAAATAACCAAACCTCTTCATGCAGCCCTGTGGCCAATACCCAAATTAAAAACAATCAGCATCGGAACCAAGCCTACTCCATAACCTCTAAATTATTCCAGCAGCATGTGGCCCCCACCAGCATCCAACATATAGTTATGTACTTGCTGTGCAACAAACTGCTACCAAGTCTCCCAGCTTCCCAGGATGTGCGTTTACGAGCTTACCGTTTGTGAGTGGCAGGAATCGGGGTAGGACTTCATGGGCTTGGGGGTCCCCCCAAAAGTGGCAATCGAGATGCCCAGTTGTCTGTCTGCCAGGGCCATGTGCTCCACTGTGGGCTGAAAAGGACGCCTTCAAGCTCACTTAGTAGAAGCGGGTGGCATTCCATGACTAGTGCACTGCTGGACAGACGGTGTCCACTTCTTGCTGGCCACTGGCTGAGCTTGTCCTTAGCTCCTGGCCTCTCTGGCAGCTCAAATGTGGGAATTCAGCCTGTAGGCAGGAGGAACAGAGTGACCGGGAGAAAGGTGTCAGTTTGGGCCTCACCTGGAGGCTGGGGGCGGGGTCTGGGGCAGAGCACTCTTGCCTAGCAGGCACTCCAGGCTCTGGGTTCCAGCCCCGGCAATGCAAAATTAAACTGATGGTAAACCCTTAGTTTCTGAGCCAGGACGTATAGATGGGTTCAGGAACCTGTATTTCCATAACCTTGCCCCAGCTGCTTCTGCGACCCCACCTATGGAGCCCCTGAGAGAGCAGGATCCTCCCCCCGCCCCCAGCCTCTTATTTCTTCATTGACTTTTATCTATTGATAAAATGTTTAGAAATTCATCTGCCTGGGCTGGGAATGTGGCTTAGTGGTAGAGTGTTTGCCTAGCATGCATGAAGCCCTGGGTTCGATTCCTCAGTACCATATAAACAGAAAAAGCCAAGAGTGGCGCTGTGGCTCAAGTGGTAGAGTGCTAGCCTTGAGCAAAAGAAGCTCAGGGACAGTGCTCAGGCTCTGAGTTCAAGCTCCAGGACTGGCAAAAAAAAAAAAGAAACTGGTCAGTCTTGTCCTGGGTGGAGGAGGCTGAGCCAGTCATTTTCACAGCAAGCAAAGCTGTTTCCCCCGAAAGAGAATTGCTGTTTCTCACAGGCAGGCAACAACCTCTCTATGCTCCAGCTGAATTTAACAGTGGTCCCCACTGAACCCTTCAGAAACTCCTTTATGTCTAGGCACAGCATTTTTTTTGGGGGGGGTGGGGACCTGGAACCCTGTAGGGACACCCCAGGAACAGATATCCACCCAGCCTGGTGGCTCAGCTGCAAGGCAGCTCTCTGGAGGTGCCTGGGGCCTCTCCAACTCCAGCCCCAGCAAGCTCCTTCTTGTCTTAACCCCTGCAGCCCCCGGGGAAAGGGGGGAAGTGGGCATACAGCCAGTGTGGCACAGGGCAGGTCCAGTTGGGCTCCAACAAGCCCCAGGCAGCTGGGTGAGCTCACCTCTCACCCTTCATCAGCACTCAGGCTAATAAGCATCTGAGAACTTCCAGCCTGAGCTACAGGAAGGACCCCAGGGATCTGGGCCAGATGTCACTGTGGAGGGAGGTGGCAGGGCCCCAGAGAGAGGAAATGGACCCGTGGGGGGAGGGGCTCTGTACTTCCTGTTGCTCCATGGGGGCAGGCCCTGTCACCTTTCCCACTCATCCTTAGCCAGCCCTGGCCCTGTGGGCCTGGCTGCAGGCAGAACTTCACCTCCACAGCAGCATTTTGACTTTGTGCTCTGGGTGACAGGCATGCGCATGCGCACACAGCCCCAGATGCCTCTGTGTTCCCATCTGTACCATGGGGCTAAAATGAATCCGCACATCTGCAGGAATTAGAAGAGTTGTACCACAGGGTGAATGCTTCATTGTCTCCGCTACTACTATCTTATGGCTTGCTCGCTCAAGGCTGGCATCCTACCACTTGATTTTTGCTGGTTAATTGGAGATGGAGTCTAGCAAACTTTTCTGCCCGGGTTCAATTCAAATTGCCATCCACCCAGTTCTCAGCCTCCTAAGTAGCTAGGATCAGAGGCAGGAGCCATTGGTACCTAGCTTGTCATCCCCATTTGTTAGATGAGGAAAGATTAGGCATGGACTTGGCTGTTTTTCCAAAGCCATCCAAAGCAGGAAAGGCTCGATGTGAAGCTGGGTTCTTATTTCCATATTGTGCTGTGTGCCTCTCACTATCTAACACCACCCTCCCCCACCTCCCCCCTTCTCAATCGCAGTCCTTTCCTCCAACCTGTCCCTGCCTCCTTAGTCATCACATTGCCAGCTCTGCTCTGGCTCTCTCTGTGCCGCCTCTCCCAAATCTTCACCACTAATGAGCTCTTGGCCAACTTGAGGCTGGACCACAGAAGCCACAGAAACTGGCTTTGTGGGAAAAACTAGTTTCCTTCTGCTCGACGCTCTCAGGTGTGGCCTGCAGAGTGGGAGCTCTGAGGGCAGCCATTGGGCAGATTCCGGGGTAGAAGCAGTTCACAGATGTCTGCCTTCCGCCCCCAGGGCAGCTGGCCCAGGCCCCAGCTTCCTCCAGCTCACTCAGCCCTGCAGATCTGCATTCAACTCACATTTATTCAGCACCTACTGAGTGCCAGGCACTGTTCCCACGACTCTCCACTCAGCTGTGAAGGGTACAGAGCGAGCACCTGGAAGAAGACAGGCAGCAAGTCTATAATACACCTTCAAACACGCACCACTGGCCAGGTACTGGCGGCTCACGTCAGTTATTTAGGAGGCTGAGATTCGAGGATCACAGTTTGAAGCCAGCCCAGGCAGGAAAGTCCATGAGACTCTTATCGCCAGTTAACCACCAGAAAAATCAGAAATGGAGCTGTGGCTCAAAGTGGTAGAGCACTAGCCTTGAGCAAAAGAGCTCAGGAACAGCGCTCAAGCTCCACAACTGACAAAGAAGGAAAGACAGAAAGACGGAAAGAAAGAAAGAAAGGGGGTAAGAAAGGAGGGAGGGAGGGGGAGGGAAGGAAGGAAAGAAAGAGGAAAAAAAAAGAAACAAAAAGCAACACTTTGCAATGGAGAGGAGAGAATTACAAACCCAGTGACTGTAGGGAAATTTGAAAGGTAGGGAGGAAGAATGTTCTGGTTGGAAGAAATTATCTGGGGAAAGCCAGGAGGGAGGCGACTGCTTGGTGTGTTGACTGCTTGGAAAACTCCAGCAGGGCTGGAGGGGAGGGAAGGGGATGCTCCATTCTTCTGTCTTATTAGCCTTGCCCTCCATTCTCCTCCAGAAGGTTCTGCCTGAGCCTGGGAAAGAGGTTTCTGGAAGACAAGGCCCCAACTCCCAGAGCCTACAGCCCCCTCCCATCCCTCCTGTCCCTCCTTAGTACCCAAAGTCACAGAGGCCTCAAAGGGCACACCCTCACCTCTCCTAGCCCCTGTGTCTGGGGTGTGAGGAGTGTCTTCTTCCCCCACTGCTTTCTTGGAGCAGACAAGTGGCTGTTATTTGCACAAAATGGCATCTCTGTATTCCCCAGCAGACATGCCTGTCCTCAAATCCTATCTCCGTGGGAGCAGGTGGTGGTCTTTCTGGTGTGTGTGTGTGTGCACTCAGGGCTTAGCTTTTTCACTCAAGGCTGGTGCTCTGCCATTTTTGGGTTAATTGGAGATTGGAGTCTCACAGGCAGGGCTGGCCTCGAACTGTAATCCTCAGATCTCAGCCTCCTGAGTAACTAGGATTATAGGCCAGGAGCCACCGGCTGCGCCTGGAGGCCTGCCAAAGTTATTTTGATACTATGTGTGGAGCGGTTGGTACAGGCTGGGCACTGGGTGCTGGGGGCCAACCCTGGATTATTATGTTACCAGTGACAGCCCGGGCGGCTGCGGGTGAGAGCTCAGGGCCGGAGTTCCGCTGCCGGGCTGGAAGGGTGCAGGCCGGCTCAGCAAGCACAGGGGTGGGCGCCACATTGAACATCCAGGGACAGCATATGAACAAGAGGACGTGCAGGGCTCTTCCCAAGCAAGGCCAACTCACTAAGTGAGGCCTGACGCTGGTCCCTGCTCTGGAGTGCGAGCAGCTTCCCGGAGACCTGCAATACTCCCTATCTGCTGGGTGCCTCAGTTTCCCCTCTGTGAGCAGACGGGCATAGAGTGGCCTGCTGCAGCTGGGGAAGAGACGGGGAGGAAAGACGCCCGTCACTGGCCCCGCTCCACCCGCGCCCAATCGGCGCGCGCCGAGGCCCAGCCCGCCTCCCGCCTCCCTCCCCCCGCCCCCCCAGAGCTGCCAGCTGCGCGCAGCCCCCGCCCTGCCCGGGCCGCCCCGGCCCTCAGCGCACGTGACCCCGCCCCATCCTAGCCACGCCCTCACCGTCCCAGCGCGGGTGCCCATTGGTCTTCCTTGTCGAGCCCTGCCCCCAGCCTGGGAGGAGCCGAAGGCGCCCCGCCCGCCGCAGAACTGGGCTCTTGCGTCCGGACGGTGCGCGGCCGCTGGACCGGGCCGGCGGGCGGGCGGAGCCGGGCCGGCGGGGCTGCTGCGGGGTTACCGGGCCCCGCCATGGTGAGCGGGACCGGGCGGGCTGGGCGCTGGGGTCGGGGGCGGGCGGCCAAGGACGGGTGGAGGCGCGCGCGGGCGCCGTGCCAGGGGCCGTGGGGGGGGGTCTCCGCGGCGGGGGAGGGGCGGCCCGGGCGGGGGACCGGCCTCTGGGAGGGTCTGTTCCGGAATCGGGGGTCGCACCAGCGGGCGGGGGCTCTTTGTCCGCCGCGTTGCAGCAGGATCGGGACAAAGGCGGCGGCAGGGGGCGGAGGCCGCGGTGCGGGGAGCGGTGCCCCCTCGCCCGCCGCCGAGTCCCCGTCGCCGCCCGCAGTTCCGCGCTCAGCGCTGGGCTGCCGCCCCCCTCCCCAGGCACTCGGGGATTAAAACAATAATAACAAAAGAAAAACATTCGGGGAGGATTAGGGGTCCTGGCAGCCCCCAGCGTGGTCAGGGCTTTGGCGCATGGAGGGGCCTAGGTACAGTCTGGAGCCCATTTCATGGGTGGGGAAACTGAGGCGGAGTCGCGGCGTTTTGTGCCGTCGGCAGTGACTGCGCCGCGTGGGCACGACTAGGTCTCGTGGTCCCGTGTCCCCTCCCCCAGCCCCCACCTCCGGCGGGCCGAGCTCCCTCTCCAGCTGTCGCACCCCTGGCCGGGCCCCTGCCTCCCCGCGCCTTGCCCGGCTCCTCCAAAGGGGGGTGGGGGGGGACGCGGCGTCGCCAAGCAGGGTTAAATGAGGGGGTGCATGGAGTGCCTGGCACCGCGCCTGCACGCCGCCCGGGCCCGGCACGCGGGTGCTTGTCATCGCCGAGTTCCCTGCATCGGGTCCTCTGCCCAGGTCACTCAGACAGCCCCTGCCGGGACCAAGTGGGTTCACTTGTCCTCAGGCCCCTCTGGTCCGGGAGAGAGGAGGCTGGAGTCAGAGACAGGACAAGACTGAAATCTGGAGTTTTCTGGGCTGCCTTGGTTTGAATCTCTGCACTTCTTCTTTTGAGCTGTGTGTCCTTGGGGCAGTTGATGTAACTTCTCAGAGCCACAGAACCCTTATTTGCCAGATGTGAAGAGTATACCAACTCTGGAGTGGTTGTGAGGTAGAAATCTCACACACATCTACCAGAAGTGTTTAGCTCATGTCTTGCACATTGAAATCACCGACAACTTTTTGTAGCATCTTCTATTTACTGCCAGAGTTGTTTGGCCCAATAGGCTGGTCCCCAGAATGCCCAGCAGGGGATTCACAGCCACCAGAGGCCCCAGCTGACCTTGGGGCAGTCCCCAAACTGCCATGCTCTGCTTCCTCTTCTGCCGTGGGAACCTAGGGGGTTCTGAGGCAAGTATTTCATCTGGTGGGGGTGAGATGATGGCCCCATAACCTTTCCCACCGGTGTCCCTTCTCTTCTTGGTCCAGGCTCCTGGAGGGCAGGGACCTGGGGTGACTGGTCCTTGTGTCCCATGGCCTGGTGGGCCTGACGCACTGGGGACATTCCACCTGAGTCCTGGTCAGGTTCTTGGTCTAGGTGAAGACCTTGGAGCTGGAAATGTTTCTGGCTCACAAACCAGGATCCTCTGGGGGCAGACTTTGTTGGGGGTTGGGACATGGCTCCTCCCTACAGGCAGTGCCAGGAGCCCCTGGGAGTTGGCGAGCTCCTGTAAGCAGGGCGGTCCCCTGACTTCCCAGGAGAGCAGCAGGGGAAGGAGGCTGCAGGCAGGATGGCCTGTGGGGGCCCAGCCCTGCTCAGCAGTGCGCGTGATGTGCCCAGTTAAGTGAAAAGGATGAGCGTACTCCCCAGGGAAGGGTGCTTTGTGACACTGCCCTGGCCAGGCCTTCTGTCTCAGTGGGTGAGATCCGGGCTTATGTCCACTTTGTACCTTGAGAAACAGGCTGGTAGACGGAAACAGTTTGGTGGGCTGGCAGAGGAGGAAAGGGATGCCTGTCCTGATGCTGGTTGTGCTGGGTGCCCACACTGGGGGAGGGGGCAGTGTCCTCATATGGAGATGGCCTGAGGGAGCAACTGTGGGCCTGAGAGGGGCAGCAGTGTCTTAGCAGACCCCTGCCCTGAGCTGGCTGGTGGCTACCCACTGAGCCCACTGGTGGATGGAGCGGGCTCTACCCTGTGTGCCTGGGGCCCAGTTGCCCACCTCACAGGGCATTAGGTAACCTGCATTGGCCGGTGCTCACTTGAACTTCGTTACTGCTGATATTCCAGGGACAGAGGTGGGCTCCATAGGGCCACAGCATTTCCTGTGCCCCAGCTCACCCCCTCCTAGTCTTTGGGGACATATGGGGGTTGTGCAGAGTGCAGTGCCTGGGGTTTTCTAGGGGTGGTGAGTAGATCAGGGTGCACAAAGCAGGAGGGTACAGGCCGGGTGGGGAGTTATCCTTTGGAGGAGGCAGTGGCCGTGGCCTTGGACGTGTATGGCAAGTGAGCTGGTGAAGGGTGCTCAGCAGTGCGGCGGAGACCTGGCCCTGGCCCTGTGTGCTTATGCCCAGAGTGGTCTGGGGTCACATCCCCTCTCTTGCTCTTCACACTTGCACACTCTACTTGCACACCTTGAGCCTCGGTTTTCTCATCTGCAATTTCGGGGGGTGGTAATGGTGAGCAATTGGGAAAGTGAGCATTGGTGTGGTGTGAAGTGAATTGGGTTTCCTAGCCTGAGCTGTAATTCTTTCTATCTTGTCCTGTCCCATGGGTAGGCTCTTTTCTGTCCAGGTGAGGGATCAACCAGCTAGCAGGACACAGCTAGGTCTGGGGTCCAGACAGGCAAAAGGGGTCCCAGGGCCTGACCACCCCCACTGTTTTGGGTTGGCCATTCTAGCATGCATGAAGGCAGCTACCTGGCATGCCAGAGTTCATTGGCATGGCATCTCTCTCTTCTTCCCCACATGCTGATGGGGCTGGCATGGTGCCTGTTCAGGGACCCAGGAGTGGCACAGTTAGGGAATTGGTTCTGACTGGGAAACCCTGGCTGGTCTCCTAGAGAGCAGAATCTCTCCTAAGTTGCCCACCATATCCTAGGTGTGGGTCCACTCAACAAGCTCTCACTGGATACCGTGTGTGTGTGTGTGTGTGTGTGTGTGTGTGTGTTTGTGTGTGTGGTGACAGGGCAGGGGTATGGTGATGGGTAGCTGGAGTCTGCAGGCAGCGAGCCAGCTGCCAGGGTAGCAGGTGCCCTGATGCAGGGTGGTTGCAGGTCGGGAGCTCTAGGAAAGACACCATGCGGTAGGGGTGGTGAGTAGGAAAAAGGAGCTTCTGGGGCCAGGTGCTCTGGGGGGTCTTCTGAGGAACCCCCCAGTTGCAGGAAGGAGCCAGCATGGGTTAGTAGGCCGAGGAAGCAGAGGCAGAGGCCTAATGGGCCCACGATCTCCCGGGAGGGTCTGCGGTGATGATCTGATATTTTTTATCAGTTCTCAGGAAATATTTGCTTAGTTAAGAAAGGAGGAAGCATACTAGTGGAGGGCCAGCCCACAGCAGGTGGATGCTTCACTGGGCCCCTCAGATCCAAGAGGCCCATACCTGCCCATCTTCAAGCCCTTTTGGGGCTACACGCTGAGACTTGAGCTCACCACTCCTTCGGGCTCCTCTGAGCAGTTGTTGCCTGTGCCTCTGTTTCCTTGTCAGCACTGGGGCTGTTGGTCCCCACTGGACTCGTGTGCTTCCTGGGCTTCCCCTCAGGTCCCAGTACTGTTGTCCCTCTCCAACTTCCTGCCCCTGAACCCCCCCACCCCAGCACGCACTTCCCCTTCCGAACTGACACTGCCTGGCCTTCCTGTCCAGAAAGCCATGAGAGGACAGACGCCTGGGCAGTGCTCAGCCAGAGTCCCAGGGACAGGGAGGTAGAGGCAGGCTCCCTGGGCCAGCGTGCCCTGTGCCGCCTAGAGGGTGGTGAGAGCTGCTGGTGCCTGGAGAGCAGGGTTCAGGGTGAGCAGGGAAGTCCTGGCACAGGGCCTGTTCCGAGGCAGTGCTGGGGGAGAGCCCCTGGTCATGGCAGCGACCTTGCTGGAGCAGGCATTAACTACGTCACTTCCACACCGTGACATTAGGCCAGACCATCCTGTGCTGTGGTTGTGGAGATCAGGAGCCCCCTCCCCAGAGTAGAGCATGTTGCCCCAGGTTAGGCCATGGGGGACAGGTCCAGTGCTGTCTGTAAACAATGGGGTATGTTCTGTGTCCTCCAGTTTGGGGGGCAGAGTCCCTGGCCTCAGTGGGCCTCTAAGGGTGGAGGCTGTCAAGGTTGTAGACTCAGCCCCTGTAGCGGGCTGCTCCTGTCCCTAGCACCTGCCTCCTGGACACTGTGGGGCGATGACTTAGCTGCCTGTGACCTTCAAGCAGGCCTGGCTCACCCTGGGAACCTCTCCCAGCCTGGGGAAGCGTCACTTCTAATTAAGGCCCGCTTTGCTCAAGGACAGGACAGGTTCGATCCTGTTTAGAAAGAAAAACTTGCATGGCTCTGTGACTCTTCTTAAAATGATCATGGATTCAGACCAATTCTTCCTGTGCACCAGCTTGGGCAGGACGGACCTCCAGCTGGTCTTCATCTGTGACCACTAGCGAGTGTTACTGTGATTGGCTCTGTGTAGACAAGACAGAAGAGGGTGGGGCCTGGGGGCATCCGGGCAACCTGCCTGCTTCCAGCTCCTGATGGCTGGCCTGGGGTAAGGCCTGGAGTGTAGGGTGTAACTTATTGGCAAAGGGGGAGGGGGTGGTACTGCTCCCCCTGCCTTCCCCTTCCAGGACCTCAGCCTTTCGCACCCTTACATGGCCTCAGTCTGCATGGTCTTCCCTAAGCAGGTGGTCCCACGTGACACTCGCTATTGTCCGCTGTGCCCTCTCCCACGGGTCCTGGAAGAAGCCACTTGCTTCTGTCACCCATGTTCCCTGTGCCCCCAGGGGCTGATGGGACCCAACCTGCTCTCATATTCCCCCGTCTAGTCTCCAGGAAGCCTTCTGCTCTTCTTGGTCCACTAGTGGCGCTGGCTTCCAGAATGTGTCTTTCACAACAAGAGCCTCAGTAGCATCCAGTCCTCTTGTAGCCTCTGTCATAGCTGTCTTGGTGTCTTGGGCGCATGGCTGAGTGGGGGTGACTGCTGACTGGTAGGTGCAGCGCTGAGGTGTGCCAGATAGTCAGAGAAGCAGCTGGGTGAGCATGCGTGTACGTGCCGAGTAGATGCCTCATTCTCACCAGGATGAGAGTGGGAGAGTCAGGCTGAAGAACTCTTTAAAATAGTCGCCATGAGTGGGACTGGTGACATATACCTGTAGTCCTTGTAATCCTGTACTTAGGAGGTAGAGGCTGGAAGGTTGAGAGTTCAAGGCCAGCCAGAGCAAAGTTATTAAGACCTTATTGCAAAAGCAAAATATAGCCAGGAGCTAGTGGCTCATGCCTATAATCCTACTCAGAAGCCTGAGATCTGAGGATTGTGGTTCAAAGCCAGCTCACGCAGGAAAGTCCCGTGAGACTCATCTCCAATTAAGTACCAAAAGCCAGAAGTGGAGCTGTGGCTCAAGGGGTAGAATGCTAGCTTTGAGCAAAATAGCTCATGGATAGTGCCCAGATCCAGACAGAGTTCAAGCCCTAGGACTGGCAAAAAAAAAAAAAAAGCTAAATACAAACAAAAGACTTGGGGGTGTGCCTCATGATAGCTTGTCTGGCATGAGTGAGACTTGAGTTCCATCCCTAGAACCCAAACCCCCAAAAGCAGACTATGTGGATTTGAACCCTGGAAGTTCCCAGTGGAGTCTCTGTTAGCCTCGTCTTGTTGTCTTTCAGGAATGTTGGGTCCAGCCTGAGTTCCAGCCTTGTTGAAGCAGCCAGCGCGAGAGCTTCCGGCCGAGGAAGCCCCTCCAGGCACTGACCATGTCTATTATGGACCACAGCCCCACCACAGGTGTGGTCACCGTCATTGTCATCCTCATTGCCATCGCGGCCCTTGGAGCCTTGATTCTAGGCTGCTGGTGCTACCTGCGGCTGCAGCGCATCGGCCAGTCAGAGGACGAGGAGAGCATTGTGGGCGATGGCGAGACCAAGGAACCTTTCCTGCTGGTGCAGTACTCAGCCAAGGGACCCTGTGTGGAAAGAAAGGCCAAGCTGATGACCGCCAACGGCCCAGAAGTACACGGCTGATATGAGCTGCAAGGCCCTGAGGGCTGCAGCCAGCCTCGAGGCGCTGGGAGAGAACCATGGGCATGTTGCTGTCTAAGCAGAAGGGCTGATGTTGCTGGCATGGCCTTGGTGGGCTCCATCATCGCATGCACTGACTCTGGGTCCCGGCCGCCCTAGGCTTCCACTCAGCCTCCTGGTGGGGCTGCCCATTGCTGGCAGTGGGCAGGCCTGGCCTTGCTGGGGCTCATGGCCCCTTTGCGCTTTTGTTACTTGAATGTTTAGCTGAGCCTGTTTTTGATGGAGCTACTACTGTAACTCGTGAACTAACCAACCTGTGAACTGTAAATAGGTCCCGGAAGCACGTGCTTAAGCCTCTCTGCTGATTTTTTACTACCGTGTAGAGCCCATGGGTTCTGGTCCTCAGGAGGGGCCCAGGCAAAATACCCTGGGGGGCTTTGGGCTCCTCAAATCCAGGCTGTACCTGGCAGGATTGCTGGAGTCTGTCTGTCTGTGTGGAGAGGAAGTGGAAGGTCAGTTCGCGTCTAGTGGCTGGCCAGCTGGGGCGCTTCGGTGATTTCTGCTTGGTTAGTGATGGGTAGAAGGAGGACCACGCCCCTCCCTTGCCCCAGATAGACTTTTTAACAGCAGAGCTGGTGATGGAGGAATGATTGCAAGGACGCTACCACATGTGCCTGGGAGCTGGTGAAGGACAGTGAGGCACGAGTCCTGAGGCTGCCAGGTGTGGTGGTAGCAGAGCAGTTTCTTGCCCCTTTGGTCTCAAGCATGCTGAGCACACTTGTAGTGCAGGCTTTGATGAATTACTATCCTTATGAAATGCCAAAGGCTGTGACGGCTACTTTTAGTTCGAAACCTGATTGGCCCAGGAAAGAAAGGTGTTGTTTTTGTTTCTGTATTTAATCTTTCCTGCACTGGAGGGGAGGACCCTGGTTCCCCTTCTTCTCTTCCTTTCTCTCCTTAGCTTCTCTTGATGACCACCCACCTGCTGGGTAGTGGAGCTCACTTTTCTCCACGCAGGCTCTCTGTGGGCAGAGTCCTCAGATCTGGCTGTAGGGCACCCATGCCCGTGGGAGGTTGCCACTGTGTGCATTCACACGGGAGCCCCAGGTGTCCCCTGCCAGTCTGGGTGTGGTACAGCAGTGGGGGCGGGGGTGGGCGGGTTCAGGGCAGGACTGGGTTCTCATAGATGAAGAGGTGGCAGATCCCAGCAAAACCAGCCACGAGGCATCCCTGTGGGCAGTCAACAATCTTGCTTGGATTTTTAATCCTCCACGGTAAATCCTCTAAATGGTCATGACTAAACCATGACCTAGGTTGGCATCCTGGGTAATGAGCCTGCATGAGGCCAGCCCGGCTTTACCACTGCTGAGCACTGACCTTTCCCGCTGGAGCTCCCTGCCAGCGCACAGCATGGGCAGGCTGGGGGCACTTCCTAGAGCCCCTGGGGGAGCCGAAGGGTGCTCTGGCACCACACACCTGAACTTGGGGGGGCGTGTCAGGCATTAGGTAGCAGGTGGGGTGGAAAGGGGGAGCTAATGAAGACGGAGCATGAGGCACCACACGGATTGCCCTGGTCCCTGACAGTGTGGGCTAGGAGCAGCAGCCAGGCTAGGGGGAACAGAAGCAAAGGCCTGAAGGTTAGGGAAGGTTTGCTCTGCCCCAGAAGATGTTGAGGCTCACGGTTGGTCCCCATCCCAGAATATACCCTGCAGGCTTTCTACCTCTACTCCCGAAGCCAGCCACAGAACACAGGCTGTTTGTCCTGTCCTAGCTTAACTATCCAGGAGTGGTGGGAGTCTGACCCTGGAACCAACTATGTCTGTGGTTCTGCCTGTGCCAGTGAAATTTCCTTTTGGAATGCCCACACTTCCCTTTCTCATCAGTTAAGCTTTTGGAGTTTTCTCCCTCCCCAGAGGCCAGGGCTATCTATGTTGGGAGCCAGGGTCAGCCCATCAGTGTGGGTGGAGCGTTGAGGCACTGGGGGATGACACTGTGGAAACAGCCTACCGTGACCACACAATAGCAGTCCTGTTCTTACCAATGGCTTCATTTCTAGCAGACATCAGAGCCACACACTAATGGCTCAGAGTTATGACCTCTCTTAGAATCCATTCTCAATAGCCCAACTGTTGCATTCAAGGTTTCCAACTCATCAAGAAATTAACCTTTCATCCTACGTGTCATGTCCTATCATGTGAGAGCAACTGGAGGGGGCAGGGAGGGACCTGACACTGAGCCACTATGGACTGACTTCTCCGACTCTTCCCGTGGACTGTGCTACTGTTTTTGTCTCAAGCTACCAAGTTTGTGCAATAAGTGAAAGGGAGGCTTCCCTGTTCAATAAAAGCTGAATGGCATTCAACTCCATTTTCTAGACGACTGAGAAAATCTTTATTTACAATAAATTTCAATAAAATTTGCATAAATATATTCCCAATGTACATTTCACCTCTGATTCCTTCATGTCAACGTTAGTCTGTCCTGTTCTCATTCTTCCTCTCAGGTGCCAGTGTGGCGCTGGTGCTGGAAGATGGAGAGGAGCCGCCAGGTAAGTGGGGGGCACCTGGGGGCTTAGGGGGGTCGGGGTGTGTCTCTCCTGGAGGGGCTGGGTTCTCAGCCTGGTCCTGGCCCTCCAGGTGCCTCTCCATTGTGGCCATGAGGACCTTGAGCCACGTGTTATTCTCGGAGAGCGTCTCAGAGTGGGCGGCCAGGTCCTGGAGCTCGCGGGCCTTCTGTGCGTACAGAGCCTGCAGCTGCTGGCTATGCCGCCGGAGCAGGCTATGCTGCCTCTCTAGGTTCTGCTGCTGCCGCAGCAGGCGGCGCCCATCCCTGCGTGCCTGCGACAGCCGGCCTTCTACCTGCACCTGTGCCCGCTGCAGGCTACCCCTCTCCGCTCGCAGCCTCTGCATCTCTCTCTCCAAGTGGGCCATGTGGCCCTGCTTTAAGGCCACTTCGCTCTGAAGACACTCTTGAGGGTTGGCCAAGTTCTGGGGGGCAGAGGCAGGGTCTGAGTGATGTAAAATGAACCTCAGCAGATTTGGGAGGGTGATGGGGAGGTCTCCGGGATACTTCACACTTAGGTCCTTTCTGGAGAGAGAGAGAGAGAGAGGAGTCAGGCCCACAGGCACAGTTCCAAACCAGGTGTTCCGCTTCCAGTCATGCCGGCTACTTGTACCAAGAAAAGACATGCCAAGAATGGAAGGAAGGAGATGCTGCTGCTGCAGAGCAGCTCTGGGCAGAGCTGTGGCCGTCTCTGGTACTAACACGGCTTATTTGAACTGTTCATTCCTGAGGACTGTTTCTGTACCCAACTTTCCAGAAAGACAAGAGGACCAAGCCTAAAGCTGGTGACATGGCATCCTCTAAGATCTGTGAGGCCCACTGGTGGGGTCTGGTGGGATTCCTGCCACTTTGTGGCACTGACAGTGCTTGGTGACACTGGAAATGGTGAAACACTTGGCAGTTTTGTCAACAAGCATTTGTCTACAGCAGGGGTTCTCAACTGGGGGTATCTGTACCTGGCCCAGGGGACACTGGATTATATACAGCTGCTGGAGTACAGAAGGAGGATGACTGGAAGGGGCTCCCACAACATGCATGTGGGTGGCGTTAGGAACCAGCTCGCTCTCGGCACTTTTAGAGGGTGAGGCACACGGCTGTCCCGTGTCTCCAGTGCGCAGGTGCAGGTGAGCCACCTGGGAGGAACTGCAATGCTTGTGGCATTGCAAGGACCCTTACTGGTCTTCAGGCAATGCCATGACAGTCTCTAATGGTGTTTTGAGACAGGGTCTCAATATGTGGCAAGGCTTATCTTGAACTTGCCATCCTCCTCCTGTCTCAGCCTCCTGAGGACTGGGATTACATGCATGATCTATTACACCTGGCTACCTTCACTTTCTTTCTTTTTTCTTTTTTTTTGGCTGGTCTTGAACTATGAGCCTGGGTGCCGTCTCTGAGCTTCTTTTGCTCAAGGCAAGCACTTGAGCCACAGTGCCACTTCCAACTTTTTTGAGTCATTTATTAAAGATAGGCGTCTCATGGACTTTCCTGTACAGGCTGGCTTCAAACCACGATCCTCAGCTCTGAAGCCTCCTGAGCAGCTGGGATCACAGGCGCGCCACTGGCACCCAGCTCACATTTATTTTTCTTGATGGTATTTGAGTTTGAACTTAAGGATTTATGCTTGGTAGGTCACTTGAGCCAGACCCTCAGTCCAAAAGTAGACCTTTAGAGAACATGGTGGTAACACATGTAACCTGCCTCTCATCCTGAGGGAAGGACTGGATGCTCCCTGGAGGCGAGGTTCTTCCTGGGGCCACATTACGGCCTCCTGGTAGAGCTTATGTGGCACCCCTCCTCTAGCCCTGGTCCAGGAGCAGGCCAGAGCATCTGCAATTTGAAGTGTCCATACAAAGTTCCATGCAGGCCACTGGCAAGGAGTGCTCGGAGATGTCCTATGCAGGACAGTGACTGTACTCCCAGTGGCCTCCCCTGTCCCCAGCCTGGAGCACATGGAGGTAGGAGCAGGACCAGGCCACAGCGGGGTAGGCTGCACACCGGGCTGAGGACAGGTTTCTTCATGGTTTTTATAAGCTGGAACATGTTCACTGTAGGCAGTGTGCAGGGGTGAAGTCCCACAAGCAGCATCCTGAGAGCACATGGACTCCTCTCCCCTCCAAGCAATCGCTGTCAACACCAACACAACTGCCCTGCACACACTCAGGGCCCACATAAGTCTGCATTTCCCTACTGCACATACGACTGATCACTTGGCACTCAACAGTGGCCCGCCGGTGAACTGGGGAAGTAGTCTTACTGCATGTAATCCCTGCCTTTTCCTTTTCTCTCCTGGGCTGGCCAGGCCCTCCTGGGACCAGCTGATGATGAAGTATCCTACACTCATGCTATCATCTATCAACAGTTTGAAGGAAATGAGACAAATTCCATTCCAAAGTGGTAAGGCATTGACTTCCCAAGCTCCCTCCACTTAATCAAGCCCCCCCCCCACCATCCCCAGGTTTGGAGCAGGAGCTTGCTGTTGTGCTCCCCATCAGGCCTCCAAACAAGCCCTGCACCATCTCGGTGCACTCTCCCACCACACTGAGAACTTCATGCAAAGGCATGTGTTGGGTGCTGATGCCAATGCTTTTTCAAAGTAACTTTGGAATTTAAAAAAAACTAGGTATTGTTAAACTACATGCCCAGCTTGTCTCCCACAGATGAAACTGCTAGTGGTATAGCGTTGATTAATCCAGTGGCAATTTAAATACTTCTTAGAAAGGAAAAGGTTCATGTGATGCAGGCGGCGGCAGTGAGTCACACTGTCATGCCTTGACAAGATGCTAACCACCGTGCCATATTTCAGCAAACACTGAGATCTGCACAAAGACCTTTCCATTCGGGAGCAGTAAGACAATGATTCACCAGCTGCAAAGGAAAACCCATCCTGGAGAAGCAGATCATAAAAGGAAGCAGGAAATGAAAACCACAAGCTGCACAGAGTCAAGGCCCTACCTGAAAGCACGTTTCCCATAGAGAACAGAAGCGGATCCCCAAGGACCCATCCACAAACCAAAAGGAATTGATGCCAACAGCCAGCTGCTGGCTTCCTTAGCCTTAAAGGGCTGAGAGGTCATTCCCTTTCTGCTGAAACATTTGTGCCCCCTGCCAAGCCTGCCCACTTTACTAAGGCCCCGTTCCTGCTTGCTGGGGTCCTCAGCACAGCTGTCGGGGCAATCAACCTTGGAACATCCTGTGGGCAAAGGACAAAAGGTCAAAGTGACAGCCCCATGAGGACATTCACAGTGGATCTGCACACAAGAAAGCTCTTTCAGGGCTGGGGATATGGCCTAGTGGCAAGGGTGCTTGCCTCGTGTACATGAGGCCCTGGGTTCGATTCCTCAGCACCACATATACAGAAAATGGCCAGAGGTGGTGCTGTGGCTCAGGTGGCAGAGTGCTAGCCTTGAGCGGGAAGAAGCCAGGGACAGTGCTCAGGCCCTGAGTTCATGGCCTAGGACTGGCCAAAAAAAAAAAAAGAAAGCTCTTTCAGGGGCTGCTTGAACCTGAGGAAGGAAGGTGGCTTGAATGGCACAGTTTTGTGGGTTTTCTTTTTAGCTCAGTCACAATGAATGACAACATCCTAAGAAACCCACTTTGTCCTGAGACCTCAACAAGGTAATTCCATGTGCCAAATACTGGAAGAACTCAGTCTTACCTGTTGCAGGGAAAAAACAAGATGGTAGGGAGCCGGTCAACCATAAATTCCCAAGGAAGATCATTCTGAGACACATCAATCCTGGCAGAGGCAAAGGGAGAGAGGAGGTAAGCAAGAGCATGCAGGACATGCCCACTGGAAATGACCTTTGTCAATCACACTGCCTGGCTCGGCCCCTCACAAAATGTAGACTGGGGTGAGTGAGGCCCACACAACTTCTGGACTATATACTGTATTCTCCAGGGAGACAGTCCTCTGGGGAGGAAGAAGGGCTTCAAACATAAATGAACACCCAAAACTGTATTTTATCCCCCAAATTAGCCCTGGAAAAACAAAGGAAACCACCAAATGCAAAAGCCTCTTTGGACATGGGAGACTATACTCTTTTCTATGTTATATATCTGGATGGAGGCCCACAACAGTGCACTTTGTAAGCAGAATTCTGAATACACAAGATGACAATCATCCTTCTCTCAATGCCTGCAGTGGACTGCAGCTGCACTGGGCAGAGAGCCCTCCAACAGCAGGCACGGAGCAGTCACAGGCAAGGGCTACGTGGCGAACAGTCACAAGAGTGTGAAGACGGGGGGAATGTTTCACACCTGGAGTTAGGGGTACAAGTCAGTGCCAAGCATTTGTCCAAATAAAAAACTTCCCTGCTTCATTAACAAGCAGCATGCTTGCCAGGAGCTTGCCTATATCCTAAATTCTATTTTCAAGCAAGTGCTGGGCATTATATTCAATGTCCTCCTGATGTCTACTTCAATCCAAGAGCAAACTATGATCACAGTTCTCCACTGGGCTACTTGGGACTTCTTCCTGGGCTCTCCATTAGGATAGAATGTAGGATAGAATGTTTTCTTTTCTTTTTTTTTTTTGCCAGTCCTGGGGCTTGGACTCAGGGCCTGAGCACTGTCCCTGGCTTCTTTTTGCTCAAGGCTAGCACTCTGCCACTTGAGCCACAGCGCCACTTCTGGCTATTTTCTGTATATGTGGTGCTGGGGAATCAAACCCAGGGCCTCATGTATATGAAGCAGGCACTCTTGCCACTAGGCCATATCCCCAGCCCAGGATAGAATGTTTTAAGAAAAGTTCATTAAGGGGCTGGGGATATAGCCTAGTGGCAAGAGTGCTTGCCTCCTATACATGAAGCCCTGGGTTCAATTCCCCAGCACCACATATACAGAAAATGGCCAGAAGTGGCGCTGTGGCTCAAGTGGCAGAGTGCTAGCCTTGAGCAAAAAGAAGCCAGGGACAGTGCTCAGGCCCTGAGTCCAAGGCCCAGGACTGGCAAAAAAAAAAAGAAAAGTTCATTAATTGAAAGTGCTGCTCTTATTTTGGAAACAAATGCCATTGCATGCCAACACGACAGCTGACTACTCCTCTCCACTGGCATAGATAATGTTGAAGCTGAAGAAGATAAGCCAAGCTCCAAAAACCAGTCTCTGCATGTTTTCACTTTTGTCAGTTGAGGAGCTTTAACTCTGGTCTTGGGCACTGTCCCTGAGCTCTTCAGCTCAAGGCTAGCACTCTACCACTTGAGCCACAGCACACTTCTGGTTTTCAGGTGGTTAATTGGAGATAAGAATCTCACGGACTTTCCTGCCCGGGCTGGCTTTGAACTGCAATCCTCAGATCTCAGCTTCCTAAGTAGCTAGGATTATAGGCATGAGCCATGGGCACCTGGCGATTTTCACTCATCTGTAGAATCTAATCTTCAAAAATATGTAGTTTGTCAGGAAACAGTTGGCTTCAATGAGGCTTGCTTATGGCAAATAAATAAATAAAGCTGAAGAGACTAGTCATGAGTCTCTGGAATTTCTGTTCTCTGATTCTCCATACTGAAATTAACTGGACCCAAAATTAAATTAACTGGAGATTTCTTGCAAATGTTTCAAAAGGGTTATGCCAACCTACTCATTCCATTAGCTACAACCAACTGTGCCAATTTCACTTTATTTTATCAACATAAATTCTGTCACTCAAATGTATTTATTAATTTGCCAAGTGTAAAGGACACTTTGCCTGTGTTTTCATTCACACTGCTTAGGCTCCAACTTCCCAGTTGTCCTCTTACATGAAGACCTGCCCATTCCTCACTCACACCAGAGTTCCCCTCCGCCACCCTGAATGTGCACAGTATGGAGTAGGGACACCTGCTTCTGAATCCCCGTCCATACTTACAGGTGATGTTACTCCAGGCAAGTTATCTAATCTTTCTGTGCAGTCAGTTTCCTACCAGCTAGAGAATGATGCTGGCCTAGCTTCACTGGGTCTTCTGAGGATTAAGTCATTGGTGCTTACTAAATCCTCGGCTCTATTCCAGATGTGCACTGCACGTAAGGGGGAACTGGAGAGACTAGAACCATACTTCTGGCTCCTTTTCTAGATCTGTGTTCCTCTATTGTTTGCAGTGCAAACAAAATACACATACTTCTAAAGGAATGGGTTCGTTTTTATTTTTGTGCCCAGCTTAAATACAGGGCCTGGGTGCTGTCCCTGAGCTTCTTTTGTTCCAGATCAGTGCTCTATCACTTGACCCATAGCTCCCCTTCTGGATTTTTGATAGTTTATTGGAAGTAAGACTCACAGATTTTCCTGCCTGGGATGATAACTATGATCCTCAGATCTCAACCTCCTGAGTAGCTAGGATTACAGGCATGAGCCCCCAGTATCAAGCTTTGTCTTTGTTTTTTTTCTACTGTTTCTACTTCAGAAAATCTCTACCTCTTATAAACATACCAAACTTAATATCCTACCCTCTGTTATTTGATCTTTTATATTTAATCTAGATGGAGGATTTCTTGTGGGGAAAGGGAGAGAAGACATAGTTTAAATCTAAAGAACCCCCTACAAAAATTGCTTGCTTCTTCAGAACAACTTAAAATGTATATAAAACCACTCAGAGTACCCAGTGAATCATACACCCAGGACCTGTGGCTATCACCCAACCTTTCCTCTTGGTTTCACAAATGAAAAGGAAAATAGGAGCTGCTGCTCTGGGTCCTAGACCAGAGGGCAACTGTGGGAACCCCTTTCCAGGGACTCCAAGCAGCAAGAGTTCTGCTTGTACCTCCATGAACCTCAGCACCGAACACCTTCTGCATTGTGGACATTCAGAATTTGACAGGAAAAAGTTGGCTTCAATGAGGCTTTGCTTGTGGTTTTAGCCTAACCACTAAATCCAAGCCTTACCTACTACTAATGGGCAATCCTGGTGTCAAGGGAAAATGAGAGCAAAGCAAAGAGAGGCCTATCATGCTGCAGAAGAGTCCTTACCTGGCCACAGTGAGTATGTCCCCTGGCAGGAGCCGAGCGAGCTGGATGAAGATGTGATTGAGGGATGGACAGAAGCCACACCACGGGGCGTAATAGAGCAGCAAAACGTCCTGCAGGAAGGGAGGACACTGTTACTGCACCTGGGACCCACCCTACCTCCCTGCTGGGCACAAGGTCCAGCAGCACCAGTCCATGCTACAAGTCATGCAGAAATTGCAATGATCCTCCCGATTATGTGCTTCGTGAAGAACATTCTATAGTTAGAAAACCAAGTCATTCACTCATATGCTATCATTAGACCAATTTTTTGTTTATCTTATGTGTGTGGTATGTGTGTACATGTGTGTACATATGCATGCCAGTCCTGGAGCTCGAACTCAGGACCTAGGCATTGTCCCTGATGAGCTTTTTTGCTCTAAGCTGGCACTCTGTCACTTGAGCCACAGCTCCACTTCTGGCTTTAGTAATAAACTGAAAATAAGAGTCTCATGGACTTTCCTGCCTGAACTGTGTATGATCCTCAGATCTTTGTCTCCTGAATAGCTAGGATGACAGGCATGAGCCACCAGTTCCCAGAAATACTGGGCTTCTAAACTTAGGGCTACACCTTGCTAGACAGGTACTCTACCATGTGAGCTATCCACCCCCCTTCTAGC
Organism: Perognathus longimembris pacificus; assembly: GCF_023159225.1. Taxonomy (NCBI): domain Eukaryota; kingdom Metazoa; phylum Chordata; class Mammalia; order Rodentia; family Heteromyidae; genus Perognathus; species Perognathus longimembris. The sequence goes on along the minus strand of NC_063183.1, from coordinate 11,138,529 downwards.
CCTGTTAGAGCAATAGTTACTTTTCTAAAAGGGTCTTGAATTTTTGCCAGGGGCTAGCCTGGACCTATGCCCCATATACAGCTAGGATAACATTTGAACACCACACCTAGCTTATTGGTTGAGATGGGGATTCCAATCTGGCCTTGAACTTCAATCTTCCTAATCTCTACCTTCTAAGAATGGAGGTAGAAATTGTATGATTATAATTGTAATTCCAGATGCCATCTGGAATTACAAGTGTGAGCCATGGTTCCTGGCCAGACTAATCTCTGTATATCAAAAACCAACATCTGAGCTGGGGATATGGCCTAGTGGCAAGAGTGCTTGCCTCATATACATGAGGCCCTGGGTTCAATTCCCCAGCACCACATATACAGAAAATGGCCAGAAGTGGCGCTGTGGCTCAAGTGGCAGAGTGCTAGCCTTGAGCAAAAAGAAGCCAGGGACAGTGCTCAGGCCCTGAGCCCAAGGCCCAGGACTGGCCAAACAAAAAAAAAACCAACATCTAAGACCAGAGGTGTAGTTCAAGTAGGAGTCCCTCAGCTGTGGGCACAAAAGCTAAGCAAGAACACAAGACCCTGAGTTCAAACCCCAGTACCAGCATACACACACACACACACTCTCTCTCTCTCTCTCTCCAACCACTCACCCTAACATTGCCCTGTGTTTAACCCCAGTACTGGACAAAAAAAAAAAAAAAAACCCTCCACGCAACCTACTCAATCACTGCATGGGTAATTACTGTAAAAAGGATGTATGGCTTGAATTCTGCCTTTTCTTGTGAGTCCATACCTGCTTCCGAAGGACCACTTCCCAGAAGGTATCAGTTGTCACTTCAGTGATTAGATGCTGAGAAGGGAACTGGGCGGAGTTGCTTCCAATGAGATGTCTTTTTAAGGGACTGTAGAGAACACTGAAGTTTTGAATAAAAGACTCTAAAAATAAAAGAGAAAATGAGATCGACTCTTCTCCAGGTACAGGCAGAGCAGCTGACCTACTTTAAACTCTACATTTTAAAAACTGAAATGACTTCACGTGCTTACATTTTTAGTACTCCACTTGTAAGCACAACCTTGCACAAAACTGCCCTGGATAGAAATGGGCTCGGCTTTGGTAACAAACCTTGGAGGAAGTCCTTTAAGAAACAAACTACCTTAAAGCCTGGGATGATCTAAGCTTACACAGTAAGATTCTTTCTTATTGTTTTCTAGGACTGCCCCACAACTGACAAACCACACAATATCCACCGCCACAGTCTCTTCTGGTAGTCCTGGGGTTTGAACTCAGGGCCTTGTGCTTGCTAGGCAGGCACTCTACCACCTGAGCTGCACCTCCAGCTCTCCTGGGTCACATTGAAGAGATTTAAAACTGTAGTAAATAGGCTGGTGAACACAACTATGAAGTGGAAACTGTACAAGCTATGGTGACAGCTTGAATTACAGGCATGATCCACCGGCACCTGGCACTTTTCTTTTTTAAAAAGTTAACTAAAATAAGTTCAATTATACAGATTGGAAAAATATATAATCAAAAAAATTAGATACTCCAAAGTCCTAACTTGAGCTCTACCACAAAAGCTACCCTCTTCAGCCTCCTTCCTCTCTTCCTCTGAAGGCAGAGGAACGTCATCCTGAGTTTGTTTCTAATTCCCTACCGTGAGGGCTCAATGGGCCCTGCCAAGGTCTGCAGAGGGAGGAGGGGTAAAATGCCTGTGAATACTGAGACGCTTTGTTATCACACTACAATTACACTCACTGGCCTATTTTTGGAACATGAAACAATTATTTCCTAATTTGAAGGAAATCTAAATATTCTGGAGCTACCTAGAGAAGGTTCATTTTGCTATTAACAGCTCTGATGGCTTGTTTCACAAGGCTCCTCAAAACTGCCACTAACTGTAGTATGACAGCTGAGCTAGATGTTTCTGAGTGAGTACAGAGGGGCTGGGAATATGGCCTAGTGGCAAGAGAGCTTGCCTCGTATACATGAAGCCCTGGGTTTGATTCCCCAGCACCACATATATAGAAAACGGCTACAAGTGGCGCTGTGGCTCAAGTGGCAGAGTGCTAGCCTTGAGCAAAAAGAAACCAAGGACAGTGCTCAGGCCCTGAGTTCAAGCCCCAGGACTGGCAAAAAAATGAGTAAGTATAGAACAGAACCTGAAGAAGGCCTTTCTTCTCTGTTAAGCCTGAACTTGTTTTTGGTCAACGTGCTTCCTAAAGGGAATGTCATCCCTCTGAAAATGCTGAGCTAAGTAAGGTGCACACATTACACCACTGGCTGCTGTGGCTCCAGGGCTGGCCAGCTTCAGGTGTCTACTGTGGCAAGTGTGACTACCCTGGTAAGCATAGAAAAAGGGGAAGTGGAGTGCCAAGGCTAAGAGACCAAATCCACAGGCACTGTGGAATAGGGCCTGTAAAAGTGTCTGGCAGATTTAGGCATGGGGTCTGTGAAGGAACATCTAAGTCCAACAGGTTGGTCACAGCACCAGTCATCTGGAGAATTTCAATGACGACTCACAAAATACACTTAATACACTTTTAAGACTCTTAGCTCCAATTACGCACCAAAAAAAGCTGGAAGTGGAGCTGTGGCTCAAGTGATATAGCACTAGCCTTGAGCACAAAAGCTTAGGGACAGCATCTAGGCCCTGAGTTCAAGCTCCAGGTCTTACTCATACACACACACACACCAGAAAACAAAACAAAAATACACCAATGCTCCCAGAAAACAGGAACTGAGAATCACAGGTCATATGAAAAGATCACGTCCTCCATTAAGTGGCTGGTCCCAGGACTTCCCTTGAAGCAGCAAGGAGCCTTCCTGATTGTAATAAAATCTCATTTGCCATAGAAATCCTGACATTTGGGCTGAGAATGTGGCTTAGCAGTAGAATGCTTGCCTAGCATGCATGAAACCCTGGGTTCGATTCCTCAGCACCATACAAACAGAAAAAGCCAGAAGTGTAGAGTGCTAGCCTTGAACACAAAGAAGCCAGGGACAGTGCCCAGGCCCTGAGTTCAAGCCCAGGACTGGCAAAAAAAAAAAAAAAAAATCCCAACATTTATACGAGCCTTTCACAAACATGCCGGCCAGAGGACATGGAGTTTCTCCTGTTTCCTACTCTAAACTTGAAAGTCAAGTTTTCTCCCTTCAACTGGCAAACACTGACTCTCTCCTCATTTCCACTGAGGCTGAACTAAGGAGGCTTTTGAATTCTTACTGGCATATGGCAAGACTTCAGCAAAGTCCTGGGAACAGGACTGTGTGGGCCAGTCTGCTGCAGTTGCCAAGCCCTAGGGGCAAGCTCCAAGTGCTTTCCCACAGTGGGGCCCGGCTCTAGAATTTATTCACTGCACTTGGCACTGGCATGGTACATTCTAGGTACCCCTCGTGGCAGCATTCTTCCAGTGCCGGCATCCTTGACACTCAAACAATCACACCAGAGGGTTTTCATGGTACTTGAGAATGCTGCTGTAGATGACTGAATTCATCAGTCTCAGGGAACCCTGAAGAACCCTCTCACCTCCCACCCTATTCAGTAGCCAGTCTCTACCAAGGACAGTTGCCTCTACCTCACTCATGTGATGGGAGCTAGACCCCTACCTTCCTAGGCTAATTGCTTAACTTCGGAGTTCTATTTTATAGACAAAAGTAAACCAAGTAAACCAAGTAAAACCAAGACCAATGTACAAGACAATTTATGATCAAATGTCTAAGAGTTAAGGTCACCCCCTCTGAACACCAGAAAACTGGTCTTAAATTAAAGAAAACATATCTGCCTGCGGAAGGAAACCACCTACAGTACCTAGGGTGAACTTCATGAGGGCTTGCTTTGGATCCAAGACATAATGAGACTCTTCTTTCACATCCACAATTGTGGCAAATTCTTTCACACGAGTAGAGCTCGGAGCACCCAGTCTCTCTGCATATAACCAAAATAAATTGGAATCCAAAAGGTAGATGTTGAGGGTCTTGTTGGTTCTGCAGCTCAGGCCCGTGAAGGCTGTGCTAGCGAGGCCCACTTCCGGAAAAAGATACCTGTTCTCCTCAATGTGAGGAACGGGGCTGGGGGTGGCGGCCTCACACTTCTCCAGAGGAGAGAATGCCACAGCAGGGGTTTCGAAGGCTTCTTGCTCAGAATCTACGAAGCCCACCATGCCGTGGTGTATGGTCCTGCAGCATGCAGTGCAGTAGCTGAAAGGGCTATAGGAAGTTAAAAAATTGCTACACTCCATGCTGCCTGATGCCACATGGTAAAAGGTCTGTTCCTTGAGGTAGAAGGAATCCAGAGCTGCTGCCATCTCGAAGAAGCTGCAGTGCGGCATGCTGACCGAGCTGGGCTTGGTGCCCCCCACCGTCTGGTTGACACACAGCTCACATACATTGTGGGTCCTGGAGAAGGTGTGCCCTTGGGGCAGCACCACGGTGTTACAGCAGGGGGACGACGGCCTCAGCTGGGTGTCTGGAAGTGGGGCCAGCGGCTCTGGTGCCAGGGACTGGAGGCCAGGCATGTCCACCCGTCGCAGATGCTGAAGAAGCCGCTCCACCACCTGGTCCCTGTGACAGTTGTTGTACTCCAAGGCCACTTGGGTGATCTGAAAGAGAAGGTAGAAGTGGTAAAGGCTTGGGGACTGCCGCAGGAGACCTGTAATTGGAGCCATGCCTGGAGGCACCCTGTGTGGAGTCACCGAGGAAACCATCATGAGACCAGCTAGCACAGAGGACTTTGTCATACTACAAACAAGAAACAAGCCTGCTGTTTTGAAGTGGAGGCATCGTATGGATGTCTACCCACCACAGGAAAAGGAAGACCAGAGCCACCGCAGCTCAGATGACAGCCTGGGACAGCTCATCCAACAATGGGAACAACTGAGATCTCTCTTGAGCCTTTCCCTAGGATCCTTTCACTTCCAGAAGAGATATATCTTTATTCCCACAAAAAGAGCAAGCTATGATCCAAAGGCATTATGAAATAATGTGGTACCTAGAATCAAATCTCGCCAGTTAGCTAAATGGTGTCCAGTTACTTGGGACAGGGCAAGATGGCCCCTGAACTCTGGGAGGCTGAGGCAGGAGGAGCATGGTGTGGGAACAAACCTATCAAGACTCTATCTTTAAAAAAAAAAAAAGTAAGAAGTGTTTATATGCACAGAACCATTTCAAGAATGTATTTCTAACTTAAAAAAATCAAGAACAAGATTCATAACCCATAATTTATGGGTGAACTAAAAAATATATACACATATACATGTACTTTTTTTTTTTTTTGCCAATCCTGGGCCTTGAACTCAGGGCCTGAGCACTGTCCCTGGCTTCTTTTTGCTCAAGGCTAGCACTCTGCCACTTGAGCCACAGCCCCACTTCTGGCTTTTTCTGTGTATGTGGTGCTGAGGAATCGAACCCAGGGCTTTGTGCCTGCTAGGCAACTATTCTACTGCTAAGCTACATTCCCAGCCCCCAAAACATATAATTTTTATGGAAAAAAGTAACTGTCCCAATTATTTTTTGTATTAAAAAGTCACTTTAGATGAAAATTAGTATTTAAAATTGCTTTCTTTCTACACAGAAATGAACAGCTCCATCCTTTGTAAAAAAGCTATGAGCCCACACAAACCTAAGTGTCCCTGCCCTCTGCCCATCCTGGAACTGCCTGTGATCAATGACAGAGCAGCAGGGAACGATCCCAGACACGGAACTTCCCAATTCCTGCCACCTTTTGTAGAAAGCAACTAGGATTGTACTCATCAAAGAAGACATAACCTATATAAAATTCCTTTCCCCATGTTTTTCATTCCCACCTGTCTCTTACACAATATGCTCTACACATACAACTGAGATCATTTCCTCACTTATTTGACTCCTACATAACTAACGGCTGAAAACAACTTGCACTACATACGTGTGTGTGTATGTGTGTGGTCAGTGTCATACTTAATTCATGTTAACTATGAAGGAAAGCTTGGCAAATACTCGGAATGTTTGTGCTATAGCTGTATGTATGGATTTTCTTCCCTCGGATAGCTCCATCAGGTCTGGCTGCAATGACCAGACCCGTTTCCCACACTCACACATTCTGCCGACTTTGAAGAGATGCACGAGTGCAAACTAGTCACAGGACTGCGCTGGCTGAGGTGAGCACCCCCACCTCCTCTGACAAACATGCTCACACACACTGGAGTCCCACAGTGGGGGCAAAACCTGTTCTCTTCTTTCTGCACATGTGTGTGCGGGCGTGTGGATGCATATGTAGATATGTACACATGGGAGAACAGAAACCCTTCCTGGCTTGGTGTGGTTATCATCTGGTCACTTTTAATATTCTACAATGGCCCACCACAAGCTGCTGCAATTGCCACTGCCTGGCAACCCCTCAGCTCTACTATCCTCACTCTTGAGATAATCAACAATGAAGTTTCTTTGTCCCACATCCAACTAGGCCACCACAGTAGTTAATGAATTCCCAAGCCAGCTCTGGCAAGTGTGCTGCTCTCTCTCTCAGCTAACTGGGCACCCCATGACTTCACCTTGGGTCAGATACTACGTGGCACCCAAGTTTGGGACCATCTACTTCTCACTTTTGTAGAACCTGCTTCTCAGAAAACAACCCATTGTGATCACAGGATACTGTCAAGGACAGTGAGAGGACTGCAGTTAGTTAGTCCGGACTTCTCAGGCCTCTCTCCAAAGTTCTCTTGGGGTCCTCTACTGCCAGCCCTTCCGGTCAGCACAGCCTGAGTCCCAATACCTCTGTGCTTCTGTCTAGGCTCTTCTGTGCCTCTGTCTAGGCTCTCCTGCCCTTAGTCTGCCTTGACCCACCAAGATCCTGGCCACCCCTAAAAGTCTGTCTCAAACCCTCCCAAAAGCCGCCTCCTCCTCCTCTCCTGTCCAGTCCTCAGCTTTCTGGGGCAAGGTGGTTCCTCTGGACCCTGGCCAGAGCCTGTAAGCCTGTACCTGGGCTGTTCCTCCTCTGCTAGAGCTGTGAGCAGGCTCATATTTCCACCAGCCTCAAAGCCCAGAGAACTGAGATTGCTGTGCATCTTTCTTCCCCTAGGCTCCCTACACAGTGCTCATTAAGCCCTGGTTTGACTGGCCTGACTCAGAGGACCATGTGCTGCTTGCCTCTGGATTTTACAACATGGGGAGGTCTGTCGGCTTTCCAGAAATCTCCTCTGTGCACCAAGGGATCCACATACCTCTCAGGACCCTGGGAGCCTGAGGAAAGGGCCATAGATAAAACTGTAAAAAAAAAAAAAACACCAAAAACATTTTGGTAGGTTCAGGAAAAGGGGAGACTCAAGGGAGATCCCTGTCCAGAAGAGCAGGCTGGAAAGCCGATAGAGTCCACTAATAGCCTATCCCAACATAATTCTCTGCAGAGAAGACAGGACCTGAGCCACCCTACCCAGGACCTGGGCACACCCAAAACAGTCAAGAAAACCTTCTGGAAACCTGAGAAGGTTAACGTAAAAACCCACAAGCACAGCCAGCGCCTTGTCTGAAACCCTAACTTTCCTGCAATATACACAGGGCTTCCTGAAGGGCCACAGTAGAGGCTCAGCATGGAAAAGAGTTCCTCGGATCATGCAGTTGCCCTCAAAGGGCAGATTTTCTGAAGAGACAAAGCTTTATTACTTCCTGTCCTCCTAAGCTGAGGGGAAGGAACAGAGCTAGCTTCTCTCCTCTCCTCCTGAGTCAGGACAGCAGCGGCTATCCAGAGGGTCCAGCAGGACAGTAACTTTAAGGCTCCAGAGCAGCAGGCACAGTGCAGGCTGCTGGAGTTGTGTCCACCCCTCCAGATGGCACTTGGGGGCTGAGGGAGAGGCACTGCCTGGCCTGGCCTGTGCTACACTGGCTGCAGAAACTGGTATGGGCCAATTAAGGAATCCTTGAGGGAAAGAAAAAATAAAACCCTAGTAAATTCAATTGAGCAATCCCATGTGTTCTCTGCTGACTGTGTCTGCTCTAAGTGCCTCCAAGTGCTCCATGTATAAAATATAGTCACAACAGTGACAGTGAGAGCTCCAGCAGCAGCAAAGGTACAGGGCAGGGGGCAGACTCCTGGCAGAGGCTTTCTCTGGAAGCCATAAGCATGACAGGACAGGATTAGACAAACAAGATGTCCCAATGTCACTGCTGCTGCTCCTGACTACAGGACTACAATCTCTTTTCTGTTGTCCCAAGGACTGGTGGTCCCCCCTTTTTGACCATGGTACCTCTAGGATCACCCCAACCTCTGCCTGTGTTCTTGATACTTCCAAATGAGAAGCTCTGCCTCAGTTGCCTCAGGAAGAGGGCTGCGTGGGCTTCCTTTAGGAGGCCTTCTGTCCTAGTCAACCCATACCTACCCATGTCAATAACCATGGCTAGAGAAGCTGGGGGGTCCCTGTCTCAACTCCATGCTCTTCTGTTCCACTCCTGGCAGCTGCTTGATGCTGGGGAAGTACACTGAATGTGGAAGGAGAGCATCCATGCTAGTAAGGTTTCCCATTCTCCATGGAGACACTGGCCTCAGTGACTCTCACCTCATCTAAGAGAGGATGCCTTTTGGCTAAGGGGTCAAAGGGTATGAACAAGAACAGCGCTGGCCCCTTCTTCAGCTCGTTATTCAGCAGCAGGCTCTTGCCCCCATGGGGCCGCAGCCATCGGAAGAGCAGCTCCTGGTTTTCCGAGGCCCACTTATAGATGTTCTCAGCTGTGAAGTTCATGACCTCCCGTGGGAAGACCTGTGGAGAACAAAGGCACCAAGAATAAAGCAAAGCTAAGTAAGGCAGAGCTAGCAAAGCACCAGTACCATCCTGCAGAGGCCCAGTCCGCCCAGCCTGCACAGGAGGAAATGAGCCAGAGGCATGGATGCCACCCATCATAAAGCCCACAATCAGCCAGCTTCTCATGGTACATCCTCACTGAGGTCAGAATGCAAAAGTGGGAGCAGGTGGCTGTCTCATCACCAGATGTGCCTTCTCTTAAGACAGACTCACCAATCCAGGTAATGCTCCCAGGTGCTGATGGCTGTAAGGACCTTATTATTAACCTGTCCAATGAGAGGTATGGACTGTCACTGGGTGTTTACAAAAGGACTAAGGACTACGGAACAGGAACCACAGAGTCAAGGACAGGTTTGATTTATACTTTGGCTGTCTATTTTACTCCCTGGAACCAATACCAGGCTGCACACCTGGCACAGAGCAGAGACACAACAGCTCTGTGAACGAGTCAGGGAATGAATGACATAAGCTTGCACATGCCCAGATTACTTTGTACAGATGAAGGAAGGAGACACTGCTTATGCTTTGGCTCTCTACACCCAATGGAGCAAAACTTTAGACTGTTTTCGAAAGCCTCATGAAACAAATCACTGGTTTCAATAGAGTTGCTCTGAAGGGTTTCACAAAATGAGTTATTTTTATTTTATTTTTTTTTGGCCAGTCCTGGGCCTTGGACTCAGGGCCTGAGCACTGTCCCTGGCTTCCTTTTGCTCAAGGCTAGCACTCTGCCACTTGAGCCACAGCGACACTTCTGGCCGTTTTTTTTTTTTTTTTTTTTCTGTATATGTGGTGCTGGGGAATCGAACCCAGGGCCTCATATATATGAGGCAAGCTCTCTTGCCACTAGGCCATATCCCCATCCCCACAAAATGAGTTATTTGACTCCCCCTAAAACATGTACATTTAAATGACCTCATAACAAAGATATCTATTCCTTAAAAAAATTCTGCTGTCCCAAAAGTATTTTATTTGATAAGGGAATCAGTGGGAACCACGCAACTGAAATAATCCCAATTGGTTTTAGTCACCTCACAGTTCTACCTGTTTTTCTCCATTCATTTCAAATGTCTTCCTAATTATCTAAAATGGTAAATGTAGGCCACAAACAAAGCATGAGGAGAGGATGGCTAGCTGAGCAGATGAGGTGGAAAGCAGTAGCTGAGATGAGTGGCAGTCAGCCGTCACGGCAGAGAGGCAGAGCCAGACAGGTGGAATTTGAAAGCACATCAGACAGCATCATACACATCACATAAACATGACATGTGTGGAAAACACAAAATACATGGGGCCTTGGAATACGTATGGTAAGAAGTAAAGCATATCTAAAGATAGGTAGGAGCTAGGGTGACTGGTAAGTGAGCCTCACCCCTGCCCTTGAAAGTCTGATAGGACCTGCACGCTGAGCCAGAAGAACTCAGGTTTAAAGGGCTGGTGCACTAGGCAAGGGATCTGTAAGCCAGTGACACTGCCAATAATGCGAGAGACAGAAAATACTTCAGAAAAATAAGCTCTCGGTGACAGGCTGAAGAAGTATCCACCAATAGAGAAGCACAGGACTACGCAGGACACAGGTGGAAGCTCAGAGCAGCTGAAGGGAGCTTAGCTCACCAAAAAGCAAATGAAATCAGGGAACAAAGGAGCCAATGGGGAACCAAGGATCTTGAGAGTGAGATGCCACCAGCTTGCTACTGTGACTTGACAAGAACTTCAAAAACTCATTACCTCAGCTAAGGAGAAAAACATGTCACATTGCTACTCTTCAGGAAAGAAACAGATGAACAAACATCACTCAATGGCCACTAAACCAGGCCCAGAGTAACCGTTCTTTCTCCAACTGAGCAACTCTGCAATCTCCTTCAAGAAGGACCACTACAAGGCTGTACCCAAACCTAAGAATATAGAGAACTTGCTGATGTTGATTCTTAAGTAAAAGCATGGGCATGTAAGACCTCCCAATTTACACATAGAAAAACCATGCTCACTTTCCTAGGGAAAGTACCCATAGCCTTCATCCAATCTCAAAGGAGTCTGAGACCTACACAAGGTAAAGAACCACTGCACTAATACAAACGCGATTTCAAAATACTTACAAGTGATGTGTTGAAATGTCTATGTAAATACACACTTCCAGAGTGTACTAAGGATACCAGTTTCGCAAGATGTTTATTTGTGATAACCCCAAATCGTACTGTTCCTAGGTAATCTGAAACAGAAAATTTTCCTTTATTAAAGAGAAGGCCTAGGCCTCACAACAACCACAAACCCAATGATCCAGTCCTGCCACACAAATCCCCTAGAGCAAGGGTTTTTGGTAAGCTAGCATAGCAGGGGAAACTCTTTCTTCTTCAAGTGTCAAGTCTACTGCAGAGAGGAACAGGAGGGTAACCGGGACACTTGGGCAGGATATGACTATCTGAGCAATCTGCCACCCTATCCTACCCCCTTCAACATCAGACCTACCTCAAGGTCAAGACATTTGCTTTCTACTTTATGAACATGGCCGGTTCATCTCATCTCATCTCCTGCCTTCCTGGCTCACCAGCCTAGCAGCAAAGTCCCAGAGGAGGGGGCTGCAAAGGAACCCTCTTTACCACTATGCTACTTGTAGCACCTAGTAAGATTTTTACACACACACACACAAACACACACACACACATAAAATATTCTTCGTTTGCTTAGGTTTTCCTTGGCCTAACTACCTCTTCTGAGTGTCAGTTTTAAGAATAATTAAAGACTATGTTTCTTACTGGTACCCTAGCACTTCAAGTAGAGCTTGGGCATACAGCAAGAAACTAAATAAATGTTTGTTAAGTAACTATGAATCTACAATACACAAAGAACTCATACAAATCACTAAGAAAAAGAAAATGGTCAAAATGGGAAAAATCACAGAAAAGGAAATGTACATGGATAATAATCACATGGAAATAAATTCAACCTCACTATTTTGACCTTTATGTTGCCCCAAATCTAGCATTGGTGACCAACCAACAGAGCAATGACTGCTCTGACACAATTTGGCAGAAAAGGGATAACATCCATCTGTGCACAAATACTCTGAGACATTAACAACAAAAGGGCGATCTATACGTTTCACACCACTCCAAGAGCTCCAACCTACTCCGGAGACTGGGATCTGAAGGTCAAAGCCAGCTGAGAAAACAAATCTGTAAGACTCTTATCTCCAATTAACCAGCAAAAAGGCAGAAAGTGGAGCTGTGGGTCAAGTGGTAGTGAGCCAGCCTAGAGCAAACAAGCTAAGCAAGAGGGGGAGTTCACACCCCAGAACTGGCACGCAAACACACACATACACACACACACGCACGCACATACCTATCTCCTAGCTATGTGGACCACTCTGGCACATGACCTTAAGGACATCCAACAGGAGACACGTGTCTCATCAACAGCAGCTTTTAACCTGGGCAGTCTTGCGATGAGCATGTACACAGCTGTGCTGTCCAGTTAGTTGGACACCAAGAGCTACCGGTAGTTGTTGTACAATGAGGAATTAGACGCGCTTGCTTTTTGCTTAAATCTTAAATTGATATTCACATGTTAGAAAACTTTTCAATATGTTTGAAACAATTTGATTTTATGAGACTCACATTTTCAATGGTTAAGTTTTGTGAGATCTAAATACTAAACATCAAGTACTTCCATTGAAAATTTGGTGTCTGAATGGAGATGTGCTGTTCAGTGAAAAGTGTCAAAGTATTACATACTTCCCAAAGGTGGGGTTAAAAAAAAAGAATTCAAAATATTTCAACTTTTTTTTTTGTTTGTTTGGTCAAGGGGCTTGAACTCTGGGCCTGGATGCTGCCCCTGATCTCTTCAGCTCAAGGCTAGTGCTCTACCACTTTGAGCCACAGCACCAGTTAGTTGAAGAAAAGAGTCTCATGGACTTTCCTGCCTAGGCTGGCTTCAAACCACAATCCTCATATCCCAGTTTCCTAAATAGTTAGGATTACAGGTGTGAGCCACCAGTACCTGGCTTATTTCAACAATTTTTATACTGATCACATGGTTATATGGTAATTAAACATACTATTAGACTAATGTCAGTTGCCTTTTTTTTTTTTTTTTTGGTTAGTTGTGGGGCTTGAAATCAGGTTGTTCCTGAGCTCTTTTGCTTTAAGGTACAGCTCCACCTCCCATTTTTGAGTGGTTAATTGGAGATAAGAGTGTCATGGGGACTTTTCTGCCTGGGTTGGCTTTGAACTGTGATCCTCAGATCTCAGCCTCTTGAGTAGTTACAATTATAGGCATGAGCCACCAGTGCCTGGCTATCATCTTTTTATTATTTTAATGCCATCACTGGATATTTTTAAGCCAACTGTGGTTCATATTCTAGTTCCACTTGCCTAAGTGGGACAGTGAAAAGGTAAGATAGTAGATCTCAGGAGGAAAGTCAGGCTGAGAAGCCTTAGCTACAGTGAGGAAGTCTTGGGGGAGAACATGGAACAATCCCCCAACATCTGAGAATGAGCACTACACTAAGGATGTGCCTGCTCCTCCCACTTTCCTACAGAAAGGAAAAAGGTCTGCTTCTCAGCCCCAGGACTCTCCCACAGACTGGGAGGCGGCTGTTGCTGTGGGCCTCTTCCCCATAAGAGTTGAGCAAGGAGGTGCTCCTCAGATCAAGGCTGGCCAGGGGTATCCAGAGGACTGTATAAGTACCTAGCTAACTGTTTGTGCCATTAGAGCCCCTCCAGGAGACTTCTGTGTGAGCTAATATCTCAGGGATTATGAAACAAAATGAAATGTCAAGTCAAGAAAAATATGATAACCACTAAAAAATAAACCCTGGTGCACTTCAGAACTAAATACCACTAGATTAAGTCACAAGACATTTAATCAGCATGACTGAGAAGTCACTCTCTGGGGAAATTCCTCCTTGCTTTTACATTGGGAAACTGACATTTCAACAGGCAAAGCGGTATGACAGTACACGGCACTTTCCATCTGCTTGGAAATAGTTTGTAAGTAACTCTCATTTTTATTAATTCCTGTTTTCCCACTCTTCTTTCTGAGGTTAAAAGAAAATAATGGGGAAAATAAGAATAATAGGATTACATGAAAGGGTTTTGATAAAAACAGTCTCTCCAGGGGGCTGGGAATGTTGCTTAGTGGTAGAGTGCTTGCCTAGCATGAATGAAGCTCTTGGCTCGATTCCTCAGTACCACATAAACAGAAAAGGCTAGAAGTGGTTCTGTGGCTCAAGTGGTAGAGAGCTAGTCTTGAGCTCAGGGACAGAGCCCAGGCCCTGAGTTCAAGCCCCAGGATTGGCAAAAACAACAACAAAACAAACAAACAAACAAAAAAACCCAGCCTCTCCAGTATGACTGAGCATTCTTAGTGACTCCTTTGAAATGCTTCACAATCCTTTACTGGACGACTCCACACACTTCCAATGATAACTATGCCCAGCAAATGAAAACCCTCTAGAAAGCAGATTACAGCATTGCTGTCCTCACTGAACGAACTACTGCTAAGACCTGCATCTCACTCTAGAAATGGGACTTTGAGGCCTGTCTGTCTTCAAAACTATTCATGTGAAGCACAAAGCAATTACCTTGAAAGAAATCTCGCTTCTGGGCACCACAGCACATTCTGATGTTTGCCAAGATGCTGCTACAACAAATATCAACAGCTTACTTGTGACCTTTTTCTTTCTTATAGGTCTGTATATTCTTTTAGGGGAAATTAAACTGAAGCTAAGTATGCACTGCCACATACACTTAACCTGACAGTAAAACATACCCTATACCCTCACATCAGCTATTGTAATCAACCAAAGCACAATATCAACTTGACCTCTATTCAAACACTTCCCTTTCCATTCTTTTATTCTCACCCACCTAAAAGGAAGGACTTTCCAGGCTAAACTAACCTGCCTAGCAGGCTACCTCTATTCCTGTTGGGCTGCTCTAGGATCTCAGCACTGGGTCAGCTGTAATAAGCCTGTCACATTCTCCCTCACTCCAAACAATCCTCTAACAATGGAAAAACCAGGCTGGAGCCATGGTTCAGGTGGTGGAGTGCTTGCCTAGTAGTATAAGGCCCTGAGTTCAAGACCCTTTCCCCCAATATACTAAAACAAAACCCATTCTTAGCTCCTAGGCCTATAGATTGGCTCTTGGCCAGTGACAAGGTAAAGTGTCCCTTACAGAGATCCCTTGTTTTTCAGCTGAGAAACCTGGAGATCAGAGTAGGGGTGGGTAGGCCACCATAGCAGAACGTTTGCCACTAAATGACTTGTTCTCAGGGAACTAGTTCCTGTCTTTGGGAACTTCTTGTCAGGAAGAGATCACAAAAGTTCAAGAGAAAATTAGAAACAAGCTAGTCAATGGGAGATATCGTCTATTAATGCAACAGGAGTTCCAAGAAAGGGGCAGAGGTATGAAGACCTGAAGATGATACCCATGGTATACAAGATGACCCATTAGTGAGGCAATACTTAATACTTGCACAGGTTCACAACTAGGACTTAAAAAATGAGAGGGTAACAAAGGCATTCCACTGAAAGTTCTATCGCAGGCAAGGCCAGGAAGAGATCACATTCTACCCCTGCTCATCCCAGCGGAGCACAACAGCCAAAGGCAGAACACAAATGAAGTAGGGCGAGAAAGTGGGAAGCCTCTATACCAAGGGTCTGGGTTTGCTGCTGTGTGACTAGATCCTACTAAAACAAACAATTGCCAACTTACTGGCTTAAATACAACACAAACTTATCTTAAGAGTTCTGGAGATCAGAAGTGTAAAATGAGTCTCAGTAGGCTAAACTAAAGCCTGCCCTATCTGCAATGGGTTCCTTCTAGAAGCTCCAGGGAACCCTGTCTCCTGGCCTTCTCCAATGCCTTGGCTGTAGCCTCCTCCATCTTCAAAACTGTCAATAGCCAGGGAAGGCCTCACTCGACAACACTCTCCTTGCCTGTTCTACTTCCAATGCCACCTCTAAAAATCCTTCTGATTAATGTGGGTCTGAAACATGTATTGGAATCATTTTTGCTGAAAAGCATGAACTCTTTATTTGGGCCCACAAATTAACTAAAATCTGGAGGAAAATGTGGCCTACCTCTGTCTTCATTCTGTTTCTGTAGTTTTGCTCTCGATAGTTACTGCACAGTGATAATGGCAAGATTATATCTGAAGCAACAGAGTAGTCCCATGACCTGTTCTACTCAAAGACCCACACAAACACACCAAGCAGTCTCTGGGCTGATTGTTCTCTACAGTTACTGCACAGTGATAATGGCAAGATTATATCTGAGGCAACAGAGTAGTCCCATGACCTGTTCTACTCAAAGACCCACACAAACACACCAAGCAATCTCTGGGTCCGCCTTGCTCAGCAGGCCCTTGTTTTTCCAAAGCCAAAAAGCCACATTTAGGAGGAGACAATGTTACCCTGTACAGGTGCTGGTGGCTCCGGCCTATAATCCTAGCTACTCAGAAGGCTGAGATCTGAGGATCACAGTTTAAAGACAGCCTGGGAAGGAAAGTCCATGAGACTCTTACCTCCAACAATAAACTACTCAGAAAAAGTGGGAAGTGGTGTAGAGACTCAAGTGGTAGAGTTCTAGCCTTGAGCATAGAGGCCCAGGGACAGTACCCAGGTCCTGAGTTCAAGTCCCAGGACTGACAAACAAACAAAAAAGAATTTCACAACCTCACATTAAGTGCTCCAGAAAACTTTCTTTATAAGCAACCATATGGAGGACTTTGCATCCCAACTCAGATCTCTACCAGATGCCATCTGGTGGGGTAGAGGGAACCTACATGTAACTACAAAGAGCTTGTTAGCCCAAGAGCTTGGTCACCCCTTGCTATTCAGAGAAGAGATTAAGGGCCTGGAGATTTCAGGACTTCATAGCCAGCGTGACACCAAAACTGAGGATGCTCAAGTCTCTTATGCAAAATGGTGCATTATCTGAATATAAGTAACACAGCCAAACCCCTGCACAATCTGAATATAACACATCCACAGCCCTGGGACACTGTCCATCACCCCTACATTTCCTACCATGCCTCATACAGTGTGACTCCCACACAAACGGTTGTTGCAATGTTTGAGGAATAACAAGAAAAAAATCTGTACACATTCAATACAGAGACAATACATATTTTTAAAGAGACAAGGTTATACAATATTGTCCATGCCAATCCCAAATTTGTGGGCTCAAATAATCTTCCTGTCTCAGCCTCCTTAGGAGGCAAAGTTTTTTTCAAAATCACTTTCTCAGAAGCAATTTGTATAATTAAGACTCAGTTGAATCTGTGGACACAGTCAGCCAAAGGTGTGTCTTAGAAAATCGAATGCCACAAGGTTCCCTTGTGAACTAAGATTATAATTCCCAAAAGAAGAGAAATACTAGTTGTGGGTAATAATTCACTGTATTTTCAGGGGGCCACTTAAACCATATGAGTTATGATTCATTAGGATTGTCGTGTCAGGGTCCAGTGAGAAGCTGGTGGAGGAAAAAGCAAGCATGGTCTAGGCAGGACTCCAAGCAGCCCTGCCACAGGGCTGTTCCACACAGCACTCTCACTTTGCAGGCCCAAACTGAGAAGGAACGGTAGTGGAAGGGATCCAAATGACTTGGGTTTTTAAGACAGGATCTCGATTTTGGACTCCAGGCTTGCCTCCACCTTACAATTCTCTTGTCTTCACCTTTTGAGTGCTGAGATTACAGGCATGTGCCACCATGCCCTGTAATCAAGTAACGTAAAATCTTTTTCAAGTCCTTTATTGGCCATTCATTTACCGTCTTAGCTACACCTCCAGTCACCTACAGTGCTTGTGCTACAGGGACAGAAAAATAATGCACTCAATACACATGATGTGAACACAGCAGCTCCTGCTGTGCAGAAGGTGAATCCAGCCAACACCAAGAAAACCATGAGGACCAAGTGCCTGTGCTACAGGAAAGAGAAGAGGAAGATGAGCATCTGCAGGCCTGTCAAATGACATAAATTTCATGTGTACATGCGCCTTCTAAAATAATAATGCTCATTTGGAGTGCTTTCAGCAAGCTTAGTTTCTAAGGTAGTGCAGACTTAAAGACTTTATTGCTTTATTCACAGGTAACTAGTTGGGTCTTATAAAATAAGCATTTACTCTCATCTCTACTCTCTTCAAATTTCCAGATAGATAAACTCAAACAGAAAAATTAAATACTTTATTCCAAATTTACAGGCCCAGCTGGGGAAAAGGGTAAGGCCACATACTCCAGCTTCCGAGTCCCAACTCCCAGAACTTCTATGTGCCCTTTTGTAAATCAGATAAAAAGCAGGATCAAAATGTGCTGCAAGCTCTAGGGATGTAACTTAGCAGTGGAGCACCTACCTAGCATGCACACATTGTTCCTTCTCCAGCACCAGAAAGAAAAAAAGCTGCAATTTTTTTTAAAAGTCACCAAATCATATGAGAATGTAACATTTTACCAGAACACATTTTTTATCAAAAACAATGAAATATTCATAAGATGAAAAAAAAAGTAATTTTAAATTACAAGCCCTCTACCAAACTTTCCTTAGGCAGAAGAATAATGCAGGCTGAGTGCCAATATGGAATGGTTCTGAGGGAAGCAGCTGCTTAGGCTGAGAGGAGCAAGCAAAGCTTCTGGAACACACAGACTGTCAGCCCTCACTCCATTACTCGGCACTTAGAAACCATTAAGCCTTAGTGAGTCCTCTAAGACTTGCTATAAAAAATTAAAAGGAACGTTTAAATAAATGGATAATAATGTTTCAAACCTAGAAGGGGAAGGCAAACGATACCACATCTAGTATTTTCAAGTCAATTAATATGTTTAATTCCAACCAAAACCCAGCTGAAGACATGGATGGATAAAGGATATTCTGCAGAACATATGAAATAGAGGAAGTGAAGCCCACACTTTTCCAGGAAATAATAACTTATGAAGCAACAAATTCTGTATTTACTCCAATGAAAACTGATGCCTAGACCAAGAAAAAACGCAGGAAAAGACACAAGCATATGTGCATGTATTCTGTGGCGAAGCGAGTACCAGCCAGATGACAGAGAAAGAAAACATCATTTTGTAAATAGTACTAACCAATTAGTTAATGGGGGGAGGGGGGGACTGTGTGTTGCTTTGAGTCAAAATATAAGCAAGTAGTATACAGTTCTAAATAAATTTTAAAAAGAATGTTAAGTCATCATATTTACAGAAAAAAAATCAAGAAAAAGAGCCAGAGATTTAAGTACATGAAAATATAAAATGGATACTACTAAAACCAATGGTTGACTTAAAGAGGCTAAAAAAATAATGGACAGAAATAAAACCAAGAGTCCCGCCCCACACGACCTCTATCAACTGGCAAGCTAGCACCAAAGCAGAAAGACTAACAGGTTAAGAGGCCAGACAGTGGAGAACAAAAGGAGAGAGTTAAAATAGGGAAAGCAGCCATGGCAGTGCAGAGACGGTACATGAACATTCCATTTTCCCTTACTGTCATGTGCATACATCAAACAACAGCCAGCGTTACAGGCAGTGGTATGGCACACAGAAGCTCCGCTCTCGCACCGAGGGGCAGGACTAAGCTCTCCTCTTCACACCCCAGCATCAGCCACCACCTTTTCTAACATAGTACACTCCCAAGTTATTTGTAGACTGATGACCTAAGCCAGGTGCTAGCGGTTCATGCCTGTAATCCTAGTGACTCTGGAGGCTGAGATCTAAGGATTGTAGTCCAAAGCACGACTAAAGTGGAACTGTGACTCAAGTGATGGCGGGGGCGGGGGGAGGGAGGGGGGAATTTGCTCAGGAGCATCACCCAAGCCCCTCAGTTCACACTGGCACACACAAAAAAGGCAAATCTCAAAGTGCCCCAACTATTTACCTGACAATTAAAAAAAATAATTAATCTGAGTGCCAATGACTCACACCTATAATCTTAGCTACTCAGAGGCTGAGATCTAAAGATTATGGTTCAAAGCCAGCCTGGACAGAAGAGTCCACAAGACTCTATGTCCAATTAGTCACAGAAAAAGCTGGAAGTAGAGCTGTGGTTCAAGTGGTAGAACTCTTGCCTTAAGCAAAATAAACTCAAGGACAATGCATAGGCCCTGAGTTCAAGCCCCAGAACCAGCTCCCCCCCACCGAAAAAAAAATTACAGTGGGCTGGGGGGAGGTAACTAGAAGTGTTACAACTGGATTCAATAACCAGTACCAGAAAAAAAAATAAAGCAGGGCATCTGTCTTCTACCATGATCACCTAAACACTTCTTCAAACCAGCTATACAATAAACAAATGTTTTTCAGGTCCCCAAATGTATTCATAGTGTAAACAGATCTTGACCTAAAACTGTCATCTGAAACTCTAGCATAAGAAAAACACCCTGGGGGCTAGGAATATGGCCTAGTGGAAGAAAAACGCCCATGTCTCTTATTGCACATCTGCTGCTAATATAAGGGAACATTGTAGGACTGCACAATACAAAAAGGAAAAGAGAAGCCTACATGTTTAAGGCAAAGTTTACTTTAGGTAAGCATGCATTAGGGAAAATATCATTCCAGATTCCCTTTTTTGTTTCTCAAAATAGGATCATTAACTGTAAGTGGGAACTTAGCCATGTACACACACACACCAATGGAATGAATTAGGATTATAATGAACCGTGGCTCCTATGAACTTGCATACACACAGGACCTCATAAAACCCAAGCAAAATCACAAGGTAGGGAAGAAATACAGCAGAAATAACTCAAACCACACTATGAGAGGAGTTTTCATACAGCTAGCTGTCAAAATTAGCAAGGAGATCACTTTGCACTTTGTTGTTGTTTGTGGTGCTGGGAGTGGAACCCAGAGCCTTGAGAATATTGGAACCCTAAGTGCTACCCAAGCTGCACCCCAAAGTCTATCCCTAGGTTGTGTGTGTTTTTTTTTTGTTTTGAGACAGGGTCTCCTTATGTTGCCCAAGCTGGCTTTGAACTCCTGGGTTCCAATTATCCTCCTTCCTCAGCCTCCCAAGTAGCTGGGCCTATAACTGCATGCCATCACACCTGGCACTTTCCCTCTTAACTCCATTTTATCCTGCCCTCTCTGTCTAAAGATCGAAGGGGAAAGAGAGTTGTTTTGTACCCACCCATGTTGGAAGCCTCTGAATGAAAGTTGAGGATAAGCGACTTGTTTCCCAGTAGCACAGCAGAACAGCACACCATATAAGCTAACCAAATAAAACCTTTCCCAATTCTAATCATCCCATTAGCTCAAGAGCTTGAATGCCACCATCATTTCACTGAATAGCTTTAAGCAACCTTCTATAGAAAAATTTAAGGTAAGGCCTGTTTTGAAGGACTCTTAATTTTCCACAGAGAGCTTTGAACATCTGCTTCTGAGTGTATTTAAGTTGCAAGTGTTTAGTTTTCCACCTTAGTATCACTAAGTCTTCTTATCACTTGAAGCTACGGAGTGCCAAGTCTTTCAAGCAGACAGAAAGCATGCTTTCCTCCCCAATGACTTCCAGGTGAAAATGTGAACATAGTAAATTCTCTAGGCACAAAACCTTAAGACAATGTTTATTTTAAAGCACTTGTACAGTTGTTTGGTATATTGATAATATGCTGTTGTAACTCAAAACAAAAACACCTGAAGCAATCCAGTATCCAGTAATAAAGAGATGGCTGCGCATTCTCTGTGGATTGCCTGGCTAAGAGGATACTGATCTGGTCACTCACTGGGCAAGTACTGGTGGTGTCCCTGCTGTGTGTCTGACACCAGAGGGAAACACTAAACTGAAGACATCCTCAGAAAGCAGAGTGACATTCAACAACTCATCTAATAACTGCTGGTGGAAAGGGAAGCTATGAAGGGTTAGGAAGGAAATGACAATTTAGACTGGAGGAGGACAAGTTCCTAAACCACAAGAGATTAGTAAAGGATGAGTAAGAGATTGGTGGGTGGAGAGCTGGGCCTGAGTGTCTACTGTCCTATATGTGGAGGTGAAGGGCCGGAGTGGTAACAAAGAGGAAAGCATGGATGTGTCCAACAGAGTTGACAGGCGTGGCCTCATATGGAAAGATGACCTCTGATGCAAACAGTGGGAATCTGAATAATACATGACTCAGCTAAGTCCATGAGATATGAGTGAAAGAGGGAAATCAGCTGTGACTCTGACATCTGGGAAATAGCCCTCCAAGAAGTGTCCAGCTAAGTTACCTAACAGAGTAGGTAACTACCGAAGAACCTGTGCAAAACTTGTACTGCACTAGAAATGACTATGATAGAATACACTTTAAAACACAAAGTATATACTTGTAGGCACAATAGGATCAAGCTACATATCCTAAAAGCTAAAGAGAAAACATCTGAAATAGTACTGTACCCAGTGAATGATAGAACACTAAACAATGTAATTACGTACTAAGAATACACTGAGAACAGTAATCAAGCAAAGTAGGAAGTATAATGACAGAGAATACATGTGAAATGTGAGTGCTCTGGGACTGGAGCCCT
The DNA here is from genome assembly GCF_023159225.1 of Perognathus longimembris pacificus. NCBI lineage: Eukaryota > Metazoa > Chordata > Mammalia > Rodentia > Heteromyidae > Perognathus > Perognathus longimembris. The sequence goes on along the minus strand of NC_063183.1, from coordinate 11,116,274 downwards.
GACACAGGTCAGCTCACCTTTCTTCAGCGAGTGCAGGGCTGAGGCAAAGAAGGTCAAATAGCCGGGAGGCTGTGGTGAGCCGCTGAACTCAAAGTAGCCCAGAACCCCAGGCTGCAGGAAGAAGACACAGGCAGGTCAGTGACAGACATTTGCAGAATTAGAAGAACATCTGACCAGTGCAGTGTGCTGCACTTCCCTCTCTAGGAAGCCTGAGGAAGGCTAAAGCTGGGGGAACTTGCATCTCCTGTGACAGCACCAGGGAGAAGGTAGTGTTTGGGCAGTTTCAGGAGTGGCCCTGGAAGGTGGACTTCCATCTCCCTCCCCAGGCAGAGATTTCAGTCTCTTCTCCAGCCCATGGCTGGAAACCTCACTATGTATAGATGAGGATGTGCCTTTGTTGTCATGACTCCAGGTGAGCTACAGCAATATTGTGTACACCTTTCCTGGGTTTCGCTTATACATACATGACTGTTAGAAGCACTCAAGGGCTGGGAACATGGCCTCGTGGTAGAGTGCTTGCCTTGCATGCATGAAGCCCTGGGTTCGATTCCCCAGCACCACATATATAGAAAAAAGACAGAAGTGGCCCTGTGGCTCAAGTGGCAGAGTGCTAGCCTTGAGCAAAAAGAAGCCAGGGACAGTGCTCAGGCCCTGAGTTCAAGCCCCAGGACTGGCAAAAAAAAAAAAAAAGGAAAATAAAGTGATAGTTATCTGCTTATTTCTATTGCAAATTATTTAAAATTTATCCAACTGGCTGTGGTTATGTAGTAGGTGAAATTTTGCAACTGCTCCCCTCAAATTTCAATGTTTCGGGGCTGGGGATATAGCCTAGTGGCAAGAGTGCCTGCCTCGGATACACGAGGCCCTAGGTTCGATTCCCCAGCACCACATATACAGAAAACGGCCAGAAGCGGCGCTGTGGCTCAAGTGGCAGAGTGCTAGCCTTGAGCGGGAAGAAGCCAGGGACAGTGCTCAGGCCCTGAGTCCAAGGCCCAGGACTGGCCAAAAAAAAAAAAAAAAAAAAAAAAAAAAAAAAATTTCAATGTATCCCCAACAGAAATTCAGGAAATTGTCACGTAGTTCATGCCTATAATCCTACGTACTCAGAAGGCTGAGATCTGGAGGACTGAGGTCCAAAGCCTAGCCAGGCAGAAAAGCCCAAAAGATACTATCTATAAAATAACAAATAAAAAGCTGTGCTGTAGGCATTGTTTACAGTGGTAGAGTACCAATTGAGTAAGCAAGCCAAATGAACTTGAGGTCCTAAGTTTAAGCCCCAGTATTACATTCCCCAAAAGGAACTTATTACAATTTAGCCACACAGATCCCAGCTGCCTCCACCATAACAGTGAGTCTAAGGAACAAGCATGCCTACATGAAGACCTTTCTAGTCCTGAGCCCAGGGCTTCTTGAGGCAGATACCTCTCTTAAGTCTGCACTCAATACCTTTTGCAGGTCCCCTTTTCAGAGAGGCTGAACAAGCATAAATGCCAGTCTAGCACTGGGAACAAGATCAAGGTTCTAACGATGTCAGTAGCTAGCTGACCCTCCAGCAGCAGTGACTCTAGTGGCCCTCCCTGTCATCAGAAGACACCATGGGGGTAAGACAGAAACCTCATTTCCTCTCCCTTTCTGCCTTCCCCATCAGGCCTATTCCTTTCTCAGGGCTTTGCACTTCTGTCCCCACCTACTGACACTCTTCTTCAGTGGCCTTGTGCTGGGGCAAATCATATAGGCTTCATTTTATTTAAGATGTTGTTCAAATACCAGCCATAGAAAGGCCTTCACTTCTAGTGCTGCCCTACCAAACTACCACAAAGGGGTGACTCAAAACCATGGACACTGCTCTCTCTTCTCCCAGAAGCTCTAAAGAAGGGTGTGTTCCTACCTCTCCCAGCTCCTGGGGGCTCAAAGGCTTCCTTGGTCTGAGGACAATCTGCCTTTGTCTTCACAGGGCCTTCTAGGTGCTGCCTGCTCTTCTTGTGGATCTTTTTTCTTTTACTTTTGGAAACAACGGGCTTGAACTTAGGGTCTTTGTAACTGCTTGGCAGGCACCCTTCCTCCATTTAAGACATATCTCCTCTTGCCTGCTCTTTGGATTGGATCAACATGTTGGATTTAACATCAGTCCTAAATTCAGGACAACTTAATCTTTAAGGGCCTTTAATCACATTGAAAATGGCCCTATTACCTTTTTGTATTTTTCTCCTTCTGGCTACACTGGGGTTTGAACTCAGGGCCTCATGTTTTCTAGGCAGGTGCTGTACCACTTGAACTGCTCTATCAGTCCCTTTTATGCTTCCATTATTTTTTTTTTTAATTTTTTGCCAGTCTTGGAGCTTGAAGTCAAGGCCTGAGCCACTGTCCCTGGCTTCTTTTTGCTCAAAGCTAGCACTCTGCCAAGTTGAGCCACAGCGCCACTTCTGGCCTTTTCTATATATGTGGTGCTGAGGAATCGAACCTAGGGCTTCATGTATACAAGGCAAGCACTCTTGCCACTAGGCCATATTCCCAGCCCTATGCTTCCATTATTTTTCAAATAGGGTCTCCTATTTTTGCTCTAACAAGCCCAGGCTGTGACTCTCCTATTCATGCATACTGGTTAACTGGAATGGCAGACAGGCACCACTGCACTTACTGATTGAGAAGGGAGTCTTGATAACCTTTTGTTATGCTGTTTTCAAACCATAATCTTCCTAAGTAGCAGTCATGTGTCATCCTGCCAGCCAACAAAGAACCTATTTTCACATAAGACCACATCCTGAACATTTGCACATACATGAATATTGAAAGGATAGTATTTAGCCCAAAACCCCTTGGTCATTTGTATTCTTCTATGTAGGCCTGGGGGTGTAGAGGCAAAAGCATTTAGCTACCATGAGCAAAGGGCCAGATTTTGAGTTCTAGCACCCACTGAAAAATGTTTTCCTGTGTGTTGTCTATATCCATGTCGTAATACTATGAAATAGAGATGCTCTGTTCATAACTACACTTCCATCTCAGAGGGTACCTGGCACAGAACAGTGAACAATAAACATGTTAATGAATAGGGACAAAAGGTAAAAAAGTAACTAAGACAAAGCTCCTCCTTCAAGTTTACAATTTTGCAAAAAGCAAGACCCAGCTAGGCCCCCATGGCTCCTGCCAATAATCCTAGTGACTCAGGAAACTGAGATCTAAGGATTGCAGTTTAAAACAAGCCCAGGAAGGAAAATCCATGAGACTCTTGTCTCCAATTAACCACCAAAGAGCCAAAAGTGGAGCTATGGCTCACGTGGTAGAGCGCCAGCCAAGCAAAGGAGCTCAAGGACAGAGCCTGAGTTCAAACCCCAGGACAAGCGCTAAAAAAAAAAAGAAAAAGAAATAAATAAAAATTTAAAAAGCAGCAAGACTCAGTGAGTGGCAGAGCATAACCTGACCTAGCTGGTGAGTCCACGCCACTCCGTAGTGTGGTATATTTAGCATTGTTACAGTGAGCAGGTGAAAATCTCCTACAAGCAGGTACCACTGTAGTACCAAGCACATCCAGCAGATGGCACACACCTGCTCTGTGTGCTTTTACTCAATAGTACCTGAAATACTTCTATATTTCAAATGTTAACTCGCACCCAGAAAATATAAAACTGTTTTGATTCTGTTTGTGGTGTAAAGCTATGAACTGACAGAGGTAGCTCTCTGCTCAACATTCACATGGAGATTTACATGTAAATTATGTAAATTATATATTGACAAGCCATATCATAATACTAAGAGGTAAGTATTCTAAGTTCCTCCAAAAACCTAAATTTTTCTCTCACCTAGCAATTAACCTAACACTCACTTTCTCAAAAACAACCCCAAGCCTTTTTCCATCCCACTTAAATTTAAAACACTTTATAAGACTATTAAAAATAAATGAATGGCCAGGAGCTGGTGGCTATAATCCTAGCTACAAAAAGGCTGAGAATTGCAACTCAAAGCCAGCTTGGGCAGATAAACCCCCCAAGAAACTCTTATTGATAATTAACCAGCAAAAATCCAGAAATAGAAGAGTGGTTCAACTGGCAGAGCATCAGCGTTTAGTGGAAAAGCTAAGGGACAGCACCCAGGCCCTGAGTTCAAGCCCTAGGACTGGCGTAAAAATAAACAAATGGATAGATGGATGGACGAACAGTAACTGTTTTTGTTTTGTTTTGTTTTGGCCAGTCCTGGGCCTTGAACTCAGGGCCTGAGCACTGTCCCTGGCTTCCTTTTGCTCAAGGCTAGCACTCTGCCACTTGAGCCACAGGGCCACTTCTGTCTTTTTTCTATATATGTGGTGCTGGGGAATCGAACCCAGGGCTTCATGTATACGAGGCAAGCTCTCTTGCCACTAGGCCATATTCCCAGCCCCGAACAGTAACTGTTTTAAACACATAAGTTATACAAGTTCACAAAAAAATTATAAAATATATTACAAAATGGAAGTCTTAAGTAATAATGCCATTACAATTTTGTGGGCTGAGATACAAGTCAAAAGCTTGGGTTACATGCTTTAAAAGAATAAAAAAGCATTACTCACATAATACCTAAGACAAATGAAGGCCAATACCTGTCAAACTTTTCTGTCATGGAAGAAAAACATTCAAATGTTTCATAAAATAATTAAATATTTGAAACTTTAACCTCTAGCTAGAAGTTTCAATTCTCCTGCCTGTAATCTTAGCTACTCAGGAGGCTGAGATTCAGCCCATGCAGGAAAGTCTATGATACTCTTATCTCCAATTAACCACCAGAATACTGGAAGTAGAGATGTGGCCAAAGGTGGTAGAGCATCTTAAGCAAAGAGCTGAGGAACAGCACCCAGGCCCCAAGTTCAAGCCCCACGACTGACAACAACAACAAAAAAAATTAAAAACCTTTTAGTCCTACATTTTCCTGGTTGACAGATGAAGTCTCAAGTACTTTTTTGCCCAAGATGGCTCTAAACATAGACCCTCAGATCTCAGTCTCCTGAGTAACTAGGATTTCAGGCGTGAGCTATATATGAGCTTTCTATCAGTGACTAGCTTGTATATGCAACCTTTCTTTATTCTCCTTTTCTTCTTTTGGTACTGATGCTGGGGCTTGAACTCAAGGCCTCTCACTCTCACTTGTTTTTTTGCTCAAGGATAGCGCTCTACCTAGTGAGCCATACCGCTACTTATGGCTTTTTTGCTGATTAATGAGATGAAAGTCTCATGAACTTTCTTGCCCAGGCTAGCTTTGAACCCCAACACTCAGATCGCAGCCTCTTGAGCAGCTAAGATTAAAGGCAAGAACTACTAATACTCAACACCAGAAGAACACTTTAAATCAATTTTATTATGAAATAATTCTTTGTAGAAGTGAGGTATTCCAGCTGGGTGCCAATTTATGAAGCTGAAGCTGGTGATGAGGAGCAAGAAGGAAGCCATGTTACCAAAGTTAGGAAAGTCTATAAATAAAACCTCAAAGGAGCACACACTTAAATCAGAAAGGGGCTAAGGATGTGGCTGAGGCAACCTATCTAGCAAGCATGAGGCCCTGCCCTGAGTTCAAACCCTAGCACCACCAAATAATGAATAAATAAAACAGAAAGGAACACAGTACAGGTTTTTAGAAAATCTCAACTACAACTAACAAGAAAAGCCAGGTATATTACAGAAACTTGCAGCTGTGTGTAACTTACAAAATAATTTTCATATACTCTAGTGAACTGAGACAAGGTGCAAGTTTGCTGAAAACTGTCCAAGCAAAACACAAATAAGATTTTCCAGTTTTCTGGTCTTTTAAATTAGATGGCCAAACCATCTAAGATCAGCATCTGAGTGCATTTAACTGAGGCTTATCTATAATGTGGTCTTGTAATTGCTGTAATTCTGAAGGTATACTTATTTATATTTTTTGGATTTTTTTCTGCCAGTCCTGGTGTTTGAACTTGTGACCTAAGACTCTTCGCTAAAGGCTGGCACTCTATCACTTAAGCCACAACTCCCCTTCCAGCTTTTTGGTGATTAATCGGAGATAAGAGTCTCACACACTTTCTTGCCCAGGCTGGATTCAAACTGTGTTCCTTAGATTTCTGCCTCCTGAGTAGTCAGGATTACAGGCATGAGCCACTGTTGATTGGCATAAAGATATTTTTTAACGAGTATGAAAATGTCATAATGAAACACATCACTTTGTACAATTACAATTATTGTACAACACTGAAAAAAAAACACTTTTGATACAAACAATGCAGTACATCAATAAAAGCCCTTGGAAACAGACAAGAAATGTGAGAGATGATACCTCATAGTTTGAGAGAAAATCTAGTAGTTCCGATTGAGAGGGGATGTACAAAAGGGGCTTCATCACCCGACGGATAAACTTCTCAATGTAAACAGCACTCATGGGGCCTTTGTATTCGATTGGTCCAAAACTAGTGCCAAAAAAATTAAAAAGTAAACATAATTATAACATGCACAAACTGCAATGAAGAGTTAAAATCACGAACACCACAGAAGGAAAATGTCTTGCTTTAGTATCCGATGCGTTCACAGGTGCTTACAAGTGACTGCAGGTGTAACTAAGAACCAACAAGACACAACCTTGTCTTGAAAAAGAAGAAAATAGAAAGAATCAGCATTTTGGATATGGGAGGGTCTGAGCAGCTGTTAGCCTTCTATGAGTTTAGTTCAATTGCAAATTAAATTCATTCTACTCTCTGAAAGTAATCAATTCCCACAAAAATATTTATAAAACCAAAAAGCGTGGCTCTGGTACTAAGCCCATGCTCAGGGACTGCAGGACAGCAGCTAGCTGTAAGACACACTTGAGCAGGTAGACTCCTGCATGTCACTCTGCAGTAAGGAATAAGGTGGCCAGTGAATTCCTACCCTACTAAGAAGTAGCTGTTCAATATTCCCTTAGGCATTTATATGTAGAAAGAATTGCTTTATTGCAACAAAAAAAAGTCTTCCTTTTCCTTAGGACTTGAGGGGGAGGGGCTGATGATCCAGTACTACTCATGACACCACTACCATTCAGTTGTCCTCCTAAGCTAGTCAGATTCTTGCCTGGTTCTCAATAGCCTCCCAGACCAATCTGAAACAGTGCATGGCTGTCTCCATCTTCAAATACAGCCAAATGAACTGAAGGAAGGGGGTATGAAACCCAGTAAATCTGTAGCATTACTTCCTCTACATAGAAGGCTTATGGTTAATAGTAACAATAGCCAGAGCACAGTAAAGAATTTTATTCATACTTGGTTATAAAGACACATAAGATAAACACAATTGTCCATTGTGCACTGCAGGATGATAGCAAAGGAACCGTGTGAAAAAAATAAGCCAGCATTCCACATGCATAGCTGGAACTCAAGAAGTAAGGCCACAAATTAGCTCCGTTTGAAAAGCACCATTATCACTACCAATCCTATCAACCACTAACAAATTTTAATTTCAAGAAAAAAAGTCAGGGCTGGGGATATAGCCTAGTAGCAAGAGTGCCTGCCTCGGATACACGAGGCCCTAGGTTCGATTCCCCACAACCACATATACAGAAAAACGGCCAGAAGCGGCGCTGTGGCTCAAGTGGCAGAGTGCTAGCCTTGAGCGGGAAGAAGCCAGGGACAGTGCTCAGGCCCTGAGTCCAAGGCCCACGACTGGCCAAAAAAAAAAAAAAAAAAAAAAGAAAAAGAAAAAAAGTCAGAACTTGATGCAGCTGCTTACACTGTAATCTTAGCTACTTAGGAGGTAGATCTGAAGTATCAAAGTTTCAGACTAACCTGGACAAAAAGTTAATGAGACCCTCCTAAACCAATAAGCGGCTGGGTGCAGTGGCATGCACTTGGTACCCCAGTTATATGGAAGTAGAAACAGGAGGGAGGATTATATATTAGTTTAGGTCAGCCTGGACATATATGTGAGACCCTATTCAAAAAAGCAACTAAACCAAAAAGGGCTGGGTGCTGTGGCTTAAGTGGTAGAGCACCTGCTTAATAAGTACAAGGTCCTAAGTTCAAACTTCAGAAGAACCTAAAAGAAAAAAACAGAAAAGTATCTGGTAGCTTGCTTTGTAAGCCATACAACAGAGTGGCACTGTGGCTCAAAGTGGTAGAGCAAAGTAGTAGAGCTCGTTTTCCTTGAGCAAAAGAGCTCAGGGACAGTACCCAGGTCATGAGTTTAATTCCCACAACTAACAAAAGTAATAAATAAATAAATAAAATAAAGTAAATAAATAAATAGGGCATAGATATGTACATCCAAAGGAGAAAATAAAACAAAACACAATGATTACATATGGTTGTAAATGCTTTTGTGTTATTTATTAATTTACTTATTTGTGCGTCTTTGTGTCTCCCACAGTGCACCGCTAGTACTTTCTTGGGAGGGTGACGGGAGGTGGAGCTGGAAGCCCCAGGGCAGCTCTTACCTGCGGTGATAGAGATGTATGACAGGAAAGTAGAAGAAGTGCTTCTGTTTTCTGCATTTTCCCTGGTTCCACCAACAGTTAACTGCCACAAACAACACCTGCAAGGCCAAGTAAGGTTTCAGAAGACTGAAAAACAACCCAACAGTTACCAGACTGAAAGATGAAAGAATAAAAATGGAACCAGTCCTCGCAATGAAACAGAAAGTATATTTTTAAAAATCTGTTTCAAGCATCTGCCACTAAAATAAAAAAGACAGACTTCTCCAGTGTTAGCTAGGATTTGGAGTCTGGCCCAAGAGGAAATGACTTGCCTTGGATTTTGAAGTGAATGAGTGCCAAGGAGTTTGTCTTAAGCATAAATACTTAGAAGGAAATAAGCAGGGCACCAGGGCCTCACACCTATAATCCTAGCTACTTAGGAGGTTAAGGTTTGAGAATCAGAGTTTGAAGCTAGCCCAGGCAGGAAAGTCTGTGTGAAGTTTATCTCAAATTAACCACCAGAAAGCCAGAAGTAGAGTTGTGGCTCAAGTTAACAGAGTATCAGACTGGAGTGAAAAAGCTAAGTCCAGAGTCCAAGCCCTGAGATCAAGCCAAAATACTGGCACAAAAAGAAAAGAAAAAGATGTGGGAAATGTCACAGGCTGGGGATGTAGCTCAGCAGTACAGTGCTTGCCCAGAATGGGTGAACACCTGGGTATGATTCCCTGTATTGCAGGTGGGGGGAGGTGTCTTTTGATTGTCAAATTGAGTGTCTGACAATAAAATAGAAAATGTATGTTACTGCCAATAAAACACTCAATGCCATAGGAATAAATGATTACTTTTAAAGCTAATGAGTTAACTAATGACTTAAGCTAGATTCCAAATTTTAGTTCATACTGAACAATAAAAAGGGCAGGGATATAGCTCAGTGGTAGAGTGCTTGCCTAGCAGACAAGGACTTGGGCTTGTTCCCCAGCTATGCCAAAAAAAAAAAAAAAGTGAAAACATGGATTAAATGCACACTTATAAATAGATGCCAAAGCTGTGTCCTGATGGCTTCAATTCACTTTGAAATTCATCAAAACTAAGCTGGCTTGATAGATGGCTTGGGGTACTCTTGTCACCCTGGGCTGAGGGACGGGCTTGGGGTTCCATTTGCTCTCATTATGAGAGTGGTTGAGGATGATGCAGGGTGTTTAATAACTTCTCTGGCCTCCTCCCAATGGATATCAAGAGCACCCTCTTTCCTGCAGTGACCATCAAAATGTGTCCAGGTAGAGATACATGTCCTGAGGGCATGTCCTGATGGCAGCAAAAATGCCTGTAATGGCTCAGGAATGGTTCAAATAGTACAGTTCTCGGGTTTTCTTGGCAAGCAAACCCCAGGCTACCAAGAAAAAAAAAATGTCTATAGACAACCACCCAGATGGAGGTGCAATGGATAAATACATGACAAATTCACACACCAAATGTTAGCAGAATTTAGATGGTGAGTAAAGGTAAAATTCTTTCACCTTGGCTGCATGTCTGAGATTTTTCATAACACATAATTAAAAAAAAACCACAAGGATGGGCTATACATGAAAAGCCACCTTCAAATTCTTTATACCACCTACCACAAAACACCATTGTTAGCTGGGCACTCATGTCTCATGCCTGACATCCTAGCTCCTCAAGAGGCTGAAATGTGATGATCATGGTTCTAAGCTAGCCCGGGCCAGAAAGTCTATGGGACTCTTAATCTCCAATTAACCAGCAAAAAAGCTGGAAGTGGAGCTGTGGCTCAAGTGGTAGAGCAGTGCCCATGCCCCAAGTTCAAGCCCCAGGTCCTACATCAAAAACAAAATAAATAGGGCTTGGAATGTGGCTTAGTGGTAGAGTGCTTGCCTAGCACACATGAAGCCCTGGGTTCAATTCCTTAGCACCACATAAACAGAAGAAGCTGGAAGTGGCACTGTGGCTCTAGTGGTAGAGTGCTAGCCTTGATCAAAAAGAAGCCAGGGATAGTACCCAGGCCGAGGCCAAGCCCCAGGACTGGCAAAAACAAACAAACAAACAAACCCACCATTGTTCAAAATTTAGTGGTGAATGTTTAGAAATCCTTTTAGAGTCTAGTTATAAGAAAGGAAAAGCAACACCTTAAGGTTGAAATTTCCTTTTTTCTCAAAAACAAGGCAAACTACCATCTTGCTAATTTTACTAAGTAATATGTTCCAAAAATAAATCTAGTCCTTTTCCCTAGTGAGCACATGGAACAATATGCTCTCAATGTGGAACAAACTGAGAAAACGTTTTTTAAAGAGCCACAACTGCCTGTTGCTATGGGACCTTTAACAACACACCAGCACCCTCCACATCCAAGGCTCTGCTTCAGAAAGCCTGGACAACAAACAGCAGCAGCTTTCAGAGCTGTTGTGAAGAGGAGCAGCACCTGTTGCCATTTCAGTGTCACCACTTAAGAGTGACAGCAAGCTAACATAGTGTACACCTTATCTGACACACAACAGATCACCCTTCCCCACAGGGAGTCAGGGCCTTTGCTCTCCCCACTCACTCACAAAACTGGGAACTGACTGCAAGTGATCCTTCTATGCTTGTACACGCCTGCGAGCCTCCCAGTGCCCAGTCCACGCTGGAAGGACCGACACACTAAGGAATGCAGGGTTGCATTTTACAAGTACTTGGTACATTTTCAGGGTTACAATGGTTAAGGCAGCTTTGCTGGCACTGAGCTGGCACCATTTACACTTCTTGTTTCTTTAAAAAAAAAAAAACAACAGGGCTGGGAATATGGCCTAGTGGCAAGAGTGCTTGCCTCCTACACATGAAGTTCTCGGTTCGATTCCCCAGCACCACATATACGGAAAACGGCCATAAGGGGCGCTGTGGCTCAGGTGGCAGAGTGCTAGCCTTGAGCGGGAAGAAGCCAGGGAAGGTGCTCAGGCCCTGAGTCCAAGGCCCAGGACTGGCCAAAAAAACAAAACAAAACAAAAACAAACAAAAAAAAAACCCAACAACTGAGAGTTCCACACAAACTTTTGCAAGTCAGGGGCTAGCAGAGCTCCTCAGATCAGTGCCTCTCAGCAGGACCTCTGATAACTGTGGTGCCTTCTGCTTGTTGTTATGGTGGGGGGGAAGCCACAGGGCATGTGCAAGACCCTGGCAGATGTCCTGCAAAACTCAAGCTGCTCAGGACAGAGAACGGCCATCTGCATCCCCTTATTGTAGTTCTAAATGGCTTCCAGACACAGGTGCTGGGGAAAACCCAATGTGTCATGATCCAGACCCAGATATAGACCCTCCTTCCAATTACAGAGGAACCCAAGGCACGGAGGTTGTGTTCACTGAATCCTCTGGTGTGAACAGGGCAGAGAGCAAGTGCTTTGTCTGGCCCACAGCCTACAGGGAGCCTGTGGTAAGTCATCAGTTTACATGACTAACTGTCCCTGTCCATGGCTCTGCATGGAGGTAAAAGGACTCACTTTGCCTGTGCGTTTTTGCACGTCCTTATCCCCACCACTTTTTCATTATGATCAGTGCACTAGATGATTTTGAAATTACATGTGTGAGGAAATTTCATCACCTACTCAAGCCAAAAAAGGGACTCGTTTTCTAAAGGATAACTGGGATCTACTGAATAACAAGGGATTTTTTTTTTTTTTTTTTTTTTTTGGTCCTGGGGCTTGAACTCAGGGCTTGAATGCTGTCCCTAAGTTGTTTTTGCTCAAGGATAGCGCTCTACCACTTGAGCCACACTGCACTTCTGACTTTCTTTTTTTTGTAGTTTAGTGGAGATAAAAGTTTCACAGAGGCTGGGGATATGGCCTAGTGGCAAGAGTGCTTGCCTCGTATACGTGAGGCTCTAGGTTCAATTCCCCAGCACCACATATACAAAAAAAAATGGCCAGAAGTGGTGCTGTGGCTCAAGAGGCAGAGTGCTAGCCTTGAGCAAAAAGAAGCCAGGGGTGCTCAGGCCCTGAGTCCAAGCCCCAGGACTGGCCAAAAAAAAAAGTTTCACAGACTTTCCTGCCCAGGCATGCTTTGAACTGTGATCCTCAGATCTTGGCCTCCGAGTAGCTAGGATTACAGGAGTGAGCCACCAGCACCTGGCTGAAGGGATTCACTTTGTCAATCTCTCCTAGTCCAAGGTGGCATTCATTACAAAGCTGTTGAATATCATTCTGGACTATGTATTAAAAAAGATCAGGGCTGGGGATATAGCCTAGTGGCAAGAGTGCCTGCCTCGGATACACGAGGCCCTAGGTTTGATTCCCCAGCACCACATATACAGAAAACGGCCAGAAGGGGCGCTGTGGCTCAAGTGGCAGAGTGCTAGCCTTGAGCGGGAAGAAGCCAGGGACAGTGCTCAGGCCCTGAGTCCAAGGCCCAGGACTGGCCAAAAAAAAAAAAAAAAAAAAAAGATCAGCCTTGGGCTGGGGATATAGCCTAGTGGCAAGAGTGCCTGCCTCGGATACATGAGGCCCTAGGTTCGATTCCCCAGCACCACATATACAGAAAACGGCCAGAAGCGGCGCTGTGGCTCAAGTGGCAGAGTGCTAGCCTTGAGCGGGAAGAAGCCAGGGACAATGCTCAGGCCCTGAGTCCAAGGCCCAGGACTGGCCAAAAAAAAAAAAAAAAAGATCAGCCTTGTTACAATGTAGTCTTCTCACACATACATTTCTACATAATGCCCCTAACTAGCAAATATCAACTGGCCATGCAAGGACTGGGATTTTCAGTCCCCCTACTTCCTCTGCAACACTGGAACCAGACCAGCATCACAGGATGGGCACTGGCCCACTGGAAATGTACAACTTTCTCTCTCTCTTGACTCTACTATACCATCACAGCTAGAATCCCTGTTTCTCCCCTAGAGCTCTCCTAGGCCAAACTGATGGGCGGGCAAGGTGTCTGTATGGGACATTTTCCCCTACACCCAGGCTTAACCATTAGCTCCTTGGGCAGAAAGTGAACATTACCTGGTCTGAAAGCTGGCTTGCTGCATGCTCAATTTCCGCTCTGGCGGCAATGGACTGGCCACACCACGGGGCGTAGAAGAACAGCAGCACCACCTCTGAGTCCTGGCGAGCGTGCTCTGCATAGTCCAGCTGCCCCTGGAAGAGGTCAAGGACTGGAGACCTCGAGGAGAAAAAGCTGACAGGTGGCTTTGCTGGTATTATCACATCTTTTGCTCGACTAAAAAAGAGGAAACACAACAGTTTTAATCTTCTAACAATGACAGCCTTAATCTTCTACCACAACAATCCAACAACACTTTGTGTGAAAGGAAAATGAAAGTCGTGTTCACTCAGGAGGCAGAGATCAGAAAGAAGGATCACAGTTTGAGGCCAGCCAGGGCAAACAGTTTATGAGACTCCCATCTCAACCAAGAGCTGGGCATGGTGATGTACATGTAGCCTGTCATCCCAGCTAGGTGGGAAGCACAAATAGGAGGACTGTAGCCCAGATTAACCCAGGCATTAAATCTGAGAATAATTATTTGCAAAATAACTAAAGCAAGAAGGGGAAGAGGTGTGGCTCCAAGTGGTAAAATGCCTTCCTGGTAAGTAGGAAACACCTAAAAAAGGAATATCCTATGCTAAGGTGACATTAGCCAGGCTAATGTAGATGTGAGAACTTCCACGGTGACTGGTGTGAAAGCAGTGGACACCAGAGCCAACTAAAGTCTCACCTCCTACACCCACGGCTCCATCCTCACTACCTTACCCCCACAGGAGCCACTCATCTCCAAGTCATGAAGCTCAACAGCTCTTGTGCACAGTAAGGGGAAAGAGCCTTCAGGCCACAAGAGAGGGATTTCTAAGGGAAATGCTGCAGTGGACTCAACTATGGGGCAGCAGTAAGTTTATTAGGTAAACTGACAGCTATCTAACTTACCCAGGGCACTCAGACCAAACAACAGCTCAGCAATAACACACCTTTCTCCCTACTCATCAAAATCCACAGGGTAAGGAAGTAACAGCAGTCACCTACTTAACTGGAAAGCAGACTTCCAGAACTCCTGAGGTACTGAACAAACAGAAGGGACAGAGTGACTGCAACCTTCCCACTGAAACCGCTTTGGGCAAGGGCAGTGACCCACCAAATTAAAATGAACCTGACAAATACCCTGAGCTTGTCCCACAAATGCACTCCCCAGCATGAAGCCTTTAGAGCAGCTTAGTAAGGAGACAAAGGACATATACTAGACTAGCCTGGCACCAGTGTTTCACACCTGTAATCCTAGCTACACAGGAGGCTGAGATTTGAGGATTGTAGTTCAAAGCCAGCCTGTACAAGGAAGTCTGTAAGACTCTTATCTCCAATCAACCACCAGAAAACCAGAAGTGGCAGTGTGGCTCAAGTGGTAGAGCACTAGCCTTGAGCTGAAGAGCTCAGGGACTGTGACCAGGCCCAAAGGTCAAGCGCCATGAGGAACAACAACAAAATACTAGACTAACTCAAAAGAAGGTGGAGAGAGAGAATCAAGAATCAAGAGAAGATCAAAACCTAGAAGGTGCCAGTGGCAAGACTTAAACCACATGAACTGTAATGGGAAGAAACATGTACACTGAGAGGAAGAGACAGCCAGACCCAGGTGTAAGTTATCTAAGAGAGACATGAGCCAGGTGCTGGTGGCTCAAGCCTCCCTAGCTACTTAGGAGGCTGAGATCTGAGGATCACAGTTCGAAGTCAACTCAGACAAGAAAATCTATGAGACTCTTAGCTACACTAAACTACCAAAAGGTTGGAAGGGGAGCTGTAGCTTAAGTGGCAGAGCTCTAGCCTTGAGCACAAAAAGCTCAAGGACAGCGCCTAGGCCCAGAGACACAGAAGCATAAGGACCAGAAAAGACACACCATGTTCACAGTACACCAGGCTCTGGGCATCCCTCATTGGCCCAAAGGATAAGCTGAGGCTTCCTTATTCTTCTAAGTTCAACAGTATTCCCAAACAGATAACAAACAAAAGCCTCCTTATACATACCATAACTTGGACAAGTTTCAAAGGAAACAGGGAGGGGGGGGGGAGGGACGGACTACAAAGGCACTATAGCATACAGACAAAATTATTTTATTGCATTTGGGTCTAGAGGTGTGGTTCAAGTAGTAGAGCACCTGCCTAGGCCCCTGAGCTCAAACTCTAGTACTATAATAAAGAACAGTCCAAGACAAAAGAAATTTTAAGAATATGATAGCATTTATTTAAAATCTCCCAACAGGCAAAGTGCTAAAAACAGCAAATCTACTTAATTGTTGAAACTAATATGTGGGGCTGGGATGTTGCTCAATGGCAAAGCGCCTTGCAAGTGCAAGGTCCTAGGTTCAATCCCTAGTACCAAAAAAGAAAAATACAGTTAAAACAAAACAAAACAACATAAAAAAGAAACTAACATGTGAACTGCTCAGTCCATGCTGTGAGAATATTCTCACAGCTGAACATCCTAATCAATCATTGAAAAATCTTAGTCCCTAGCCTGTAATTCTAGCTATTCAGGAGGCTGAGATACAAAGATAATTCAAAGCTAGCCCAGGAAAACAAATCCAATTAAATATCCAAATAAATCAGCAATTAATCTCCAATTTACAAGCAAAAAGCTGGAAGGGGAGCTGTGGCTCAAGTGGTAGGGTACCAGCCTTGAGCAGAAAAACTAAAGGACAGCACCTAGGCCTTGAGTTCAAACCCCACTATCAGTACAAAAAAAAAATTAGGTAATGAGGCTGCAGCAGCTAGCACTCAACCCTGTCAAAGTGTCACCTTCCTCAGAGATGAAGAGAACTACCAATAAAGACACTGAATGTGGTTTAGTGGTAGAGTGCCTGCCTAGCATGCATGAAGCCCTGGGTTCGATTCCTCAGTACCACATAAACAGAAAAAGCTGGAAGTGGCGCTGTGGTGCTAGCCTTGAGCAAAAGATGCTCAGGGGCAGTGCTCAGGCCCTGAGTTCAAGCTCCAGGACTGGGGAAAGAAAAAGACACTCAATGGTCACAACGATGTAACAAGGTCTCAAGAAGTTTTTTGCCTGGGCTGGCCTTGAATCAGAGATCCTCCCCACTCTCAGCCTCCCAAGTAGACAGGGTTACAGGTATGAGAAACCCTGGTATCCAGCTTTTAAGATTTTAAAATAAGAAAAGGTGTAGAAATGTTAGTGCCAGTTGTTCAGCAATAAAGTAGTGTCTTGACACCATGCTATCAAAAAAGACCTATATTAATGTGAGTCTAATAAAAAAAAAGACTGTCATATCTGCCAGTAGCAGCACAGAAAAACAATGAGTAAACAAATGCCATGCACAGCCTCATTTTCCTCAGCAGAAGCGGGTAAGGACCTTGCCCTGACAATCTAGAAACCAGATTTACACTCTTTCTTCTTCCTGAAGTCTCAAGGACTCTCCCATCTACTACGTCAAACTAAATGGCCTCTGATCAACAATTAATATTATTTCTACAGCTGAGCAAATCAGTGTAAATATATGACCTTCCTTCCTAATTTGAACCCAAAGGCCAACTTGCAATATCCTAGCTGCTAAATACTTGGTATATCTTTCTTGTGGAGGACAATGATAAAGAGCAAGGTTAAGAGTATAGGTCCTGGGCTGGGAATGTGGCTTAGTGATAAGAGTGCTTGCCTTGGATGCATGAAACCCTAGGTTCAATTCCTCAGTATCACATAAAGGAGGGAGGGGGGTGGAGGTGATGTTATGGCTCAAGTGGTAAAGTGCTAGCCTTGAGCAAAAATGAAGTTAAGGGATAGTGCCCAGGCCCTGAATTCAAACCTCAGGGGCTGACCAAAAGGAAAAAAAAAAGAGTGTAGGTCCTGATAATAAATTCAAACTCCAACTGTATCACTTAATAGGTGGGTGTGATTAGCGGGCAGGTTTCCTAAGATGACCAAGCCTTGACTGTTTCATCTATAAAGTGGGAAAAATTACAGTATATCCAGACATTTTTACAAACTGTAAGAACTAAATGATATCCTTACCAGGCTCTTATGTAGATGTTAAATGAGCAAATTCATTGATGGGAACACTAGTTCCCAAGCAGGCACTTTTGTCTGCCAGGAGCTGAGCAGTGTCTGGAGACATTTCAGGATACCACATCTGGCATGTGTGCTATTGATATCCAGTGGGCACAGCCAGGGATAGTACTGAGCACCAGAGAATGCACAGGACAGCCCTCTAAAACACAGTTACCTGTCCCCAAAGATCAGTAGTACCAGAGACTGAGAAACTTGCTGACAGTTTAGCATCTGGCACAAGACAAGTTGCTCTCTTTCCACTCCAATCCCCAACCCTCTGACACCTCTTTGACAATAGGAGCCACATATTACGCTTAATAAACTCAGAAATGTCCTCAGGTGAAATCTCCCTGTTGGCTGTCAAAAGGAAATTTCAGGGGCAACAGAGATTTCATAGCCTGATAGCTGAAAAGATAACTCTTGAGGCAGACATAGTTGGTCACACCAGTAAATCCTTATGGCTCAGAAGGCTAAGAGCTGAAGACTGAAGCCGGTAGAGTGGCAAAATCCATATGATTTTTATCTCCAATTAATCACCAAAAAGCCAGAAGTAGAGAGGTGTGATTCAAGTGGCAGAGCAACGATTGAAAAACCTCAGGGATGGCTCCCAGGCCTTGAGTTCAAGCTCCAATACCCGCACATAAAATAAATAAATAAATAAAACAAAACAAACAAAAAAAAAAAAAACAAGAAGAAGAAAAGGAGATTCTCTGGAGCTCAGGGAGGCCAGAAATTCAGCAGAAATAGAAAAAGGGCGCTGAGGTTCCATTCTTCCTTGCTTAATGAACCCCAGCCTACTCACCCAGGCCCCTTTTCCAACTGCTGGAAAACAAGCCAGGCCTGAGCTCAGGGCTCCGGACTTTTTCCCCCTTCCGATCCACTTCCCCAGGTCGTCCCAGGGCTGACCCCTTCCTCTCTTGCCTAAGCTTCCGAGGTCACTTCCTGAGGAAGGCCTTTCGGTCCTACTTCCAAGCCCTCGGGTCCCTGCAGGGCACTTAGGAAGCCCTTTAAACTCAGGCTGCCTCTACTTGTCTCCTGTAATATCGCACGCACTGAAATAGCCACCAAAAACATTTGGGACTTCGGTCATCGCTGATAACCATTATTAGTAGCTTCCTGAGGCTCTCCGGCGTCTGGAAATCGCTATACTGGAAACTTAGGGGAAAGGAATGAGTGAAACACGAGGGTCCGCCAGCCTCGGCAGAGATGACAGGTGCACCGCCCGAGTCCTCAATAGCTGAGAAGCAGCTCAAGCACCTGGTTCCAGCTCCCTCGATAAGAACGTGGGGAAAGGGGGCGCGGGGCAGCTCCCCGAAGCCACACGGAAGACCACGGTGGCGGGCCTACTGGGTCACACCTCCCGCTCCAGGCAAGGTCAGGCCGCAACCCCCGGTCCTCGCCACGCCGGACGTCCAGGCTGCTCCGCGCGGCGGGCCCGGGGTGCGGTGTGCGGGGCGCCGGGGCGCCGGGGGAGCAGAACCGCGGGCCGGGGAGTGCTGACCGCCGGGCCTCACCTGCAGGTGAACTTGAGGGCCAGGAGCAGCGCGCAGCCGAGCGCCACCGCCCCGCAGAGCAGCTCGGGCCGCCGGCGCGCCATGAGGGAGGCGCCGCGGAGCCCGCGGCGGAGCCGGCCCTCCGAGGACGCTGGGGCCGGGCTGAGGGAGCCGGAGCCCGCGGGGCCGCCGCCGCCGCCACCGCCACCACCCGCGTCCTCGGCGTCGTCGCTGCTGCTGCTGCCGCCGTCGCGGCCTCCGCATTCCGACATTACATGCTCCCCGTCGCCGGCTTTATACCGCCGCCGCAGCCGCCGCCTCGGGCCCAGGGGCCCGGCCCGGCCCGTCGCTCCCCAATCCCGCAGCCCGCCGAGCCCGCTAACCCGAACACTACACGTCAGCCGCGGCGAGGTGGCGCCCCGCCCCGGGGACGCCGGCCCCGCCCACGAAGCTTGCGCAGCCGCAGACTCTGCACCAGAAACCACGCCCTCCTGGAAACCACGCCCCCGCCCACAGAGTCTGCGCGAACGCTCACGCTACTCTAGGCCGCGTCATCCTCTGGTAGGCCCCGCCCCGTCCCACGGAGTCTGAGCGGACCCGGCATTCGTCCATGGCTCCGCCCCCCCCTCCCCAGTCTGCGCTGGCGGGATGGTGTTGGTGTGAATCCCTAGCACGGCCTGCGGGACTGTGCTGGAGTCCCTGCTCTTCCCGTGGAGTGATAAAAGCAAGCCGCTCACCGGTTCAGAGCACAGGGTGACTGGTTTAAAAAACAAAAAAGCACCTCAAGATTTAAAAGTCAATTTAGAGCCGTTGCATTCTGAAAATAAATACACTATAAAATAAAATTAGTGGCTGAGAATATGGCCTAGTAGTAAAGTGCTCGTCTGGTATACATGAAGCCCTGGGTTCGATTCCTCAGCACCACATATACAGAAAAAAGCAGGAAGTGGCGCTGTGGCTCAAGTAGTAGAGTGCTAGCCTTGAGCCAAAAGAAGCAAGGTATGGTGCTCAGGCCCTGAGTTCAAGACCCAGGACTGAAGTAGAGTGGGGGTTCTTATAAGGCAAACATCACAGACAAACTTGCCACACGCAGGTGACCAATGAAGATACAACACTTACAGAGCATGCTAGGCCACACGAAGGTGGCCAATAGAGTTACAGTCTGTCTCATAATATCTATTTGAACTAACCTATCATTCTAGTTAGAATTGATGCATGGATTTGGCGGGGCTCACATGGTGCAGGTGGATAGCCTACCCAAGGGTGGGCACAGGTTCCCTTGAAGCTCCCAGGCCTCAGGTGGTCAATTTACATAACTTAACATAATAAAGGGGAGCTTCCCTGAACAGGGTGGGGAGAGCTTTGTGGAGATGGAGTTGGCTTCTTCTTATCTGAGCTGGAGTCAATCTGAAGTCCCTCCACAGTTAATGATAGCACTGGCCAGATCTGACTTCCCTATTACAGGACTGCAAAAAACAAAACAAACAAACAAACAAAAACCCACACAAAAAATCCCACCACCATCTGCCGGGAAGCTGGTAATGAGTTTCAGAGGCTGGATATTGGAAGGTTTTTATTACTCAAGCTAGTAGAACCAGACAAGGAAAGTTCATTCAAGCAAAGAGTATCTATCCTCTGACTCATGCTATATTTTATGCTACTATCTGTGCATGATGGGCCTGGACAAGACAAACACAAAACTAAATAAATAAAGTAAAATGAGAAAAAAAATCCCACCACCAACAACAACTCAACAACTTTTCTTGGCCTACCCAGGCAAAAACTTGAGCTATCTGAAGAATAAAAAATAAGGATGTGGTGAAACCTGCCCAGCAAGCACAAGGCCCTGAGTTCAAACTCCAGTAGTACAAAAATTATCATCATGAGATTTTGAGTACTCAGTTGCCCAATCTTGGTGGAGAAAAACCACACCAAAAGACCAAAGTCTAATATATATAAAATATTTTATTACAGGCAATATTGGTCCATACACTACACAATACCAGCAGTACAAGTGTAATCATTCAAAATCATCATTTAAACAGCAAAAGACCAAGAAATAAAATTTAAGTCAATTGATTATTTGTCAAAATATTCTCAAATGCACATTATCCTCAGTTCCCTTATTGTAACGAAACATACAAATACAGAAAAATACCCCCATTTAACATATACTACTGTTAAATGGTTATTTGGCTTAAAATCTGAGTTAAGAAAATCCTTTTTAGCAACCTACATACAGATAAGTAGCAAACTTTTATTATATTAAACAATTCATTCTGCTAAAACATGTAAAGAATTACATCCATTGTGTATTCTGACCCCAGCCCAAGTGTCTGTTCTCTTGCCATGGTTCTTATCTGAAGGACCAACTCAAAAGAATCATCCTAGACATAACCTTTTCCTCATCCCAACACACTTCATCCAAAAGTCCGTTCACCAGATGGCCACCAGGGGGCAGTCACTTCACCATTTGATGCCAATGGTTCTGTGAGAGCTTGGCCAGACCTGTGAAACAGCCTGGTTTTCCTACCTACTGTGGTTGCTGCTCAGGAGGAGGAGGAACGAGGTTCGCCATAAAGCAGGAAGGCTGCGGCTCCTCTGCCTCACACCTTACAACACTTGTAATTGTTCTGGTCAGTGCTCTGATTAGGTTACATAAAAGCCAGCATTATTAGTTTAAATCTTTAAACAAAAAACTATATTTTCCAAAGTCATTATCATTTGGGGCAATTAAGTGATCTTTTCTTGCTTTGTTGAGCTTCATCTTTAGGGCATTTCTTCTTTCTTCCCACTCTTGAAGTTCAGCATTTCCATGTGCAAATTTACAGCCACTCCCTTCTGGGCAAGTGCCTGTCATATACCTGTCAGGAAGAGGCAACTTGGTGAGTGTCCACAGGCATGGAAAGAAACCATGTCAAGATTCCTGAAACTATCACTTTGCTAGCTTTGTTGTTATTATTATTATTATTTTTTTTTTTTTTTTGGCCAGTCCTGGGGCTTGGACTCAGGGCCTGAGCACTGTCCCTGGCTTCTTTTTGCTCAAGGCTAGCACTCTACCACTTGAGCCACAGCGCCACTTCTGGCCATTTTCTATATATGTGGTACTGGGGAATTGAACCCAGGGCCTCATGTATACGAGGCAAGCACTCTTGCCACTAGGCCATATCCCCAGCCCAGCTTTGTTATTTGCATACAACTTTTTACAATCGCAAATGTTGGGAATCACCCCTTCCCCACACTACAGAAGATCAAACCCAAGGGCCTGAAGTACACCTTCTACCATTGAACCCAGCCTTCAGGGAAGGCTTAGGACTATAGAGGAGTATTTTACTGGTATGGTAAATTATTAAAACGTATTCAATGACAAAAGACCAATAACTTGGGGTATGGCTTAGTGGTAGTTTTCCTAGCATGTTCAATGCCCTGGGTTTGATTCCCAGCACTGAAAAAGGAGGAGAAGGAGAAAGAGGAGGAAGAGGAGGAAAAAAATACTAAATAATGGAGAAATAGAAACCACAGTCATTATTCATGAAGAGGGAAGACCTCAGAAGTGGCATTAGGCTGGGTGTGGTGGCATACAATTGAAAGAAGACGAATTCAAAATTATCTAAGCCAGATGCTGGTAGCTTATGGCTATAATCCTAGCTACTCCATGACCCAGAACTGACTCAAAAGAAAACAAAAATTACTTAGGAATTTTTTTCTTTTTTCCTTTTTTTTGTTTGTTTGTTCTGAGACAAGATCCAGCCCAAGCCCAAGCTGATGTCAGAGCTACACAATCTGGGATTACAGGTGTGTACTGCCATACCTGACTTAGTTTTTCATTAAAGTTTAACTTTTAAGCAAACAAAGGGCCTTGGTGGCTCATGCTGGTAATCTTAGGAGGCTGAGATCTGAGGATCATGGTTTGAAGCCAGCCCAGGCAGAAAAGTCCACAAGACTCTTATCTCCAATTAACCACCAAAAAAAAACTGGAATTGGAGCTGTTGGTTCAAGTGGTAGAGCACTAGCCTTGAATAAAAAAAAAGCCCAGGGACAGCACCCGGGACTAGAACAAAAAGAAAGGAGTGACAGTTTTACGCTACCATTTCCTTTGACCTGAGTTCTGGGTTGAGCCTGGGAACAGAATTTACAGGTCATCCTCAATCTGATGACTGTGACTTTTTGAGCCGAGGGTGTGGCAGAGAGTTAGAGAATGACTGCAGAGCATGAGGGTGTGGCTGCAGGTGCTTCAGTATGCAGCTCTGCAGACAGCAGATTCCAGGCAGTCTGGGAAACCCCATCATGGAGCAGCCATCCACCCTGTGCCCCGAGCTCCCAGGGCCCGGCACCTTTTGGTGACCACCCCACCATACAAGCCACCTACCTCTCACAAATACTAAAATAGCCGGTGGGGAAGCGGTGCTGCCAGCAGTACTGGTCATCTTCAGTGTGGAAGACCTTCTCCTTATGCTTCTCAGATGAGATGTGGCCCTGCCACTGCTTCTCGCTGTTGCAGTTCTTCCCGCACATCCAGCAGTGGAAGTCCACCTATGGGGCATGTGTGGCAAGACACGCGGCCATCAAAGGCCACCTGAGCACAGGCCAGCGTCCAGGCCCCAGCCCCAGGAGAACCAGGTGCTACCTGATCTAAGACCCAGACTACTCTCAGGGAGCTGGGTGAGGACACATGGCCCAAAGTCAGAGGAGGGTTGGAAAGGAGCAGCACATGCAGAAAGCAAGCACCAGCAAGGAGCCGGTGTGCACACCAGAGCACTCAGTGGACAAACCAGTGTGTGAACCCGCTTTGAGGAAGGGGTCTGTGCAGAATTTGGATCTGTGGGAAAGCAGGGAGGCCAGGAGAACCCAGGGTGCGCCAACTCCAGAGTGCAGACAGCAGCTCCATGCCATACACAGCAACTGAGCCCTCAGTATAGGCAGGCTGTGCCAGGCGGCAGGGAGGTAAAGATGGTGGCCCCGAGGAGGCACCGGGTCATGAAGAGATGGAGGTGCCATGACAGATAATGAGTACCAGGGGGAGACCATATTTCCTAAGGGTCCTGGGCACAGCAACACGAGCCCTGCAGGGCAATGGACAAGCAGTGAGCCAGGATGAGGTGCCACGATCCGCCACGAGAACAAGCTGCAGCATGACCAGTATCTCAAACCCAGCAGGCAGGAAGGACCATAGCTTAAGGACAAACACACCAGAGATACAGAAAATGGGGTCTGGGAATGTACATGATGGAGAGCTCAAGCAGGCTTCAGTGTGATTTGTTTTGGTTTGGTTTTTTTTGCTGGTCCTGGGGCTTGAACTCAGAGCCTAGGCACTGTCCTTGAGTCTCTTTGTGCTCAAGGATAGCACTCTACTACTCGAGCCATAGCACTACTTCTGGCTTTATCTGAGTAATTTACTAGAGGAAAGAGTCTCATGGACTTTCCTGCCTATGCTGGATTTCAGCCGCAATCCTCAGATCTCAGCCTCCCGAGTGGCTAGGATTACAGGTGCGAGCCACCGTGCCCAGCTCCGTGATCCTTAAGCACAGCATTTGAGAAAAGCAAGTGCAAGTGTTAGCACTGATGAACTGGGCAATGTTGGTCTTCATACTACTGGGAACTAGGATGGGGATGCTCTAGCATGAGGAGACCTCAGCAAATAGCAGGAGCCCGTGGCGGACAGAAGCCAGCAGCAGGGAGCAGCAGCAGGGGATGGAGGCTGCGCTGGGAATGGGGAAAGGAAAGGCTTCTGCTAACGCCTCTGGAGGGCGACTTACCGTAACTTCAGCATAATCGGTTGGCATATGGATCTGTTTGCCATTTTCCTTGTTTAACTGACTGGCTACATCATCACTCTTGTCATTTTTTTGACTCTTGAGCCAGAGTTCATAAAATTGTTCCATATCTTGTACTAAGGAAAAATGAACCATTTTCAGCAACAGCAATGAAATGAAATGACCTTTCTATACATACACACACACACACACACACACACACAAACACCACTTCAGTCAGTATACATTTTCAAAACAAAACAAGGGCTGAAAGAGACTGTATTAGACAGGAAATCCCAATCCAGCCTAAGCAACAGATAAACACATGCGTAAGACCCAACATGAGGCCTGTTAGATGGCAGACAATTCTCCACATTAAGTAACTGCTCCCTGCATGGGCAAACATCTGGGGTATAGACATCTCCAAACCGCAGGCTGTTGCCCAAAGAGCCTTGGCACCATTTTGTCATCATATGTGACACAGCTATCAGGGCGAGGACCACACGAGGACAATGAGATGGCTGGAGGGCTGGGCTGGGAGCTGATACACTCCCCCTGTCCATTGAGAAAGATGAGAAACAAACTCCTCCAGGGTCAAGACTGACCCTGGGAAGTCGTCCATCAGGCCATTCCCAGAGCATCAGCGTACTGGGTGCAGCTTACTGGGTAATGCTGTGGTCACATCCTGACGGTGGTAAAACCAGTGATAAGCCTTACTGACAAGTGCTAATGCAGGGGTCTGCAGCCCCAGCACAGCTCACTGTGGCCTCTCATGCTTCCTGCTGGTGGCTGGCTGGCAGTACGTTGTGGTTTGGTGTGCTTAGCCATTGCCCTGGGCTCTCCTCGAGCTGAGAATCTCTCTGTTTGAAACTGGTCCTGGGGGCTGGGAATATGGCCTAGTGGGAAAAGTGTTTGTCTCATATACATGAAGCCCTGGGTTCAATTCCTCAGCACCACATATATAGAAAATGGCCAGAAGTGGAGCTGTAACTCAAGTTGGCAGAGTGCTAGCCTTGAGCAAAAAGAAGCCAGGTACGGTGCTCAGGCGCTGAGTTCAAGGCCCAGGACTGGCGCAAAATAATAATAATAATAATAATAACCTGGTCCTGGTGCCAGGCATTGGTGGCTTATGCTTATAATCCTATCTATTCAGGAGGTTGACAGCTGAGGATCATAGTTCATGGCCAGCCTGAGTTTGGGGCACTACCCTTGAGCACAAAAGCTCAAGGACAGTGCCTAGACCCTGAGTTCAAACCCCAGATCTGGCTCATAGGAAGCTGCATGCTTTGCTTCAACAGAGGGTAACAGAGTGCAAAGAACTTACTCCCATTCTCCTTCATGTAGGTCCACACTTCCCGCTCTTCGAGGCTATGTGCAAAGGAACAGTTCCCAACATACTGACACTTTTTCCCAGAAGCAATGTGGTTGCAGAGCTGTGTAAAGAAAAGCACACACACATAGACACGTGCTTTAAGATGGAGCAACCTTAGTCAAAGTGATGTCTCCACTTAAGCAATTAATAAACCTTACTACGGTGCTAATGCTCAGAAGTAAGAGTTTTTAAGCACAATGGACGTGATTCCATTTAAATTGACTATGAGCCCCCAGTACCTGAGATGATATTGATAGCAGAGGTTTCTATAGTAACAGAGAACATCGCACAAGACAACACTGACAAGCTCACACACTGAGGGCCTTCCACCCCTGCGGTGAGCATCTCTGGTCCTCTCCACCTGATGGCTCTTACCCTACCTGGGAACAAACCTCAGTGCCTCCAGGCCAGTAGCCTGCTCCAGGGGCCACCAAACAGTCCCCGGGGACTTTGCAACATCACCCGCTGAGAACAACACAAGAACTAGCCACACTCCCTAGGTAAGACTTATCTGAGGACAAATGGCACACTAGCAGGCTGTGGAGGGACAGGGCTGTCAAACAATGCCTCAACTGGCCATTCCTGTTTTGATGTGACAAGGGACACATGGCAACACTGGTAGGAAAATGAAGTGACAGCAATGACAGAACAGGGCCTTCCTTAAGAACCATGACTACCTAGAACAAGAGGCATCCACCACCAGAGCCTGTGGTGGGTGACACCAATCTACTTCTCTTGATGGATCCCAAGTCCCAGTACAGTGTAGTCTGACAAGCGGTAGTTTGTGTTCCAACAGGAGCTTACATAGTGTTAAATAATTAGCAACTGCTTAAAAAAAAAGTCTAGGCTGTGGATGGCTGACTCTTAGTCAACCCTCAACACTGCCCGTCTTCTTCCTTGGATGAACTCAAGTGCCCCATCCTGAACGTCTTCTGCAAGAAGTTGGCAGCCAAGACACAATTCTTCTCCCCAACTCTCTCATACCCACCCCTCTTAAGTCCCCCAAAGCAGAGTGATGTCCCTGGGGAAAAACTTCCCATGGTCCTTCACAGCTCATGGCAAGGAGCAGAAGGAAGAGAACTAAAATAAAGGCAGCGCTGAGCACATGGTTCAAGGGGCAGAGCCCTTTCTCAGCAAGCAAGTACAAGACCCCCCTCCCATCCTAGTATTGCAACACAGAAACAGGCCAAGTGGCCAGGCACCAGGGGCTCATGCCTGTAATCCCAGCTACTCAGGAGGCTGAGATCTGAAGATTGTAGTTTAAAACCAGCCCAAGCAGACTCTTATCTCCAATTAACCATCAAAAAGTGGGGAGTGGAACTGTGGCTCAAGTGGTAGAGCACTAGGCTTGAGGAGAAAAACTTAAAGAAAGAAGTGTACAGGCCCCGAGTTCAAGACCCAGGACCAGCACACATGCACGCACACACAAACAGTAGCCCAGGGACTGTGCTGGGTTTCACAGAGTACCATATTGGCAATTGTTCCCTGTGATGGTTGAGCAAATGAGGCTGAGTAATGACAGGCCCTACCGGCACTCACAGCCCTTCTCCATCCACCTGCCCACACTCTCCACACACACAGTGTGTCACCACCTCTTTTAGAAATGGCCCTTGGCAATGACCAGGAGGAGGAAAAGGAAACAGTGGCGGAGAGGCTGTGCAGCAGCACAGCGCATGTGAGATGAAAGCACCACCCACCATCTAGCACCCCAGTGCATGGTTCCCGTAAAACTCTTCCCCTTTCCTACAAAAGCTGAGTCCAGCACAGCTGTGGGGAAGAGAGAGGCCGGCTACCACCAGGCAAATCTTGGTCTTGGGACTCGTGTTAAGCTTTCCACAGCTGTGAGGTGATAAATCCATCGCCCTCTTCCTCAACTCTTTCTGGCCGTTCAGCAGCCATCGCCCTGCTTCTGGGGGCAAGAGATCCTCCATCTCTCTTCTGTGGGAGCAGAAAGTTGGCTACCTGTCAATGCTCCACTGTCCCGGTCCACCAGATCCAGCGAATCATGCGTGGACTCTCCAGACTCCCCCTTGGGAAGGGGGAAACCCAGGGACAACTCAAGCCATCTCCCTGGCAGTCATGGCCACGGCCACAGCTGAGGACACTTGTGATAAGCGGCGACCTCAGGCGGAGGACCAAGTGCTCTGGACGGGCACTGGACGCCCGCTGCACGGCGACCTGAGGCAGTACTGTGCCACTGAGCCCCTGGCTTCAGTGAAGCAAGCAGGAGCGATGAAGAGGCGCCACAGTGCTCGTGCTAACACACAGGCCTGGAGTTCAGAGCAAATCTGAACAATCCAAGGCAAGTGACATTTTTCTCACCTCCCCCAGGGTTTGGGGAAACCAGTTAAAGAACCCCCATAACTTTTCCTCTTCCAGGATCTAGGCACTCTGCCCAAGCACCCCACAAACTCGTCATCCACGTGAAAACTGCCACAGAGTCACACAGCTAAGGGGAAGGGAGGGAAGGAATTCATCCTCACTAATGAGCCTCATTAAAAGGCTTCCAGTTTCAGGCAATTATCACTACTTGCTAA
Source organism: Perognathus longimembris pacificus (assembly GCF_023159225.1). Lineage (NCBI taxonomy): Eukaryota > Metazoa > Chordata > Mammalia > Rodentia > Heteromyidae > Perognathus > Perognathus longimembris. Next base: position 11,087,724 of record NC_063183.1, on the reverse strand, counting down.
TGATTTGAAACGCCTAATTTTTTTTTAAAAAGTGGCTTAAAAATTACGTATGTACATCAAACTGTAAAGGCATTTGTTTCTTTGTGGGGAGAGGACGGATGTTCATCCACTTCTTACGTTCAAAAGACATCACTCTCATCGCCCGGCGATCTTTGGTCCACCTAAGGAAAATGGAGTTCAGAAAAAAAACAGACACTCGGGCAAAAGGCACAACAACACGGGGAGGTACGCACTTGTACCTGAATGAAGGACAGAGCTTTTCCTCTCTCAACACTTCTAAAAGAAATGCCTCATGATTCTATCATTTTATTTCCTGCTGACACTTTGAAACATTCCCTAGGAATCCTAAACAGGTGGATAGAGGGAAAACACAAGTTTGGAATTCTTAACTAATCCTACAAAGCTCTTCTACTTTGTGATTACCCCTGCATTATTATCTACTTGCCCTCCTCAGAGCCTGACTCTTTTCTCAGGTGTGTGGCCTCATACCTACGAACAGGCGGTTACAAAGCAAGCACTGCTTCCTGCCCCAATACTTACGAGTGCATAGCTTTTGCGCTACAGTATTTCCTGCTCTTGTCTGGTTCAATGACTTGGCCATTTCTCAAACACTGAGCGCATACAAATTTTATCTTCATATTAAGAGATCCAGGCATTATTTGATTGCCAAATACCTTAAACAGAAGATCCATATGTTAGCAGAAAGCTAGTTGCCTAAGTACAAAATACTAAATTACATGTTTTTCTTTCATGATAGCATACAATTGTATGTGTATGTGTGTGTGTCTGTGTATGACTGTGTGTGTATCTTTTAACAAAACCTCCAATACTCCCTTGGTGTTTATGCAGGAAAATAAGATAAAGGTGGATTCTAGATGCCAACCCTCAACTTACAAAAGCCAGTTTAAGCTGAAGATTAGAATTGTTTGGTTTTGGGCCATGTGGGCAGAACAACAGATAAGCAAGTTATGCCATGTGGGAAGCAAAATTAACAACCTAACCCACCTCTCTTCCTCTGTGAGCCCCCATCCCCCAATGGACTGCCCAACTAAGCTAAGCTAAATAAGAAAATTGTACCCTACATTGTTAGCAGATATTGTGCGATATCTACTTTGATAACAATGGGCAACTAACACCAACTGTTCTCAGAAGAGTTCCTGATTGCATGGACGTGACTGAGGAGACAACTGTCTATGACAGCCACTGTCCCAACAGAAAGATACCAAACACAGAGAGCACCCAAGAAAAGGTACCTGAGCTCCAGGCAACATCGCTTCCAAATTTTGCCAATATTGTTTAGATTCTTGAACAATGGCATCATGTGAAATACCTGGTGGGAGACAGAGAAGCCTTCCTTTAGATTCTGCACCCAACGAAGTCCACCGCCCACTGGCAGTCAGACTCAAGAGAACACGCCGTTCCCCAGGTATTCTTGGGCCACCTGATCTATCCCAAGGGTGAATTGTACCACTTTTCAAACAGAATATTTACAAATACGGCTTATGTCCTCTGAGCAACCTGCCCACAATTTGTGCTACAGTTGTGAACTTGTATCAACAGTTAGGAGACCCCACTAAAAGCTTACAGCACGGGCCCAACGCAGCTGTTGGCGCATGAGCATGATGAAAAAGGAGCTCACTCTCAGTCCCTGAACCCCCAAGCCCTGACGCCTGCGCTGAGAACCCACCTGTTTCACTCTGCATAGTCCAGACCTTCAGCTCCACTAAACTGTGGGCATAGAAGCACTCGTCTTCCCTCTGGCAGCCATAGCGAACCTCATGGCGGCACAGGTCAAGCTGACACTGACCGTGAAAAGAACGGATTTTAGAATATTTTACTGTTGTCTCTCGCAAAATGTGGACGAGGCACCTGAAATGAAAGCAGAGACACTTTAATACCGTTTTGTTGCTCTTTATAAGAAATAGGCAGACATATATACAAAATGTCATAGTCTAGACTGGAAATGATGGAGAATCCATTGTAATTTTTTCCCCCCCTTTTCCTGCCAGGACTCAGGGCCTGGGTGCTTTCCCTCAGCATTTTTTGCTCAAGGGTAGCACTCTATCACTTGAGAAATAGCTCCACTTCTGACTTTTTGCTGGTTAACTGGAGATAAGAGTCTTAAAGATTTGTCTGCAAGGGCTGGCTTTGAACCACAATCCTCAGATCCCAGCCTCCTAAGTAGTTATATTCTAGGTATGAACCACTAGTGTCCAACCCATGGTAAATCTTTATCAGAAAAAAAAAACTATGCAATTGTCAAATTAATGTGGGTAATAATTATATTTTAGCCAAAAAAACTCCATACATACACTTATCATGAGAAGCTATAACTAATGACAATTTTCTGTATTAAGTAACTCATTTAATATTCATTAATTCTTAGTCAAATCTACTAAAAGGCATTTTAAAATAGTTACTGTTGCTCTTCTAGACAACAACAGCAGGGCAGGGGTAATGCTGAGGAAAATACCACTACTGATTTTGTTTGGATCTAAGAAAGAAATCAATTTTGTCATTTTAAAAGTAGAAATCACCAACATACTTATTGTCTTCAAATTCATGCTTTGTATCAGGGTGAGAACAGGCAGTAGAATTATCCTTATTTCTTTTACTTATCATTCTAGGTTTATGATCAAAACATTTCTGTAATAGAGAGAACAGAAAGGTTATCATACAAACAAATACACACTCTGGTTTATTTATGTATTTATTTACTTTGGTGCTGGTACTGAGGTTTGAACTAAAGGCTTCACATTCTTGCTTTATTTGCTCAAGACTGGAGCTTATTTGAGCCACAGCTCCACTTTCGGCATTTGGTGGTTAATTGGAAATAAGACTCTTGGATTTGTCTGCCTGGGCTGGCGCCAAACCATAATCCTCAGATCTCAGCCTCCTGAGTAACTAGGATTACAGGCATTAGCCACCAGTGCCCAGGTGTGTGTGTGTGCGCATGTGGGCAACTCTTGGGGCTTGAACTCAGGACATGAGTACTGTCCTTGGCCTTCTTTTTACACAGGGCTAGAACTCTACCACTTCAGCCATAGCTTTACTTCTGGCATTTTGGGTAGTTTAGTGGACAAAAAAATCTCACAGACTTTCCTGTCTGGGCTGGCTTTGAACTGCAATCCTCAGATCTCAGTTTCCTGAGTACCTAGGATTACAGGAGTGAGCCATCAGTGCCCAGCTAACAAACATTTATCTTCAACATGAAGTCTCAGTATAATTCTTTCTGGTAACAGCAATACCACCATTATCTTAAGCCAGGGTCGACTGAGGCCTTCCCACCACTGGGCTTGCCAATCAGAAACTGGCACAGGCTGGGGATATGGCCAAGTGGCAAGAGTGCTTGCCTCGAATACATGAAGCCCTGGGTTCAATTCCCCAGTACCACATATACAGAAAATGGCCAGAAGGGGCGCTGTGGCTCAAGTGGCAGAGTACTAGCCTTGAGCAAAAAAAGAAGCCAGGGACAGTGCTCAGGCCCTGAGTCCAAGCCCCAGGACTGGCCAAAAAAAAAAAAGAAAGAAAGAAACTGGCACATGCTTGGCAGTACTCTACTACTGAACACCAGATCAGCACCAGAACCAATCTTACAACAGAAAAAGAAGTCTCAGAGAACGCACCTCACAAAGGAATATAAATTCTCCAAGGTGCTCTTGGAGAAGTTTGCCCACAGTAAGGTTGATCTTCCCATTGCCACCAAAGAAAGCCTCACGGCTGAACGCCCCCTTTCTCTCCAGGGTCCAGATGTCTATCTCTTCCTGGCAATAAGCAAACGTGCAGTGGCCAGAATAGCGGCATTCTTCCTCGGCAGCCACATCTAGAGGGACAGGGAAGAAGAGACATTCAATCGTAGTAACTATGTTTCCAAAGACAGTGTCAAGGGCTGGGATGTAGCTCAGTGGCCAAGTGCTTGCCTAGCAAGTGCAACATCCTAGGTTCGATCCCCAGTACCAAAAAAGAAAACACACAAAAAAAAAAATGCAGTTAAAAAAAAAATCCAAAGACAGTGTCAAGCAAAATACTAATTACTATTCAGCGATGGGTGAATTTACTTTTCAAGCCAATAGCTTTTACTACACACAGGTAAAAAATGTTTCCATATGCCTGTGCACTCCATGTAAAATCAAAAATCACTTTGGGGCCATTCAAACTCATTCAGATGAAGCAGTTTGACAAAAGCAAAAACACCAGATTCTCTCAAAAGCATTTTAAAGCCAAATACTGGTGGCTTATGTCTGCAACCCTTGCTATTGAGGAGGCTGAGATCTGAGGATCCAAGTTCAAAGGCAGCGTGAGCAGATGAATCCAATAGATTATCTCCAATTAACCACTAAAAAACTGACAGTAGAGGTGTGGCTCAAATGATAGATTGCCAGCCATGAACAAAACAGCCAAGCTAGAGGGCAAGGCACTGAATTCAAGTCCCAGTACGGCACAAAAAGTGAGAGAGTATCTTAAATAAAGCAACATTCTCCAAGTTTTAGTCCAACGTTCTGATTCTAAATAGATAGAACCTTCTGTTTGCAACATGGTCAAAATCTTACTTTCACACACCATTATGAAACACACAGAAGAGATTACAAGCAACAGTAAAATTGAAATGCCAAGTGGCCATTGGCTCATACTTGTAACCCTAGCTGAAGAGGCTGAGATCTGGAGGATTAAAGTTTGAGAGCAGCACATAAAAAGTTCTCTGGACTCCATCTACAAAATAATGAGCAAAAGAAGCAAGACTGGAGATAGAGCTCATGTGGTAGAGTAGTAGCCTAGCAGGTGTGAAGCCCTGAGTTCAAATCCAATACTATCCAAAACAAAAAGGAACAATCTCAATTCAAGGAACTTGCTACTAACTCTGTGTAAGCATTTTTGGTAGGCCAATATTGGAGCCCTTACAATAAATGTAGTAAATAACTTATTACTTATGTAATGGGAAGTAATTACAATATGTACCTTTACATATATAATATGGTCCTTCATAATTTGTTTTTGTTGGTCTTGGACGTATTTTTTTCCATGATTTATCTTCAACATTCTTTATCCTACCAATTAAAATATCTTTCTTACATTTATGATCTATAGTAGCATGATACGTGAAATCCATTAACTTAGGGCCTGAAAAAGACGCAAAGAGGATTATTCATTCGCATGAGTAACACCTCACCATTCACTACATTCTACACAGCCCCAGGTCACAGAGGCAGGCAGGTGACCACCGCTCACAGACTCAGCAAACACCTCTGGCCTAGCCAGGCAGACTTTCACTTTTATGCTCAAAGCTCTGTTCAATCCCAGTCCTGTCAAAACGTATCTTTCTTTAACTTCTAGGGACATACTGTGGATGGAAATTCTGACAGCTTGTCATAAAAGTCATGAAAGGGCAGCAGTCAGAATCTTTTTGGTCCAGGCTATGTCTGCTTCTAGAATAGCAAATAAACCCAGTTTCTCAAAACAAAACAAAAAATCAGAACTTTTTATACTCCTAATTTAAAAGTAGCCAAGAAAGAGAACTTTGATTTTCACAGCTGCTATGATAGCAGCAATTATATCTTTCTAAGAGCTCCATAGCTCTTAAATATGTCCTTGGAACAAAAGGACTTTCCTATCCAATTTCATTTGAGAAATGAAAGTGTACAGAAGGAACCAACAACTTCTCAGAGTCCAAATGCCCTATATCAAAATGAGGGGTGCCTCTTCCCTAAGGAATGCCCACGGTGCCGCTCCCTTCTCGCCCACCCGGAACTCCTAGCAGCTCCCCAGGGCAGCTTTCACACTCTTCCCCATTGGCGGTGGTCCTGACCTGATTTTACAAAGCAGATCTGGCAAGCTTGTCTCAATTCATGAGTTCCTTCAAGGGGATGTCTTGGAATCACTGATGGAGAGGGTTTAGTAATCACACTTCCAAAAAAGTTTCCAAAGTCATTTCTAGGCTGACTTGAAATTCCCAGGAAATTCTCAGAAGTAAATAAACTACCTGGTCCATTCATCTGCAAAAAAAAAAAAAAGAATAAGAACAACAACAAAAGAGAGAGAGAGAGAGAGAGAAAAAAGAAGAAACAGGCAACAAAAATTGTACTATCACTAAAAAACAAGAGTGAGTCATGTGAAGAGTAAGGACAAGACACGTTCCGCCTGTGGTTAGGCTCTTCTCTTGCGTCTGAGTCCTTTTTTCTTGCTCCTTGCTTTGTGAGTGCTAAAGTAACACAAGTGCTATGCAGCACGGGCACGCATCTCCCATGTCTGCTCTTACAAGGTTTCCCTGATCTGTGACCCAGCCCCTGAGCCTGCTGGCTATCTGCCCCACGAGTGGGCCTACTCATTAACAGAGTCATCTGTTCCTGGAATTCCAGGTGAGTCTTACTGACTCTTCTACAACACACAGGAAACGTGAGCCTGCAGTGCTCACTCATCATTCAGTTTACTCATTACAAGAGCAAGGTTCAATGGAAGTGATGTATTACAAAAGAGGAAGTGGCACTTACAAGTAAAAAGGAGGAATTACTGCTGTTAAGCGTTGATCCCTCTCTAGAAGTTGAGGTGGACACATCTAAAACGATAAAGACAACAACAACAAAAAAAAAACTTCAACAGACCTTTTCACTCTAACCATGCAATAAGAACATCAGGGTTTAGGGGCTGCCAGCTCCCCATGCTCTCCCCACCAAGGCTCCCAGAATCTTTGTGCTCACCACTGACCCACACAGAGCCAAGGCTTTCACTTCCCTCTAGAAACCAGGGTAGAAATAACCCTTCGTCACCAAATTCAAATATCAAGCTACCTTTGCAGACATGACCTAATAAGCCAGGTCTATCGAGGGGGCTGTTAAAAATCTAAGAGAGATACGGTAATGTCTTAGCAGTACAGTGCTTGCCTAGCATGCATGAAGCCCTGGGTTCAATTCCTCAGCACCACATAAATAAAAACAAAACAAAACAAAACAAAAAGCCAGAAGTGGCGCTATGGCTCAAGTGGTAGAGCGTTATTTAGCCTTGAGCAAAAAGAAGCCAGGGACTGTGTTCAGGCCCTGAGTTCAAGACCCAGAACAGGTTAAAAAAATCTATCTAAGAGAACTGTTCCCATTCAAAATGGAAAAAGAGGCTGGGATCATGACTTAGTGCTTGCCTAGCATGTATGTGTCCCTGGGTTCAATTCTTCAGTATCACATATACAAAAAATAATAATAAAATTATTTTAAAATGGAAAAAAAGAGTTCCTTCTGGAAGTTGAGACAGGAATTCAGTCAGTCTTAATCTGTCACTCTACCCTCTCCACTGTTTGTCTCCTCTCCAATTATAAAAGTTTTAAAAGGTTTGAGTTTAGGCCCTTTTGGCCACATCACAATGCCTCACTATCACTTTTAATATGTCTTACGGGAAGGAGGTTTAGCTTAGTAGTAGAGCTCTGTCTAATATTCAAAGGGACCCAAAAAAATAAAATAAAATAAAAATACACTATGTCTATGTTAAAGAAGACAAACAGGAGTGCGCCTAAGGCCTCAGCATTCCAGGGCAGCACATGGAGTCTAAGAGGCCACGCCCCAAACATGGCATCTGCTGTTATCTTAAACCTACATATGAATGTGTGTTTCTAGTTGGGGATGGGACAAGATGCTGCCTTCTGAAACCTTTAGGACAGGACCAGGCTTTACTGGCAAATGAACCAGAGGCCCTTTCCTCCATCTTCCCCAAGCCCCTTGCAAGACACCAGCGCCCACATCCACGCTCACGCCTCAGCCCCTCACTCTCCAGATAGAGGTTCAAGCCTTCCCTTCCTCCTTACAGTGAAAACAACTCAAGTCCCCATCACCTACAGGGCTGGTTGGTAGCTGCAGACACACATTCTCCCAGGTATAAATGATAGCAATTGTGCAGAATGCGGCTGGATCCTTACCTGGTTTGGACTCCGACATTGCAAATGAACTGAAAGAGGAGCAAAAGTCCTCCAAGGAGGAGGTCAGAGGCGGATACATCTCGGCAAAGGAGGGCAGGGGCGCACACCTTGCACCCAGGGGCAAGGTTCCCAGCAGGGGAGTAGAGAAGGGCAGCCGGGACTGGACACTGGCTGTCTGGAGGGGTCCTCGGACTAGAGCTGAGGGCTAGAAAAAATGGTGCACCATTCATAAGCCTGCTCAACTTTTGCTGGCCTCTCCTCCAGCCACCCATAAACAAATCACACAGGTAGGCTTGCAGGCACCAGAGCCACGATTCATTGGACAATTTCACCACCACCCTTCTTTCTTTTCAAGACCAGGTATGAAGGGTCTCCTTATATTCCCTCTATATTCCCTGCATGGCAGGGGTTGGGAAGCCCTGTCCAGGAAGGATAAGGCTTGGCAGGCCATGTGGAACCCACTGCACCCAGTCCACCCCCACAGCAGTGGTGGCAGCTGCAGATAGCACAAAGGGGGCTGAGGCTGTGTTCCCATAAAAAGGTATTTACAGCCAGCACCGGTGGCTCACACCTATAATCCTAGCTACTCAGGAGGCTGGGGTGTGAGGATCATAGTTCAAAGCCAACCTGGACATAAAACTCCTTGAGACTTATCTCCAACTAACCAGCAAACTGCCAGAGTGGAGGTGTAGCTCAAGTGATAGAGCATTAGAGAAAAAGAGCTAAGAAACAGTGGCCAGGTTCTGAGTTCAAGCCTTAGGACCAACACCAAATGAAAGTCCTTTTGAAGGTAAGAAACCCCAAGTTCAATGTAGCCATAATAGAAAGGGATCCTCCCAGGTAATACTGCAACTTAAACAAAACAGTAAAACCTTCAGATGGAAGGCTGAAGGCTGATACTCACCATAATAGCATCATCACTCTCGGGCGCAGAATCAAGCAGGTCGTCTAGCTCATCACCCAGGACCATGTCTCCATCATCCAGGAAGGCCTCAGGCATGGAGAAGGGAGTCTTTCCTCCATTGGCCAGCACGGTAGAAGGCAGAGCACTCTCTTCTACTGGCAGCGGCAAAATAGAAGTCAAGGGCAGCATAGGGACTGAGGCCAGTTCACTTCCAACACTGGGAGAAAAACCAGGTGCAGACAAGGAGACGACAGGAAGTGCTTCTTGCCTTGGGATCAACAGATCTGAAACAGATGCGCAAACGTGCTCACACAGTGTCGGGGACCACAAAGGGCCAGGGAAGGCGAGACCACATGACCGCACAGCTCTGGAATGCCAGCTGGCCGCACAGACCATCACACGGTGCTCATGCCATGCGGCAGAGGGATCAAGAAACATACCTGGCTCAATATCTTCCATGGAGCAGTTCACAGCCTAGGAATCAAACCAAAGAGAGAACTTTGAGAATTCTAAACTGCAAAGCAGATTTGTAGAACTCGTCTTAAGAAAGCAACCAAGGGGGCTGGGGATATAGCCTAGCGGCAAGAGTGCCTGCCTCGGATACACGAGGCCCTAGGTTCGATTCCCCAGCACCACATATACAGAAAACGGCCAGAAGCGGCGCTGTGGCTCAAGTGGCAGAGTGCTAGCCTTGAGCAGGAAGAAGCCAGGGACAGTGCTCAGGCCCTGAGTCCAAGGCCCAGGACTGGCAAAAAAAAAAAAAAAAAAAAAAGCAACCAAGACTTGCAGAGAAATCAGACTCAGCTCCAAGAATTAAAGGCATATTCAAACCTACAGAACAGCTTTAGTCACAGCACTTGCTCATCTTTTTTTTTTAAATTGAATTTGACTTTATTATCATTTTGAATTCTCTCCTCTCAGAGTGATAAAAGGGATATCCATTTATTAAAATTGCAGACTGATAAAAATCTTCTAAAAGCATCTGGTTTCAGTAAAACATTTTTCACCTGAAGAAGGTTGCTACCGTGTAGGCATATTGCTTCTCAGATTTCAGGCGGCTGCAGTTGCTCCATATACCTCATTGTATACCCCATTTCCATTTCCCAGTGCAGAGAAAATGGGGCATGGGATAAACAATGATTTATAGGCACCTCCTTAGGTCTTTAATGGGAGATGTAATGAAGAGTGGGGTTTCTCAGCAGCATATATGATCAGTATGAATGTTCTCCTTGGTGTTGTATTTGAGATAAATATGACTACAGTACTGAAAACCATCTCCTCGTTTACAACCTCCCAGCTGATACCACAGTCACCACTTGTGTAGGTAAACCTGTAGAAATCTTTCCGTACATCCATCACAGGACATCCAAATCCCAGGAACACTTAGTGGGGAAATAGGTACTGATCCTTGCCTACCAGCTGGTTAACAATGACATCAATCCAATTGGAAGTACACTGGACCCAAACCACTGCTGATTCGACATATCCAAACAAAGTAACAGCAAGGAGAAAGCAGAAAGCTAATTGTAGAGGAGACTTCATGATGTCAGATGAAAGCAACCACCTCACGGTGCAGAAGATAGGGTTGCTCATCTTTTTCTGAGGAGGCACCTCACTATATGTACACATAAGCAATCCTCCCCTCTCAGCCTCCCAAGCAGCTACCATGAGGGGGTGCGTCATATTATCTGGCTACCATCACTTATTTTTAGTGGCCCATCATTTCTCAAAGGCCCCTTAGAGCCAGGCACTGGTGGCTTACCCTGTAATCTTAGCAACACAGAAAGCAGAGATATGAGGATCAGTTTGAAGCCAGCCCAGGCAGGAAAGTTCATGAGATTATTATTATTTTTTTTGTCTCCAATGAACCACCAAAAATCCAGAAGTGGAGCTGTGGGTTAAGTGGTAGAATGCTCTACTTGAGCAAAAGAAGCTCAGGGACAGTGCCCAGGCCCTGAGTTCAAACCCTAGGTCTAGCACCCAAAAAAAAAAACAAAAAGAAACCCCACCACTTGGCTGAACACCTAGGACCAATCCAGCCCCAAACCTTTCACCACAGACAGCCACTGGCAGCCTAGCCAAAGCCAACAAGACGTGGCTTAAACTTGAAAATAAATCTGAAACAAAACAAAAGAAACTGTAACTTGGCGAGGCACTGGTGACTGCAATCCTAGGATCTTGGTTCAAAGCTAGCTCCAGCTAGGAAAGTCCATGAGATTCTTATTTCCTATTAACTACCAAAAAGCCTGGATATGGAGCTGTGGCTCAAAGTGGTACAGTTCTAGTCTTGAGCATAAAAGCTCAGGGACAGTGTCTAGGCCCAGGGTTCAAGCCCTGGGACCTGCACAAAAATAAGACAGAAGAAAGCGACAGAAAGCTATGGCCAGCTGTGAGCTTGAGGAATTAGAAGGCTCACACTGAAGACATGAACAGCAAGACTCCAAGACAAATTCTTATACAGTGACTTTACCTTAGTAGCTTCATCCCCAGGAACTGCTTTCATTGAGAGCTGGAACAAAACCAGGACATTGCTTTAAAAACAGAACTGACTCCAAGTGTTAAAGCAAAATGAAAACCTTAATGGAGAGAACTCTGGCTTACCTCAGCTCTAACATATGCCTTCCTTATTTTAAATCCCAACTTCTGAGCTAGCTCTTGCGTGAGTTTTATTACATGTTCATCCTGAAAAAAGACAACAGGTACAATTAACAGAAAGCTCCCCAGCTAAGTGTGTAAGAGAACACATAGGAGAACAGGGAAAAGAAGCCATTTCCCCGTCCACACATCTGTCCTGCAGGCTGGCAGCTACATGGGAAAGTGAACTCATTCACTGCCAGTTTTCTAGCCGGGAGTGAGAGAAAACGCCAGCAGGCAGGTGGGTAAACAGATGAACTGGGGTGTTAGGTGCATACCTGAGGGACTGCTAAGGAGCACTTGGCCACCGCGTCGTAAGCCTCACGGTATCTTCCCAAGTCACTCAAGGCCTTGGACTTCCGATACAGAGCCTTGCAGTTGCCGCTATTGAAGCTGAGGACAGCGTTGCAGTCTTCCAAAACCTTCTCATGGAAGCCCTGAGGGGAAGGCGGCCACAGAGAGTGAGTGCTACACCATACCATGCGCCTCTGTGAGGACCCTCACCTATACCCAATGTGTTCTTCTCTTGTGTGGATGATTTTTATTGTGAGATTCCAAATACATAGAAATTAAAAGAGGTCAGGAACACCTGCATGTTAATACTAGGCCATGAGCGCCCACGTCCCCAAGAGATAAAAGTTGGGAGACATGGCTGGTGCCCAGTGTCCCTCCCCCCCCAGGCACCTTCCTGAAGTACACTAAAAATGTCATGGGTAGCTGGGTGTTGATGGCTCTAGCTACTTGAGAGGCTGGGATCTGAGGACCACAGTTCAAGGGCAGGAAAGTCTATGAGACTCTTATCTCCAACTAATCACCAGAAAACTGGAAGTGGAGCTGTGGCTCAAAGTGGTAAAGCATTACCCTTGAGCAGAAAAGCCATGGGACAGTGCCCAGGCCCTGAGTTCAAGTCTCATGACTGATCAAAAAGAAAAATGAAAAATATAAGCACAGGTAACAATATGCTATATATTTCAAGAAAGCTAGAGGGCTGGGAAGGTGGCTCAGTGGTAGAGTGCTTGCCTAGCATGCATGAAGCCCTGGGTTCGATTCCTCAGTACCATATAAGCAGAAAAAAAAAAAAAAGCTAGAAAAAGTAAGGACGGGAAGGTGGGAGAAAAATGAGGGAGAGGGTAACAAGAATGACAAGAAATATACTCACTACTTTATGTATGTAACTGTAACCCCTCTGTATATCACCTTGACAATAATTTTTTTTTTTTTTTTTTTTTGGCCAGTCCTGGGCCTTGGACTCAGGGCCTGAGCACTGTCCCTGGCTTCTTCCCGCTCAAGGCTAGCACTCTGCCACTTGAGCCACAGCGCCACTTCTGGCCGTTTTCTGTATATGTGGTGCTGGGGAATCGAACCTAGGGCCTCGTGTATCCGAGGCAGGCACTCTTGCCACTAGGCTATATCCCCAACCCCGATTGACAATAATTTTTTAAGCAAAAAAAAAAAGCTAGAAAAGGGTCAGGGATGTAGCTCTGTAGTAGGGCACTTGCTCAGCACCCTTCAATGCATACACGTACCCCACACACAGAAAAATGTTCTACATCAATGAGGAAGATCTTCCCTCTATAAACACTGTTTCAAAAAACACACTTACCATGTTGGAATAGCAGGCAATACGATTTATATGCAGTTTTTCAATGATGTCTTTAGGGATTAAAATTTCTTCTGACTTTGCATAATCAGCTATATTCAAGGCTTCTGTATACTGGCTTATTGAGCTAGTCCAATCACGTTCCCGATAAACATCATTTCCTTCATTAAAAAGATTTCTCACAAGAGAACGCAAATACACCTAAAACGAGAAAACTGCCTCTGTAAGCAGGATGGGAGTCTGAGAGAATTCTAAGGTTTAAACTTAACACTTCCCAGAGCCCACCTGACAGAGAGGCAGGGAGTGGCAAAGATACTGGGACCGAGCCATGTGTGCCACCTGGTAGGGACTCTGGCGCCATGCCTTCTCAAGTCAAGAGGCACCGGTGCCCATCTCCAATTCTGAGCCTACCACAGGAAGATCACTCAGAGCCAGGTCCTGCTTACCCCACTATTTCCAGAAGGGCAGCAATGAGGAACATGTCAGCATGTGCCTCGATGGTAACTTCACCCTCTGAGAAAACACATGCATGTGCAAATGAGTGCATGTATGTATGCAAGTGTGTAAGTCTTTGGCCAGTATCTGGGAAGAAAATACTCCTTATCCTTTTCTCTTTGCCTGTCTTTTCATGTTCACATTTGTATGCCTTCTTGGGTAAAGCATTTGCCTGGGTCATTTACTAGCTTGGAGGAAGCGAAGTCATTTTCTTAACGGTGTACATTCTCTGGTTAGTACCAAAGTTTTGTCTATCCTTGCTCAGGTATTTCAAAAGTCCTGTTCTATCACAAGCTATCATAAATACTCAAAATTTTTCTGGTCTCGTTTTATGAATTCATGTTTAAGCTGGCAAAATTAACAGCTAGTTTGACCATGAGTCTCTGTGAGCCCCAGGCCCCATGTGAAAAATGAAAGGATTCTTTCAATACTTCCTGACTACATCAGCATGGCGGCAGGGACTAGGAAGAAGAAAGAACTGGATGGAAAGGAAGGGGGAGAGGGAGTGGGTTAGGGCCCTGAGGTGACAGGTGGCAGCATCCTAACACTCAGAGATGAGAAGCCTAGGGGAACCAGCTGCCCGCCTTATTGCTCAAGGCCAAAGAGCAGGTCTCTCTACGTCCTGAGGGCAGGGCCGTCCACCATTAGCTCCTCCCATTGAACTATCCAGACCCCTGGTCCCCCAAATAAAAACCACACACACAACACTCTCCTCTCCAATTCTGCTCCACTTATCTTTAGAAAAGCAAGGGGTAATTTTCAAGGGACTCAAAGATAAACTAATTCAAAGGATACGGACTTAGCAAAAGACAGGACAACTGTTTTAAGTATGCCCCCACAGAGTGCAAATTAGTACAACCACTTTGGAGAACAGTATGGAGGTTTCTCAAAAAGCTCAATATAGTCCTACCCTATGACCCAGCCATACCACTCCTAGGCATCTATCCTAAACAGCAAAACCCAAGATATCAAAAGGACATTTGTACTACCATGTTTATCGCGGCACAATTCACAATAGCCAAAACTTGGAAACAACCCAGATGCCCCTCCACAGATGAATGGATCCAAAAAATATGGTACTTATACACAATGGAATACTACATAGCGATTAGGAATGGTGAAATATTGTTATTCGCAGGGAAATGGTCAGAACTCGAACAAATAATGTTGAGCGAGACAAGCCTAGAACACAGAAAACAAAGGGGCATGATCTCCCTGATATATGACTGTTAACAAAGGGAGATGGAGAGACAGTAGAGACCAAGTCTGTGAACACTGTATATGTGCTTGATACATTGTATATTGCATATGGGTCTACCTGACCTAGACAAGGAATGGAAAAACAGGTTGTAAGATATCACAAGAAATGTACACACTGCCCTACTATGTAACTGCACCCTCTTTGCACAACACCTTGTAAAAAAAATTTTATGTTCAATTAATAATAAATTTAAAAAAAGTATGCCCCCACAAAGGCTGCCTAGCACTTATTCCATAAGTGCTGGGACAGTGATTATTTTAAGCTTTCTTGGGCCCGAAAGGTCACAAAAGCAGCCACAGATAATACAGCAACAGTTGCATGTGGCTGGGACATTTAATAAAACTTTATTTGTGAAACAGGGCAGCTGTGCTGATCTGAGCCACAGTCCAGAGGGTGTCAGCCTCTGCTGTAGACTACAGCTCCCAAGCAATCCATGCCTGACCTGCAAGCCCACCTTCCCAGGGTCATTACCGCATATTGTTCCTGGGTCCCTGGGTATGACAGCGGAGACCTAAGAACAAGAAACGAGTGTTAGTACCAGGCACACAGCAGAACGTGTTCTTAAACCATGAATCCATCAGCTTGCTGCTGGCACAAAGCACATTTGAGTGTGAGTGTGAGTGTGTGTGTGTGTGTGTGTGTGTGTGTGTGTGTATGTGTTCAAGACTAGAACTGTACCACTTTGAGCCACAGTTCCATTTCCAGGCTTTTTGGTGGTTAATTGGAAATAAAGAGTTTCATAGAGTTTCCTAGCCAGAGCTGGCTTTGAACCAAGATCTTCAGATCTCAGCCTCCTGAGTAGCTAGGATTACAGGAGTGAACCACCAGCACCCAGCCAGGTTCCCGTTTCTTTGTTTTGCTTCACTTTTATTTTCGAGCTTAAGCCATGTCTTGTTGGGTTTGGATAGGCTGCCAGTGGTGTGGAGAAGGGCTTGGGAGTGGAGTGGTGGCCAGACTGCTCCTTGGTATTCAACCAAGTGGTGTTTGTTTGTTTTGTTAGAACTGGGATTTGAACTCAGGGCCTGGGCCACTGTCCTTGAGCCTCTTTGAGCCACAGAGCCACCTTTGGTAGTTTATTGGAGGTAAGAGTCTCATGGGACTTTTCTGCCCATGCTGACTTTGAAACAGGATCCTCAGATCTCAGCCTCCCTAGTAGTTAGGATTACAGTGTAAGTCATTGGCAACCAATTCCACAAAGCACTTTTTGTTTGTTTTGTCAGTCCTGGGGCTTGAACTCAGGGCCTGGGCACTGTCCCTGAGCTTCTTTTACTCAAGACTAGCACTCCACCACTTGAGCCACAGTGCCATTTCTGGCCTTTTCTCTTTATGTGGTACTGAGGAATCAAACTCAGGGCTTCATGCATGCTAGGCAAGCACTCTACCACATTCCCAGCCCCAACAAAGCACTTTTTAAAGAAAGACTCCTCTACCAGAGTATCTCTTGTGGTTATTAGGAAGAAAAAAAAAAATCTAAATTATTCCTGCTATTTTTCTGAAGTATACTATGGTCCTTTCAAATGCATTCCTATTAAAAGAAGGCCTAATTCTTCAAATGCCAAAGAGGTTAAAAATAGTTCAGAAGTACTAACACTATCTGATCCAATTTACTGGAGGACAATATCTCCTTCCGATCTGCCCGCGTGCCCCCACCCCCAGGGCTATCTGTCACCAATCACTAGCACATTTTCCAAGTGGTCTGACTACATTGCTCCATGAAGACAGATGCAGGAAGACAAATTCAAGCTCTTCAGTTCAGTATTGTGGGTGCCCTCAAAATTAACAACAGCAAGGCTCAGTTAAGAGCACAAATGTCACTTCTAACCCTACTATCAGGACCTGTTGACACACACAAAAATGTACAGCCCCCAAGACAAGAAGGCCCTGAGAAGGCAGGAAATGGGCGCTTGGCTCTCTTACTGGATGAACTGCAACCCTTCTGTGATATTCTGCTGCCTTCTTCTCCTCTCCTCGGACACGCTGGACATGTTACCTCGCACATCCGTTTGCTGAGGGCACAGTCTGCAAGGCAACAGAGCACAAGTCCCATCAGGCACTTGGGTTCTGGGATCCCCTTCACCACACCAATTCAAGGCCCTCCAATGAGCTATGGACACACCCATCTCCAACTTCAACCAGGATTCTAGATTCCCCAAGAACCCACGAACTTCTAAACCATCTCTGCGGACACCCCGGAAGTCACTCCAAGTGGAGCTCTCTGGATGGAGGGCTTGCCTTCACCCTAGCACTGGCAGATGCCAGCCGTGCGTGCCCGCACGGAGCAGCGTGCACCAGGTGGCTCCTGCAAGTCACAGACCTGAGGGAGTGTCAGCCTCCGCAGTACTGGCGCTTGGGGCCAGACAAGTACCATCTGGATGTTAGCAGTCTTTACCCACGTCACCTCCTGTCCCCACGTCACCCCACCAGCTGTGACAACCAAGAGGTCACCAGGTATTGCCCAATGTTCCAGGGTGATGACACTCTAGCACAAAAATCACTGACTTGGACCACCTCGGGGACCCAAGGTGGAAGTGCCCCTACCATATGTGCGCAGCTGTAACCATTTCCTTTTGGTACAGACACCCCTGTATGTTTTCCTTGTAAATCTGTGGGACTGTTAACTGCCTGGAAAACACTGCCAGTTCTAAAGGTCTGTTGTGTGTGACACAAGTACTGACTGTGCTGAGGTGCTCACCGGGGAAAAGCTAAGATGCCTGCCTTTGCTCCCCACAAGCTACACTGGAGAGCAGAGGAAGACTTCAGGGTGTTTGGAAGTGTGGGCAGCAGGTACACAATTCTTTTTCTTTTTTTTTCTTTTGGGCTAGTTGTGGGGCTTGAACTCAGGGCCTTGGTGCTGTTCCTGGGCTCTTTCACTTAAGGCTTAGCACTCTACCACTTTGAGCCACAGCTCCACCACTTCTGCTTTTCTGGTGGTTCACTGGAGATAGTAGTCTCATGGCCTTTCCTGACCAGGATAGCTGGCTTAGAACCATGACCCTCAGGTCTCATCCTCCTGAGTAGCTAGGAAGACAGGCAGCGTGAGCCAGCGATGCCCAGCCTTTATTTTTTGGTGCTGGTTTGTTGCTTGAACTCAGGCTTAGTTGCCTATACCAATCATGTGTTTTTTGCCTTTACAAACTTTGCTCTGAGCTTTTTGGGACATGAATCCACTCACAGTCACTGGCTTGGAAGTGGTGCTGTGGCTCAAAGTGGTAGAACGCTGGCCTTGAGCAAAAAAGCTCAAGTGCCCAGGCCCTGAGTTCAAGACCCACAACCAACAAAAACTAGTTTAATGTGACAGTGAAAAAGAACACCTTATACCAGGTCGAATTTGGCCACCACTTTCAGCCCTCCCAGAGGGCAAACAACTGCCATTTTGCTGTCTGATGAATGTGACACTAACACTGGGTGCAGTACTGCGCGTGTAGATGTGACGCCCCCATTGCACAGTCACAATGGTGCTGGAGGGCAGGGCACCGGACCACACCAATGGCAACTCCCTGGAGGCAATGTGTGCTAGTTATGTCACCCATGTGGGAAGCAGCACTCTGTGCTCTGCTTTTGCAATTTCCTGTGAGTCTATAATTATCTTCAAGCAAAAAGTTTAGAGTACATGTCTCGTTTTCGCACAATCCAGGGTGGTGAACAAGGGCCTGCACTTTGCTTTCCACAGGAAGTTTTCACTGTTAGTACAGATGTGCCACCTGTTCCCTAACCTGATGTAGCCCTCAGGGCAGATATTCTCACTGTCCACAGCCTGGAGCTCAGGAGACCTCAAGTGTGAGTTCTTATCTCCTCTAAGAACTTCTGTCAGATAAAGGGCATGGATTTGTTTACTTTCTTCCACTTTAGTTATAGGTCTTTTTTCTCTCTCTCTCTTTCTTTCTTTTCTTTTCTTTTTTTTTTTCTTTTTTTGCCAGTGCAAGGCTTGGGACTCGGGGCCTGAGCACTGTCCCTGGCTTCTTTTTTGCTCAAGGCTAGCACTCTACCACTTGAGCCACAGCACCACTTCCGGCTTTTTCTCTTCATGGAGTGCTGGGGAATTGAACCCTGGGCTTCATGCATGCTAGGCAAGCACTCTACCACTAGGCCACATTCCCAGCCCTAGGACTTTTTGACAGCAAATGTTCTGTTTTATTATTTATTTATTCATTCATCCATACATTTATTGGACAATATTGGGATTTGAACTCAGAGCCCACTCTTGCCAGGCAGATCAGATGCTCTGCCACTTAACCACTCCACCAGTCCCTTTTTGTATTGCTTTACAAGACAGGGTCTAGAGTTGGACACTGGTGGCTCACACCTGTAACCCTCGCTACTCAGATGGCTGAGATCTAAGGAACACCATTCAAAGCCAGCCTGGGCAGGGAAGTCTGTGAGACTCTCGTCTCCACTAAACTACCCCAAAAAAAGCCAGAAGTGGAGCTGTAGCTCAAGTAGTAAAGCACTAGCCTTGAGGAAAAGAAGCTCAGGAACAGCAACCAGGCCTCAAGTTCAAGCCCCAGGACTGGCACGAATACACAAAAAGGGGTCTCACTTGCAGCAGGCAGGCATGGACTGCAATCCTGCTATTTGTGCTTCCCTCTGCTGCTGGGATATGAGGTACCTGCAGCCATGACCAGCCACTGACTGACATACAGTCTCAAACTTAGGCTGGCCTTGAACCATACATAATGCCTTAAAAAAAAAAATCTCCACCTCCCAAGTAGTGAGGATAACAGGCTGGAGCCTGTGTTACATTGTCTTTCTCAGACCTGACTCTATGAGGAGAACCAGAAACCACAGGGGCTCTCCAGGAGCCAAAGGGTGGAGTGGGGGGCAGGGCTGAACAGCTAACAGGGTTGAACAGGAGTCAGGGCCATTAAGTGAAATAAACCATCACAAGCTGGAGTTCTATCTTCCTGGCGTCAGCTGCTCACTAAGAAGGTGGCAGAGGGTAGGAAGTACCCCCATGTTGACTGTGATTCCGAGTGTAGTCAGCGCCTGTCCCACTAAGCACATCTTAAAGTCAAGCACAGTGCAATAAGAAGATGAACACACAAGACCCATGAACCTCTGGATGAGCAAAGCGGGCTGTGGCTAGAGAACACCCCAGGGCTGTGCCTGCACCACACCGAGGCCCAAGGGAGCTGGATCCCACGCTGGCTCAGGTCTCCGAGAATTAAGTCATTTAATCCCAACAACATGAAGCTCCAGGAACACAGACTCCTGGTGAGGAAGTGGCAGAGCTCGATTTCCAAGCCAGACAGGCTGGCCCCAGGCCTGGGCTCTGCCCGCGCAGCACCCCTCTCAGGTGGCCAGGGCTGGAAGCTGGCAGATGGGCAAGCACCTTCCACACTCACCAACAGATCGGGCCAAGGAATGCCATTCTGAGCATCTTGACGCAAGCACAGGGCTTTGCCAAGAAAGCCACACCAGGACATGGGTGTCACGCCAGGAAAGCTCTCCAGGTGTTCAGATACAAGTATTTAATGTGACACAGCCTTATGACGCATGGCTCCAACAGAAGAGCGCCTGCCTAGCAAGTGTGATGTCCGTGTTCAAACCCCAGTATGGAGGAAACTGAAAATCTTAACACTGGACCAGAAGAGTCGCAGTGAAAGCAAAACAGCATTGATACTTTGACCTAGGAAAGTACTCTTGACTCTCAAGTGAAAACCCATTAACCAGCAGTCTGCCTTCAATTCTATAGACTTCTTCTCTTCAACGACTGTGAAGCATCTACTGAGCAGTCTAAGTACCATTACTGCCAAGCTTGTCCAGGAACAGAGTCCTAACTGATTCTCCCCACACTTACCAGGGCCTGGGGGTGGAGTGGACACAGTGCCAGTTCAATGGGCTGCAAACTAGGTATGGAAATACTACCAGATACATTCGCCCACCTTCTAACACTCATATTCTAATGAACAGATTGTGAAAGTTTCTCTTCTTCTGAAAAAAAAAAAAAAAAAAAAACCCTTCCTGGTGGAGGCTACACCACCCAGTATCAGGAAGGTAATTTCCTGTCACACCCTTGCTCAGCATTAGAAATTACTAGTAGAGGCAGGCTGCTGGGAGCTCACACCTGTAATCCTAGTTACTCAGGGGGCTGAGCTCTGAGGATCATGGTTCAAAGCCAGCCTGGGCAGGAAAGTTGGGGTGAGATCCGAAGATCACGGTTCAAAGCCAGCCTGGCAGGGAAAGTCGTGAGACTCTTATCTCCAATTGACCACCCCCAAACTGGAAGTGGAGTTGTGGCTCACAGTACTAAAATGCTAGCCTTGAATAAAAAAATCTCAGGAGAGAATCCCCATGCCCTGAGTTTAAGCTGGTAGAAACTGGACACTGGCAGCTCACATCTGTAGTCTGGAGGATGGAGGTCTAAAGCCAGCTGAGGTAAAGTCCTGGAAACTACATTTCTAATATGACCAGCAAAATGTGGCTCAAGGGTTAGGAATATGGCCTAGTAGTAAAGTGGTCACCGCGTATACATGAAGCCCTGGGTTCAATTCCTCAGCACCACATATTTAGAAAAAGCCAGAAGTGGCTCTGTAGCTTAAGTGGTAGAGTGCTAGCCTTGAGCAAAAAGAAGCCAGGGACAGTGCTCAGACCCTGAGTTCAAGCCACAGGACTGGCAAAAAAAAAAAAAATGTGGCTCAAGTGGTAGAACATCAGTCTTACAAGCACAAAAAAATATGTATAAACATATAATATACATATATACATATTATATACATATGTATATATATTAGACAGAAAGATTTTGAGATTCTGGTGCTGGCTGACAAGGTGGTTCACAGGGACACAGTCTCATACACAAACTCTCTTCCAGGAACTCAACAGGAAAGAGTCCCAGTGAAATCTTCCTGGTAATTTGACTTGCGTGGGGTCACTCAGACTCAAGATGTGCCTATAATCCCTAGGTTTTCCTTCCAGAGTTAAATGCACAGACACCCCCCCCCAAGGCACTTTCATCTCCCTATCAAATGTCCCAGAGTGCAAACTCCAAATGAGGATCTTTCATAAAGTACAACACTTGTGCTTTACTTCTTCTTTTTTTTTTTTTCTTGTCTTTTCTTCTTTTGGTGCTAGGGATTGAGCCTGGGATGTTGCACTTGCTAGCTACATCCCAGCCCACACTTGCACTTTTCTATTTGCCAAACAGTAATGTTCTGCCTGCTCTGCCTTCCAACTATGGCTCCTGAAGGCTTCACCTGTTCTGTGAAATTAATTAGTGCTAATTAGCCAACTAGACAACACAGTACTAAACTCCAAATTTATTGTTGGGATAGAACGTTGTTGAGATAAGTAATCTGGTTTCTTGTTTTGTTTTGTTTTTTGCCAGTCCTGGGGCTTGAACTGAGGGCCTGAGCACTGTCCCTGGCTTCTTTTTGCTCAAGGCTAGCACTCTACCACTTGAGCCACAGTGCCACTTCCGGCTTTTTCTATATATGTGGTGCTGGGGAATCGAACCCAGGGCTTCTTGTATACGAGGCAAGCACTATACCACTAGGCCACATTCCCAGCCTTCTGTCTGGTTTCTTTACACCAACAAAAATCACCTCACTTAATAAGACATGTAACTCAGGAGGCTGAAATAGGATTGACAGTTAGAGGTCAGCCTGGACTACACAGCAAGACCCTGTTTCAAAATAAAAATACTGTGTCAGGGTGGGAAGGAGAGAATTAAAACAGATATAGGGTCACTGGCATTAAATGTTAAGTTTCTGAATAATAATAAAGTTATTACCTATGGCTTTTTCTTGGTTTGAAAAGACCTCAAGTTGTTGCTAATACCTTACACTTTAAAGAACACACACTTCACCTCTAAGATTCAAGAGAAAAACTGATTGCATCTACACAGAGCACTTGAAGATTGTGTCTGTTTCCTCGCATACTTAGTTTAGAAAGTCCATTCCAGAGGACTTGTGCAACCAGCAGCAGACATGTTCCTCTGTTTCTACTTCTTCCTTTATTACAATGTTCAAACCTTCCCAGCTTTGTGTCTATCCTAAGAGATTTCTCTACTTGCAATACTGTCTCAACCCAACCCAAATCAGCCAGAAGAACCAATTCTCTTACTAGAAAAACCTGACAAGTATCCCCAGAATGACAGGAAAGAAGGTGCAGGTCAGGGTGTAACCCCCAAGCATGAGCCCGTGAACACACACACATATACCCCAAGCCACGGATACAGAGTAGGGCGGGAATTCTGCTGTTCACGTGGACAGCAGAAAATCAAATGTGGCTTTGTGCAGAACACACACACACACACACATTGATAATAAATACTCATAATTAGATTCTGAGCTGAACTCATCTGACTAGTCCAGCACATAACAAGAGGAAACTGTTCTACAGACAGAATTCCACCACTAGGCTGGTCATCGATTGCTCGTCTGCAATCCTACTCAGGACGCTGAGATCTGAGGTTCACAGTTCAAAGCCAGCCGGGGAAGGAAAGTCCATGAGACTCTTATCTCCAATGAACCACCAGAAAACCGGAAGTGGGAGCTGCTGCTCAAAGTGGTAGAGTGCTACAGTGAAAAAGCTCAGGGGCAGAGCCCAGGTCCTGAGTTCAAGCCCCACGATTTAAAGAAAAAAAAAAAAATTCCACCACCAGGACCTTGCAGACCAGGGCAAACCACCTAGCACTTCGGCTCTCCAGTTCCACCGGGGTGGGTGTGGGGTGGTGCCCCGCCTGAGAGCCTCCAGGGGAGGAAGGTGGCCACCGCCGGGCTCCAAAAAGCAGGCCTCTAGCAGGTGGCCGGGGTGTCCGCCCCTCCTCCTCTCCGAAGCCAGGTCCGATGCACACGAAGCCAGCCGGGCCGGGCCACTCTCCACTGTTCAGGGGCTCCGGCGCACGCGGACAGAGGACAAGCCACAGATGGACCTGCTGCTCTCGGCTGTTAAACCGATGTGTGGCACAATACCATCCCCAGCAGGCAGGGCGTGCGAACGCTGAACGCTGAACGCCGACCTCCCTTCTTCCTCATCCTCCAGCTCGGAAAGCACAGCCCGGGTCTCATCTCGTTCAGTACCACCGGGCCCGGAGCGAGCGCCCCGCTGGGAGCGCGGCGCGGGGCGGGCGCGCGGACCCCAGTCCCCGGGACGCCCACCCCCACCCCCAGTGCCCGCCCTCCTGCGCAGCCCCCGGAGGCGGGAGCCCCCCCCGGAAGACGCCCCACACCCGGGGAAGTCACCCAATACGGGCGCCCCGCCTCCGGGTGACCACACCCCTGGCGAGGACCACCCCGACCTGGACCCGACCGGAAACGCGCGCTGATGGAACTGACAGGTCCCCGCGCCCGCCGGGCGGAGACCCCCTCAGACTCCGCGGACCCCCGCCCCGCCCCGAGGGGTGCGCCCCGCCGGCGATCGCCCGGCATCCTTCCCGCCCCAGCGCCGGGCACCCCGGCCCGTCGGGGACCCCCCACGCCCACCCAGCCACCCCGGGGTCCGAGGGACGCAATAACGACGGAGGGGACGCGACGGGGCCGCGGCGGGGGAAGGAGGGAGGGAAGGAGGGGGCAGGGGCTCTGCTGCCTCTGGGTCCAGGGACGCGCGCGACCCCCCGCGCAGCCCGGCCGGTCATCCCCGGGTTTCCCGGGCTCCGCCGCGGCTTCCGGGGCCCGCGTTCCCCGCCGCGCCCCTCCCCCACCCGGCCGCGACCCGGGCGGCGGCGCGCGGGCGCGAGCTCGCGGCGGCGCGCGCGGGACCCCTTCCCCTGCCGGTACCTGCGGGAGCGCGCGCCGTGGGCGGCGGGGCGCGGCGGCGGCGGGGGGCGCGGGGGCGATGGCGGCGGTGGCGGCGGCGGCCCGGCGCGCTCTGGCTCCTGCGCTCGCACGCTCACAGCTTCCCTCGGCCCTCCGCGGCGCTCAGGGCCGGGGCTCTGCCGGGGGCGCCCCCTGGCGGCGGGAGGCCGCGCCCCGAGTCCGGGGACCGCTGCCATTGGCTGCGCCCAGGAGCCTGGGGCCGGAGGCGGAGGCGCCACGTCGGGCTGCCGGCGGCGGCGGCGGCGGAAGCGGCGGCGGCGGTTAGTCGCGGGATGGGCTCCGGGCGGGGCCGCGGGTGGCCTGGAGCGGGGCGTCCGGGCGTCGCCCGAGTTTCCGCGGAGCTGGGCGGCAGTGCCCGCCCCCGGGGCCGCCGCCTGCGCCGGAGCCACCGCTCCGTTCCCGGGACGCCGAGGCCGTGGCGCTGCGATGCAGCCGGCCAGAGCCCCGCGCCGACGGGCGCTCCGAACGCACACTTAAAATGGTGAATGACCGGAGAGGAAAAGCGGCCCTGTGGGTGGAGGCGACGGTGGGGGGGGGGGGGGGAGGGACGGGGGAGATCGAGTCGACGGGGCTCATTCTCGAGTGTGAAATACAAGCGGGAGTTCGAACCGGCGGCTCGCGCCTGTGATCCCCCGCCGCTCGGGTAGGCTGCAACCTGAGGATCGCGGTTCGAAGCCAGCCGGGGCAGGACCGGCTGTGAGACTCCTTTCCAGTTACTCACCGAAAACCGGAAGTGGCGCGAAAGCGCTCAGGGACCGAACCCAGGCCCTGAGTTCGAGCCCCACGACCGGCACACCAAAAAGAAAGAGAAGAAAAAGGATGGGCTAGGATGTAGCTGAGTAGCAAAGCACTTGCTAGGCAAGTGTAATGTCCTGGGTTTTATCCCCAGTACTGATAAAGAAAAGATGGAAAGAGGAGGCAGAGTTTTGCTTCTGAGATGAGTTACTTTGCTTCTGGGATCAGATACTAAGTTGTCACAGTGTATCAGTTCCCAGCTTGTAGTTGGGGAAATGTCACATTTAATTGGAAGAAATTATTAAATGCTTCTGGGGGTGGGGAAGCCTTGGAAGTGAACCTTTCTGGTTTCCCAAATCCAGGTCCGATTCTCTCCCCCAGCCTCCGAGGCCCCAAAGTTGGAATGTAGTCTCCACGTTCCATGGCTCCTGTCTTCAGTGCCCTGCTTGGGTGGGTCTCCTCCTCATCAATGGGCGCCTCCAGACCCTGACACTCAGGTCATCTGGAAATGGATCTTCTGAAGCCCTAGATGGGATCCAGGGAGCATAGTGCCAGCTACATGCAGGGCACTTGGCTGGACCCACCATGTAACAGCAATAGTTTTGACTCCCAAGATCTTAAAGTTGGGGATGTACCTCAATGGTAGGGCCCTTGACCATCATATGCAAGGCTCTGGGCTACATCCCAGAGCCCTAAAGATTCTTCAAATGCTGTTTGATAGCCACACATGGTAGTGTATGCCTGTAATCTCAGTACCTGGTAGGCTGAAACAGGAACACGTCCAGTTTGAGAACAGCCACGTAATGAGACCCTGTCATTTTTTTAAATACTTTTTGAGGATTTCTTCCCAGGTATGGACTTGGGAAATGAACTGAAGAATAGAAAGGAGCAGAAAAATATTAAAAATCTGGGCAAGGTGACTCATGTCTGGGATGCCAGCTAATTTGGCAGATCAAAAAATCAAAGAGGAGCTGGGGATATGGCCTAGTGGCAAGAGTGCTTGCCTCATATACATGAGGCCCTGGGTTCGATTCCCCAGCACCACATATACAGAAAACGGCCAGAAGTGGCGCTGTGGCTCAAGTGGCAGAGTGCTAGCCTTGAGCAAAAAGAAGCCAGGGACAGTGCTCAGGCCCTGAGTCCAAGGCCCAGGACTGGCAAAAAAAAAAAGAATGGTAGAATAAAAGAGAAAAGAAGGAAAAGGAGGAAGGAAGGTTTGTTTTGTTTTTCTGGTCCTGGGGCTTAAACTCAGGGCCTGGGCTCTGTCCTTGAGCCTCTCTGTGCTCAAGGCTAGCACTCTATCACTTGAGCCACAGCGCCACTTCAGGCTTTTTCTGTGTATGTGAACCCAGGGCTTCATGTATGCTAGGCAAGTACTCTACCAGTAAGCCACATTCCCAGCCCAAGAACAAGCTTTTAAAAGGCAGTATTTTTATTTAAAATATGCTGAGAAGACTTAAAAACTTCAAGAGGTGTCAGAGGAGATCTCTGATGACCAGGACTCTGAGGACTCCGGGCTGCCACTCCTCTGTGCTTCCAACCCCTGATTCCTGAGTCCCTCTTGGTCTTCATTGACTCTGAGGTAAGTCAGCAGGACACGAAGAGTAAGGAGGAAAAGACCTAATGCTACCATACATACTCCAGTAGCCATGCTTATGCGGTATGAGGTGTTGTGCGTGATGAGGATTATTCCCAAGCCCAAAGTCAGCAGTCCCATGCAGGACACAAGTATGCACTCAGTGAAAGTCAGACAGCCAGAGTCCTCTCGAAGGTGCCACAGGAGGGTCACTGGATTGGACATTGCGACGTTTGCCTGCAGTAGTTATGGGAAACAGATGACAGGTCAGAAACATGCATGGGCTAAGGGGAAACCTGCCTTCTTATGATTTTCTGATCTCCTCTATCCTGAAAGTAGGGTGGGCTACCAGAATCCACGAGCAAAGGCTTGGTGCCTAACAAATGGGGTGAATGGCCAAGGCACACTCCATCATTGCTTTTAATCTATGCAGAAAAGAAATCATTCCTTCGGTGCCTTTCTCACATCTTGCTCTTGGGTTCTCATTTTGAAATGACAGGAAGAATCCAAAAAGACCTCGGCCTTACACAACAGCATCCAAAGCTGGGGGCTGGAGGCTCACCCTTATAATCCTGGGTCACCAGAAAGCTGAGATATGAAGATCAAGATTCAAAGCCAGCCTGGATAGGAAAGTTGGTAAGACTGTCTGAAATTAACCAGGAAAAAAAAAAAAAAAAAGCTGAAAGTGGGAGGTATGGCTCAACAACAAAAATTTCCTATATTTAGTCCTATATTTTGGATCTTTCTGCTCTTATTGCACCTGCTTTGACTATCTTCTGCTTTTTGGCCTGTGTAAATTCCCCACCATCTGTTCTGAGGCTTGACTGAAAGCTGTCCAGCTTTATTTTATTTTTGGATGGTCATGGGGCTTGAACTCAGGACCTGGGCACTGTCTCTGAGCTCTTCAGCACAAGACTATCTACCACTTTGAGCCACAGCGCCACCTCTGGTTTCCTGGTGGTTAATTAGAGATAAGAGTCTCACTATGTTTCCTGCCTGGGCTGGTGTTAAACTGTGGTCCTCAGCTCAGATCACAGCCTCCTGAGTAGTGAGGATTATAGGCGTGAGCCACTAGCACTTGGCTTCTCCTGGCTACTATGACGCATCGGTGGGCATCTCTAATCCGGAAGTCTTGTTGATATTCTAAAATTTTCGGAGCCAGGCCCTGGTTGCTCACACCTATACTCCTAGTTACTCAGAAGGCTGAGATCTCTGAATCCAAGAAGGGAATTCTGTGAGACTGTTCACGATGAACCAGCAGAGAACCAGGAATGGAGCTGTGACTCAAAGTGGTAGAGAGATAACCTTGTGCTGAAGAGCTCAGAGATAGTCCCCAGGTCCTGAGTTCAAGCCTGATGGGGAAAAAAAAAAATCAGATTTGGAAGTATTTATTTTGAAATTAGGGATGACACTCTGGTAAATCCCCATGTAAATGTTGGTTTTTGTTGTTGTTGCCAGTCCTGAGACATGAACTCAGGGCTTGAGCACGGTCCCTGACTTCTTTTTGTTCAAGGCTAGTACTCTACCACTTGAGCCACAGAGCCACTTCTGGCTTTTTCTATATATGTGGTGCTGAGGAATCGAACCCAGGGCTTCATGTATATGAGGCAAGCACTTTAGCACTAGGCCATATTCCCAGCCCTCCATGTAAATGTACAAACAAACACACTCTCTCACTTTTGTGCCAGTGTGGGAATTTGAATTCAGGACCTTGCCTCCTTGCCTGGCTTCTTCACTCAAGGCTGGTGTTCTACCACTTGAGCCACAACTCCACTTCTGGCTTTTTGCAGGTTAATTGGAGATAAGTCTCATGGACTTTGCTGCCCAGGTATACTTTGAACATTGATCTTCAGATCTCAGCCTCCTGAGTAGCTAGGATGACAGGTGTGAGCTGTCAATGCCCAGCTTGTACCTTTTTAACTACCTACGTTTCATTTACTAACAGGTTTTCTGACTGATTTGCTAGTGTTTAACCATTTTTGTTTTTCTCAAACTTGTAAGCTACTGCTTATTTTCTTCATAGAGCATCAGAGGTGATTTTACATTCAGATTCTTTAGCTAGGTGATGCTTGGTGTTTTGGAGAGAAAAAGAGCTCAAGTGGTCAAAGGTGCACTGTGAAATAAGCTGGAAAGCTTTAAATTGTCAGTGCATCAACTCAAACTTTGTATACCTGGCTGAGACGTGAGGATCACAGTTCAAAGCTACCCAGGCAGACAAACCACGAGAGACTCTTTATCTCTAAGTTACAACAAGGCCAGAAGTAGAGATATGGCCCAACTGGTAGAGGGTCAGCCTTGAGTGTGAAAAAAGCCAAGGGAGAACTGGAGGCCCCGAATTCAGGTCTGAGCAATTCTGCTGTCAGGTCTCCCAGCCTCATCTCTGCCCAATCATTGTAATAGTATGCTGCTTCTCTAGCCTCTTGAGTTGGTTGGTGTTCTGGCATTCTGATGATTTTTTTTAAGCTTGACTAAGTCATTAAATAGTACCTATGTTGCTATGCTTAGCTTGGTAAGTTGGCTTCTGCATCAATAACTAGATTTTTCTTTTATCTATTGATTACAATTTATTTTTACTTTCTTAACTGGTTACTTTGAGTTTTCCTTTTAAAAGACCTTCCTTGCATTTCACTGGTTAATCAATGTTTTTCTAATTACTTAAGTTAAATATATAGACAATATACTTTTTTTTAATTGGTATCAGGGTTTGAAGTCAGGGCCTTATACTTATTTCTTTGGTCACATAGCTGGTGCTCTACCACTGAGTCACACCTCCTTCCCTACAATTTTTTTTTGGTTGTAGGGCTTTAACTCGGGGCCTGAGCACTGTCCCTGGATTTTTTTTGCTCAAGGCCAGCACTCTACCACTTTAGCCACAGCACCACTTCCAGCTTTTTCTGTTTATGTGGTGCATGCTAAGCAAGTACTCTGCCACTAAGCCCCCCTGAGCTCTTTTTCTCGCAGCTCCACTTCTGGGTTTTGAGAAGCTAACTGGAGATAAGAATCTCACAGGATTTTTCTGCCCGGGTTGAATTTGAATCGTGATCCTCAGATCTCAGCTTCCTGAGTAGCTAGGATTACAGGTGTAAGCCACCAGCACCTGACTCAATCTCCAGTTCTTAAAGGAAAATAACCTAAGACTACTTAGAAAAATGAAACCCAGATCCATAAAGGAAAAGGCAGGTTAGAACATGAGATCATTCCATCAGGACAGGTATATTTGCAATGGACGTAAGGCAAAGTGTTAATATTCCTAAAGTACATCAAACTTCTGCAAATTCAAAGGAAAACCCAACATCCTAACGAAAAAGTCAAGGGATATGAACAAAAATCCTGTCTTTCAGGAAATGCACATTTTAAATTAATACGTATAAAGATATGCAGCTCAACTAACAATATATTAGAAGTATTCTAGGACTGGAAATGTGGCTTGGTGGTGGAGTGCTTGCCTAGCATGCATGAGGCCCTGGGTTGGATTCCTCAGTACCACATAAAAAATAAATGAAATAAATACAATTAAAGGAAAATATATTTTAAAAAAGTATTCTCAGTGGCTTTCAAACATACTTAGCAAAATGAAGCTAATTTCACAAAAGAAGATGGCTTCTTACCTGCAGGTCTTATAGCTTATGAGTAAACTGATATCAAAAGTCCTTTTCCCAGTCAGGATGTTCTTTCAGGAGAAATGTCTCATGGGTCAGCAGAGCTGTTTCGTTTATATGAATTAGCTCCTCATTGGATAATTGAAGTAACATGATTCTCTCGCAGGTGTTACATACCAGGTTAGGACTTTTTTCCCCCACTTCATTATATAAAGTGAATGTCTTCATTATTCTTCACATGTGGAAGAGATTCCGAGTAGGGAGAAAGTGGTCACAAATGCCACAGCATTTCACTCGAAATCTACATATACTGTCTGGTAAGAAAACAAAAGGAAAAATCTGCCCTACTCTGGCCTTCATTGGGTATGAACTTCTGCGGACTTGATAGAGCGGCGGAAGAATCACCTTCGTTAAGGAGGTGCTGGTGATCCATGCCTAGAATCCTAGCTACCTGAGATTTCAGGATAGAGATTCAAAGCCAACCACACACACAATCTGGCTCCTCCTTAGACACAGGCTGACTAGTCTCATGTGTCTAATTCCAGCAAGATGCTGATGAAGGCATTTAGTTGATGAAGCTGTACTTTAATGTTTTGATACTGAAGCTTGAACTCAGAACCTAGAACTCTACTTTTTCACTCAAGGCTCGCTTCCTACCACTCAAACCTTATCTCCAATCCTGGCTCTTTGCTGGCTAACTGGAAAGTCTCTGGGATCTGTCTACCCAGCCTGGCTCTAAATTTAAGTGCTCAGATATCAGTGACTAGATTGACCCACTGGGAGTCTAGTTTCTATTTCTTTCTAGTTGGGTGCCTGTAATCCTAACTACTCAAGAGACTGAGATCTGAGGATCACAACTGGAAGCTAGTCCAGGCAGGCAAAGTCCACGAGACTGTCTCCAATTAACTGCCAAAGAGCTGTGCTCAATTGGTAGGATGCTAGCCATGAGCAAAAAGGAGCTCAAGGGTAGCACCTAGACCGGGTTAAAGCCCCAGGACCAGTACAAAAAAAAATGGCTAGACTTGCCAGGCACCAGTGGCTCAAGCCTGCAATCCCAGCTACACAAATCTTACACAAAGGATATTTAAAACCTATCCAATCGGGGTGCTGCTGGCTTACACCTGTAATTCTGGCTACATAGGAGGCTGAGATCTGAGGATTGTAGTTCAAAGGCAGCCCACCCAGGATAGTCTGTGAGATTCTTCTCTCCAATTAACCAGCAGAAAAGGCACTCTGGCTCATACTGAAGAGTTCAAACCTCACAAGGTCCACCCCCCCACACCCTGCCCCCCCCCCCAAATTGCTTTTTTTATTTGCTGGTCAGGCTTGAGTTTAGGGCCCAAGGGGTTTTTATTTTTTGTTTTTTAAAGACTAGCCCTCTACCGCTTGAGCCACAGTGCCACTTCTGACTTTTTCTAACTTGACATTCCTGCCTGGGCTGGCTTCAAACCTTGATCCTCAGATCTCAGCCTCCTGAGTAGCTAGGATTATAGATTAGACAACCTCGGGTGCCTGGTTCTGTAGTGGGCTTCTTTTTGCCAGTCCTGAGGCTTGAACTCAAGAGCCTGGGCACTGTTCCTGAACCTCTCTGCTCACGGGTAGCTAGCACTCTACCACTTCCAGCCTTTTCTGTGTATGTGGTACTGAGGAATGGAACCTAGAGCTTCACACATTCAAGGCACTCTACCACTAAGCCATTCTCAGCCTACTCTGGAGTGTTGTATTCTTTTGGTTGATCATGGGGCTTGAACTCTGGGCCTGGGCACTGTCCGAGCTCTTCAGCTCAAGGCTATTGCTATACTTAAGCCACAGTGCCAATTCTGGTTTTCTAGTGGTTAACGTAAGAGATTCAGATTTTCCTGCCTGTGGCTGGCTTTGAACCACCATCCTCAGATCTCAGCCTCCTGAGTAGCTGCGATTACAGGCGAGTTACAGATGCCCAGCACTCTGTAGTGTTTAAGTGTTGGAAACTCCAGATCAGAGTTGGGACATTTTCTACCACATTTCATAACTGTCTCCAATGCAACCGATACCAGCAGGTTGGTATCAGCTGTTTGTGAGCCCAATCACCCTTGGAAGCGCTGCTAGTGGACAGGCCTGCCTAGCCGGGAACATGTGCAGTCCAAACATAGTGCAATACCAGTGGTCACTCAAGGCCTCACAAGGGAGCAGGCTGCACTACTAGTCTATTTGTATGGAGGAGGTAGAGGGATAATTTCCTTTACAATAGATATGTAGGCCAAGACAGGACAGGCAGACATTCTGTGATTATCATGAAAAAGCCCCTCAAGGTTACTTTGCTAATGTTTTTGCACAGCCTTGTGAACTGATGGAACAAGTAAAAACATCATTACAACAAATGACAAAACAAGTCATGACCTATGCTCATTGGACAGCGAGCATATCCAGAGACAGATGTTACAGTTTGTGTATGATCACCACAGAGAAGACTATCGCATCAGCAAACACACAGAACAATTAAAAATACTTTACTTTTGCCACTGGCTTTTACAAATAGGAGTATATGTCAGATCACCTAGGGAGGTTCTTAAAACCTCTCATGGGGAGGGTAGCAATGGAAGTTAGGGTCCAAATCCTTTTATTTCACTTCTCTATTGGCCCAGTACTGGGTGGAACTCAGCCCCGCATGCTGAGCAGGGCCCAAGCCAGTCAGAGCCTCACTATGTTATCCCACCCAGGTTGGCGGGCTATGTATAGCTGGATTGTTACAAAAAAAGGGTCTGTTTCAGTTACGTGACTGTAACCCCTCTGTACATCACCTTTATAATAACAATTAAAAAAAATATATCTCAAGTAACTGATGAGTCCTGGGCCGAGCCAGTGACTTTTAGCTAGCTTGGCCCTCAGAAGGATTTTTCCGTCCCTGTTTAGGGGTGGCAGGATCATTACTCCCAGATTTCTTGTGAGTAGTGAAGAACTTGGCCTCTGGCTTTTTTGGAGTCTGTCTCAGGTCTTTTTTCCCCAGCCCTGAGCCTCTCTCTTTGTCTTTCTGGTCCGTCTTCTGCTTCTTCCCTGGGGCTTTTCCGGGGGTCTCTCCCGTGGGCAGGGCCTTTCTCTTCCTCACAACGGATGTACTGGGCCCGACACTCTTCTTTGAAGACTTCTTTCCTGAGGCATTGCTTTGCAGCTGCAAGAGAGGAAAGTTAAGACTGGCAACAACAGGAGTCACTGTTCTATTTAACGTTACAGGAGGGGACGAGCTGAGAACCCAGCACCTCATGCCTACAGTGCTGGTGCTGTCACTGCAGCCACACCTCCAGCCCTGTAAAGGAGCCTGAGGAGCTCATGAGAGCATGAGCCCCCTTTTCCTAAGGGAAGTGAGCAATGGGTGCAGAGGGAGCCATGCCCAAACCTGACTTCCTGTTAGCGAGTCCTTTGCAGGCAGCCTTCAGATTCACAACTGGTAAACCCAGGCTCAAAGAGACTATTCAAAAGGGTATTCTTCCCAAAATGACAGCAGCAAGGATTTAGCAGCAAACTCTCCCAATGTAGATACAAATGAAGACCAAAACTAAACTTGGTACAGGTGTCAGTCCTGGGGCTTTAACTCTGCATGTTCCCTTAAGCATTCTTGCTCAAGGTTGGCATTCAAGCCACAGGTCCATTTCCAGTTTTTCTGCTGGTTCACTGGAGGTAGGAGCCAAAATTGTGTAGGGGCTAGGGATATGGCCTAGTGGCAAGAGTGCTTGCCTCATGTACATGAAGCCCTTGGTTCCATTCCCCAGCACCACATATACAGAAAATGGCCAGAAGTGGTGCTGTGGCTCAAGTGGCAGAGTGCTAGCCTACAGCAAAAAATAAAAAATAAAATAAAATAAATTGTGGAAACTAAGCCAAACACAAATCAACCTACCATGATATCTCCACTATCTAGACCTGTTTATTTTTTCAAAACAGAGGCTTGCTATGTAGCACAAACTGCCATTGAACTTGCAATTTCCTGCCTCAGTCTTCCTAGTAGCTGAGCTGATAGGTGAGCACTGAGCAATAACACTGCCATGATTGTATTTCCTAGATGGGTCTAAAGGACTGAATACTGAGACCTAGGTCTTGCACATGCCAGGCAGGTGATCTATCACTGAGCTTTACCCTCAGCCACTACTCTTCAGCTTCTAATCTATCACCTGTAAAAAGAACTTAACATTTTAAAGATTACTGCCAGGCTCATGCCTGTAACCTT
Organism: Perognathus longimembris pacificus; assembly: GCF_023159225.1. Lineage (NCBI taxonomy): Eukaryota > Metazoa > Chordata > Mammalia > Rodentia > Heteromyidae > Perognathus > Perognathus longimembris. The sequence continues at coordinate 11,053,070 of NC_063183.1, read as the reverse complement.
TGCTACTCAGGAAGCTGAGACTTGGGAGGAATGAGGCTCAAAGCCAGCCAGAAAGAAAAAGTCTATGAGACTCCATCACCAATGAATCAGCAAAATGCTGAACTAGAGGCGTCATTCAAGTAATAGAGCACCAGCCTTGAGTGGAAGAGTACAAGTTTCTGAGTTCAAGCCTCACTAATGGCACACACATACACACGTTTAAAAAAAAAAAGAGAAACTGGGAATGTGGCTTAGCGGTACGGTGCTTGCCTAACATGCATGAAGCCCAGGGTTCGATTCCTCAGCACCACATAAACAGAAAAGGCTGGAAATGGCATTGTGGCTCCAGTAGTAGAGTGCTAGCCTTGAGCAAAAAGGAAGCCAGGGACAGTGTTCAGGCCCTGAGTTTAAGCCCCAGGATTGGCAAAAAAAAAAGGAAAATCAGTATTACTATTGAGCCAGGCTAGGGGTACAAAGGCAGACATGTGAAAAAGAAAAAAGGCTATAGTATGCTGTAAGACGGTGTGATGGCTCATGCCTGTAATTCTAGTTATTTGGGAAGCGGAGACTGGTATGGTCCTGGTTCTTAAGCCCAGCCCAAGTTTGTGAACCCCTCAATGAATAAAAACTGTGTGTGGGGGCATGCACCTAACAGTCCAGGTATATGGCATAGGTCAGCCGGAGAAAAAAGTGAGATCCTATTTGGAAATGATCCAGAAAGGGCAGGGAGTGTTAAGTGGAAATACTACGCCTTAGCTTAAGCCAAGACCACTAGAAAACCAAATGACCCAGTGTATTAGCACACCAACACATCAGCATGTCTCATGTGGGACAGTGACCCACCATCTCTGTGCATGGCCCATCCTAGTCCTGCTCAAGTGTCCCACCATGAAGCAACACAGGTGTTTACAGGATGAAGGAAATTGGCTACTACAAGGCTCTTGGTTTATTCCAGTGTTTTCATGAATCTTCACTCAGCACAAGGTCCATCCACTCAGACACCAGTGGCCCCCAAAAGTTTTATTATTATTATTTATTTTTTATTTTTTGGCCAGTCCTGGGCCTTGGACTCAGGGCCTGAGCTCTGTCCCTGGCTTCTTTTTTGCTCAAGGCTAGCACTCTGCCACTTGAGCCACAGCGCCACTTCTGGCCGTTTTCTGTATATGTGGTGCTGGGGAATCGAACCCAGGGCCTCATGTATACGAGGCAAGCTCTCTTGCCACTAGGCCATATCCCCAGCCCCCGCCCCCCAAAAGTTTTGTATCACTATTAAATGGCAATAAAAAAAATACCTGGACATTTTCTTTTGCTGGAGTTCCTTCTATTGGTACCAGCTGTGGGATTTTGTCTTCTTCACTGTCGTCTGTCACTGTAGGTTGGCTTTTTACTTTGCCTGTCACTTTAGGCTGGCCTTTCACTTTACCTTTCTTGTTTTTGTGAGACTCGGTGGCCTTCACTGGATCATCCCCAATTTGGGGTGCCTGGTCCCATGGTAAAATTGATGCAGATTTCTGAATCCTTGCCCTCAACCTTTTGTTTTTCTTCTTTTGCTTTTTACGCACCTTCATCTCTCTCTTCTTTTTTTCCTACCGAAGAACATCAGACAGAAGATAAGTAGGAAGACTTGTGAAGAAAAACAAAGGACAGGGAATGAGTGCTGGTAGTTCTTAGTATTTACAGGTTCCCCAAGAGAGCTCTGACCACTACCAACACTACCAACACCTCAACTCTGGGCCTTTCACACAGGCCCAGTAGCCCAGGGACTCTGGATCCTCCTGCTTCGCCTGAGTGCTGAGACCATAGGCTGCACCACACCTGACAGTTCATTTCTGAATCTTAGTCAAGGATGTACTCCTAAGCTATATGACACAGTCTGTCAATAACCATCTTAAGCAATTCCACTTTAGCCAACATTTCCAATACCTTCACAAATTCCAAAAAATCTAACAAAAATTCCGTATTTGCCAGGTGGTAGTGGTTCATACCCACTATAATCCTAGCTACTTGGGAGGCTGAGATCTCAGGATCCTAATTTGAAGCCAGCTCAGGCAGAAAAGTCTGTGAGACTCTCCTCTCCAATTAACCATCAGAATACTAGTAGTGGTGCTGTGGCTGAAAGTGGCAGAGCACTAGACATGAGTGAAAAAGCTCACAGACAGCACCCAGGCCCCACGACAGAGAAGTCAATGCAAAGGTGAGCATGGAAGCAAAGTTTTTTTTCAGGGGGTGGTGGTGGTGTGGTCGTGAGTATTTATACTCTGAGCCTCATACATACTAGGCTTTACAGCTTCAGCTCTTCTATTCTTGCCTTGGGTTTTTTGAAGACAAGGCCTTTTTTTTTGCCAGTCTTGGGTCTTGGACTCAGGGCCTGACCACTGCCCCTGGATTCTTTTTTGCTCAAGGCTAGCATTCTACCACTTGAGCCACAGCGCCACTTCTGGCCGTTTTCTATATATGTGGTGCTGGGGAATTGAACCCAGGGCTTCATGTATATGAGGCAAGCACTCTTGCCACTAGGCTATATTCCCAGGCCAAGACAAAGTCTTAATTTATGCCTGGGCTAGTCTGGATTATGGCCCTACATTCCTGCCAACCTTTGTTGTGGAATGCCTGCATCAATAAAATGTGTCTGAGACCTCTTATACTTGGGCTGGTCTCAAACTTCAATCCCCCAATCTCCACTTCCCAAGTAGCTAAGATTATATAGGTGTGAGCCATCAGTGCCTGGCTAAGTTTGGTTTTTCTTCCTCTTAGTTCTTTGTCTCTTTATGCCTAGATGGCCCTTTAAAACTAAAAAGTTAAAAGCTCACACCTGTCCTATAGGCCTAGCTACTGAAGAGGTTGAGATTTAAGAAACCTGGTTTGGAAGCAGAAAAATCCTCAAGATTCTTACTTGGAACTAGTCAGCAAAAAGCTGAAGTGGAGGTATAGCTCCAGTGGTTGTGTGCCAGCCTTGAGGGAAAAATGGAGCAAGGGCACTGGTCCTGAATTCAAGCCTCAGTGCCAGGACCAAAAATCATGACAGTACTTAACTTACTAGCCAATCCAAGGTGTTCTATGTAGATGAACAAAAAAAAAAGCCTCTGGTAAGTGGGAACAACGAACACAGAGCACAGGCTGGGCACCATCATGGCACGCAGGAACAGCAATGGGTTCTAACCACTAGGAACCACGCTAACACCTTCATGAAGCCCATCTACTATTTACTCATCTACTAACTTGTCTCTGCAGACCACTGAAGGAGAGTGGGCTGTTTTCATCCACACAGCTGACAAACGAGGAAAAGATGGGAAGTGAAGCAGACCTCTCGGTTTTCACAAATAGGAGTTTGACACTTTGCCACTTCTGAAACAAAGAAAAGAATATCATTTATCTACGCAATGCTTCCCTTTGCTGTCATCCATAAGCCTGTTGCACGGGATGTACCTGTGGCAACTTCAATGCCAGCTTTTCCGCAACAGCGACAATGTTTTCAGTGATGTGCTGAGGCTCCATTGCAGTGTTACCAATGCGCACAGTACTGGAATATAACACAACACAGTATTCAGTGATTAAAAACAAAACAAAACGGGCTGGGGATATAGCCTAGTGGCAAGAGTGCCTGCCTCGTATACACAAGGCCCTAGGTTCGATTCCCCAACACCACATATACAGAAAACGGCCAGAAGCGGCGCTGTGGCTCAAGTGGCAGAGTGCTAGCCTTGAGAGGGAAGAAGCCAGGGACAGTGCTCAGGCCCTGAGTCCAAGGCCCAGGCCTGGCCAAAAAAAAAAAAAAAAAACAACAAAAAATGCTTCAAAATAAAGCACATCATTCTAAAGATTTTCTTTCAACAAGTAAAAACATTGAAAGCATTGGGATCTAAATAAATTTTAAAGACTGAAATGTGATCCATGCTCATGCTAGAAATGGTCCTTTAGCAGATGCAGAGCAGGACGCCCACAAGGCTCAGCCCAAACGTCAGGTAAGGGGATTAGAGATGCTTCAGACAGTCTGATGGAACTGCATGGATTTGGAATTATATATCAGCAAACCAAAACCAAGGTGGATCTTTCAGGGTAACATGCAAGCCCAGGACTACGACAGCTCTCTAACCATTGAGGTTATTGTGGCTTTCCTTAATACCCAGAGTCATCCTGTCCAATACAGTAGCCACAATAGCTACATGTGCCCTTCTCAATTCATTAAAACTACACAAAATTAAAAACTCAGTTCCATAGGCACAGAGGCCACATTCCAATACTCAGCCAGTGGAAAGAATGTAAATTCCTACCAGGCAGTCTTATTTTAGACAATTAACAATGCTTATTCCTTCCCCTCCTCCCTCAACTGTGGGTCTGGATGCTGTCCCTTAGCTCTTTAGCTCAAGGCTACTGATGTATAACTTTGAGCCACAGCCACACTTCCGGTTTTCTGGTGAGAACTGAATACTTCAAAGGTTTTAGTTTTAGCCCAAGAACCTGGTTTCATCAACAGTACCCCTTAAAAAAGTAGACGGTCACTACCAAATGTGAAGCAGTTCACACTTATGTCAGCTGCCTACCTGCAGGAGCCACTCTTGGAGATGTTGAGGACAGTCCCACCCAAACAGTAGTTGATCTCTTTGGACAAATTCTTGGCTAGAAGGTTTACAGGTACTGGAACTCTACAAAACACATGGCATCAGAATAACACACGCCAAGAAATCTGACATATGCTGATGTCTATCTATAGTCACTTAAGAAACTTACTTCTTCCTTTGATAGAAATGTCTTCCTATGTGTGTGGGTAACATCCGCCTAATTCTTTCATCAGTAAGGAAAATATCAAAGCTCCCGAGGAGGCGGAGCTTGGCTTCATATGCCTTATATTCAGTCTTTAAAGTATGGAAAGGGATGATCTAGAAAACATAAAGAATAAAAATACAAAAGTAACACAGGAGAAATATGTAGGCAACAATTTGTATTCAATTTGAAAATGTCCTAGAACCTCGCCCTTTATGGTTTAGCAAACAAGCACCTAAAATGTTCCTAAGAACCATGTAAGGGACATGGTGGCAAATGAGCAAGAGACCTAGATTAAGACTGGGAGGGATCAGCTGAGCTGGCAGCACATGTCTGAAATCCCAACTACTGGGGAAGATGCAAGATGTCAGGCTGGCAGCCAACCTGGCAAATTAGGAGTGTATTATGTATTACTTCAATTTAATTTAAACCCCTGAAACATCTGGAAAGTATTAGCCTGTTTCCTACTCGAGAGATGGATTCAATTCCATGCTTCTTCAAAAGCTTCCTATAGAAACGTTCTGTGTCTTCAGGTGATTCAAGCTCATCTTTGGTAAATAAACAGATTTCAGCCAAATCTGATCGAATACTATGAGGCAAGGACCTGCAAAACACATGAGAGACATCCAGAAGTAAAGTGTTATTTCAGAAACCATCAAATGTCATTGCGTCACTTTACCAACCTTCATCTATGTGAACACTGCACCAAAATCATTTAGAAATACATCTAGAGGAAGGAAGGGGCTAGGGCCTTAGTGCACTGGTAAAGTACTTGTCTAGCATGTGACAGGCCTAAGTTCTATAACTAGCCGAGCACTGAAAAAGAAACTTTAAAAAAAGTAAAAAAGGGGCTGGGAATATAGCCTAGTGGCAAGAGTGCTTGACTCGTATACATGAAGCCCTGGGTTCGATTCCCCAGCACCACATATATAGAGAATGGCCAGAAGTGGCGCTGTGGCTCAAGTGGCAGAGTGGTAGACTTAAGCAAAAAGAAGCCAGGGACAGTGCTCAGGCCCTGAGTCTAAGGCCCAGGACTGGCCAAAAAAAAACCACAAAAAAAAAAAAAGAAAAAAAGTAAAAAAAAAAGCAAGCAAGCTAGTTTTCAGAGAAAAGATCTATGAACTATCAACAGGCCAAAAATGATGTCAGTTCATTACATTTAAAGCCCTAGGCGAATTTTCTTGGGCTTGGCCATGTGGCTACTGTATATGTTCTTGATACATTGTATATTGTATATATGTCTACCTGACCTAGAGAAGAGATAGAAAAACAGGGCGTTAGATATCACAAGAAATGTACACACTGCCCTTTTTGCACAACATCTTGTCAAAAAATTTGTATTCAATTAATAAACAAATTTAAATTTTAAAAAAATGATGTCAGTTGACATTGGGAAAGCAAAAATAAATGTACAACCAAAGACACTCATACAGTACACATGTAACCACTGTAATGTTACTGTGGTTACAGTGGCCCATGTACTGTAATATGGGAAGGAAAATAGCCATACTCAAAGGTTTAGAACTTTATCTTCTGGTAAATTTGAATGTATTACCTCCATAAATTTTAACTCGTGTCTTACGTCTACATTTCTAAAAGATATGTGCATGGTTGTGCACACCTATAATCCCAAAACTAAGCAGGCTGAGGTAGGAGGGCCCAGATTTCCAGGACAAGCTGGGCTAAACAGCAGGACTGACTCAAACTGTGACCCAGATATTAACATAGACTTGTTATGGGTTTGTTTTCTACGGAAGGGAACTCACTGCTAATTTTTTGTTTTGTTTTGAAGAGTCTTTGTAAATAAGTATGGGCCCCAAGGTATGCTGTAAGACTTTTTTTTACTAAAAAGCAGTCCAAATTTCTATCACTCTTTTTTCTTTTTTACTGGTCCTAGAGCTTGAATTTAGGACCTAGATTCTGTCCCTGAGCCTCTTTGTGCTCAAGGCTAACTATAGAGCCAATTCCAGCTCTTTCTGAATAGTTTATCTGAGTTAAGAGTTTCACAGATTTTTCTGCACAGGCTGTCTTTGAACCGTGATCCTCAGATCTCAGCTTCCTGAGTAGCTAGAATTAGAGGTATGAGCACCACCAGTGCCTGGCCCAAATATTCTTTTTTAAGGCAGTGATTTTACTTCATCTCAGATTTTTGAGTTTGTCAAGTTTCTATTGCTAAAAACTACAAAGAAATGAACGAGTAGATAAAAAGAGCAAATAAAGTTAGAACTTACAATTTGACCCTCAGTTCTTTACTGGGAATTTTCCATAATACCACCAATAAAAATAAATTTTCACTCTCATTCAAAAGCAATGCATTCTTGCTTTTCCTGGCCTTGCAATGCGCCAACAAGGCTTCTACTGCCTTCCTAATCTGCAAAACAGAAACACAAATTTAGCATAATTTAACGTTTAGCCTTCCCTTGGCTCCATATTCAATTTTAATAGGTCACCTGTACAAAAATAGAATAGTGCAAGTTATACTCAGAGCAATTTAGCAATCCATCAAAATACAGCCATAACAGCCCAGAGAAGTCTGTAATCCCAGCACTCGGGAGGGGGAAGCAAGAGGATTAAAAACGAGTTAGAGATCAACCATGGCTACACAGTGAGATCCTGTCTCAAAAGGATGAGACTGTGCCATAGGGGACGACCACAGCGGTAACTGCAGGAGAACACCTACACCCCAACTTCACTGACGGTACCGTGTGCCCAGGCCCCCACCGGAAGCACTTCAACAGCATTCCTGTCAGCAACCCGGGGGCGGAGGGCAGCAGAGTCCGTGGTAAGCAGGAGGTAGTAACAAAATGAAAAAGCCGGTCCGGGGTCAAACAGAAAGAAGGAAGTCAGTCTCATGGACTTTCCTGCCAGAACTGGGTTTCGAATCCGGATCCTCACATCTCAGCCGCTTGAGAAGCTGAGATTACAGGACATGGCACCGGGCGCCTGGATATTTTTGCAATACAATTACAGACCGCCTGGATGCAGGTCTGGAGGAAAGCATGAGTCGGCCCATGCGGGTAAACCTGCGGGCTAGCCCGCACGCTCCCGGGCTTCCCCCTACGGAGGGGTGGCCCACAGGCACTCGGTAGGCCCGGGTTTCCAGGCCTTTCTGTCTGCACCCTCAGGCCTCACGACGGACAGACACCCTTCTTTCGAACCATCCACCTTTCCCAAGGACTCACTTGGCTTGTGTCCAGGTGCTCCAGGGCGGTCAGGTCGTCTGAAGCCGAGGTGGAAGTTGCAACCACTGCCGAAGTCCCTGGCGAGGTGGGAGCCGCGTCCTCCATGGCGGGTTTACCTCGTGCGAACGCACGGAGTGACGGAACTCGAGGACTGCGCAGGCGCACGCATACGCGCGGAGAGGCCCGGAACCGGAAAGTGGGGCAGGCTCTACCTCGCAGTGCATCATTTCCGGGAGGGCGCGCAATTTGGTTTCCGGGCGTGGCGTAGTATCAGTGGAGAGCCCCTCTCCAATATTCCCGCCGCCCGGGACTCGGCGACTCTTCCTACGAGCCTGCGAAGGGACCGCGAAGCCCTGGCCCGGCGGCTGGGCGTCGCCTCCCTCCCCACGGCTGGTGGGCTGGAGCGGTCTGAGACGAGTCCCCGGCCGCCCTGGAGCTGCCGGTCCTCCGCGGCGGGCGGTGAGGTCTCGGCTGTGCCGATACCAGCCAAGGTCGGCTGGTGGACCCGCGGGACAGAATGTGGACAGAACGTCTCCTTCCCTCTCCGTCTTCTTCCCCAGAGGTTGCCACTGCCCCCAGAACCTCCTGGAACCTTCCGGAAACGAGTTTGGCGTGTCTAAGAAGTATTTCTCCTTAGTCTATTTGCGGGTGGGTTGGTTTCCATTTTCGTTGAACTGACGCCGGTCCCTCATACTTTGGAGGCATCCGCACCACCCTCTGGCTCAGCGGCACTGTGTGGACGGACGTCCAGCCCTTTTACAGATAGTAAGGTCTTGAGATCATGGAAGTCCGTGGCTATGGTCAGACAATAATGACATTGTCCTTCATCGAGTTGGGGAGCACTTTTTTTTTTTTTTAATGTATTGGAAATACGAGTCTCACAGACTTTCTGTCCGGGCTGGTTTCACGTAGCAATCCGCAGATCTCAGCTTCCTGAGTAGCTAGGATTACAGGCGTGAGCTACTGGCGCCCGCCCGGCCCTTCAAGAACGCTTTAGATACTTGGTTCTTCCTACTCGTCTGTCCCAGCATCTAGTTTGAGGTGAAATTGGGTTTTTAGAACAGCGTTAGGAAGTTACACTGTGCTTTGGGTGTCAGCATCTTGGTGGAAGAGCATTGGGAATGTCAGATATTCTGCATCTGAATTCATTTTGGGAGGAAGGCTTCTGGGCCGAGGAAATGGCATGAATTGAGACGAAAGACTAGGGGATGTTTGGAAACAGTAAGTGGCTGGCGCCGAGACCGAGCGGGAGATGAGGCTAGCAAATAGGTTAAGGAACCAGTTTCCAATCAGGCAGGGTGATTTCTCGGTTGGTATTAGGGGCTTGAACTCTGTGCAGTTAATTTTCGTTAATGCTTTACAATGACAGCTTTTTAGTTCTATCCAACAAATCTAGGTGGTTCCAAAAGGATGAGATGTCCACACAAGTGATTATAAACGAGACAAGTCTGTCAAAAGGGAAGATGACAACTTTTATTGTTATTACAAAAGCAATTTAACTTCAGTCATTTGAATAATTAATTGCAAGAGCAGACTAATAAGGGCTTAATCCTCACACAGGCACCAAGTCAGGCACAGAAGGTAGCTACAAATCATAAAGGGCTTCTTTTCTACCTAGCAGAGCACTCTTCCATGCTTTGGAATTAGGTTTAAAAAAACCCAGCGAGCTTAATCTATTTCTCTTTAGTCTCTAAAAATGCCTAGGTATCAAGTGGTTTTCTAGTAAAAATGAGTCAGCAAATCCTGGCCTACTAGAGACCCACCTTTCCTTGAAAACATCAAAGAAACATTATGCCTGTGAGAGCTTAATGTGGAGTCCCTAGGATGCAGACCTCGCAAGCTCTGACCTGGTCCACCTAATGCATGTGGAGGAAATGGAGGCGAAAGCCCTCACCTGAGGATTGTCAGAGTGCCAGCGCCAGCTCCAGCACTCACTTCCGCCACTGCAGGAAAGGAGGTAGCAAGGACTGACATCTGGAGCACTGAGCTAATAATGTGACTGGCAGAGGTGGACCCCAAGGTTTCCATGTTACCATTTACAGGGCACTGTAGCTCTGACAAGGCAGAAAAACAAGGAAATCCTGCTTTCTGCCTAACTGGACCTACTGCCTCTGCTTTCCCCTTTACACAGGGAACTGATTTTAGTTTCTACTCCCACACCTCCAGGCCCTTTAATCCTTAGTAAACAACTCAGCTGGCATAGTACTGTTTCAAGGAAGCATAGGATTAGAGGTATGTGAGAATAGTATTAGTTATTGAAGGGAAGACTTAGTAATAAGTTCAAGGATACTGAAAATCAGGAATATCCTAGAACCTAAACCATCAAGAAACAAATCTGAACTATATTTCGATTCTGGCAGTAAATTGGCTCAAATGCAATCCACTGAATTACTACTAGAAAATAAAAGCATTTCCCAGTCCACTTACTGTGAAACCTAAAAACAATTGCTAAAGTTAAGTCTTCTGAGTTGTGCCTACATAATTACATGTACTTAACAATCTGCTGCCATGGTAACAACTAGGGAAAAAAAACACTAGATAGTATGTGCTGGGATCACTGAAAAATTAGCTGGAGGAGATAAATGCAGTATTTGGAGGCATATAATCACTCCCAAATTCAGATGACTACTATATCTACCTTACACATGTCTGTGAGAGGATTAATTGCACAGTTTATTCTAAGAAGGTAGGCCAACACTGAATATTACATTTAATCATTCTACAATCAGCTATAGTGCTGTAACTGGAATTCACAAATGGTTTAACGGTTGAGAGTTGCCTGACGTTAAGAGCTGTAATAAATACTGTGTATTTTGTCTCTTGACTACCATAAATCCCTACCCAAAGCCTGGAAGCTGTCATCTGTGAAGCAGCAGTCCACAACCTAGTCTGCCAACCAGGAAAGGTGCTAGAGCGCTGCCATGTTAGCAGTCATCCAGTGTTCCTGAAGACCAACTGGGTTTTCTACCCCAGTTTCAGACGGTAGCAGTTTCAGATTGTTTCCCTTCAGCTGCAAAACTCCACCTGCTTGCAAGTATGACTCAAAATATCCGCAGTATTTCCACTGAGAGGATGTGCCAGTAACTTTTCCCCTAAATTCTCAAAGTCCTCCAGTGGAAATTCTTGTAGTTTTCTTAACAGACAAGTTTAAGTTACCTCCTATTACAGGGAATAGCCTTACTTTACAAAGTTTTTTTTTATTTTTACATTCAATTACATGTATTTCAAGATTTTTCAATTCAAAACAAGAAATACACATGGGTTCAGTAATTCATGAATACTACTTGTCACTTAGTTCCATGGCAATATACACTTTTAATCCAACTCTTTTGGTTTGATTTTACATAGATTTTCACTGGATGAATTCTGCAAATTATAAACAAGAAATAGTACATTTTCCCTTCTTCCACAGGTAAGAAATAAGACTTAAATGGCAACTAGTTACATGTTTATTTCAATTATACCTCTTAAAGTTCAGCCTACTAAATTGAAAGCCTTAAATAACCCAGCATCAAAGTTGTATATAAAGACGATTAATGTAAAAAAGATGTGAACTTATGACCCAAACCTATCTATGCTAAAATATTGAGATTTTTAATACCTAACTCTGTAGTAGGTCTCCCTGTCAATCAGTTTCCATATGCAGTGACAGCACAGGACTATGTATTGCTCTTAAGAAATCCAACATCTACACACTGCAGGTCTGTGTCAGACACTGTTTCCTTACTTGTGACTAAGCAGTATAATCAAGAGTATGTAAGAGTTTAATATGCATCATCGTCAAGTGGGAACATTACTGGAAGAATTTCAAAGCGCATCAACTGGAGCTGGGGATATGGCCTAGTGGCAAGAGTGCCTGCCTTGCATACATGAGACCCTGGGTTCGATTCCCCAGCACCACATATACAGGAAACGGCCAGAAGTGGCGCTGTGGCTCAAGTGGCAGAGTGCTAGCCTTGAGCAAAAAGAAGCCAGGGACAGTGCTCAGGCCCTGAGTCCAAGAACCAGGACTGGCAAAAAAAAAAAAGCGCATCAACTGTACAGTATGGATTAATCTTGCAAATGTGCTAAGGATCCAATGAAAACTATAGTTAATATTTTGTACTTTTATTACATTATTTTGTAGAGGTAGGCGCTTCACAGTTTCTATCCAAATCATTTTACTTGAGAATCTTGGCAACATGCACGTAATATTTTGTTTTAAAAGCAAATAAATGGTTTCGGAAACATGTTCAGTTTAAGAAGGGAAATTTTTGGGGGAATAATTTCAGTGACAAGCTTTTGAAGAATAAGATCAAAGCAATTGCTAGTTTTTCTTATTAATGAGGACATATTGAAAAAGAAACCTTTTCCTAATTCATTCTTCCATACTTCCCCGAAAAAACGAAAGCCCAGAAACTTGTAGACATAGTGAAATGTAGATTTCATGCAACTTAGTAGCCACAAGTGCAGTCCATAAAACACTTAAGACTCATTTGTCTCAAACAAAAATCTCATAGTTCAGAAACCACCATTAAAAATTAAGCTTTACGTTTGGTGACTGTAAATACAGGAACACAGTGGGCTAGGCTTTCTTTTCTGAGGAGCAATATTATAAGGGAATGGACATGTTAAACATACAATTAACAAAACATTTTATTTTGAAACAAATCACAATGTAAAAGTGGCCAAGTCTTTGATAAATGGTAATACCCATTCAAAGTGGAGACCACTGATAAACCCAGATGTGCCCTTTTCATTTCCCACTTAATATTAGGAACATTTCCATCATGACAGTTATAGCAGAAAGTCAGCTTTTAACTGAAATCTACCACAGTGCTGCAGTGTGGTTCATCAAGACCATGGTTTGTAAATTCCAGCTTTGTATTTAAAGAAAACTCAACATCAGATAATTGAGATAAAACTTATGCTGTGCTTGACTCTATCACTGTTAATTTTAGCCTGTACAGTTTCTGGTGATTCTAAATATGATCATTTAGTCACTCGGTTGAGAATTAGCTTTAATCAGCAAGGATCCTCCAACCTTTAAAGTTACTGATATAAAGAATAGACTGTGTAACTTGTAGAAGTGGCACTTGTAATTGATACGGTTTTCATACTAGATGCATGCAGTGCTTAAAATACTAAAAGGCATTTTTGCCAGGTCTGAACATGCTTTCTTTATTGTGAATTCCATTAATGTAAACCAGTTAATGGAATTTTCGGTAGGGGTACAATTGTAAGCTTTACTTATAAAAACAACAGTTTGCTATTTTTTTCATTTTAAAACACCTTACTGTGTTGGTGAAATCATATTAAAATATAAATTGGCAGAAAATAACCAAAGACCTAGCTACTAAAGCAGCATCACAGTTGCATAAAGGTGTTTCTCTGTATGTCCTGTAGGTACCAGTACCCATCATCAAAAGGCATCATACGAATGCTTTCCGATTATACAAACTTTAACATTGTTGTACATGTCTCATTTAAAGTAGTGGGCAGGGAGTTTAGAAAAATCCAAGTAATAAAATGTATTCAATTACTTGGGAGTTAAAAAGCTAATGCAACAATGTTACATCGAGATAAAAAACATTATTCAAAAGCAATTCAAATACCGAAAAGGGTTTCAAATTGAATATTTTATTAACATGGTAGTTGTCTTTTTAACATGTGCACACACACTCGCACACTCAGAATGATCTGCCTGGGGAAAAAGACTAATTATGCCTAGGGAGAAAATTAAAAATAAGAAATAAAAAAATTCCTGTAGGTTTTCATTATTGTAGGCAATTATGTCCACATCACTTATAAAGCTATTGCCAAATCTGTCCAAGGAAGCAGTTTGAAAGGGCTGGGGGAATCTGGAAAAACTCAACAGTGGCATAGCAGAGCTCTCAATATGAGAAAGCTGACATAATGTGGACTTTTGCTATGAATTTTTTCTTTGCAAAATATGGGGAAAGGTTTATTAATGGGCAGAAAGTAAGAGAAGGCGGTGTGAAGTAGGCTTTTGCAGTCAATTTTCCTCACAGTATTGTGCAGGGTCATCAAGAAAATGCTTAGTCTTTCTCTGGAACCAGTTTCAGAACTTTTCCGATTGCAATGGTCTTACCTAGAAATGAAGTTAAAAACAAAACAAACAATACAAAAAATACCTTTCAGTAGTTAACATCAAATCTATGAAACAAATTAGAGCTTATTTTAATAAAAACGTGGAAGGCAAAGGAGTGAACTTATTCAAAGACATGCATATATAGCTAAAGGAATTATCACTATTTATTTATTTATTTATTTATTTATTTATTTATTTATTTATTTATTTATTTATTTATTTATTTATTTATTTATTTATTTATTTATTTATTTATTTATTTATTTATTTATTTATTTATTTATTTATTTATTTATTGGCTGGCTGGCCAGTCCTGGGCCTTGGACTCAGGGCCTGAGCACTGTCCCTGGCTTCTTTTTGCTCAAGGCTAGCATTCTGCCACTTGAGCCACAGCGCCACTTCTGGCCGTTTTCTGTATATATGGTGCTGGGGAATCGAACCCAGGGCCTCATGTATACAAGGCAAGCACTCTTGCCACTAGGCCATATCTCCAGCCCCAGTAAACCCATTATTAATGCTAATAAATATATGCTAATAAAAAAGTAATAGCTAGGAGACTGGGAATATGGCCTAGTGGTAGAGTGCTTGCCTCGTTTATATGAAGCCCTAGGTTCGATTCCGCAGCACCACAAATATAGAAAAAGCCAGAACTGGCACTGTGGCTCAAGTGGTAGAGTGCTAGCCTTGAGCAAAAAGAAGCCAGGGACAGTACTCAGGCTCTGAGTACAAGCCCCAGGACTACAAAAAAAAAAAAAAAAAAATAGCTGGGCACCAGTAGCCCACACCTATACTACTAGCTACTTAGGAGGCTGAAATTTGAAAATTGTGGTTTGAAGCCAGCAGGGGCAGGAAAATCTGTGAGATTCATGTCTCTCAGAGCAATAAAGCTCAAGAACAGTACCCAGAACCTGGTTTAAGCCTCTGGACCAGCACAAACAAAAAAAGTCATGGTTTATGTTTAAGTTGTCTTTAGAAAGTGAGTTTTTGTTTTGTTGTTTTTTACAGTAATAGGGTTTGAACTCAGGGCCTGAGAGCTGACCCTGAGCTCTCTCTGCTTAAGACTAGCACTCTACCACTTGGAGCCACAACACCACTTTTTTGCTGGTTAACTGGAGATGAGAATCTCATGGATTTTCCTTCCCAGACTGGCTTTGAAATGCAATCCTCAGCTCTCAACATCCTGAGCAGCTAGGATTACAGGCATTAGTTATCAGCACCTGGCTAGAAAGTGGGTCATAAATATTAGGGGGAAAAGCATACAAAAGAGGTATTACATGCATGAAAAATTAATGTAGCAAATTCGAATTCTACTCAACAGTAAAAATGAATTATAAGCAACAACATGGTTGAACCCAAAACCACAAGAGGGGCTGGGAATATGGCCTAGTGGCAAGAATGCTTGCCTCATATACATGAAGCCCTGGGTTCGATTCCCCAGCACCACATATATAAAAAACGGCCAGAAGTGGCACTGTGACTCAAGTGGCAGAGTGCTAGCCTTAAGCATAAAGAAGCCAGGGACAGTGCTCAGGCCCTGAGTCCAAGGCCCAGGACTGGCCAAAAGAAACAAACCAAAACCACAAGAAATGATCACAAAAGGCAAAGAAAAAAGTGAATTAGTAGATGCCCAGTGTTGGGCGAGTGTGAGAACTAGGATGACACTGATCTGATAAGAGCTTCTTTTTAGATGTCCTCTATTTTCAAATGAGAATGTGGTGCTTGTATAACTAAACATGCCACACACACCTCATTCAACTGTATGCTTGGGGGCTGGGAATATGGCCTAGTGGTAAAGTGCTCGCCTCGTATACGTGAAGCCCTGGATTTGATTCCACAGCACCACATATATAGAAAAAGCCAGAAGTGGCGTTGTGGCTCAAGTGGGAGAGTGCTAGCCTTGAGAAAAAAGAAGCCAGGGACAGTGCTCAGGCCTTGAGTTCAAGCCCCAGGACTGGTTAAAAAAAAAAAAAACAAAAACCCACAATCAATTATATGCTTGGAACAAGACAACTTAATGTTGTGTAAACTACATCTATGAAAGATAATGTCTTTAAGCAACTATCCAGTTTGCATCCACTGAACACATCCATCTAGTTATATTTATGGAATAGGGGAGACAACCCAAACCTAATAGCCAAGTTATTTTTTTAAAACAAAGTAAAAAAAAAAAATTGGAGGGGGGTGGGGGAGGAAGGTCCTGGGGCTTGAACTCAGGGCATAGGTACTACATCCCTGAGCTGCTTCTACTCAAGTCTAGCCTAGCACTCTACCACTTGAACCACAGCACCACTTCTGGCCTTTTCTGTGGAGTTTTAGATAGTCTCATAGACTTTCCTGTTTAGGTTGTCTTCAAACTGCAATTCTTAGCCTCCTAAGTAGCCAGGATTATAGGGTATCATGGGGGACAGGGAATATGGCCTAGTGGCAAGAGTGCTTGCCTCATATATATGAAGCCCTAGGTTCGATTCCTCAGCACCACATATATAGAAAAGGCCAGAAGTGGTGCTGTGACTCAAGTTGGCAGAGTGCTAGCCATGAGCAAGGGACAGTGTGCTCAGGCCCTGAGTTCAAGCCCCAGGACTAGGGGGAAAAAAAAAAAAACACCAAAAGGAAACACCAAACTTCTCTTCAGGTTATATGCATAAGAAGTGCTCTGGCCCTGGGTTCAGGCCCATTTAAAAAAAAAAAAAGTATGTAAAACTATTTTTTTTTTCTCTTGAACTCAAGGAGTTTAAATTCAAGAGCTTAAGCCCTTGCTTGGCTTAACTGTTCGTGGCTGCCACCCTACCAGTTGAAACACAAGCTCCAGTTCATTTCTTCTGTCTGATTTTGTCAGGCTGACTAGTACTTAGTTGCCATTCTATACAGTTTCAATGAATCCAAAGTAAAATGATCATTCCTCTAGTTTTCTCTAAGGTTTAGGGGCTGTGTTCATCACCATGGCTTAGCATAGTTCTTGATGCTTTGTGAAAGCCCTAAATGGGCTACATTCACACTGGATTCTCATGTGAGTTCACTATTCTATATTGTCACTATACCATAAACTTTCTAGTCTTATGATAGTTATCTACGTTCAAAGTATTAACCTACAAAAATGTTTCACCTTTTTTCATATCAAATAATTTCATGTCCAGGCCTAAGAGGAAAATTACAGCTTTTAAAAAAGTCACCAGACAGAGGCAAAAATGGATGCCCCTGAAGGACCACTCTGAAAGAACATCTGTGCATCCTCCACACCTTGCTCACTGTTTTCTGTTCAATAATTTCATTCTTAAAGCTTTTGTTATGTGACTTATAGAACATAAATCTGCAATGTGGGCTCTACACAGATGATGATTACTAAAGGCAATTTCCTAGATATCAGTCTGAAAGCTCTTACCCTCATCTCGCAAGGTGAAACGGCCCATCTGAGGGAAGTCTTTAAAGGTCTCAAGACAGATGGTTCCTGCTGTCCTTAAACGAGCAATGCATACTTGATCTTGTTTCACAAAACGAGGTCGAGTCTTACTTTTTTCTCCTGATTTTTTGTCTACCAAGCAGATTAAGGCCTAGGCAAGAAAAAAAGGTTGAGGAGGTTGAAAAAGGTTGAGAAAGTTCCAAATACAAGCAACTTGTAAGAATAAGATGAAATCTGGTCATGAAGGCACATAATTATAATCCCAGTGGGTAGAGGGAGTCAGAAGGATCATGAATTCAAGGCCACTTTGGGACACAAAGGAAGACCATCTCAAACAAACAAAATCACTATTGCAGAGAAATTATTTTCAAGATAAAATAAGTCTTTCATTAAAAACAAACTCACAGTTATTTCGACTTCCTCAATACAGGTGTGAATGTGCAGCACCGCGTTATACCCTGGGCAGATGATGGACTTGTGCTCTATAATCACTATCTGTCAACAGACAACAAAATTTATTCCTAAGGTAAGCAAGGTGGCAGAGAACATCACAAGAAAGAATTTGCAGCATAGTCTTTTCAATATGTGATAGCCTCCCGAACCTGTACTTGAGAGGCTGAGACCTGAGGATCTCAGTTCAAAGCCAGCCTGTACAGAGAAGTCTGTTCAACTCTTACCTCAAATGAATCACCAAAAAAGCCAAAAATGGATTTGGGGCTCAAATGGTAGAGCAATGGCCTTGAGTACAAAAGGGCCAGTGTGCCTAGACCTTAATTCAAGCTCCAGAATTGGCTCACATACACACACCCCACCCTAAGTTTCTTTTTTGTTTTTGCTAGTCCTGGGTTTGAATTCCGGGCCTGGGTACTACTGTCCCTGGCCTCTGGTGTGCTCAATGTGAGTGCTCTACCACTTGACCCAAAGCACCACTTCTGGCCTTTTCTGGGTAGTTTATGAGATAAGAGTCTCCATGACTTTCCTGGGCTTTGAACCATGGTCCTCAGATCTCAGCTTCCTGATTATGTAGGATTACAGGTGTGAGCCACCAGCGCCCAGCAGATAACCCAAGTATTTTGTTCATAGAATAAATTAGGCTGCCTCACTTCAAAGCAGACTATCAAGACCCTCCTCTATCAAAATGAGCAGTGCTTGGTCACCACAAAGGCACAGCAGGCAGCTTTTATTCCCTAGAAAACAAAGCTCATCCTGACATCCACAAGCTAGCCCCATGGGCTTCCACCACAGTTCTACCTACTTCTCAGCAAATGTAAACCTATCATGTGACCTAAAATCTAACATTGGTCATCATACTTTAGAATAATACATACCAAGTTCTATGAACACTGCCATTTACTCTTTAATAACAAGTGTGCATATGATCCCTTTTGTGACAGCAGGTAACTATCTGCTGTCAATGAGCAGACAAATCTGACTCCCAAGGTAACCATGCCTTAGAGTGAAAGACATTTTCAGCAGGGTGGTACTATTAAGAAATAGCTCCCAGGGGCTGGGAATGTGGCTTAGGGGTAGAATGCTAGCCTTGAGCAAAAACAAGCCAGGGACAGAGCTCAGGCGCTGAGTCCCAAGCCCCAGGACTGCCCCTGCTCCCCCCCAAAAAATTGCCGGGACCCAGAAGATGAATACTGGGAGGACCAGTTTTAGACCAGTGCAGGCAAAAAGTTTGAGATCACCATGTCAACCAGTAAAAAAAAAAAAGAGCTGGACACAGTGGCATGTATCTGTTATCCCAGGGAAAGTATATTTGGAAAGTAAAAATAGAAGGCTGAGATCCAGGTGGGCCTAGGAATAAATGTAAGATCCTATTGAAAAAAACAAAAACAAAAACACAAAGGAGTTGTGTGACTATGAGTCAGTGGCAGAGAGTCTCCAGTTCAAGCACCAAAGAACCCCCCCCCCCTCACATCCTGTTATCTCACCTACTTTGGAGAAAATAGCAGAGGGGCTGGGAATGTGGCTTAGTATAGAGTGCTTGACTAGCATGCATGAAGCCCTGGGATTGATTCCTCAGTACCACATACACAGAAAAAACTAGAAATGGTGGGCTGTGGCTCAAGTGGTAGAGTGCTAGCTTTGAGCACAGAGAGGCTCTGGGACAAAGCCCAAGCCCTGAGTTAAGGCCCAGGACTGGGGGGAGGGGGAGAGAAAAAATAATTGAGGGCGGGGAGTAGCAGAGGATTACGGTCCAAGTTTAAGATCAAACAGGCGTAAAAAGTTAGAAAAGACCATCTCAACCAATGTTGTGTCAGCTGAGGAAGCATAACATTTGGGCAGTGGCACAAGCTAGACATGCTCATTATTACTGCAGGAAATGACCTAAAACCTAGGCAGGTTTGAGCATAAAGCGAGATCCTATCTTGAAGATAACATGCGAAAATGGGCTGGAGAAGAGAGCAAGGGAAGGGGTGACATTGTCAAAAAAGAAATGTACTTTATACCTGACTTAGTAACTGTAGCCCCTCTGTACATCACCTAAATAATTTTTTTAAAAATTTAAAGAAAACATGTGCTGAAGGTATAGTTCAAGTGACAGAATACCTGCTAGCAAGTGTAAGCCCTGAGTTCAATTGCAGTACTGCCAAAAAACAAAATTAAAAAAAAAGAAACAAATGCTACATCACACCACCATCTAGCATCTGGCTTTTATGAAGTGGTTATCAAATATTCTAACTTGTGTCAAGAGGTCAAAAAACAAAGTAGGCAAAACCATTCCATTCTGAAGAGATACACACCATAACTCAGATATGTGAATTATTTCTGCTATTTCTATCCCCCTTCATGTTCTTTAGTGGCATGTCACAACTATTTAGGACCAAGAGCACTAAAATTCTAACTTAGATATGAATTCTAATTTAGATATGAAGAAAACTACCCTAACTGGCTTACCTGGGCATCGAATGTGCGTCCAGAATGACAAAGATTACTAAGGTCACAAAGTATGAAGCCCGGAAGAATCTCCTCTTCTTCAATTCCTTTCAGTCTGATTTTGAGGTTTTCACCTGGGGCCACAGAATCAGTTTCCACATCGTCAGAAAGTATCCCAAGAACTTCCACGTTGTGCTTGAAAAGAAACCAAGGTTGGAGCTTTTCTGATACATTCATTGTATCATACAGCATAAAATGTACTTAATATTCTTGTGCAAAGACCTAAGACTATGTTTTAGTTCTTTCAGGAATATACTTTCAGAAAGAGTATTACCAGGCCTGGCATGGTGACACACACCTATACTCTCTGAACTCCAGAGGCTAAGGCAGATGGGTTCAAAAGGGACTGAGGGGGCTGGGGATATGGCCTAGTGGCAAGAGTGCTTGCCTCGTATACATGGGTTCGATTCCCCAGCACCACATATACAGAAAATGGCCAGAAGTGGCGCTGTGGCTCAAGTGGCAGAGTGCTAGCCTTGAGCAAAAAGAAGCCAGGGACAGTGCTCAGGCCCTGAGTCCAAGCCCCAGGACTGGCCAAAAAAAAAAGGGGGGTGGGGACTGGGTACAAAAGGCACCTGGGGCAAAAGGTAGGCTAGGTTATGCAGAAACTTGAACTGCACAATTTTATACCTAGAACACTCAACAACAGCACTGGCACAGCCACCCAATGAGCCTACTGAGGCACCATCGCTGTACACTGCTTCACAAGCTTGCTGCTCATCTATACTTTGGAGAAATGTCCACTCCAGTCCTTTGCCTCCCTTTCAGTCAGGTTACTTTAAGATTTGTTTGTTCTTGTTGAGTTGTAAGTTCTTTATATATTCTGAATTATTAATACTAATCATGTGTATAATGTGCACACGTTTTCTTGCGTGTGGTAAGGATGCCAACAACAATTTTCAAATCTAAAATAGCTTGAATCTATATAAAAGCATTGTTAGCTCTCTCCACTAACAATCAAGAGGACTAACCTAAGACTCTAGGTGACCCATCCTGTAATTGGCACAAAGCTACAGCTTCCTAGCCAAACACTTGGTACTTTGTCACAAAGACCCTCACTGAAGGTATACCTGGGCACTAATTTTTTGTACTAGTAGAACATTTTGTTATAATACGTATAATCTAATATTGTAAACTATTTTACAGCATAATTTGGTGGCATCTAGTATATGTTTGGTGTTGTATTGCCTTTTCCTCTATTTAGGTACAAAACAGCTTTGACACTGTATCCACAAAGCAGTCAGTCATTCTCTAGTACTCTTCCCTATCAGTCTACCTTATTTTGTGACTTTGGTGACAGCCTTATAGACAAAACTGTGCAAAAACTCAACCATCCGCTATTTCCAGTTTATTAGCCTTCAAGTTGAAGAAATAATCACCTTAGAAAAAGTAGGCTGCACCTGGGCATGTATGCTCACACCAGTAACCCCAGCTATTTAGAAGGTACAAATATAAACAGGACATGTAAACACAATTAAACTTGTATTCACCCCATTGGGCTAGATCAAGTTATGATACTGTTCCAAATCATTGTCTACTCGTTCACAGAATGGACTACTTCCTGGGCACCTGTGCTCTCCTTATTTATTTTTGGTTGGTCATGGCACTTGGCACTATCCCTGAGCTCTTTTTGCTCAAGGCTCTACCACTTTGAGGCAAATTGCCACTTCTGGTGGCTAACTGGAGATAAGAATCTCAGACTTTCCTGCCCAGGCTGGCTTCAAACTGTGATCCTCAGATTTCAGCCTCCTGAATAACCAGGATTACAGGTGTGAGTCACCAGCACCAGCTGCACCTATGCTTCTAAAAAGGCTGACTCTCCATTTGTTACTGAATAATAAAAGCATGTTTGTTCTCAATCATTAGGAAGTTGTTTTAATGAAAACCCCTAGGCTTTTGAAAAGTTTCAGCTTGCTAATACTTTCTTTTTTTTTTTTAGGTGGCTCAAATAGAAAGTTAGTGTCAAAGCTTAGTTTCCTTGAAATTAGGAGGCCTATATAATTTTAAGATTTCTTGGGCAATCTATGCCTTTTGTGGAAACTCATGTTCCTACAGAACCCAAGAAATATTTTAGCCTCACCTTATAAAACTAGTACCAAGATTATAATAGTTAAAAAAAATACTTGGTATGGTTTATGTTCATAAGTTTGATAATATCTTGGGTACAGATTCAAACTATAATTATAAAACTTTAGAATAACAAAACAACAGAAAAAAGTGTAACCAAATTCATACCTTGTTTGGCATCATGACAAGCTGCTGGCCTTTACAAATAGATCCGGATTCCAGCTTTCCCAGGACCACAGTGCCCATATCCTGGGTGAAATTTAAAACACAAACGTCAAGTTTAAAATTCTATTTTTTTCCTTGGTGCTGGTACAGGGCTTGAACTCAGGGCTTCAAACTTCTTACATGTCTTTCTTTTTATTTCTAGTCCTGGGGCTTGAACTCAGGGTCTGGGAACTGTCCCTGGCTTCTTTTTGCTCAAGGCTAGCACTCTACCTCTTGAGCCACAGAGCCACTTCCAGCTTTTTCTGTTTATGTGGTGTTGAGAAATCAAACCCAGGGCTTCGTGCATGCTAGGCAAGCACTTTTACGCTAAGCCACACATACACACCCCTTTTCTTAAATCACAGCTGGCACTCCACCTTTTCTTTTCTTTTTTTTTTTTTCCCCCAGTCCTGGGCCTTGGACTCAGGGCCTGAGCACTGTCCCTGGCTTCTTTTTGCTCAAGGCTAGCATTCTGCCACTTGAGCCACAGCGCCACTTCTGCCCGTTTTCTATATATGTGGTGCTGGGGAATCGAACCCTGGGCTTCATGTATACGAGGCAAGCACTCTTGCCACTAGGCCATATTCCCAGCCCCAGCACTCCACCTCTTGAGCTAGTGATTTCTATTTATGAGTAAACTATGTGGGATTCTACTTTGTGCTAGGGCCATTGAGCCACTTGTACAGCAGCAGTAAGAACACAAAACTTATGGGAGGTATGGGAGGGTCATATCTATAACCTTAGCTATTCAGGAAGCTGAAGGATCAAAGATCAAAGCCAGCCAGGGCAGACAAATATAAGAAACTCGTATCACCAATTATCCAGCAAAAAACTGGAGGTAGAAGTGTGGCTCAAGGGCTGGGGATATGGCCTAGTGGCAAGAGAGCTTGCCTCGTATACATGAGGCCCTGGGTTCGATTCCCCAGCACCACATATACAGAAAACGGCCAGAAGTGGCGCTGTGGCTCAAGTGGCAGAGTGCTAGCCTTGAGCAAAAGGAAGCCAGGGACAGTGCTCAGGCCCTGAGTCCAAGGCCCAGGACTGGCCAAAAAAAACAAAACAAAAAAACAAGAAGTGTGGCTCAAGTAGTAGAGTGCCAACTGTGAGTAAAAAGCTAAGCTAGAGCATAAAGGCTCAGGTTCAAGACCCCCTGTAACCCTCCCCAACCCACACACACATAGAAAGAAATGTTGGTTGGTATTTATATGTTAAGTGGTAGAGCATTTCCCACCAAGAGCAAGGCCTTAAGTTCACATTCCAGATCCACTATAAGCAAACAAACTAATAAAGTTTCCTCATTAGTAACAATACAAAACAATTATTTCACTTCTTCATAAACCACAGTTTCCTTAATAATACTTTGTGTACCTTATACTTATCCACAATTGGCAGCCTGATTGGTCCATCAGCTGATCTATTGAAGTTTGGCAAATTATCCAGGTAAGGAATAAATGGTAATCCACTGAGAACATAAAAAATCCATTAAAGAAATTCAACACAAATATGAAAACCTTAAGCAGTCAGCTAACTATAACCTAAACAAAAAACATGGTTATATTACATAAAAAAGCTAAAGCTAGAAGACACTCAGAAGAAAACAGAGGGTTACATCTTTTGTCCCTAAAGCAACAGTGTTTTCTGAGTTTAAGTCATCAAAATATCAACAACAAAAAATATATACAAATTAGATTTCATCAAAATAGAAACCTGTTGTGTCAAAGCATACCATCAAGAAATTAAAAAGGGCGGGCTGGAGCGTAGCTTTGTGACAGTGTATTCTTAGTATGTGCAAAGCCCTAGCTTAAATTTCTAGCACTCAATCCCCTCTCCCCCCCACCCATACGAAGTTAAAGTAGAGGCAACCTACAAATTCAAAGAAATAGTAGCTAATCACGTATCCAGCACAAAACTAAAAAATTCAATCCAATTAAAAGACAAAGCCCTTATTTTTTGGAGGGTGGTTCTATGGATTTGAAACTCAGGGCTTGCTGGGCAAAAGCTCTACCCCTGGAGGCATACCTCCAAGTTCTTGGTGCTCTTAGTTATTTTCCAAGTCTGTCTCCAGCTTTTGCCTATAGTCAACCTCAGACCATAAACCTCCTATACTCATGCATCCCAAGTAGCTGTAATTAGACATAGGCCTCTAAGCCCAGCTTTTATTAGTTGAGATAAAGACTGCTGAACTTTTTAACCTCAAACTGTGATCCTCCCAATTTTCATTTTCAAGTAGCTAGAATAACAAGCACATATCAATCTGCCCAGCTGGATAAAGTTTTGTTTTCTCTTCCATTCATGGGGTTTGAACTCAAGGCCTGGGCACTGTCTCTGAGATTCTTTGTGCTCAAGGCAAGCACTCTACCACTTGAGCCACAGCACTACTTCTGGCTTTTTTGAATACTTATTGGAGATAAAGAGTCTCACAGGGACTTTTCTGCCCTGGCTGGCTTTGAACCACAATCCTCAGATCTCAGCCTCCTAAGTAGCTAAGATTACAGGTGTGGGAAAACAAAGGGGCATGATCTCCCAGATATATGACTGTTAAGATGGGGTGAAGGGGAGACAGTAGAGACCAGGTCTGTGAAACCAAAAACTTCTTGTCAAATGGTATTTCCCACAGGATTGTGTCAGCGACCCAACATTATGTAACTAAAACCAAACAACTACTCAACATATAAAGGTCAAAAATTGACCTCTCAGTGGAATACAATAGCTCCAAAGCTATGTATGTACGTTCATATAAGACTATTGTCGACATATTGTCTAATGTCGACATTACATTTAAAGCCCTAGGTGAATTTTCTTTGGCGTGGGCCACGTGGCTACTGTATATGTTCTTGGTACATTGTGTATTGTATATATGTCTACCTGACCTAGGGAAGGGAAAGAAAAACAGGGTGTACAATATCACAAGAAATGTACACACTGCCCTACTATGTAACTGTACCCTTTTTGCACAACACCTTGTCAAAAAATTTGTTTAATTAATAAATAAATTACAAAAAAAATTACAGGTGTGAGCCACCAGTGTTCAGACTGGATCAAATTTTGTTGTTGTTGCTGTTTTTTGCCAGTCCTAGGGCCTGGACTCAGGGACTGAGCACTGACCCTAGTTTTTTTTGTTGTTGTTTTGTTTTTTGCCAGTCTTGAACTGAGGGCCTGAGCTCTGTCCCTGAGCCTCTCTGTGCTCAAGGCTAGTGATCTACCACTTCAGCGACAGCACCACTTCCAGCCTTTTCTGTTTATATGGTACTAAGGAATGGAACCCAGGGCTTCATGCATGCTAGGCAAGCACTCTACCACTAAGCCACATTCCTAGTGCCTGTCCCTGGCTTCTTTTTGCTCAAGGCTAGCACTCTACCTCTTGAGCCACAGAGCCACTTCCAGCTTTTTCTGTTTATGTGGTGCTAAGGAATCAAACCTGCTAGGCAAGCACCCTACTGCTAAGCCACATTACCAGATCTAGATCAAGTATTTTTAAAGCCAAGGTTATTGTGCCAATATTTTCTTAAATTACATATTATTATTATTATTTTGCCAGTCCTGGGGTTTGAGACTCAGGACCTGAGCACTGTCCCTGGCTTCTTTTTGCTCAAGGCTAGCACTCTGCCACTTGAGCCACAGTGCCACTTCCAGCTTTTTCTACATATAGGGTGTTGAGGAATCGAACCCAGGGCTTCATGTATACGAGATGAGCATTCTACCACTAGGCCATATTCCCAGCCCCGCACTCTACCTCTTGAGCCACAGAGCCACTTCTGGCTTTTTCTGCTTATGTGGTGCCGAGGAATCGAACCCAGGGCTTCATGCATGCTAGGCAAGCACTCTACTGCTAAGCCCCTTTATTATTCCCAGCCCCTTTATTATTTAGAGAGTTTTTTGAAAAGGTCACTTACCTGTACCATGGACAGAACTCTGACTGCTCTTTAAGATTTGCTCCAGTTAGTCCTGAACAGGGCATAAAGTGAATGTCCTTTTTGGGATTGAAGCCAACTTTCTTCAAAAATGGCACTAGTTTCTCTTTGCATTCTTCATATCTGTGAATTTTTAAAGTAATTTAACTATAATGGCACCAAATGAACTTTAGTTTCACCAGAAAACAAATGAAGATTTAGAAAAGAACTAGGGAAAATTTGAAACTATCCTTTTTCCATCAGGTCTAGAAAGCAGAGAAACATCCACACTCACCTCTCATTGCTCCAATTCACTGTTGGGTCATCCATCTTATTAATAAGCACAATCAAGTGTTTCACACCAGCTGTCTTTGCCAACATTGCATGTTCTCTTGTCTGTCCTCCTTTTTCAAATCCAGTTTCAAACTCTCCTTTCCTCGCTGAGATTACCTATTCCAAGAAATCAGTAATTGACTCACAGATTCAGGTACTCCTCCAACAGTAAAACATCTTCCCTTTCAGTTACAACAAAGAACAGAAGCAAATGAGCCAGCACATACAGGCTGCCTTGAATGTCACATCCATGTCTAGACAGCTTGAGTGTTTCGGTTGGAGGTGTAGCTCAGTGGAAGGGCACGTGTTTAAGCTTTTTCGTTTTCCAACCAAAAAGAGGAAAGAAGATAAGGTTATTTCTTCCAACTCCTTAACTCCCCCCAAATCTAGTATATCTGTATATTTTATAACTCAGATATCTATGTATGGGACTAAGAACATAGCTCAGTAGTATAGTTTATGCTTAGTATGTGCACACTAAAACAAAAAATTGGGGGGCTGGGGATATGGCCTAGTGGCAAGAGTGCCTGCCTCGGATACACGAGGCCCTAGGTTCGATTCCCCAGCACCACATATACAGAAAACCGCCAGAAGCGGTGCTGTGGCTCAAGCGGCAGAGTGCTAGCCTTGAGCGAGAAGAAGCCAGGGACAGTGCTCAGGCCCTGAGTCCAAGGCCCAGGACTGGCAAAAAAAAAAAAAAAAAAAAAAAAATTGGACTGGTTACAATGGCTCACACATGTAATCCCAGCTACTCAGAAGGTAGAGATTGAAGGAAATGCTGTTCAAGCCAGGCCAGGAAAAAAAGCTAGCAAGGCCCCATGTCAATATGTAAGCTGGGAATGGGCCACATGCTTGTGACCTCAGCCTAAAAGGAAGCATAGGTAAGAAGATCAAGACCTAAGCCTAGACCTATACAAAAATTCAAGACCATTCCTGAAAAATAATTAAAGCAAAACACGGGGGTGGTGGAGAAGCTGGAATGTGGTTCAAATGGTAGAACGCCTTCCTAGCAAGCATGCTGTTCTAAGTACTTGGCTCAAGCCTGTAATCCTACCTATTCAGGAGGCTGAGATCTGAGGATCAAAGTTCAGAATCAGCCCGGGGACTTTGGGCAGGAAAGTCCAAGAGACTTTTTTTTCAGGGGTGGGGGGAGGGGGGGCGCAGTTGTGGGGTTTGAACTCAGGGCCTGGGAGCTGTACCTGAGCCTCTTTGTGCTCAAAGCCAGTACTCTACCACTGCAATCCTCAGATCTCAGCCTCCTGAATGGCTAGGATTCAGGTGTGAGCCACCGGCATGCCTGGCTCCATGAGACTCTAATCTCCAATTAGCCACCAGAAAACCAAAGTGACCCTGTGGCTCAAATCTCAAGAGACTGCGCCCAGGCCTTGAGTTCAAGCCCCTTGACCAACAAAGAAAAAAAAAGGTCTGTTCACTGATAAATTTGAGGAATGACTGATGGCCTTGAAAAACAGATGATATAGGTTTAATGCATGCCTCTAATACCTCAGAAGGCTGAGGCTGGAGGATTATACCATCTTGAGGGACACAGGGAGACCTGGTCTCAAAACAAAGAAACAAAAAAAGGTAGTTTGTTATTCATTCCTCGTGTGTTTGTAACAAAGTATCTTCCATCATACATTAGCAGTGGGAGAAAAAGGTTGAAATGTTATTTTCAGAAGCAAAAATAGTTTCCTGGGCAGATTACTCTAACAGCAAAAGAAAGGGAAAGGGAAAGGGGAGGGAGGGAGGAAAAGATCTGACATTATGATTCACTGCAACCTAAATTCTAACTTTTAGAAGGTAAATTCAAATATTTAAGATACAACTAGCACTGTAAAAAAAGAAAACAAGTACAAGGTAGGCTGCTACTAAATATATAAATGGATTAGAAATGTCTTTCTTACCAACACAGCCAAATCGGCTTGAGAAGCCCCACCAATCATATTGGGGACAAAACTCTTGTGGCCAGGGGCATCCAGAATTGTGAAGTGCTTCTTTTCCGTTTCAAAATAGGCCCGACCAACTTCGACTGTTTTCCCTTTGTCTCGTTCTTCCTGATTCGTATCTAAGGCCCATGACAAGTACCTGGAAGAAATCAGGACATAAGACTGTCTTTCAACATGTTATTCTATCATTATATAAGTGATGAAAGCAGCTTATGCTCACCCACACATCTAAGTCATAAACAAAACTGATGAAAAATTAACTAAATGAATTATACATGACTATGATTCTAACAGAACAATCATATGTATCTACAACCAGTGATCTATCCTATAGGCAAACATTAATATAAGAAAGTATACAAGTGATAAGCATGGAAAGACGATCTAGTGTCAGCACTTGGGAGGATGACACAGAAGGCTGGGCAGCAGTTCTAGGTCAACCTGGACTACAAAGACCCCACAAGCTGGACGCTGGTGGCTCACACCTGTAATACTAGCTACTCAGGAGGCTGAGATCTATGGACCATGGTTCAAAGCCAGGCTGGACAGGAAAGTCCATGAAATTCTTATCTTCAAATAAACCATTCAGAAAACTGTAAGTAGTGCTATGGCTCAACTAGTAAGACCACTAGCTTTGAGCTTAAGAGCTCGGGAACAGCACCCAGGCCCAGAGTTCAAGCCTCATAACTGACAAAAAAAGGAAAAAAAAAGACCCCACAAAAAAGGGAGATTACCCAGTACCAACGCCAACATCATGAAAAGAGAACAATGAGCTCCTTGTCTCATTTTTATAATCATCATCTACAATGCTAGTAGCAATTACCTTGTATAAAATAAGGATAGTTTTCAAACATAAAGATTCCACCAACCAGAAGCAAATTATTTGCTATTTCAATAATCCTCAACTGTGTAAAAATGAAGTAATTTTATGTCAGTAATTTCAAACCATCCACAATGGCAGGAATTAATTTTACGACCTTACCCTTTGTATTTCATAGTATGTAATCCTGCTTTTAGTGTACCACTGCTTAGGATCTTTCCCTTTAATATAGAGGAATGCAATCTTGTCCTGTTGGGGTAAGGCTTTTTCTTCATGCAGTACTAGCACAGAACTCAGCACCTTAAGCACTGGGCCACATGCCCACACCGCTAGCTTTTTAGTTAAAGTAGTGACTAGGTAAGGTTAGAAAACAGAGAACTGACCTGCTGTCTCACCACTGAAAGGCAACCATGGTGAGTCATTTCACCCATTCTTTGTACTTCCCAGAATTTATGTACATTATAATTGCATCTTAATAATTATTGTTTCTAGTTTTTCCTTTCTAATGCTGCATCCTAAGTTCTAATTCTCCTTATCATACATTCTATAAATGTAATTCTTTAGTGGTTATAGAATGACCCCATTAAATGCATGGTTTACGATATATTCAATGATTCTACTAAAGATGCTTACTTAGATGGGTTCTTTTGTCGTGCTTGAACTCAGGGCCTGGGCACTGTCTGAGCTTTTTTGCTCAAGGCTAATACTCCAGTTTTGAGCCACAGCACCATTTCTAGTTTTCTGGTGGTTAAGTTGGAGCTAAGAGTCTCACAGTCTTTCCTGCCCAGGCTGGCTTTGAACCTTGATCCTCAGATCTCGGCCTCCTGTATAGCCAGAATTATAGGTGTGAGCCACCAGCACCTAGATTGGATAGGTTTTAAATTTTTCTTTGTGTAAGCTAGGAAGTCATCTGTACAAATCTATGTATGATATGTTAGGAGAGGAAGGAAATCTCTCCATTGCAAAAGCCTCACCATGTGCTCAGGCTGGTACCAACCTCCTAAATAGCTGAGAGTATAGACATACATTACTGTGTCTGGCTAAGAAACCTGAACAGACCCAAAAACGTATTAATGGAGTATTTCCTTAGAAGCAATTTAGTATGCTGGGCACTGGTGGTTCACACCTATAATCCTATCAACTCAGGAGGTTGAGATCTGAGGATGTGGTTTGAAGCCAGCCCTGGCAGAAAAGTCCCCTTGAGACTCTTATCTCCAATTAACTACTCAAAAACGGGAAGTGGTGCTGTGACTTAAGTAGTAGAGCGCTAGCCTTGAGCACAGAGAGGTTCAGGAACAGCACCCAAGCCCTGAGTTCAAGCCCCATAACCAACAACAACAACAAAAAAGTAATTTAGTATCAAACATTTACCAAGTTTCTCTGTTTTTTTCTTTAGCTTCTCTTTCATATTTCTCAAGTGTCCTCTTGTCAACCATTCCAGTCAAATACCTAAAAACAAGTGAAAGGAAAAAGGAACCAATTATTCACAAAGTACATTTGAGTCCTCAAAGGAAGTTTCAACTCAAAAAAGTGCTAACTACTGTGCAATCTAAAGTAAAAGTACCAGTGGCGAAAGGAAACTCATGGAAAGTATAAGTTGAAAGACTTGTCAGACTACCAACTAAAGGAGAAGTGCAATCAGTTCACAAGTCATCCTGGCTCCTATCACGGGCAGACAGAACACTTTTGTGATATTCTTGCTTGAAATGCACAACCCTCATCTTATTGTGAGAAAACATTAGGCAACTGAAGCCCAAGAGCCTCCTATGACATACCCGATGGCCTTCCTGACTACAAGTGAGGGTGTGAGGGGGAGGAGTGTAAAAGTATGACAGGCCACAGACGTGAGAAATATGACAAAGCATCCCAGGTATACAGCCCCTAAATACAAGGTGGAGTGTGAGTACATAAAAGTCTGGTTCGATTAAGGTCTGTGGTTTAAACCATACTCTGGTAGGTCAAGCTAATAATTCTAGCTGCTCAGGAGGTTGAGATCATGTATTGCAGTTTCAAAACAGCAGGGGTGGACAACTCAAAGAGATTCTTTTTTTGTTTGTTTTGGTATTTTTTTTTTGCCAGTCCTAGGGCTGAGCACTGTCCATGGCTTCTTTTTGCTCAAGGCTAGAACTCTGCCACTTGAGCCACAGCGCCACTTCTGGCCTTTTCTATATATGTGGTGCTGAGGAATTGAACCCAGGGCTTCATGTATACGAGGCAAGCACTCTTGCTACTAGGCTATATTCCCAGCCCTCCAACAGATTCTTATTTCCTGTTAATCAGTTAAAAAATAAATCAAATCAAAACAAAAAAACCTTTGTGTCGTTAATAGTGTATCAAAACTTACTTCACATTACCCCATAGCAAGCTGAGTGCCTGTGACTCACACCTGTAGTCCTAGCTACTGAGGAGGCTAAGATCTGAGGACAGAGGTTTGAAGCCAGCCTAGGCAGAAAAGTCTGTGAGACTTATCTCACATAAACAACTGAGAAAAAGCCAAAAAGTAGCACTGTGGCTAGAGGCTCAGGGAGAACACCCAGGCGGAGCTCAAACCCTAGGATCAGCCAAAAAACAAAAAACAAAAAAACACATTACCCTAGAGCAGATTCACTCATTTTTCATATCTTAGGGTGGCTGTTTTCTTTGTATAATACACAAATGTTTACAATGCTTGACATCCCTTTAATCAGATCACTATTGTTAACAAAGAGCAGACTTACATTATTTGTCCTCCAATGGTTGACTTGCCTGCATCTGAAAAGTAGTAACAACATGCAATATGTTAAAAACAATGTATATAAAAAAGAACATCTTTTTTTAGCATGTATAATCAGTTCTGAAAAAGTGATGACTGTAATAGGAATGAGGGAAGTAAAGCAATGTGAAGTATTGTAAACTAAGCTGCCTAGATTCCTCAGAAGTGCAACAATGACTTAAGCAAAGAGCAGGGCATCCATCACATACACACTTGTAACCCTGGGAGGCTAAGGCATAAGGATGAGAGTTTGAGGTTAGCCTGAGCTACCTAGGAAAAGGCCTGTATCAAACGACAAAAAAACATTTTAAATAGGGGCTGGGAATATGGCCTGGTGGTAGAGTGCTTGCCTCATATACATGAAGCCCTGGGTTCGATTCCTCAGCACCAGATATTTAGAAAAAGCCAGAAGTGGCGCTGTGGTTCAAATGGCAGAGTGCTAGCCTTGAGCAAAAAGAAGCCAGGGACAGTGCTCAGGCCCCAAATCCCAAGCCCCAGCACTGGCCAAAAAAAAAAAAAAAAAAAAAGTTAAACTACCCAGAAGTATAGGGGTAATCCCATTAAAATGACACACTGACTAAAGTTCACCCAAAAACAGAGCTGGGTGCTGCTGGTGGCTCGTGCCTGTAATCCTAGCTAAGCAGGAGGCTAAGATCTAAGGATCAAGGTCCAAAAGCCAAATGGAGCAGAAAAGTCTCTGAGACCAGCAAAAAGCCAGACGTTGAGGTGTGGCTTAAGTAGCAGAATGCCAGCCTTGAGGAAGAAAGCTAGGGACAGCACCCACACTCAAAGCTGAGTTCAAGTCCCAGTGTACGTACACACGTACATACATATGTACACGTACACACACACACATACACACGCGTGCGCGCGCACAAGAAATTCCTAGGTCACTATATTGAAGGCTTGTCCAAGACCGGTGGTAGTGAGCAGATGAGCCATCCCCACATGCAAACACACTGAAGTTGTTTGCCATCACAAAACTGTTCACCTGCCCAAATATATATATATTTTTTTTTTTGGCCAGTCCTGGGCCTTGAACTCAGGGCCTGAGCACCGTCCCTGGCTTCTTTTTGCTCAAGGCTGGCACTCTGCCACTTAAGCCACAGTGCCACTTCTGACCGTTTTCTATATATGTGGTGCTGAGGAATCGAACCCAGGGCTTCATTTATAAGAGGCGAGCACTCTTGCCACTAGGCCATATTCCCAGCCCCATACCTGCCCAAATATTGAAAAAAAAAAGTACTGAAAGTTTCTCTTAAAAAATTGAAGCATGGGGGCTGAGAATATGGCCTGGTGGCAAGAGTACTTGCCTCATATACATGAAGCCCTGGGTTCAATTCCCCAGCACCACATATACAGGAAATGACCAGAAGTGGCGCTGTGGCTCAAGTGGCAGAGTGCCAGCCTTGAGCAAAAAGAAGCCAGGGACAGTGCTCAGGCCCTGAGTTCAAGCTCCAGGACTGGCAAAAAACAAATTGCCTAGGTTCGCTTCCTCAGCACCACATAAACAGAAAAGGCCGCAAGTAGTGCTGTGGCTCAAGTGGTAGAGTGCTAGCCTTGAGCACAAAGAAGCTCAGGGACCGTGCTCAGGCCGAGTTCAAGCCCCAAGAATGGCAAAAATAAATGAATAAATAATTGAAGCATTGTAGCATGTATAAGGCACTGGGTTTAACCCCAGCATAGACACACATGCACAAAACATGCATTTTAGGGAATTTCATTGTTCCACTGAAAATTCTGTGCTAAAAGAAAATGTTCCATGTTTTGATGCATCAAATAATTTCTATCTTTTCTGTAAGGGCTCCAAGTCCAACTTACCCACATGCCCGATGAACACGACATTGACATGCTCCTTTTTGGGAGCACCTGGTGGTGCAACCACAGATTTAGGTTTGGGTATCTCCTCTTCCTCTTCCATCATTTCTGGGGTGGTTTCCTCTGGAGGCCTTCCATCTCCATCTCCCAAGGAACCGGCCCCCGGCTCTGCTTCACTTATTTCTTCTTTGTGCTCCCATGATTCTTCTGGAGACATTTCTGTCTCTCCATTTTCCACTGAAAGAAGACACTTCAACTTACTATTTTAGAAAAGGTGTTAACTACATCTGGAAATACACATGCTTTAAGATAATGTATGGAAATGGTATGTAAATCCATTTCCTAATGCCCAATGCCACATAAGCAGAAGAACTTCCTATACAACAGATATGCAATAATATTTTTCAATCTGGCCCCAGACTACCAGGGACTGCTACAGTAGCAATATCATTTCCTATGGGCAAGTCTTAAATTTGGAGGTTTCTTTTTCATTCTTTTTTGCTAGTCCTGGGGCTTGAACTCAAGGGTCTGAGCACTGTCCCTAGCTTCTTTTTGCTCAAGAGCTAGCACTCTACCACTTGAGCCACAGTGCCACTTCTGGCTTTTTCTATATATGTGGTGCTGAGGAATCAAACCCAGGGCTTCATGTATATGAGGCAAGCATTCTTGCCACTAGGCCATATTCCCAGCCCGGGAGGAAATATTACTGTGTTAATACGGTCAGATATTGTCTTACCAACAGGTTCTGAAAGGTCCATGCTAACAGCTGAATTTGAACCTAGACAAGAGATTGAAATACATATTTACAAAACACTAGATTTCTACACTGGACAACTTAATATTTCCTAAAATTTCAAAGGGTCACATCATTTAAAACTCACCTTCACAAAATGACTGTTCCTCTTGCGAAGATTCCACCAGCGCTGTTCAGTAGAAAGAAGTATTATTAAAAATTAAGATGTATACATTGTTTTACTTATACAGTCAATGGCAGCTGACTCAGGTTTTATGTGCCAGTATAGGGCTTGAACACGGGGCCTTAGGTTTTATTGCTCACAGCTGGTGCCTACTACTTGAAACATGCTTACAGTCCAGTCTAAGTTAATTTTTTAGGGGGGCAGTACTGAGGCTTGAACTCACCAGGGCTTACCTGGGCAGAAAAGTCCATGAGACTCTTAGCTCAATAAGCTACCCAGAAAAGGGTAGAAGTCGCACTGTGGCTCAAGGGACAGTTCCCAGGCCCTGAGTTCAAGCCCCAGAACCAGCACACAAAAAAGAAAAATCTGCAGGAAAGGTGACTGAGTATTTCAATTTTGTCCTATTCTACCTAGAGCAACAATACACACTAGTAACCCAGAGTTTGTATAAATTTAAGTGACACTAATATAAAAGTGCTCCCACCTTCAACAATCACCAACATGCAGAAACACGTGGAAGAACTTGAAGTCAGGGCTGGGGATATGGCCTAGTGGCAAGAGTGCTTGCCTCATATACATGAGGCCCTGGGTTCAATTCCCCAGCACCACATATACAGAAAATGGCCAGAAGTGGCGCTGTGACTCAAGTGGCAGAGTGCTAGCCTTGAGCAAAAAGAAGCCAGGGACAGTGCTCAGGCCCTGAGTCCAAGCCCCAGGACTGGCAAAAAAAAAAAAAAAAAAAAAAAGAACTTGAAGTCACATGAACCATAAGTAATGCAGAACAGTGAATTTGTTACCTGTAAAAGACATATGTCCACCCCACCCCTAGCCTTTCTATTATTACTCTATTCTACTCTACTCTCATTCTATGATAGTCTCACCAAGCTGCCCACCCTGTCCTGGAACTAGTGGTCTCTCACCTCAACAGCTGTGACTATAGGTATGCAACACCAAGGTCTCTTAGAAATAGTCCTCATGTGCATATGCACTGGAGTAGGACAGATAACACAAGGAGGCAGACAGGCACCAACATTAAGTTGTCTACAGACAGGCAGAAAGCATGGCAAGGAGCTGGTAATGTGGCTTAGTGGTAGCCTAGCATGCATGAAGCCCTGGGTTTGATTCCTCAGTACCACATAAACAGAAAAGGCCAGAAGTGGTGCTGTGGCTCAAGTGGTAGAGTGCTAGCCTTGAATAAAAGCAGCTCAGGGACAGCGCCCAGGCCCTGAGTTCAAGCCCCACAACCAACAAAAAGAAAAAAGAAAAAGAAAGAAAGAAACCCTGGCCACTGGACAACAGTAAGACAATTACAGGGACAAAACAGTATAGGCCACACCCAAGCAGTCAGAACAAGGGAGATAGAGGACTCTATGGCAACATAGTCAGCTGACAAACCAGACATCAATAGTCTGGGGGAATGGGGAAGGGCTTCAGCCATGTTTTACAAGGACACAGAAATTTTAATTCGGTCACAATAGAAACCACTCACCGCCCCAACCCCCCAGTCCAGGAAGGGAGAGGTACTGGGGTTTCAATCTGGGACCTTTAACCTTACAAGCATTCTACCATTTGAACCACCTATCCACTCTTTCTTTTTTTTTCAAATAAGGTCTTACTTTTTATGTCTAGCTGTCCTAAACCACAGCCTGTTTCTGTTTCCTGTGTAGCTGGGATGACCATCATACAATACTATATCCAGGATTTTATTGGCTGAGATGGGTTTTAAGAACCTTTTTGCCAGGGCTAGCCTTGAATTGCAATCCTTCTAGTCTCAGCGGGATTCTAGGAGTAGCCTTGCTTTTCTATTTTGAGAAAAGTTGAAAGGTAAGGAAAGATCACCAAAGAAGCCAGACAGTGCTAAGTGACTTGAGTTTGGAGAAGAGTGGTGCAGTATAGGACCCTAAAACACACAGCTGAGTCCTACACTGAAATCCCACCTTGTCATGTAGCAGTTGTGAGATGCAGTTATTTTACTGGAATTGTGGAAATTAGAGCATCTAGTTGACAAGCCTGCTTAGAAGATTAAGTGAGAACATACTCATTTCATTCTAACTTAAGAACTCCTGGTGCATAGTAGATATTCAACAAATGTCAGTTTCCACTCAGTACACAAACTGTCTCCAGTTAGATTCTTTTTTTTTTTTTTTTTTTTTTTTGGCCAGTCCTGGGCCTTGGACTCAGGGACTGAGTACCATCCCTGGCTTCTTTTTGCTCAAGGCTAGCACTCTGCCACTTGAGCCACAGCGCCACTTCTGGCCATTTTCTGTATATGTGGTGCTGGGGAATCGAACCCAGGGCCTCATGTATACGAGGCAAGCTCTCTTGCCACTAGGCCATATCCCCAGCCCCTCGTTAAGATTCTATCAAGTAACATATACTAAGTGTAATGACAAGCAGACACACAGAGCACTCACAAATTCACATAACTGCTGAATATAGAGGTGGAGGAGGTGCAATTTACACTAATACAAACTGAACTGCACTGAGCCTTTCTGTGCTCTGTCTGTTAGATCACAGGGCTTGGGTGCTAGCTTAGCTTTTTTGCTCAAAGCTGGTACCCTAACCACTCGAGCCATACTTCTACTTCTTTTGCTGGCTAACTGGAGATGAGAGTCTCATGGACTTTTCTGCTCAGGCTGACTCTGAACCACAATCCTCAGATCTCAGACTCCTGAGTAGCTAGGATTACACATGTGAGCCACCAGTACTAGGCGACCTGGCTCTTTTTACCTTTCTTAAAAGCCCTGTAACCAATACTGTAGCCACTGCTGCCCAAAACATAAGACAGGTCTATCAGAATTAACTATGGACTTTTCCAAATTGCACAAGGGTCACCTTTCCCTTCTTCAAGTAGCTCCTGAAGATCACTGGAAAGTATGATGAACAGTTCTAACATATTAAGCTATGTTTGCCTTTGGTGGTACTGGAGTTTAAGCTAAGGGTCTCACACTTGGTAGACTGATACTATACCACCACTTGAGCCATACACACAGCCCCTTCTTTAGCCATTTTTGAAACACTATCTTATGGTTTGTTGTCTGAGACTGATCTTGAACCCCAATCCTCTATATAGCTGAATTACAGATGTACACCACCATGCCTAGCATATACCAACTTTTTTCAAGACAGAGACAATTGATACGGTGAGCTTCTCCGATACTTGCGGTGACCCCAACTTAAAAGTGACCCCAATCAGGGGCTGGGGATATAGCCTAGTGGCAAGAGTGCCTGCCTCGGATACACGAGGCCCTAGGTTTGATTCCCCAGCACCACATATACAGAAAACGGCCAGAAGCGGCGCTGTGGCTCAAGTGGCAGAGTGCTAGCCTTGAGCGGGAAGAAGCCAGGGACAGTGCTCAGGCCCTGAGTCCAAGGCCCAGGACTGGCCAAAAAAAAAGTGACCCCAATCAAAGTCAAGCAGTACTTGCACCTGACCACCTGGTTCCTAGCACCAACTCATAGATCCAGTACATGCATACAGCTGGTAAGGGACATCTGTCGAGTTTTATTTCAATTTACATCTAGGAATGTAAAGCTTAGAGACATAGACAGTATTAAGTACCAAAACCAAAGCAGAGCTTCAGGAGTGTGCACTGAAAGAATCAACAGCCTCCAAAGGAAGTTCCTTCGGAGATGTTCCAAAGTGAACTTCCTTAGGTTCATTGTAGTTTACCACACAGATCACAAACACCCAGTGGCAATGCTGCTGACATCTGGAATGTATTTGGAATGAACCAGAAAAACAACAAAATACCTAAACTCCTGCAGTCAATCCTTGCTCATTCACTCTACTATGGTCTTATTCACAATGCACATGGTA
This sequence comes from Perognathus longimembris pacificus, assembly GCF_023159225.1. Lineage (NCBI taxonomy): Eukaryota > Metazoa > Chordata > Mammalia > Rodentia > Heteromyidae > Perognathus > Perognathus longimembris. Next base: position 11,014,150 of record NC_063183.1, on the reverse strand, counting down.
TCCAGATTCTACCTGCTACTAGTTCGTTAATTCAGTTAGCAGATGCACACTAGGCCCAGCTCCTTGATGCTGTATATCTATTAGAAGAAGTCAGAAGCCATTCTGAGGAATGAAATTAGGACTTCAGATGTCTCCTTGCTTAAAACACTTTTTCTGTAAGTGGGATAAGTCAGAGTGTACCAGTAAATAAAACAGCCATAACCCAAACTGAAAGATCTGACTAGCTTAAGGTAGCTAAGGTATATAACTAGTTCTCATAGTGGTGTGTTACCACCAATTTTGAAACAAGTGAAAAGACTGCAGGAAGAAAACTACTGAGGTCTAACACAGATGATTTGGATTTTCAAGTTGTTAGCTCAATTTCACCATGGCAAAACCCATCACAAAAGGTCACGTTGAGTGTGATCCCGTTCTTTGAACTACTGACTCCAAGAGTGAAGAAGCTGATGGATGGCTGTCAGAGCTAGGAGGAATGGAGGGTGGTGAATGAAGATAATTGGGATTGGATATAAACTGGCTGTACCACACTGTACTCAACAGAGTTGGTCACTTCACAGCATTTAATTTTATGTGGAATTTCACCTCAATTATTACTTTTTTTTTTTTGCCAGCACTAATATCTGAACTTAGAACCTCAGCTCTCACTCAACTTGCTTTACTATTTTATTTATTTATTTTTGTTGGTCATGGGGCTTGAATTCTGGGTCTGGGCGCTGTTCCTGAGCATTTCACCTCAGGGGTAGCATTCTGCTACTTGAACCACAGTGCCACTTCTGGTTTCTGGTGGTTAGCTGGAGTGTCACGGTCTATACAGCACTTTGACAATAAAGAAATAAAAAAAAATAAAGGCTGGGAATATGGCCTTGGGGCAAGAGTGCTTGCCTTGTATACATGAAGCCCTTGGTTCGACTCCCCAGCACCCACATATACAGAAAATGGCCAGAAGTGGCGCTGTGGCTCAAGTGGCAGAGTGCTAGCTTTGAGCAAAAAGAAGCCAGGGACAGTGCTCAGGCCCTGAGTCCAAAGCCCAGGACTGGCAAAAAAATAAAGAATAAAATAAGAGTCTTACAGACTTTTCCTGCCTAGGCTTAATTTGAACCATGATCCTCAGATCTCAGCCTCCTGAGTAGCTAGGATTGCAGGTGTGAGCCACCAGCGTCCAGCAAGGTCATCTCAATTTTTTTTTTCTTTTTTTGCTAGTCACAGCGCGACTTCTGGATTTTTCTACCTATTTTTTTTTTTTTTTTGCCAGTCCTGGGTGGGCCTTGAACTCAGGGCCTGAGCATTGTCCCTGGCTTCCTTTTGCTCAAGGCTAGCACTCTGCCACTTGAGCCACAGCGCCACTTCTGGCCGTTTTCTGTATATGTGGTACTGGGGAATCGAACCCCGGGCCTCATGTATACGAGGCAAGCACTCTTGCCACTAGGCCATATCCCCAGCCCACCACCTCAATTTTTAAGGATATAAAAAAATATTTTAGGCCAGGCACAGTAGCTCAAGCCTGGATTCCAAGCTACTTAGAAAGTGGAGCTTAAGAAGAGGATTGTAGTTTGAGGCTTGCTAAAAAAAAAAAGTTCTCAAAACTCTTATCTCAATCAATGGCCAGGAACTATGGTGCCCTCCCAGTCAGCCAAGGGTATAACTATTTTTCTCAGTTTTACCACTGATCAAAGAACTTACTTCATCAATACAGCATAAGTTGGTCAGGTAATGAAAGCTATGAACTATGTTTTGATTCCATTTCTACGTTTTAAACATACATTTGGCTAGCTTGTAAAAAAAAAATTCTTGGGCTGATTGCAATGTGGCTTAGTGGTATTGTGCTTGCCTAGCATGCACGAAGCCCTGGGTTCAATTCCTCAATACCACATAAACAGAAAAAAACCCAGAAGTGGTGTTGTGGCTCAAGTGATAGAGTGCTAGCGCTAGCCTTAAGCAAAAGAAGCTCAGTGGCCCTGAGTTCAAGCCCCAGGACTGGCCAAAAAAAAAAAAAAAAAAAAAACTGCAAGTGAAGCTGTGGCTCAATGTGGAAAAGTGCTAAGCCTGGAGAAAAGACCTCAGGGACAACACCTAGGCCCCTGAGTTCAAGCATTACAACTGACAAAACCAAATATATATATTTATATATATATGTATATTTATATTTATATACACTATTTTTAGACCTTGAACTCTGGGCCTAGGTGCTGTCTTTTATCTTCTTTGCTCAAGACTAGTTAGTGCTTTACTACTTGAGCCACAGCTCCCTGTCTGGCTTTTTGCTGGTTAATTGGAGATAAAGAGTCTCATGGACTTTCTTGCCCAGGCTGGATCCTCAAATCTTAGTCTCTTGAGCAGCTAGGTACAGACTTGAGCTACCAGCTCCCAGGAAGCTATTTATATTGTTACTGGTTTTGATGTACATCTTTAAGCCTCTTTACACATTCAACAGTGACAAAGTTAATATGAGCATGCTGAGTTTTTCAGTGAAGTCACAGATGTGTCCTGAGAAATAACTGTGACGATCTTGTCCAATACAAGCCTCTGCAAGGATGCAGTGCCCTATGTCTGTGCTGTGACAAGAGAGCTGTAGTATCAGTGGCTATTAGACCCTTGGAACACAGCTACTGGGATAGAGGGGCTGAACTCTATAGTTTATTTACCTTTATTTCATTTCAATTTTCACAGGTGGCTATGTATTAGATTTGTAGTTCAAGTTTTAGTAGAGCATTTAGCACATTGAAGGTCCTGTGTTCCTTCCTCAACATTGCAAAAAGAAAAAGGATGAGGGCAAAGTGTTTTCCTTAGTTGCACTACACATTTGGCTTATGTTATTTTCCACAACTATCCTACTCCATCCATCGTCTCCCTCAAGGATTAACATATTTTCTAATGCAGCCAAGTCTCTAAATTATCGATACCTACATCCATCTTGGTTCCCGTTTCCTAGGAGAGTGCAGACTTCTAGAATGACTGAGATGGAAGCAGCTCTGACATTTGAAAACTTTCTTTGCTCATATAGTCTGGTAGGGTATACAGATGGCAGCATATGCCATACAATTCACTGAATTAGTTTCAGCACTGGTCCTTGAGTTTGTTGTTCCTTGTAGTAGTTTGTATGTGTAGAATCTGGGTTTTAAACTCTGGGCCTCAAACTATTAGACAGCTCTATCACCTGAGCAACACAACACCCTCACCCCTAGTTCCTTATACTGTTATCATTCCAGCTCCAAACATTTCTTGCATTTTCATAAAGATTCAAGAGTGAAAACAATTTTACTTGTGCCAACTTTGGAAGAAAAGAGCCAGGTGCAGTAGCTCAAGTGTGTAATCCTTGCACTTGAAAGGCAGGGGTAGTGTTGATAGTAGTGATGATGGTAGTGTTGGTGATGGTTGTGGTGGTTGAGAGCCCACTTCAACCATCGGCTGGCACAAAGTGTGGCTGTCATCTCAGTGACAAAGGGAAGCACACAGAGGACTGTAGCTCACGCCAGACTGGGCATAAAGCAAAATTCTATCCTGAAAATAACCAACACAAAAAGGGAATGGCAGAGTGGAGAGTGGTTCAAGTAGTAGATTGCTGGCTTAGCAAGCTCAGGGCTGAGTTCAAACCCACTGACACACACCCACACACCCACACCCAATCAAAACTTCAGGTACTTAAGACACTGTGCCACTGTCTTATGTCAATCTTCTACCTTGAGTTTGGCAGAATGTATCTTAGTACTTACAAAGTGCTCTAAAAAATGGAATTTTTGTTTTTGCTGCTTTCTTTATTTAAAGGTATACATGTGCACACACAGGCTGCTGATACTGGGGCTTAAACTAAGGGCCCAGGTGCTGTCCCTTAGCTTTTTCACCATGACTGGCACTCTTCTGGCTTTTTGGTAAACTGGAAATAAAAGTCTCATGAACTCTCTTGACAGGGCTGGCTTTGAACCTTGATTCTCAGACCTCGGCCTCCTGAGTAGCCAGGATTATAGGCATGAGCCACCTGTGGCAAGAGACTGGTTTTTGAAAATCTGTTTCAGCCAAGTGCTTGGTCAATGTGAAACCACGAGGAAAGGGTTAGCTGAGTCACCAGTGAACATGACCTCATTAAGTTATTTAGCTTCCCTAGCTCAAACTTTTTGTATATGTAAAAGGGTCAATGGTTCCTAAATACCAAAGAGCATATTGAACAGACCAAGAAGGCTTATTAATAAGCTCAATAACTTTATGGTTTCAATAAGCATTTCTAAGTCCTGTACTAATTATGAAAACCTTTCATAATGAAACATGAGAAAGGCAAAATTCCAGGGCTACTCTGTCAGAAAAATCCATGCTGGTTGTAATAATTACCGTAGGCATGCCCTTTTCTTCACTATTAAACAGCATGGTGTGGCACAAAGAGCCCTACACTAGCAGTTGGCAAATGTGAACTCTAGATTCAACTGTATCATTAACTCTGTGGGCTGACCTTAGGCAATCACTTAGCATGTCTAGGATTCAGTTTCTTTACCCAAAACTGAGACAGTATTACTGCTAGAACCATTTCCAGCCCTAACATTTTAAGAAGCTATTTGTTCAGTGCCACACAACAACCTGATGACACTATAAAGTAACTAAAATTCCACTATTTTACAGGCAACCCTAGGAGTGTCTTAATTATGATTTATATCCCATCTACTTCAAAAGCTGTTCGGGGTACAACAAAATACATATACCACAAATATTCCAGATAGCCCCAATAAAGTGCAAAGAAAAAGATCTCTTGCCAGGCACAGGCAGGTTATGCTTATGTTACTAGCTACTCAGAAGGCTAAGATCTGAGGCAGTCGAAGCCAGCCTTGGCAGGAAAGTCTGTGAGACTCTTCTCTCCAATTAACCACCAAAAAGCCAGAAATGGGCCATGGCTCAAGTGGTAGAGTACTGGAAAAAGAAAAAGGAGCTAAGGGTAGCACCCAGGCCCCCCCCCCCCACACACACCAAGGTACTCACAAATAACACTTTGAAAAGAGATTTCTTTAGTCTTATCATTAAGGTAACAAGACTGAAGTGATTTCAGGGGGAATTCTGAATCCTGACCAATCTCTTCTCAACTTTGAAAGCTGTCCACACCCTGGAAGGCTCTCCCAATACTCTTCCATCCACCATCAAGCACAATCTCCATCTATTCCTTTTTGTTGTTGGTTGTGGAACTTGAACTCAGGGCCTGGGTGCTGTTCCTGAGCTTTTTCACTCAAGGCTAGCGTTTAACCACTTTGAATCACAGCTCCATTTCTCATTTTCTGGTGGCTAATTGGAGGTAATTGTCTGAGTTTCTTGCCTGTGCTGGCTCTGAATCTCAATCCTCAGATCTCAGCCCCCTGAGTAGCTAGGATTACAGGTGTCAGCCACCAGAGCCGGGCTTCATTGACCCCTTTCTATACTACTCTTTGAGGACCAATTTATGCATTCTATGTCATTTTCTGCTTGTCACAGAGCATCCTACATTCTGTCGCCAGAAAACATGTCAACTGTTAATATATCTGAAAAAAAATTCCATCTCAAAAATTTCCATTCTAAGACTGTTAACGCACCCCAAAAGGTTATCAAATCTTTTTCATTCCTTTCTCATCAACCAGAAAGATGTTTTTAAAACATTTCCTCCCTAGCACACAAAACAAACCAAATCAAAGTTGTACAGTATTTCCCTAACTTGTCCTTATAAATTTTATCTGCTGTCTTCACATGCAGTACATTTCAGGAAAGTGAAAACTAAAAAGATAAAGTCCCTGGGCTAGGAATATGGCTTAGTGTGGCTTAGTGGTAGAGTGCTTGCCTCATATATATGAAGCCCTGGGTTCAATTCCTCAGGACCATATATATAGAAAAAGCCAGAAGGGGCGCTGTGGCTTAAGTGGTAGAGTGCTAGCCTTGATTGAGCAAAAAGAAGCCAGGGACTATGCTCAGGCCAAGTTCAAGCCCCAGGACTGGCAACAAGAAGGAGAGAGGGAGAGAGGGAAAGAGGGGGAGAGAGAGAGAGAGGGAGGGAGAGAGGGAGGGAGGGAGAGAGGGAGGGAGGGAGGGAGGGAGGAAGGAAGGGAAGGAGGAAGGGAGGGAGGGAAGAAGGGAGGGAGGGAAGGAGGGAGGAAGGGAGAGGGAGAGAGAGAGGAGGAGAGAGAGAGGGAGGGGGGAGGGGGGAGGGGGGGAGGGGGGAGAGAGAGAGAGGAGAGAGAGAGAGAGAGAGAGAGAGAGAGAGAGAGAGACCCTCCCTCACCAGAAAGAATTTAACAAAACAAAATACTATAAGAACATTTCTCTTGGGGCTGGGGATATAGCCTAGTGGCAAGAGCGCTTGCCTCGTATACATGAAGCCCTGGGTTCGATTTCCCAGCACCACATATACAGAAAATGGCCAGAAGTGGCGCTGTGACTCAAGTGGCAGAGTGCTAGCCTTGAGCAAAAAGAAGCCAGGGACAGTGCTCATGCCCTGAGTCCAAGCCCCAGGACTGGCCAAAAAAAAAAAAAAATTTCTCTTTCAAACTCAAATACCACAATACAATTGCTACACTTGGAATGTAATTCCATAAAAGAAAATGAAATTGCCAGTTTTATTTAATACTGTTTTGTTTGCCAGTCCTGGGGCTTGAATTCAGGGCTTGGGGTCTGGTCCCTGAGCTCCTCTGTGCTTAAGGCTAACGCTCTACCACTAGAGCCACAGCACTACTTCAGGCTTTTTCTGTTTATGTGGTACTGAGGAATCGAACCCAGGGTTTCATGCGTGCTAGGCAAGCTATGGCTAGGCTACGCTAACACTAAGCAACATCCCCAGCCCACCATACTAATTTTTTAATGGAGTTTTGAGAGACACTAAAGATGGGAGGGTACAAAGAACACTAACACCATTACTTTAGGGAATCTTTGCCCCACTAAGAATCATTTGGATAGTTCTAATATCATTCAAGCCGAGAAATATACACCACTCCCATCATGTAACAATGATTTTGGGAGCCATATATGGCCCAACAGATGGGGAATGAATGCTCTAGATGATCTAAAAATCCGATTCTCAACACTGCTCAAGCTGTTTCTCATCCAGAACAACAAACAAAAAAGACTGAAAGAATAGTTAATTAAAATATATACATGTAAGGGGTGGGTCCTGGTGGCTCATGCCTCTAATCCTAGCTACTCAGGAGGCTGAGATCTGAGGATAGCGGTTCAAAGCCAGCCTGAGCAGGAAAGTTCCTAGACTCTTATCTCCAATAAATCACTCAGAAAAAGTTGGAAATGGTGCTGAGGCTCAAGTAAGTGGTAGAGTGCTAGCCTTGAGCAAAAGAAGCTCAGGGATAGCACCCAGGCCCTGAATGAAAGCCCATAGGACAAGCATAAAAATAAAACAAGGGCTGGGAACATGGCCTACTGGTAGTGTGCTTGCCTCGCATACATGAAGCCCTGGGTTTGATTCCTCAGCACAAATACAGAAAAAGCCAGAAGTGGCACTGTGGCTCAAGTGGTAGAGTGCTAGTCTTGAGCAAAAAGAAGCCAGGGATAGTGCTCAGGCCCTGAGTTCAAGCCCCAGGACTGGCTAAAATAAAATGTACATGCATGAAAGAAAAAAAGACTGAGTTAGGTGAAAAGTAGAACACTCAATCAGAAAAATATTTGTTCTAGTGTACATTATTAAGCTCTGTCTTCTCGGGGATCTCTATTTTAATGAGAATCACTTTGTTAATTACTTGGCTCTGTGGAGAATTGCGTTTAACTAAGTTACCCTTAATTATACTCACATACAAATGGGTTCTACTTTATCATTCTTTGAAAACTATGTTCTATTTTCAGAGACCCAAGGTCAACACGGAATCTCCAGCTCTGACTAGGGATGGCTGAAGACAGGCAGTGCAGCAGCTTACCCGCCAGAGCCAAGGACACTTGATACAAACACCTCTTCCTCCACTGGTTGCTGGAGGCAGTGCTGTGTTTCAAAAGGAAGGATACAGTGGGAGAAATGACAGATACTCATACTGGAGAGGTAGATTTTAAGTTATTCTAGAGCTCCCATCTGTAGGCCCCTTCTAATCCATAATATCCTTCCCTTGGTGTCTAGTTTGAAAATAACTCCATCAAATTTCAGCTATAAGAAAACAAATCACAAATTATTGTCCATTTTCTCCCCATTAAGCCAGAAACAAAATTTGCAAGCTTTTGGGTTCCCCTTTGTAAGTTGCAGTCAGGTGTTATTTCCAATTTTTTTCCCCTGCTTTCACAAACATAGTTTAGGATGAATGGTCTGGAACATTCAAGCCAATGAAGTTCTGAAATTCAACTTAGAAAATCTCTCCTTTTCCAGGCATGCTATACAGGATATTAAAAAAAATGAAATGACAGCTTACAGTAATAGCTGGTAACACAAAACAGGCTTCTGATCTAAAAAATAGACTTTCTTAATGAGAGCCACTTCCTTATACACCAGGAAGAACAAAAAAGCTGCAAGAGGTCACTCAACAATGACCGTTCCAGACCACAGCTCTATAGCCTAGGAGGCTGTCCCTCGATGACTTGGCTGATGGATACATAGCTTGTAGTAAGTGGAGTCCCCCAGTGTATTCAAACTGGTGCTGGTGGCTTGGGAGTAAAGAGGGATACCAAGTAAGAAAATGGCTGCATAAACAGAATCTGCAAAATAAGGTACAGGGAAACAGGCACTTTTAGGAACTGGGAACCCCAGTAAGCAAAGAAATAAAAGCTAAACTTCCTGACTCTGAAGGAAAATTATCAATCACCCACATAAATAAAATAAATGCCTGTCAAACACTGAAATCCAAGATGTGTGCTCATCATCCTTCACAGAAGTACTTGTCCAAACTCCGTATTTTTCCTTTGAAGATGCTAAACTCCAAGCACTTTAGTGATACTGCAATGAATAATTTTTTTTTTTTTTGAAGACAGAGCTCCTGAAACTCCCATTCTCCTGCTTCAGACTCCAGGCCAACACACACACACGCATTCTGAACAGAAAAATCAACAATAGGCTCTCACTTGAAATGAGCTAGGAAGTCTATGATTCAGCCCACCAATGTCCTAGCTAAATAAATCAAAAGATTTTCAGCCATTTTCCTTCCTTACCCATCCTGGAAGACAATACTGACTCCCTCAAATAAATACCAAGATGGGGAAAATACTGAAATTCACTCCCCTGACATTTCCACAAAATCAGTACCTTAAGGCATGCTAAGTACCATTTAAAGAGCCTCTAAATAAAGAAGATGTTTAAAAGTCCGACCCGAACTTGAAGTCACGGAAAGTAGGGGCTGTAGCTACAGCACGTGACAGCTACGAAGTTATACGAAATAATTCACGCATCTACAGAAGGAGGCTCTAGACTATTTAACACAAGAACGCAAAGTTTTGCGCCCAGCAACATGAATCAGGTCAACAATTTTAAAGCCACGAAAATTCTAAACGTGTCCCCAACAAAGGCGGCTCGTGAAGTGGCACCTAAGCCAATAAGGTTTCCAAGCACACGTTCACATGAAGAGAGTAATCGGAACTTATTGAAGTTTTAAAATATGTTATCTACAAGATGTGAAGGCTGAAGAGAGAGAGACAGGAAGGTGGGGGAGATCTTTCTATGGATAGCCTACAGTTTCTGGCCGAGCACAAGGCTGCAATGCATCCTGGGAATCCTACGGGCCGGTTCGGTGCCATGGATCTTTTTAAAACGTAATTACGGTTCCGAGAATACAAACGGCGGCAGGAGAGGCTCTCCTGCCCCTAGGTGGAGGGACAAGTGGGGGGTGGTATTTATTTGTTCCCCCCACTCCACCTCGCCTTCAACTCTTGCCTCTCCCAGCGCCCACCCTCCTCCCGATCTCCGCCCCATCTGTCTTCACTCTGGGGCCTCGTGGCGCTGACCCGCCCCGGGCCCTCCCCGTCCCATACGGTCCCCAAAGCCCCGGGTAAATGCGACCCCGGAGGGAAGGGTGGGCCCCAGTCTCGCCCGCCGGGTCTCCCTCCACCTGCGGGGTCGCGGGAAGGAAGGGGGCGTCGCGGTCAGCGCCCCCACGTGCGGCCAGGCTCGCCGCGCGTCCCTCCCGCCCCGCCCCGGGGGGTCCCGCGCCCCGGCCCTTTACCCGCTGGGCCTCCGTGGTTGGGGGCCGCGGCGCCGGCCGAGGGTGGCGGCGGCTGGGCCGGGCCCCGCAGGAAGGACGGCACGAACTCGGCGGCGTGGACGTTGGGCACGAAGGGCTTGGCGTTGACGTTGAGTTGCCGGCTGAAGGCCGCGCTGAGGTTCTCACGCTGGGCCTCGGCCCCTGCCGCCAAGGAGCCGCCGCCGCCGCCGCCGCCGCCGCCGGCCCCACACGGGCCCGGCCCGGGGGCCTCCATGTCCGCCTGGTCCCAGCAGTCAGGCGCCGAGTCGCTGCTGCTGCCGCTGCTCCCGCCGCCACCGCCGCCACCACCGCCGCCGCCGCCGCTGCCGGGATCCATGATCGGGGGGGCCGTGTGTGTGGTGGAGAGAGGGCGGGAAATGGAGGCGGGGGCGTCCCGCCGGGGAGGAGCAGGCCGCGAGGACCCAACCAAGACGGCGAGGCAGGAGGGCCGGCGGCCAGCGACTCGGTCCCCGGGGTCGCCGCGACAGAGGCTCCAGTCCCGACTCCGCACTCGCGACGACGGCGGCGGCGGCGGCGGCGACGACGGCGGCGGCCCAACCCTCCTCCTCGTGTGTGAGAGCCGATCTCCTCCCACCCAACCCCAACCACCGCCGCCGCCGGCCTCGCCGCTTAACCCCACGCCCGGCGCGGATTGACCCCTCGCCGCCACCCGTACCTTCGCCTTGGTAGTTCTCGCTTCTGGCAGTCCCCGTTTCCGGATACGAAGAGCTGCAGACCAGGGAACTACGAGTTCCGGCAATGCCTGCGCGACCCCGCTGCGGTTTTCCCGGGGGCCGACGGGAATCGGAGTTCCAAGTGGGGGCGGGGAAGGGGAGGGGAGTGCGGCGGGCGCAGCCGGAAGTGGCTCTGGTTCCCAGCAGGCAGCGCGAGGAGGCGGCGGAGTGGCGGCGGCTCGCGGCCCCCACCTGTCACCGGGTGGGGGGCGGGGCCGGCCCGGCGCGACAGGCGGGCGACCCCCCACCCAGTAACCGGGACCCACCGGAAGAAAGAGGGAGGAGACGGAGGGCAGACCTAGCGTGGGAAAAAGAATCCTCTGCAGTCTGGTAGCTCCCATCCCCCGCCTCGGTGTCTCCCTGCTTCCGTCCCTTCTCCCTCCAGCCAAAGTTCGCCTTCCGTGGCCGAGCCGACGCCCAGCGTCTTCACTTTGATGGGTGCGTTTGGGGAACCGGCAATAAAACCTGGAGCCGCCGGGACCGACCCTGCAGTCGGTGCGGCTCGTAAAGGCCGCCCCCCCCCCCCCCCCAGTCATTAACTGGGAACTGGGAGTGACTCACAGCCGGTGGCCTAGTCAGCCGGAGTCCTCACCGAAACTTTTCCATCCCCTCCTTCTCCCCACCCCACCCCCCCGCCGGGAGCTTTGCCAGTGAAACAGGATTGGCATCTGCCGTGATGCATCCCGCTGTATCTGTAACCCAACAGGGTAATTTTAGAACATGTGCACCATTAGGTGAGGTGGTTTCCTTTGGAATGGTCTGATGTGTTCATCAGCCTAGCGCCGAGTAGCTCACTTCTATAATCCAAGCTAACTCAGGAAAGAAAGGACCGCAGTTCCAAGCCAGCTCCAGCAGCAAAATCCGTAAGACTCTTATCTCCAATTAGACACATACACACACAAGTATTACGTTAATGATTGTTCCTCATACGTACAGACCATGTTTGGGAAGCGTGGGAAAAGTAAAAAGAGCAAACAATATAATATACTTAGGGTTGGCCTTTAGTCCTCACTGCACGAACTAGGAAAACCTGTTGTTCCCAGTACCTGTTAAATGTCCCTACACTTAACTCATGTGAAAGTCACGACAGAAAAATGTATTGTTGATTTTTTTTTTTTTTTCTAAAAGAGTCTAGACACTGCAACCAACCTGCCTGGAAATTATAGAGGGAGTGGACCTATAGAAAACAGATGTTTCTAAACTTCAGGTTTCTGAAAAAACAACAATCTCTATCTAACCAAACCTAGGTCTGGGTGTTTTGTTTGATTTTATTTTTGCTAGTCCTTGGGCTTGAACTCAGGACCTGAGCATTCTTTTTTTTTTTTTTTGCCAGTCCTGGGCCTTGGACTCAGGGCCTGAGCACTGTCCCTGGCTTCTTTTTGCTCAAGGCTAGCACTCTGCCACTTGAGCCACAGCGCCACTTCTGGCCATTTTCTATATATGTGGGTGCTGGGGAATCAAACCCAGGGCTTCATGTATACAAGGCAAGCACTCTTGCCACTAGGCCATATTCCCAGCCCCTCTTCCTTCTTTCTTTCTTTTTTTTTTTTTTTAACTCAAGGCTAGCACTCTACCACTTGAGCCACAGTGCCACTCCAAGCTTTTTCTGTTTATGTGATGCTGAGAAATTGAACCCAGAGCTTCATGCATGCTAGGCAAGCACTCTACTGCTAAGCCACATTCCCAGCCCAGGTCTGGGCTTTGATTTGAACCCTGTGTACTAGAAAGGTGAAAGAGAACTCAGCCTAATGAAATAGGTCAAAAAATAAACTTGTCAAGTTACTTAAGTCTTACACTACTGTGGTCTAAATTTATGTTTAATATTAAACTAGCAAATTTTACAAGTTTTGCTTTTGCAGTATTCAGGTTTGAACTCAGGGCCTCACACTTGCTAGGCAGATGCTCTATCACTTGAGCCACACCTCCAGCACATTATTTGTGTTAGCTATTCTTGAAGTAGGGTCTTATTTTTGCCTAGAAGAGCCTGGCCTGCAGTCCTTCTACTTGTGTGTCTCTGAGTGGCCAGGGATGATAGGAATGTACCACTGAGCTCAGCAGTAAATTTAGATAGACTCTCTGGAGCTTTTTGCTCTATCTCGCCTATCACTATAATCTCACATTCTTTACAAGTAGCTAATATTGCAAGCTTGAGTTGTATTTTATTTTAATTTTACATTTTTACAATTTTATTTTTGACAGTACAGTTCTGGGGCTTGAATTCAGGGCCTGAGCACTGTCCCTGGCTTCTTTTTGCTCAAGGCTAGCACAGCGCCACTTCTGGCTTTTTCTGTATATGTGGTGCTGGGGAATCAAACCCAGGGCTTCATGTATGCAAGGCAAGCTCTCTACCACTAGGCTATATTCCAGCCCTATTTTTTTAAATCTTTAAATAGTTGTACAAAGGAATTGCCATTCAACAAAGTACTCTATGAATACAATGAATCTTGACCCCATCACTTGAGGTTTTTTGGGTTTTTTTTTCCGGCCAGTCCCAGGGCTTGGACTCAGGGCCTGAGCACTGTCCCTGGCTTCTTTTTGCTCAAGGCTAGCACTCTGCCACTTGAGCCACAGTGCCACTTCTGGCTATTTTCTGCATATGTGGTGCTGGGGAATCGAACCCAGGACTTCATGTATAGGAGGCAAACACTCTTGCCACTAGGCCATATCCCTAGCCCTCACTTGAGCTTTTTGTTTGCTTGCTTGTTTGCTCTTGTTTTCTTCTTTTTTTTTTGGCCAGTTCTGGGCCTTGGACTCAGGGCCTGAGCACTGTCCCTGGCTTCTTTTTGCTCAAGGCTAGCACTCTGCCACTTGAGCCACAGTGCCACTTCTGGCCATTTTCTGTATATGTGGTGCTGGGGAATCGAACCCAGGGCTTCAAGTATAGGAGGCAAGCGCTCTTGCCACTAGGCCATATCCCCAGCCCTCTTGTTTTCTTCTTGAGACAGTATCCTGGCTGAGTGGCAAACTCTTGATCCTCTTGCCCCAGTCTCCCCAGTGTAGGGATAATAGGCATTACCTAGGTGCTAGATAACACACTGTTAGTTACTTCTGCACATCATATTGAATTAGCAGTGTTTCTTTGTGCCCAGTGTTGTTTCCAGGAGCAAAAGTGCTAAGACTGTTCCTTAGAAAAGCAGGTGATGTCATTAGCTGCCTCATCTCCCAATAGGATGATTATGAGTATTCAGGGAGGAATCCATTCCATTGGTTTTCAAAAGCTTTGGGCCACCTGGCCCAGTGCCAGCAGGAAGGTGTTAATTACTGTGTGAGCAATTTGAGGTCAGGGTCTTTTCTTGCTCTCCTTTACATGTCAGGCATGTAAAAGGTACCTAATAAATGTTCAGTGGAACACACTGCCCTTTTTTATTCATTGGAGGGTTCTTTTTTTCATTTTTAATAGTTTACTGCCACATTATCAACTTCCATATATATATATATATATATATATATACACATACAAAATAACCATCTGACAAACTTGGCAACAAATATCTTTTAGTACTGAAGACAAATAAGTGCTGAGGTAATTTTTTATGCAATGTGATTAGCTTACATTGACATTCTTTTTTGTTTTTTGTTTTTTGTTTTTGCCAGTCCTGGGGCTTGAACTGGTCTGAGCACTGTCCCTGGCTTCTTTTGACTCGAGGCTAGCACTCTACCACTTGAACCACAGTGCCACTTCCAGCCTTTTCTGTATATGTGGTGCTGAGGAACGGAACCTAGGGCTTCATGCATGCTAGGCAGGCACTCTACCACTAAGCCACATTCCCAGCCCCTATACTGACATTCTTTTTTTTTTGGGGGGGGGGGGGGAATCACACCATCTTTATTTGCTGAACAATTGAAAAGTCAACATACAGAATACTGAAATGACTGCCTGGTGGCCCTGGCCTCAGTCTGTGCTCATCGTCAGTACCAGGCTCAAGATACATTGACATTCTTACTGTAATCCAGGTAGTTATGCATGAAGCCCTCCTAACAAATGTAGCTAATATATATGTCAAACTAAATGAAAATATTTTAATTATAAATAGATAAATATGGGCTGGGAATATGGCCTAGTGGCAAGAGTGCTTGCCTCATATACATAAATAATAAATATAATAATAATAAATGTTTATTTATAAATAAATAAACAATATGCCTTGTAAAATTCAATCATGAAATTATTCCATATTACCTCCCTGAGGTAATTCTTTTTTTTCGGGGGGGGGGGTGGTCAGTTGTGGGGCTTGAATTCTGGGCTTGGGCACTGTCCCTAAGCTCTTCAGCTCAAGGCTATCGCCCTACCACTTGAGCCATAATTTATTGGAGGGTTCTTGAAACAAAGAAATAACTAATAAGAGACAGTTTTTCCAAGGCCTCATTACTGGTCACTGGAATGTAAACTTACAGGGTTTGACAGCAGCTTTACTCCAATTATTCAAAGGTCTGGTACAGTATCATCATGAGTAATCCTGTCTTCTTCCAGTCTCAGGGTCTTCCTGACTCCCTCACCCCCCAGCCCCACATACACACCAGATCCCTGAGATCTGAGGATCTGGGTTCAAAACCAGCCAAGACAGAAAAGTCTGAAAGACTCTTCAGCAAAAAAGCTTGACTGACCTAGAGGTATTGCTCAATTGGTAGAGTGCCAGCCATGAACGAAAAGTGAGATACACACACACACACACACACACACACACGAATGAAGGCCATATGTGATAAAAAAAAAATTGACCCAGATAGGAGACTAGAAAAAGCAAAGGTTTATCAGGACCCCAGTACAAGGGAAACATGGCTGGCAGCAAAGCAGAGGAGCTCAGAACTGCTGGTGATTGTGTTGCTGCAGCTGTTAAACTGACATGTTGGGGACAGGCTTATAGGAGTTAGTGGGAGCTTTGTCATCTTTCTTTTTGTGGACCCTGTGAACTGACTGTGTCAGACCATGGTTCAAATTGTGCATGCTCAGAGGGCTCCAGAACTCAGTTTCCCTATCTGCATTCTATCTGGGCCCATTCCATGGCCATGACTCACTTCTTCATTCCACCTGGCCCAATTTGCATCCTCGGTCATCTCCATTATTTCTCTGTCCTCTGCATCACCTTCTGAAGTGGAAGGAGGGTCTCCTCTATATTGTCCCCTGGCAGAACAACAAAGCCAATCCTGCTTCTGGCAGGACAAATGTCTCATCATCTTGTAACTGCTTTGAATTGAGTACAGTCATGCAGATATCCTTTATGCATTTGTTATTCTGGCAGAGGATTCTGGAGTGGTCCTCAGAGATACCTGTGGGATCTAACAATATCAAAAATGAAATCAAGGGGGCTGGGAATATGGCCTAGTGGCAAAAGTGCTTGCCTCGTATACATGAAGCCCTGGGTTTGATTCCCCAGCACCAAATATATAGAAAATGGCCAGAAGTGGCGCTGTGGCTCAAGTGGCAGAGTGCTAGCCTTGAGCAAAAAGAAGCCAAGGACAGAGCTCTGGCCCCTGAGTCCAAGGCCCAGGACTGGCAAAACAAAAAAATCAAATGGAAGCCAGATCCAACATGGCAGAGGTGACTTCCATGGAGGATATCTGCGGAACCTGGTCACCAAAGCAGCAACCACAGGTTCTTAAAGGGCCTACGTGACTTATAAAGCCATGTTATGTTATCCATCACGAGTAAGCACAAGCCAAATACAACACACACACACACACACAAAAAAAAAAAAATGGGAATTTTTCTTTCTGGGCACCATCCCTTGTGCTCAAGGCTAGCACTCTACCACATGAGCCACAGCCCAACTCCCAGCATTCCAGTATTTATTGGTGATAAGAGACTCACGGACTTTCCTGCCAACCTCAAATCTCAGCTTCATGAGCAGCAAGGATTACATGAAAGAGCATGAACCACCCAGCTGAGACTTTTGTAAATACAGAACATGAAAAGAGCCACAAATATTCACATTCCAACCTACAACTCCAAGATGATCAACTGTTGACATTTTAACATCTAGCTTCATGTTGAAAGATCAGAAATAAGACAATTCCTAGCCAGGTATGGTAGACACACCTATAACCCCAACTACTCACTACTTGGAGGTAAGACAGGTAGATCAGGGTCCATAGCAGCCCAGGTGAAGTTAGTACAAGGGATAGATAAAAAGCAAACTAGAAAAGGTTTGGGAGTGGCTCAAGTTGTATAGCAAGCTCTAGGCCCTAAAAATTTTCAGTACTGCAAAATAGAAGGATACAAACAAGGAAGAAAGGAAAGAAAGAAGGAAGTAGAAGAGGAGGGAAGGAAGGAAGGAAGGAGAGATTACAATACCATGTTTCCTCTTAGATCCCAGTTCCAGGTTACCCCTTGAAGAAAGTCAACCAGCTGTGCTTAATGACATCTACTTGTAGTCACAGCTACTTGGTAGGTTGAGGCAGGAAGATCAGTTGAGGAGAGAGAGAGAGAGAGAGAGAGAGAGAGAGAGAGAGAGAGAGAGAGAGAGAGAGATCAAGTAAAAGAAAAAAATGTTATTTTACACAATTATAAGTCCCAAGGTAGAACTGATTTTATAGTCCACTAGTTCAGTAGCTTAATGATAACCTTGACTATCCATTTAATTAGTATTATTGCTAGGGTTTAGCACACATGCCACTGCTGAACTGCCCCTTGCCTAACATCTCTCCATCCATCTATTCATCCCTTAGGTTGGTTGTACCACAGGAGAAAGCCTTGAGAGATCCTCAGTTCATTACCCTGTCCTCCACTCCTCCCTTTTCCTAGCTCTTGAAGCCATCATGGAAAACAATTTTGAAGTAATTCAGGGAGTAAGCAGTAGGCAAGTTTCTTTAGGTAAATGGTCCAGTAAGGAAGATATGGAAGAAATGCATTACAAGAGCTTTCTGTATGGGTGTTACAGACACCACTGAGGGCTCTTCCATTGGGGCTATTTATATTAGCAAAAGTACACTGTTAGGGGGCTGGGAATATGGCTTAGTGGTAGAGTGCTTGCCTAGCATGCATGAAGCCCTGAGTTCAATTCCTCAGCACCACATAAGCAGAAAAAGCCAGAAATGGCGCTGTGTCTCAAGTACTAGAGTGGTATCCTTGAGCAAAAAGTAAGCCAGGGACAGTGCTCAGGAGCTGTGTTCAAGCCCAGGACTTGCAATTTTAAAAAAAAGTGCACAATGGGAGTTAGGTTCTACTCTCTTCCAGAAAAATACATTCCTTTGGCTAAGTGGGTCAGTGGCTCCTTTCTATAATCCTAGCTGAGATCTGAAGACTGCAGTTCAAAGCCAGCCTGGGCAGGAATGTTTATGAGACTCTTATCTCCAGTTAGTCACCAAAAGGCTGTAAGTGGAGCTGTGGCTCAAGTGCCAGACCACTAGACCTGATCATAAAAGCTCAGGGATAGCACCCAGGCTGCAAGTTGAAGCCCCAGGACAAGCACACACACAGAGAAAAGAATGTCCTTTCTCTTTAACACATGTTAATAATGTTCAGTTATCTTGCTGCTGTAGTTTTGATATTATCACCTAAGCATGGAGACATTGAGTCTGACATGTCTGTACTTATTGACATGGATGCTGTTACTTGTAATTTTTTTTCTTCCTGTACTGGGGCTTGAACTCAGGGCCTGGACATTGTTCCTGAGCCTCTTTGTGCTCAAAGCTAGCACTCTACCACTTAAGCCATAGTGCCACTTCCAGCTTTTTCTGAGTAGTTTATTAGAGACTGAATCTGATGGACTTTATTGCCTGAGCTCACTTCAAACCACAATCCTCAGATCTCAGCCTCCTGAGTAGCTAGTTACAGGCATAAGCCACCAGTGCCCAGCTTCTTGTAATTTTTATTGGCATGCTTTTGGTCAAAAAGTTTGCTGTAGGGCTGGGGATATGGCCTAGTGGCAAGAGTGCTTGCCTCCTATACATGAGGCCCTGGGTTCAATTCCCCAGCACCACATATACAGAAAATGGCCAGAAGGGGCGCTGTGGCTCAAGTGGCAGAGTGCTAGCCTTGAGCAAAAAGAAGCCAGGGACAGTGCTCAGGCCCTGAGTCCAAGCCCCAGGACTGGCCAAAAAAAAAAAAAAGTTTGCTGTAGGGGCTGGGAATATGACCTAGTGGTAGAGTGCTTGCCTCATAGACATGAAGCCCTGGGTTTGATTCCCCAGCACCACACATATAGAAAAAGCCAGAAGTGGGGCTGTGGCTCAAGTGGTAGAGTGCTAATCTTGAGCAAAAAGAAGCCAGGGACAGTGCTCAGGTCCTCAGTTCAAGCCCTAGGACTGGCAAAAAAAAAGTTTGCTGTACTGGATATAAGTTTAGATAGCATTTATCATCTTTATCTCTAATCATTAGGAAAATTGGAAGATACTGAGAAAAGAGGTGTGTGTGTTTTCTTTTCTTTCTTTCTCTCTCTCTCTCTTTTTTTTTTTTTTTGCCTGAGCATTGTCTCTGGCTTCTTTTTTTTTGCTCAAGGATAGCACTCTGCCACTTGAGCCACATCCCCACTTCTGGCTGTTTTCTGTATCTGTGGTGCTGGGGAATTGAACCCAGGGCTTCATGTATACGAGGGAAATACTCTTGCCACTAGGCCATATTCCCAGCCCCAGTGTGTTTTCTATACTATGATGTCCAGTCTTCAAATTTTAGTAGTCCTCCTTTAATTATATCTTACGTTCTTAGAATTTATAAGTTTGAGTTTCCTAGAAACCAACTATTTTTAATTAACATAGGTGATAAACATTTGAGAACCTGTAGTGTCTGGTCTTTTCTTTCCTTCCTTCCTTTCTTCCTTTCTTTTGCTTGTCCTAGGGCTTGAACTCAGGGCCTGAGTGCTATCCCTGAGCTTCTTTAGCTCAAGACTAGCACTCTGCCACTTGAGCCACAGCTTTTGGTAGCTTTTCTGGTAGTTTATTAGAGATGATCAACTTCAACCTGCGATCCTCAGATCTCAGGTTCCTGAGTAGTTAGGACTATAGGTGTGAGCCACCAGGGCCTGGCTTTTAATTTTTTTCTATTTTATTTAGTAGATATTTAGGGCAGAAAAAGTTCATCTTTAGGAGATTTTGTTTTCCTTTCACCAAGTCCTTAGTCCAAGCTTGAGTTTTACTGGATGCTTTCCTTGAGATATTTGCCCAATCATTACTTCAAGGTTAGAAGCATGACTAGCTATTCTAGCCTAACAGAGCCTTCAAGTTACCTTTTTTTGTTTGTTTGTTTGTTTGTTTTTTGCCAGTCCTGGGGCTTGGACTCAGGGCCTGAGCACTGTCCCTGGCTTCTTTTTGCTCAAGGCTAGCACTCTACCACTTGAGCCACAGCGCCACCTCTGGCTGTTTTCTCTATATGTGGTGCTGGGGAATCGAACCCAGGGCTTCATGTATACGAGATGAGCACTCTTGCCACTAGGCCATATTCCCAGCCCCCCAAGTTACCTATTAAGACAATGTTTGTTCTTAGCTGCTGCCTTAATCTTCTGAATCTAGTCTGTAGAGTTAGAGGTCAAGTGAAAGTTCAGGAAAATAAGAAAGAACATCTCATCCTGCTATTCTTTTTTTCTTAGGAATGAGAATACTTTCCCCAGAAGCCCTCTTGGAGAGTCTTCCTTTGATCCCTTCACAAACCCCCTCCACGTGATCCCACAGATCAGTTGAGAAGTACAATGCATCTTGATCAATGTCACCCTTTCTATCAACTCTTCCTTAGCACACATTAGTTATAAAGGAGTTTCATAGTGATATTTATGACATGCACACAACGTACTTTGATCCTCCCTTCCCATATTGCTCCTTGCTAAGCAGTACTGTTTCCCACCCACCCCCCACCCCAAAATGCTGGGGGTCAAACCCAGAGCTGTGCACATACTAGGCAAATGATTCTACCTGAGACTAAGTATAGATCAACTGGGTAGATCTATCCAGAGTAGAGCAGTAGATATTGGGGAATGCACTACCATGTTCAACTTTTCTTAGAAGGGAGATATTTAGTCTTCAGTTGGGCTTTTGTTATTGCTGTGTGTAGTCAGCTGTGAGCTAGTCCTCGAAATCTGGAACCTGAGTAATGTTCACCTACATAACTAAAATGGACAAAGAATGTTTTTTCTGCTTGATTTTTCTAACTCAGCAAACATTTGGTCAGAATCAACAAATACTGAGGTAAATTGATCAGTTTTGTATTTTGGTTTTACTTTCTGCTTTTATGGGTGTGTTTTGTTTTGGAGGTACTGGGGATTGAACTCAGGACTTTGTGCTTGCTAGCAAACATTCCACCACCTGAGCCAAGCCTCCAATTCTCTTTTGCCTTGGTTATTTTTTCAGGTAGGCACTTGACTGGTAGGCCACTGTGGACTGTGATCCTCCTCCTTGTGCTTGCCCTGTAGCTAGGATAATAGGAAACCATTGATTGAGGCGGAGTTTCTTAAATGTTTTTTATACTTAGCTGACCTCTAACCCTGATCCACTGGTCTCTGCCTCCCAAGTAGCTAGGATTAAGGGCTTGAGCCATCACACCCAGCTGCTTTTGTTTGTTTTCAACAATTTCAAGCCATACAATTCTCTGAAGTATGTAATGGTAGCACACAACTGTAATCCCAACACTCCAGAGAGGCAGGAAGATTGTGAGTTCCAAGCCATAGGGAGATCTTCCACAAGAAGATCTACATAGAAAGGTTCTGTCTCAAAAACAATCAAGAGTACATATAATTCAGTGTGTAGCCATTACAAAAGTTCATGTTTGTTTTAAATCCAAATCAATGGAAATGCAGTATAGAATGAAATGACCCAACAACAAACAGCAGGAGAAAAGAATTAGGAAAAAAAGTTTTTTGAGATTTTTGTTTGTTTGAATTCAGGACCTTGTACTTGCTAGACAGGTGCCTTACTGCTGAGCCATGCCCCTAACTCTGTTTTTTACTGGTTACTTTTGAGACTAGGTCTTGGGTGTGGCCTATGTCAAGCTTCCTGATAGCTAGGATAATAAATATGTACCAATTTGTCCATTGAGATGGGGTCTCTGGAACTTTTCTGCCCCCTACCTAGCTTACCCAGCTAAACTTAAAATCTCCCACTTCAATCTCCACAGTAGCTAGCATTACAAGTATGAGGCAACCAGTGCCCAGCTTTACAGGAATCTCTTTTTTTTTTTTGGCCAGTCCTGGGCCTTGGACTCAGGGCCTGAGCACCGTCCCTGGCTTCTTCCTGCTCAAGGCTAGCACTCTGCCATCTGAGCCACAGCGCCCCTTCTGGCCGTTTTCCATATATGTGGTGCTGGGGAATCGAACCGAGAGCTTCATATGTAGGAGGCAAGCACTCTTGCCACTAGGCCATATTCCCAGCCCCTTTACAGGAATCTTAATGAATCACAAAATAGGCAAAAAACAGATGAGACTATATTATGTCAGGTAAAAACAAAGAGAACAGGGCTGGGAATATGGCCTAGTGGCAAGAGTGCTTGCCTTGTGTACATGAAGCCCTAGGTTTGATTCCTCAGCACCCCATATATAGAAAAGGCAAGAAGTGGGCTGGGAATATGGCCTAGTGGCAAGAGTGCTTGCCTCGTATACATGAAGCCCTGGGTTTGATTCCTCAGCACCACAAATATTAAAAAAAAAGCCAGAAGTGACGCTGTGGCTCAAGTGGTAGAGTGCTAGCCTTGAGCAAAAAGAAGCCAAAGACAGTGCTCAGGCCCTGAGTTTAAAACCACAGGACTGGCAAAAAAAAAAAAAAAAGGAAAAAAGAAAAGGCAAGAATTAGCTCTGTGGCTCAAGTTGGCAGAGTGCTAGCCTTGAGCAAAAAGAAGCCAGGGGGGCAGGGGATATGGCCTAGTGGCAAGAGAGCTTGCCTCCCATACATGAAGACCTAGGTTCAATTCCCCAGCACCACGTATGCGGAAAATGGCCAGAAGTGGCGCTGTGGCTCAAGTGGCAGAGTGCTAGCCTTGAGTGGGAAGAAGCCAGGGACAGTGCTCAGTCCCTGAGTCCAAGGCCCAGGACTGGCAAAAAAAAAAAAAAAAAAAAAGCCAGGGACAGTGCTCAGGCCCTGAGTCCAAAGCCCAGAACTGGCAAAAACAAAACAAAACAAAAAACAGAACAAGTAAGGACAGACTGGCTGACTAGCAGACATGGAACCTCTGTTCTCAGAGGCTAGTGAAATCACAGAGACTTGGGCTGGAGGCTCTATGAGGCTGGCTTCCCCAATGCTGTGAGTGAACCACATTTTCAATGAACTGCTATGAAAACCAGTTGTTCTGGTTTTCCTGGCTAGTCAAGTACACCCCCACCCCACACACAACCCTTTTGCAGATTTGTTCTTTAGCCCAACTAGCTTAAGGAAGCATGGCATATAATAGAATTGTGGAAGCTTCCAGGTGATGGAACCATCATTCTCTCCCCCATCAGGGCTATATTGTTGTGCAATATATATATATTGTTGTGCTATATATATATATATATATATATATATATATATATATATATAGAGAGAGAGAGAGAGAGAGAGAGAGAGAGAGAGAGAGAGAGAGAGAGTAGGGCTCCCAGGACCTTGGTCAGCTATGCCCAGTCCTGCTGCTGCATTGGCAGAGCTTAGCCCTTACAAGGTGTCCAAATAGCAGTCAACAGATGTCACTACCTGGGTTAACAACTGAAAACCTGGAAACTGGAAAACCTGGAAACTGCTCAAGCAGCTTAACTCTCATGGAAAGTTGATTTCTGCCATGGAATAGGGGCCCATCACTTCTGAGATTTATTTACATATTGTTTGAATTTTTTTTGTTTAGTTTTGTTTGGGCCAGTACTAGGGCTTGAACTCAGGACCTAGGTGCTGTCCCTAGGTGCAGCACCTAGGTGCTGCTCTGTTCAAGACTGTCATTCTACCACTTGAGCCACAGCTCTACTTTGGCTTTCTGGTAGCTAATTGGATATAAGAGTCTCGTGGACTTTCCTGCCCAGGCTGGCTTCAAACCATGATCCTCAGATCTCAATCTCCTAAGTAGTTAGGATTACAAGTGTGAGACACAGGCACCCAGCTGTTTCTATCTTTTAACTATTATGACAGTTGTGACAAATGTGGCTAGGAAGAGGAGATGTGCTTTACCACTTTATTATATCACACTTTATTCTTTTTTAGGCCTTCAGTTATTTTTTGGATAGAGTTTCATGTCTTTGGCCCAGGGTCAGGCTTAAACTATGATCTTCCCCATCTCTGCCTTCTCCTTATAGGCTGATATTATAGGCATGACCTACCACACCTGCCCAACTTAATGCTTTTTATTTAAATTGGTACCTCTGTTATCAGATAAATTTAACAAGAAATGATTTACTACAAGAAATAGAAGCAAGTATCCTCTACTATCAAAAGAAGGCAATTTTGAAAACATATACAAAGGAAGTGAGAAATTGTTACATGCTGGCCAGGCACTATTACTGAGAGAGGCCCACTGTCTTTGTTCAAAATGGGAATTAGTAAGGCTTGGAGATGTGTTAAAGATACAGTAGAATTCACATCAGTCCATCTCTTAGATCCAGTGGGGAGGCTCGGAAGATAATGGCAGAACCATTGTGTCAGGATTTTGATTCAGTGCTATTTAACACCGGGAACCTGTATTACACATCAGCTCCGCCTGCCTTTCCCAGCAGTGGCCTGGGGACTCCAGGTCCACAGCCTCAGGAAACACTAGCAGGCCTCTGTGGCCTGACACTGCTGAACTTCACGTCAGAGCTGCAGGCGGAAGAAAATGAAAGCTGTGTGGTGGAAAGTTGCAGCAGGGGATTTAAGGAGATGGAAACACAATCCCTTGAGCTGACACAGGATCAACTCCCAAGGAATCGGCCGGGGTCCAATGAAGCAGACAGGTGCTCTTTCTAGGGATAGATGCAACTTATAAGGCTGGGGCTGGGTATGTAGCCAGCTCAATGGTAGAGTGCTAGTCTAGTGGGCTAAGCACTGGATTTGTGCCCCAGCACTTTGATGAATGGAGGGAGGGAGGCAGACAAGGTGGGGAGGTGTGAAAAACATTGATAAAGGTCATCAGGGGATATGAAAACTCATCCTGAAGGTGCAGTTCAGACCCTGGTAGTGTGGGCAGCAGCTCAGGAAGAGAATTAAGTTGGTGAGTAAAGTCAGCACACCTCATAGTAGCTCTGTGTCCCACCCTGAGCATTAGGCTGCAAACATTTTAGAAAATAAGATATTCAGAAAAGGAAGTAAAGAAGTAACCTCAGGGTAAAGAATCAAGCAATGTTGGGTGTGGTTGTGCATGCCTGCCATCCCAGCACTGGGTTAGCAGAGGTAGAAGGATCCCAAATGCTACATAATGAGACCTAGTCTCACAATACAAACAAACACACCAGTGGTTTATGCCTATAACCCTAGCTACTCAGGAGGTTGAGATCTGAGGATCATGTGTCCAAGCCAGCCCAGGTAGGAAAGTCCACAGACTTTTTTTTTTGGGGTGGGGGGCAGTCCTGGGCTTGGACTCAGGGCCTGAGCACTGTTCCTGGCTTCTTTTTGGTCAAGGCTAGCACTCTGCCACTTGAGCCACAGCGCCACTTCTGGCCATTTTC